>NC_140992.1:106117043-106717043 GCF_052327205.1 Somniosus microcephalus
CCAATTCCCTTTTGAAAGTTATTAATGAATCTGCTTCCACCACCCTTTCAAGCAGTGCATTCCAGATCGTAACAACTCGCTGTGTAAAAAATTATTTCCTCATGCCGCCTTTGGTTCTTTTGTCGATTTACTTAAATCTGTGTCCTCTGGCTACTGACTGTTCTGCCACTGGGAACAGTTTCTCCTTATTTACTCTAGCAAAACCCTTCAAGATTATGAACACCTCTATCATATCTCTCCTTAACCTTCTCTGCTGTAAGGAGAACAACCCAAGTTTCTCTAGTCTCTCCACGTAACTGAAGTCTTTCATCCCTGGTACCATTCTAGAAAATCTCCTCTGCACCCTCTCTAAAGCCTTGACATCCTTCATAAAGTGTGGGGTCCAGAATTGGACAGAATACTCCAGGTGGGGCTTAACCAGTGTTTTATAAAGGTTTAGCATAACTTCCTTGCTTATGTACTCTGGCCTAGAAATTCGGTGGCGCCTCGTTTGGGGTGCCAAGCTCGCCTGGGTGCCGGAATTACCGCTCCGGACGGAGCCGTTTGCGCCATCCCGATATTCAGTTTCAACGCCCCAAACGGAAGCGGGGCGCTGCTCGAGGCACCCCGCATCCCTCTTGGGGCGCTGCAGCTGAATATCGCAGCGCAATGTGCCGCAGCGCCACACGCTGTGGCACGGCGCACTGCGGTACTGCAGGCCTTCCTCCCCTTCTTAAAGGGGAGGGGCCTGCAGCAGCGCGATCGGCGATCGCGAGTGCCGGCAAAAGAGCCCGGCACCGAGGAGAAGTGCCGGGCTCTTGGGACAAAGCCGGCACAACGCGGGGGGTGCTCAGGAGGCCGGGGACGGCGGCATAAGTAGGTGCTGGCAGGCGGCCAGCAAAAAAAATGGCCGCCCTGCACCACGCCTTTAATTAGCGCCTCTACCGCCGCAGGTAGGCCCCCTGAACCGGTCGCACGGGGGGCGCTACCAAATATCGCAATCGGGGCGGCAGCGGGGTGCTGCGCACACCGATGACGTCATCGATGGCGGCGCAGCGCTACAGGCTAACCCCGCCACTAGTGCCCCGCTGAATTTCACGGGAGGCGTGGCCAGTGGCGCTAAACCCACTAAGTGCCCTCTTTAGGCGTTAACTGGTGGCGCAGCCCACTGAATTTCTAGGCCTCTGTCTCTATTTATAAAGCCCAGGATTCCGTATGCCTTTTTAACAGCCTTCTCAACTGGTCCTGCCACCTTCATCCACCCTCTCCATTACTTCATCAAAGTACATGACATTTTGCTGTAATATGGAAACATTTTATAAGTATGCATTAACTAGATAGTCATTTGCTGTTAATAACTGCAAAATATGCAAATTGAATTTGTAATTCTGTTTTGCTTTTCCCACTGGTACCAGCATCAAGCTTATTCATAGACCATGATCACATAAAGGGTAAAGCTCCCCCCTACACCTATCTTCCTTCCCACACCACTCTTTTCTCCGCAGTGTGATCACAGAACAGCCCCCCAACAGCACCAGTTACTGTCAATGTGATCACAGAGCAGCCTCCCAACAGCACCAGTTACAGTCAATGTGATCACAGAGCAGCCTCCCAACAGCACCAGTTACAGTTTTTTCATCTGTCACACCGTTCTTACAGCTTCTCAAAGTGAGCTTGCCAGTTTGGTAACAATTTACGTCAAAATGATAGGTAACTTTGTGCAATGGAACACTAGGCTTAATTCCCTGATCCTGCAGCAAAAGGGAGGACAACAATATCATGGACCCTTATTTGGCCCAAACTCCTAGTGAGCACAGATCCCTGCCAGGAATTAACCTTAACATTCACTAAGAACCAGCTTGTAGTGTATGTAACCGTTCCACCTTTAAGAGAGCCGTTCCACCTTTAAGAGAACTATTTTAAGAGTTGCACTACTTTATCTTGGCTGCTGTATACTGTAATACCGATGGTGACCACACCGGTATATAAGTGCTGTGTGATGATTTATTGGGCAGTTCCGCCCTGACCTTCAACCAGTAAAGACCTGTTAAAGTTTACTCTTGTGGTCTGTGTAGTAATTCTCAATATAACACACAGACTTAACAGTGGCGACGAGTACGATCTTACCCTGCGGCAGAGATACATCCAAGGCAGTTTAACGGGCGTCGAGAAGAGGCATCCGACCTCATCATTCTGCTGAGAGAAGACTCGAGTCTGCAGAGCGAAGGAAGAATTCTGACACAAAGCCTTCCATCAGCAACAGGCAGTGATCATCCCTTCTATCACGGTGGTGGGTAAGCCGATCAGCGACGAGAAGCCAGTCGGCAACGTTGACTGTGAAGTAGGGGAGGGAAAAACGGAGAATATAAGGACGGAGAACTCGACCACGGCCAGGGAAAAGAGCCGGACAGAAGTCGGGGCCAGAGGCGCTGAGACTGGGGCAGCGTAAGGCACGGAAGCCGCGGTGAATGCAAACGCAGCCGGTGTGAGAGACCGGGCTACAAGCGCGGGCAAACGCAGCCGGTGTGAGAGACCGGGCTACAAGCGGGCTGGGAGACGCAACAGCGTCGAGAGAGAGCTCGACCGCGACCGGTGAAAAAGGCCGGGCAGCTACCGAGGCCGCGAGGCGCAGCGACCGGGACAGCGTAAGCGCGGGAGAAAATTTTTTAAAAAACCGCGGAGTACTCAGCCGCAGCCGGGGGGGGAAAGGACCGGACTGCAAGAGGGGCTGGGAGGCAAGATTTGAAAACCGCTGGGGAGGGCGAACGCAGCAATACGGCAATCGCCATTACAGCCAGCGGGGGAGAAAGGCAAACGCGGGAAGCAGCCATTTTCATAGGCGGGGGAAGAAGACGAGCGCGGGAAACCGCCATTTTGTAAAAGAAAAAAAATAAATAATTCTTTTGTTTCTCAAGAAGATCGCGAGGATGCCTAAGCGTGGTAACATCAACGATTTCGATCCCGATGTTGAAGATTGGGCCACGTATGTAGAACGCATAGAGATATATTGTAAGGCAAATAAAATATCAAATGAAGATAAAGCATTAACCTTACTAAACTCAATGGGTGCGAAGACATACGGGCTATTGAAGCATCTTCTATCACCAGCTAAACCGGCGGATCAGACTTTCGCTAATATTGTTGCTGTCCTGAAGGATCATTTGAACCCCACACCACTGACGTTAGCGGAACGATTTAAATTTTATGCGAGAATGCAACTGAAAGAGGAAAGCAATGCGGAGTACTTAATTGAACTGCGTAAGCTGGCGAAATACTGTCAGTTTGGGGAAAGTCTGACAGAGGCACTGAGAGACAAATTCGTGTGTGGATTGTCGAAAGAAGGAACCCAAAAGCGGCTGCTTGAAGAGAATGATCTTACACTTGATAAGGCTGTCACTATTGCAGCATCGCACGAAGCCGCAGCGAGAGGCACTGCAGAAATGCAGCTGAAGGCAGCGGTACTCAGCGTAGATCAAATGGCTTCGGGTACAACGAAATGTTATCGTTGTGGGAAGACAACACACGATCAGAACCAATGCTGGTTTAAAGACCAGGAATGTAGAAAATGTGGCAAGCTTGGTCACATAGCTAAAGTATGCCGGTCAGGAAAGAAGACCAGCAACAAAAAGTCACCGCAGGAAAAGTACAGAAAGGTACATAAGGTGGCTGAGAAGAGTTCGGATGAACAGAATTCGGATTCAGACTCCAACAGCAAGGAACCGGGTAGTCTGAGAATTCACAATGTGAGTAAGGAAGCTGACCGACAAACTATCTGGGTCACACTGCAGGTAGCAGGAGTCCACGTGAAGATGGAATTGGACACCGGATCGGCGTTGACGGTCATGAATAAGCAAGATTACAAAAAGTTATTCACACATATTCCCCTACGGAATACGGAGATAGTATTAAAGACATACACGGGGCAAAGAGTATACCCCATCGGAAAGATAAAAGTCAAGGTGAGACACAAGGGCAAAGAACACAAAGGAATGGACTTATATGTACTACCTGAGGGAGGTCCACCACTCCTGGGACGGGAGTGGATCAGGAAAATAAATATGGACTGGCACTCCCTAAAAGCAATGACGGTAGATTCCGGAAAAAGAAAAGATGTCAAACCTGCACGATTGTCCAGAATATTGGATGAGGGCATATGCAGCAGTGACAGTGACAAGGCAGAGAGTGAGAACTCGGTGAAGATAATCAGCTCAGACTCTGGAACTGATGATGGTAAGACCAGCCCATGTGCAAAAGACAAGTCTAAAATGGACTTGCAGTCTAATGATGGAAAAACGAAGGAGTGCATAAATGCTTCAGAAGAGAACAAAGTATCAGAACAGAATTCCACTGAACAACAACAACATAGTTTGACAGAGAATTCTGAGTCTGTCCAGTCTACAGACATGCACATTTCCGAGGAACGCCGGGCTCGAACTCAACTCAATTTCAAACTACAACAGCAATTAGAACAAATGATTCGCCGTTTTGAGCAAGAGATGAATGCAAAGAAAAAGTTCTTTGACACTGAGTGGGAGAATCTGGAAAGACAGCAGAAGCAGCGGATTGAGAAAATGGAACAGGAACACACAAACCGTCTGCGCGATGAGGCCAAACGATTCAAAGCTGAGCAAGAAAGAGAATATGTCAAATTCATCGATCAGTTGAAAGCTAAGAAGAAAGAGCACCCTTTTGTGATCAGTGTCAGCAGTAATAAGCCACTCAGGGAATTGGTGGCAGAGGCAAAAACTGAAGATGCTGCAGAGATCAAGTTTGTTGCCGAAAGCACTACTTCCAGAGCTTTGCTTCGAATTAAAGAATTGCCAGTTAAAATTGTGAAACCCTTAAGAGAGAAGAGTGGCATGGAGAAACATCGTGTCATTTTCGAATGCAAGGTTTCCAGGCCAAATGCTGCTGTCAAGTGGTATTACAAAGACAAAGAGATTCATCCCAGTAATAAATATGAGATTGTGAGTGAAGATGTGTACAGGAAGCTCGTTATTAATAATGTCGCTTTTGAAGATGAAGGCAACTACATGTGCGATGCCATAGATGACCAAAGCCCAGCAAAGTTATATGTAGAAGAGCAATCAATTGCCATCATTAAACCCATATGTGATGTGGAAGTGACAGAGCCAAGTGACGCCATTCTTGAGTGTGAGCTTTCAGTTGCTGACGTGAAGCCTCCAAAATGGATACTAAATGGGGAAATTCTTCATGCTTCTGAAGATGTGGACATTGAGCATCGTGGCACTATTCATCGTCTCACTCTGAAAAAAAACAACTTGTAAGATGACCGGCTTGCTGCAGTTTATTGCAGGGAAATCAAAATCTGAGGCGAGGCTGACTATTAAAGAGCCTCCGTCAAAGGTAGTCAAAGAACTACAGAACATTACAGGGGAAGAGAAGCATCCTGCTACTTTGAGCTGTGAGTTTACATCTACTCCCAAGATGGTCAGATGGTACAAAGACCAGAGCTTAATTGAATCTTCTGACCGATACAAATTTAAACAAAATAAGAAGGTGATAGAACTTACCATTACAAACCTCACACCCAAAGACTCTGGTGAATATAGCTGCAAATCAAGTAATGCACAGACCACAGCCACACTCACAGCTGAAGCTCCAAAAATTGAAATAATAAAACATTTGGAGGACGTAGATACTGAGGAGGACAGCAATCTAGTATATTCATGTGAGTTGTCCCATGATGATGAAGATGATGACTCATCTGAACCATTATCACCCCTACCAGATCACGCACGTGGTCCCTCCGAACTGAGCCAAATCAGTCTGGAAGCAGGAAAACTTCCCAAGGTACTCGAGCCTTTAGAAGTCAACAATGCTGGTTCTGAAGTTACGAAAATTCAAGCTGTTAAGTCCAGTGAAGGACTATTAGATGAGTCACCCCAGCAACGAAAACCTACTACACCACCGAGGCGTTATCCGGACCGAGTCAGGAGGCGCAGGAGGCGCCGCCTCAGAGACTGAATCTGTGAACTGTTTTTACATGAAGTTGTGTATATATGTTATGATGTTATGTTTAATGGGAACTATATACTGTTAAGCTAAAAAGGGAGGATTGTAGTGTATGTAACCGTTCCACCTTTAAGAGAACCGTTCCACCTTTAAGAGAACTATTTTAAGAGTTGCACTACTTTATCTTGGCTGCTGTATACTGTAATACCGGTGGTGACCACACCGGTATATAAGTGCTGTGTAATGATTTATTGGGCAGTTCCGCCCTGACCTTCAACCAGTAAAGACCTGTTAAAGTTTACTCTTGTGGTCTGTGTAGTAATTCTCAATTTAACACACAGACTTAACACAGCTGAACTCACTTTGCCTTCAACCTGTACAATCAGCAGAGTGTGTATATTTTAATATCCCATTAATCTGGCCTGGATTTGAACCCAGGTGCTGGTGATGAATGACCAGTGTGCACCGACTGCAGCACCCAATCCCCGGGTGCTTTGAAGTTTATACATGTAAGTCGATGTAAATGGATAACAACATGAAGAGTCATTTAAGACGTAGGAATCTTACAACTGCTACAAAATAGTCTTGTAATATCTTGTACCCATCACATGACTGTGCACTCCCTCATCCCCAAACTGTGTATCCCTTTCTTCTTATACCAACAGAACACCTATCCATGTGGAAAATTGAACAAGTACAAACAAATTGTCACAAACTAAAAGGGTAAGGTTACAAGGCTGTTGTTTTACACATAAAAAAAATCAACTAATCAGCACCTGAAAACATATTTAAAGTTTAGTAAAGTTATGTTGCTTTTAGATTGGCATTAGAGTGAAGCTTGCACCACCAGTTCACAATGTGCAGGTCTGCCACACCTCTCAATGATAAAGACCGGCCACTTCCATCTCGGTAGTATTGCCCACCTTCGCCCCTACCTCAGCCCTTCTGTCGCCAAAACCCTCCATCACTCCAGACTCAATGGGCAGGATTTTAATTCAGGGGCGGGTTGGGGTCGTGTAATCCGCATTTCGTGTTATCCACACGAATCTAAATCGATGTGGGAGATTGTTGTGAATTTAACTTAATTATCCAATTGAGTTCCAACGTGTGGGAACCCATGGCAAATGAGTTTTTCCAGTCTGAAAGTCGCATCCGATGACGTCATCATTGCTGCTGCATTTAAGGTCTGCAACAAGCCTTGCTTCTTCTGCAGGCTGCCAACCTTTTGGTCTTTAATGCTACAGGGACCTGGAGGCAGAATGGCAAGTGAAAGACCTAGGTCTGCCCCAAGATTTGACAACGTTGCCCTGCAGGCTCTGGTTGAGGGAGCAAGAGCTCATAAAGAGGTGCTCTTCCCTTCTTCAGGGAGGAAGAAGCCTCCCCAGCAGACCAAGGCTGTGTGGCTGCAAGTGGCAGAGGAGGTCAACTCCTTATCGGTAACCCGCAGAACATGGATTCGGTGCAGGAAAAGATTTCATGACCTTCTGCGCACTGGAAAGGTGAGTATGACTTTCCCATCACCCTCAATCTGATCCCCATTGCCTTTCCTCACCAGCACTCAGCTTTAGCAATCTCTTCCTCCACATCCCACTTGACACTGACATCCATGCACCCTTACGCATTCCCTTTCTCTCTATGGTCACATTCACCTAACTATTCGGCTATGCAGCCCTCACACTCTCTATCACTGTGATGCTATAAAAACAACTGACAACACACAGGGAGGGCCCTTGGTCTTGCCACCTCACTCCATCTTTGTCTCCTTCTAAGTATCTATGCTATGGAATCTCTACACTCACTCCTTCATTCTCACTCAAACTCCACTTGTCTCCCTCATTGCAGGAAAAGAGAGCTCACAATAAGCGAGAAAGAGCGAGGACAGGAGGAGGGCCACCCTCAGTAGCCCACCTCACCACCTGGGAGGAAGCCGTCCTGGAGATAGTCGGAGGGGAGGAAGATGCGCAAGTGGGGGATGGACAGGCGGGTGCATCACAGCAAGCTGGTGACAGAATAGGTTTCCATCTCTCTCATTGACATTGCATGAGTCGCTGATAATGATTCTGAAGCTCTAACAGATGGACTTATGATCATCTGCAATGTGCAATGTGCATGTAACCTTGGCATCACATCTCTGACTCTTTCTTTTACTCCTCCACAGGACCATCGACAGCACCCGTCCCCACTAGCCAGGAGAAAAAGCCTGAACATCAAGACTCCTCAGAGGAAGCTGCAACCTCTGAGGGTGCAGCGTCAGCAGAATTAAGCGCACCCATCACCAGCACAGACACTCCCACCTCGGTGGGACCTTCGGGACATAGAGTAGTGTTGTCACCTGGTGTATCACAGCTCACAAGTGAGCATCAGCAGATTGTGGAGACAGGGACAGCAGTGGAGAGTCCTGGTCGGAAGGCGCAGGACTCTGCCAGCTCGGCTCAGCAGCATGTCGACCCTCTGCCTCTGGGTCGATCCATAAGATCAGCAGTGCTGGAACTCCAGGAACAGATGCAGGAGTCTCTGGCAGGTTTTGTCTCCAGGGTCACTGCGAGTGCGGAGCGAATGGAGGAGTCCATAGCAAACATGAGCAGAGCCTTTGTGGAGTCATTGGTGCATGAATGCATCACCATGGAAAGGTTGGCAACCTCCATGGAGGTCATAAGTCACCAGAGTGCAAAAAACATGGTGAGTGTTCAAAATAGAATGACATCTCTGGAGGAGCGATAGTCATCTATTGAACAGAGAAACCAGACCTTCATGAAAGTCCTTCTGAGTAGGACTGCCAGTGCAGCTATGAGTCCCCATGGCCCCCCTGATGTGCAGCAAGGTGCTCTCAAGCCACTTGCAAGCGCTGAGCGGGACCTGACCCGTGAAAGGAAAGTTGGTGGCAGACATCAAGGAAGTGAGGGCTCCTCTCCAAGCGCTCAAACTTCCATGCCACTGCAGAGCCTTCGGTCAGAGCCCCACCAGAGTTCACACCCAACTGAGATCGGCGTCTCAACCCCTGCACAGCCACAGGAGCAGCAGACTGTTGCCGAGCCCTCACAGCTTCGCAACCCCAGAGGACGCCCGCCAAAAGTGTCGAGACAGGAGCAGCAGGAAAGTGAGCAAGGGGCCTCCACATTTGCTGAAGCCACAGGGGAAGCACCACGTAGGAGCATGTGTAAGAGAAAGATACTGCACAAATAGTCACAAGGGTAGTCACTTGGGTGAAATTTGATGTTTTATGTGGAAAAGCCATCAGATGAATAATGTAAATAAAAAATCTGATGGCTACTGCTGTAGTTGTGGCGTGTGTAATTTCGCCAATGGGACTTTCACATTGAGGGCTTAGGATTACTTGCAATTGTCAGTATGGTGGTCAAATTGCTAGGAGACAGCTGGTTCTTGGTCATTGTCAATGCTCAGCTAAGAAGATGTGAGGCAAAAATGCTTGAGTGGCTAGGCTAAGCAAATCTGGCTAATATGAGTGCGTTCCTTGCATCCCGGGCAGCTATGTTCTCGCGTACTGCTGCCGCTGGTTGATGGGCCTCTGCAAGATGGTCGTTTTCGCTCTCCTCTTCCTCCTCCTCAGATGAGGAGGATATGTGAGAAGCCACTTGGTCCTCAGGAATCTGTAAGCCACGACGCTATGCCATGTTGTGAAGTGCACAGCAAACCACGACGATTCTGGAGACCCTGGCTGCTGAGTACTGCAGGGCTCCACCTGATCTATCCAGGCATCTGAAGTGCATCTTCAGCAAACCGATGGTTTGCTCGATAATGGATCTGGTCGAAATGTGGCTGGAGTTGTAGCGCTCCTCAGCTTCGTTGGATGGCCTCCTCAATGGCGTCATTAGCCATGTCCCCAGGGGATAGCCCTTGTCTCCAAGTAGCCATCCGTTAAGTTGGTCTGGTGGACTGAAGAGCGGAGGCACACTAGACTGCCGCAGGATGAACAATTCATGGCAACTGCCAGGGTACTTGGCGCAAACATGCTAAATTTCCTTCTTGTGGTTACACACCAGCTGAACGTTGAGGGAGTGGAAGCCCTTGCGGTTGACAAAAATACCTGGATTGCGATGGGGTGCCTTAAGGGCCACATGTGTGCAGTCAATGATGCCCTTCACCCTTGGAAAGCCTGCCAGATTAGCTAATCCAACCGCACACACCATGACACTTGCTTGATCCTTGGTGAAATGGATATGATTGTGCACGATGGCAAAGAGGGCATCGGTTACCTGTGTAATGCATTTGTGTGCGGCCACCTGGGAGATGACGCTGATGCCTGCTGCTGATCCCTGGAAGGAGCCTGAGGCAAAAAAGTTGAGTGCAGTGGTGACTTTGACTGCCACTGGTAAGGGTTGTCCACCTGGTCCTCTGGGCTGCAGGTATTGTTGCAGCATTGCACAGATGTCACCCAGTGCCTCTCGCGAAAGTCGGAGCCGCCTTTGGCACTGCTGCTCAGACATGTTGAGATAGCTGATCCTGTGTCTGTAGACCCTGTTTGGGGGGTATCTCCTGTGCTGACGAGCTTCCATGCTATAGTAATCTGGGATATAATGTTTAAGTTATCCACCAGATGGAGCCAAAGAGTAAGGTTTCACATTCACCAGTATTTAAGGTAATGGGTCATGTACTCAATGTCCTGGTACACCAGTTATTAAGGTAATGTGGCATTGCATTATGGGTATGACTCAGAGGTGAATCCTCCATCTTGCCATCGTGCAGTAAGAAATTGTGTGCTTTGCTTGCAGCCTGTAAGAGATGTTTCTCTGCTACACCGGGTAATTAAACAGTTGGGTTTTGTTCCTTATATCTCGCTTCTCTCAGTTTCTGACCTTACCACTCGGATATCACATATTGGCGACGAGGATCAACAGATCACATCTTGAAGAAGAAATAAAAATACAAGAGCACTGAATAGAGGATCATGGCTGCTACGGTAGGAAAGATCTCTGCTTTTGATGTTCAGACACAGACCTGGGATGAGTACTGTGAGTTGCTGATGCATTTCTTTGAAGCAAATGATATAGATGATGTCGGAAAAAGGAGAGCTATTTTGCTCACTTCCATGGGAAGTCAGATGTATAGTTTAATGAGAAACTTATGCAGTCCTGAAAAGCCTGGAGACATAACATTTGCTAACTTAGTGGCCTTGCTGAAGAACCATTTCAATCCCAGACCGAGTGAGATTGTACAGCATTTCAAATTTAATTCACGGAACAGAAAACCGGGAGAGACTGTATTGGATTATGTAGCGGTGTTGAGAAAATTGGCACACGATTGCAATTACGGGAACAACCTGAAAGACATGCTGAGAGATAGGCTAGTTTGCGAGATAATGGATGATCGAATGCAGAGGAGATTATTGTCCGAGACTGGGCTTACGTATGAAAAAGCGTTGGAGCTTGCTCAAGCCATAGAGACAGCGAACCGAGATGTAAAAGAAATACAAGGTTCTGACTGGGCTACTACAAAGCAAGTTGCAGGTCAGGTTGTGCACAAGTTAAACATGCATCAGAAACCACAACATGAGCATGTAAAGGCATGTTATAGATGCAATGGCAATCACCTGGCGAGGGAATGCAGCTTTCTGGAGGAAATGTGCCACAAGTGTGAAAAAAAAGGACACATAAAACGTGCATGCAGGGCAAAAGCAACCGTGCAGGAATACAAACCAAAAGGGGGAGGAAAGCAAAACCTAGGAAGAGAAGTGAAAAAACAGGGAGCACATCACATCAGCGGAGCAGCTGAGAAAGAAGACGACATGTTCATAATGCATAGTATGGTAGAGAACATTCCAAAAGTGGATCCTATCACTTTGCAACTGACAGTAAATGACTCTAAGGTCAACTTTGAAGTGGATACAGGATGCGGCGTAACCATAATGAACAGGGAGGAGTACTCAAAATTGTGGAATCGTGCAAAAGTTCCAGAGTTAAAGTCTTGCTCTATGCAGCTTAAAACATATACCGGTGAACGAGTGGCGACATTGGGTACAGCTACTGTAACTGTGAAACACAGGGACACCGTGGAACAGCTACCTGTAGTTGTAGTATCGGGTTCTGGACCAAACTTGTTAGGTCAGGGCTGGATACAAGAACTTAAATTAGATTGGGGAGCAATAAATCAAATAGAGGGAGGCAAACAGTTGTCTTTGCAAGAAGTGTTGACTGAACATGAGAATGTGTTCAAGGAAGAACTTGACACATTTAATGGCCCCCCAGCTAAGATTTATGTAGACAAAGAGGCACTGCCAAGGTTTTTTAAACAATGACCTGTGCCATATGCCATGAAACTGAAGGTAGAGGTTGAGCTTGATCGTCTTTTGAGAGAGAACATATTGGAACCTGTGAAATGTTCAGAATGGGCAGCTCCCATTGTACCTGTTTTAAAACCGGACAATTCGGTAAGACTCTGTGGAGGTTATAAATTGACAGTAAATAGGGTGTCTAAATTAGAACAGTATCCTATTCCCAAAACAGAGGATCTCTTTGCAAACCTGGCTGGAGGGAAGAAATTCACGAAGCTGGATATGAGTCATGCATACTTGCAGATTACACTAGATGAGGAATCCAAGAAGTATGTAACCGTAAATACACACAAGGGTTTGTTTACTTATAACCGCATACCGTTTGGTGTCTCATCTTGTCCAGCTATTTTCCAGAGGACTATCGAGGGTGTACTGCAAGGGATCCCACATGTTTCAATCTATCTGGATGACATTCTGGTGACGGGAAGAACTGACCAGGAGCATCTGAGCACTCTGAGAGAGGTACTACAAAGATTGGAGAAGGCTGGGTTACGGCTCAAGAGGAGTAAGTGCACTTTCCTGGGGAATGAGGCCGTGTTCCTGGGACACAGAGTGGACGCCACCGGGCTCCATCCAATCAAGGAGAAGGTACAAGCACTGCAGGAGGCCCCAGCTCCTACCAATGTGACTGAGTTAAAAGCTTACCTGGGACTGCTAAACTATTATAACAGGTTTTTACCAAACTTGTCAACAGTGTTAGCACCTCTTCACAAACTTCTGCGCAAGGAGACACAGTGGCAGTGGGAAGAGGAACAGAGGGTTTCATTTGAACAGTCCAAGAAACTGATGCTGTCCTTGGATGTGCTGGTTCACTACAATGCAGAGAAAGACATCATTCTCTCTTGTGATGCTTCACCTTATGGGGTGGGGGTGGTTCTTTCACACAGCTTGGAAGATGGAACAGAAAGACCAATAGGGTTTATGTCTCGAACTCTGACACCGGTGGAAAAAAATTATTCCCAGTTAGATAAAGAGGGGTTAGCAGTAATGTTTGGGTTACAGAGGTTTCACAAGTACATATATGGCAGGAAATTCACCATATGCACTGATCATAAACCTCTTCTATCTCTTTTTAATGAAATGAAAGCAGTACCACAGATGGTGTCACCCCGGATCCAGAGGTGGGCAGTGACGTTGAGGGCATATGAGTATGTCATCGTTTACAAGGCAGGCAAGTACCATGGGAACGCAAATGCCTTGAGCCATCTTCCACTGCCAGGTACACCTATCTGTGCAGCTCCAGAGGATAGAGTTTTGATGTTGGAGGACACGGACATGGCAATTGTGACCGCAGAACAAGTAAGGACATGGACAGGTAAAGATCCAGTACTGTCTAGAGTCCGAGAATATGTGATGAGGGGTTAGCCACAGCATCTGGAAGGGACTGATTTCATACATTACAGTGTCAGGAAGACAGAGCTGAGTGTGCAGGATGGTTGTGTGTTGTGGGGAGCACGAGTGATTATTCCACAGCCAGCACGACAGTCTATCCTAGGGCAACTACATCAGTGTCATCCTGGAGTTTCGCGTATGAAAGCCTTGGCAAGGAGTTACTTGTGGTGGCCAAAGCTAGACGAGGAGATAGAAAATCTAGTCAAGACATGCAGCACTTGTCAAGTACACAGGAAGGCACCAGCAGCGGCTCCTCTCCACCCTTGGGAGTGGCTGGATAAACTATGGAGAAGATTACATGTAGATTATGCGGGTCCATTCATGGGAAAGATGTTCCTCATAATCATTGATGCACATTCCAAATGGATGGATGTGTATCCTGTAAATTCTGCTTCATCTACTGTTACTATAGACTGCCTGCGTAGGAGTTTTAGTAATCAAGGGCTACCGGAGATCGTAGTAAGTGACAATGCCACGTGTTTTGTGAGTACAGAAACAAAAGAGTTCATGAGAAACAATAGCATAGTGCACGTGACCTCAGCTCCATATCATCCGTCTTCAAATGGACTTGCGGAGAGAGCCGTACAAACATTTAAGGAGATGATGAAAAAAAGTGCGGAAGGGAGTTTGGCAGCCAAGGTGTCATGAGTTCTGTTCAGCTACAGAATAACACCTCAATCTACCACAGGACTCTCTCCTGCTGAGCTGTTGTTAGGACATCGACTACGCTCCACTCTTGACCTGGTTCACCCAGATCTAAAAAGGAAGGTGGAAAACTGACAAATCAAACAAAAGGAGACCCATGACAGAAGGACAAAGAGCCGCAGTTTTGGAGAAGGAGGTGCGGTCCTCACCAGGAATTTCAGTTATGGTCCAAAATGGATTCCTGGCGTCATAGACTCAATGACCGGTCCAGTATCATATATGGTCATGGTGGGAACTGGTCAGGTAGTACGCAGACATGTAGATCAGATACTGACCAGACCAGGGGAAATTGAAATGGAGGTTCCAGAGGAGATGTCGGAGGACAAGTTGGCCCCCAGTTATCCAAATGCATCGGTGGTACCACCACCACAAACAGAGCCAGTTCCACCTGGACCCCTTAGTCAAGACGAAACCATCGTAGCAGAGTCAGATACTCTGAGTACTGCTCAGGAGCAGCAGGTGACTCTACCACAGCCAAGCAGGGACTTGACTGTAAGACATTCACCAAGGCATCACAAGCCACCAGAGAGATTGATAACGACCTGCTAGATTCGTTCAGTATGGACTATCGTTAAAGGAGTTTCCTTATGGGACTTTTTAAGAATGTTGTTAAGAAATTAATGTTCAACTTAAGAGGGGAGGGATATAGTAATCTGGGATGTAATGTTTAAGTTATCCACCAGATGGAGCCAAAGAGTAAGGTTTCACATTCACCAGTATTTAAGGTAATGGGTCATGTATTCAATGTCCTGGTACACCAGTTATTAAGGTAATGTGGCATTGCATTATGGGTATGACTCAGAGGTGAATCCTCCATCTTGCCATCGTGCAGTAAGAAATTGTGTGCTTTGCTTGCAGCCTGTAGGAGATGTTTCTCTGCTACACTGGGTAATTAAACAGTTGGGTTTTGTTCCTTATATCTCACTTCTCTCAGTTTCTGATCTTACCACTCGGATATCACACATGCGCTGGCCCCTTCTGGCCTGTGCAGCTTCAGGTGGGTGAGCAGCAGCTTGGTGCGCCTGCTGGTGCTGCTGCTGTTGGTGCTGCTGTTGTTGGTGCTACTGTTGTTCCTGGTTCTGCTGGTGCCACAGCTGGTCTTCGTCCTCATCTAATGCCCAGAAGGGAAGGAAATAAATGGCTCCCATGCTATTGTATATGCCTCAGTTGAGGAAGCGCTCAGTGAAGGTGGCGAGAGGGGTTTCCCAGGAGGTCACACTGGAGATGGGTGTCAGGCTCCAAACTTCCACAGCTGTGGTTATGCCTTCTAAAAGTTCCCCAGACCTGAGAGAACAAAGCCCTGCCACCTGCAAATGATGACTGATCAAATCTCCTATTTAATGGTTGCGCTGCAGCTGATAGTCAGCAATCCAATTGTGCTCCCGCCAGGTTTCACCGTCGTGTTTCAGAACAGGCGTGTTTCACGTGGGAAAAGGGTTAAAGTCACAAAGGCCTTTCAAAATGGCATTATGGAGCCAAGTTAGTGTTTGTTAAGGGCCTTAACGGCCTATCCCGCCTCTTGGAGGCGGGACGGAGACGGGACCACTAGACATGAATTTTTGAAAATTGCTTGGAGGTGGGCTTGGGCCCGCCCACCAGTTTTTGCAATTTTAACCCCCCACACGTCTCCAATCCCGCCTCCACGGCCCAATGAAAATCCTGCCCAATGATTCCAATGCTCTCCTTGCTAGCCTTCCATCCTCACCCTCTATAAAACCCAGCTCATCCAAGATGCCACTACTCATGTCGTATTCTGATCCCCTGATCCTCTCTAACTTTTACCGCTGCACAATAGAGAGCATCCTGACGAACTGTATCACAGTATGGTATGGCAGCTGTAGCTACTATGACCGGAAAGCCCTGCAGCGGGTAGTCAAAACTGCCCAACGCATTACCGGCACCCGGCTACCGACCATAGAGCACATATACCAGAAACGCTGTTTACGGAGGTCACGGACCATCATCAAAGACCCTACCCACCCCAGCCACAGTCTGTTCGCCCCCCTGCCATCTGGGAGACGCTACAGATGCATTCGCACCCGAACGACCAGATTTAGGAACAGCTTCTTTCCCAGGGCTGTCATCCTACTGAACTCCACAAATAAACTCTAAAGCCTGCACATCTGTCAATGCACTTTATTATGTTTATGTTAATGTATTACAAGCCAAATGAAGGTTGAATGTTTAAATGTCTTAATCTAAATGTACACTCTCAGGAGCCGCAAGCCTACATTTCGTTGTACTGCACTTGTGCACTAACAATGAGAATAAAGTTGATTATGATGATTATGATTATGATTATGATTCTGCACCAAGGCCTGCTTACCCATCAGCTCCATTTATATAAACCTGCATTGGCTACCAGCCCCCCAGTGTCGCAAATTAAAATTCTTGCCTCTGCATTTCAATCCCTCCTTAGCTTCTCCAGCCTCCAAACTATGTTACCTCCTCCAGAACTACACCCACCCCACAAACACCCCATTCCTCTCATTCCATCCTGTTGTACATCCTCTCTCTCCTCATCCTATCATTGGCAGTCGTGTCTTCAGCCATTGAGGGCCTACTTTCTGGAATTCCCTCCTTAAACCCTTTCGCCTTTCCACCTATCTCTCCCTCTCAAAGACCCTCCTTAAAACCCACCTCTGCATCCGGGCTTTTGGTCGCCTCTCTGAACTGTTTCTTTATTCGGGCTGGTGCCCATTTTTCTCATCCCTCTGTGAAATACGTGGAATGTTTTTCTACGTTAAATGCACACCTAATGGAAACCTCAACGTGACCCTTGCAGACATGCTAAGTGCAGATGCAGAGGGGAACCATTGTTTTAACATGGTATCCCACGAAAGCCAATATAAAAGCAGCTTTAGCCTACCTAATAGTTACCACGCTTCAAAGTAACTGCATGTAAAGCACTTTATGGCATTACTGAGATGTGATAAAGCGCTGCGTATGCAAGTTTTTTGATAAAAAATTACAAAAAATGATTTCCATAAATAATGAAAAACTTCACACAATCTCAATTTAGTAACTATGCTCGGTGCATTGTGCAACCTCAAGAATATTCACCAGCACCAAACAGCAGCTCCTAGATTTAAGGCCAAGAAAATATACATGAGCATTTTTTTTGACCTTATACTTCATTGGCTGTAAAGCACTTTGGAACGTCCGGTGGTCGTGAAAGACGCTATATAAATGCAAGTCTTTCCTAGCCTTTTTAAAAAAATGTACCACTGTTTTTCTGGCTTGTACAGGCAGAGTAGAAAGAAAAACCACATGAGTTTGAACCCTAATTTCTTTTTAAAAAGCTGAACAAATGATGCTTGCAGCATATATTTTTAATGGAACTTGTGAACTTGGCCAGCACAACCTAATTGTCCATGCAGTCACATTGGGCTGCAAGTCAGATATCCCCAACGTATTAGTTAAAATAGGAGCACCCAGCTGGCCCAGCGGGTGAAGGCCAGACCGGTACTGCTGAATCATCTGGACCAGCAAGGTTTGGTGCTTAATCCAGGCTGGTCTCAGCGGGGGTGCTGTTGTGGGCAATAAATCCCCGAGGGAAGGCCATTATTACAACTAAGTGTGATTGTGTGCAACGGATAATTACATGCGTTTCTAGAAGGCTAAGATCTATCAAAACTGGTTGGGCTAGTCGGGCAAAATGGCCCTTCCTTGTTAAAATTCCCTAACTACAATTGGCCGCAGTGTTCCTGGGCTTTGAAGCATGGAAAAGAAAATCATCTAGGGTTCCTACTCCTGAATGTCATTACAATGACTGGGAGGTGTGAATGTGGGAATATTGGTTGAGAACAAAACTGGGCATGGCTGTGATGCTTCCATAGTCCAATAGCTTGCCAACACTCAGGCCTAGAAATTCAGTTGGCGCCGCGCCAGGGCTTTAGCGCCGGAAAGTTAGCGCCGGCACTAAGTCCCCCTGCGCGCGCCAAAAATTCAGTAGCGCCGCGCCCAAACGGCTGCCGGCGCTACTGAAGGGTGTTTGCGCCTGAAAATGGGCGCTACCTGCCGCATTGCAGCGCTATTCCGGCGCTGCGGCGCCCGATGCGGTGCGGCAGGCTCGGGAAGTGCAGGCCTCCTCCTTCAGTTAAGGAGGAGCTGCCTGCACCCGCCCGCTGGCCGGTAAAATCTTCACAAAAATGAGCCCGGCACTTCGGGGAAGTGCCGGGCTCGCAGCCCAGAAGCATCTGTTCCGCGGGGGGGGGGTGGAGGAGTCCGGGGAGGGAGGTGCGGGCAGGCGGCCGGCGGGAAAGCGGCCGGCCGCCACGCGACCTTAATGCGCCGGCGCAAACTCCTGTAAGACTCGGTTGCCAGAGTCTTAGTTGCGGCTGCCACGGGCGAGGCGGCCGCAACTCAATTTCGGCGCTGGGGCCCGTCACCACGGCAACCGGGATGCTGCGCACACCGATGACGCCATCGGTGCCGGCGCAGCGCAACCGGTCTACCGCCGATGGTAGGGCCCCAGGGAATTTCTGAACCGGCTGTAAGTCCAGCGCAATGACCTCTAGCGCCGCAAAATGGGCGCAAAGCCCACTCAATTTCTAGGCCTCAGTGTCCAGTCTCATACTGCCAGAAGCATGGCCATTTGAGTGAGGTGCCAAATGGATGGCAGAGCCCATCCCGGCATGAAAATTTGCCTTTAGGAGAGGGGGAGGAATGTGTTTTGGGGGGGTGGGGGGGGGAAATGAAACAGCTGGAAAGCATTTAAAGTTTGTGATAGAATCTCTGGATTGTGATGACATGCACAAACTTGACATCACTTCAACCTTACCAGACATTACATTCTTTCTTATCATGTGTCTTTCGTGCTTTACAAAGTGGGCTTAAGTTTGACTATGAAGCAGCTCTCAAACAGATGCTGGGTCATAATCAGGAACAGAGAGCTGAGTAAAGGAACACAACACCATGTCCATGCAGAACCTGCAGCATGTCATATCTGAAGCCCACTCAACATCATTTATTGCAGTAATACTATTTAGCATCAGGCACTCAACCAGTGCAATTTAATACAATCGCAAAATACTGCTACTGCTGGAAATCTGAAACAACAACAGAAAATGCTGGACACAATCAGCAGGTCAGGCAGCTTCATGGAGAGAGAAACAGAGTTAACGTTTCAGGTCAATGACCCTTCATCAGAACTGGAAAAAGTTGGGGAAGTAACAGATTTTTAAGCAAGTGTGGGACAGGGAAAGGGAGGAGGGAAGGAAAGAACAAAAAGGAAGGTCTGTGATAGGATGGAAGTTTCGAAATTCACTGAGATGGAGGTGTAAGGGGATGAAGCTCAGACCTTTGCTGAGGACTGATTGTTCGGGATCAGAGAGGGGAATGTTAGAGGGGATAGTGAAATCATGGCAGGGGGTGAGATTGGAAGAAGGGATGGGGTCAGAGGAAAGTGAAGGGGAAGAGGTTACAGAGGAGCATTGGTGTCCAAGAGTTATTGAAGCTTGCAATCCTTGACACCTGAAAGGAAGAAAAAAAGTTTTTTGTTGAAGCCTCAGATGAGGCGAAGGATGAAATAGAACTGTAGACCAGGACAGCTTTGCGATAGAGTGCGTCGGTGCTGCTGAAAAGAGAGGTCGAAAGTATTCATGTGGCGACGCATGGCATTGAGTGTGGATCTCAGGATGCGACGAGAGCAGTGGTTTGAGGAATGCTCAATATCTTGGAGATATCTATAATCCTGGGTGGATCCGAAACACGAAGGGTGGAATTTCAGTTGGAATCCATGTGGAATAAGTTGAATATGGAGACAGTTGCTGAGGAAAGAGATGTGGCTGTGAAAATGAGTCTTGGCAGATACCTGATCAAACACGAGAAGGGAAACAGTAAGCAATGAAGATGACAAGGGTGGTGCTGTTGTTGTTTGGCAAACCAACCTCTACCGTGCGGAGGCTGAACACCAACTCTCTGACACCTCCTCCTACCTCCCCCTGGACCACGACCCCACTACCAAACATCAAGCCATTGTTTCCAAGACTGTCACTGACCTCATCTCCTCTGGAGATCTTCCCTCCATGGCTGTCAACCTCATAGTCCCCCAACTCCACACAGCCCACTTCTACCTCCTTTCTCAAGATCTACAAACAGGGCTGCCCTGGTAGACCCATCATTTCAGCCTGTTCTTGCCCCACGGAAGTGATGTCTCAACTCTATTTTTTCTCCCCTTGTCCAGTCTCTGTCCACCTACATTCGTGACTCTTCCAATGCCCTCCACCAATTTAACAGTTTCCAGTTTCCTGGCCCCAACCGTCTCCTTTTCACCATGGATGTCCAATCCCTCTACACCTCCATCCCCCACCGCTTCTTCCTTGAACAGAGGCCCAACCAGTCCCCATCCACCACCACCCTCCTCTGCCTAGCTGAACTTGTTCTCACATTGAACAACTTCTCCTTTGATTCCATTCACTTCCTCCAAATTAAAGGAGTTGCTATGGGAACCCTCATGATCCCGAGCTATGCCTGCCTTTTCGTGGGATATGTGGAACATTCTTTGTTCCAGTCCTACTCAGGTCCCCTCCATCACCTTTTTTTCCAGTACATTGATGACTGTATTGGTGCTGTTTCCTGCTCTCGCCTGGAACTAAAAAATGTCATTCACTTTGCTTCCAATTTCCACCCTTCCCTTACCTTCACATGGTCCATCTCCGACCCTTCCCTTCCCTGCCTCGACTTCTCTGTCTCCATTTCTGGGGATAGGCTATCGACAAACATCCACTAAAAGCCCACTGACTCCCACAGCTACCTGGACTACACTTCCTCCCACCCTGCTTCCTGTAAGGACTCTATTCCATTCTCCCAGTTTCTCCATCTCCGCTGCATCTGTTCTGATGATGCCACCTTTCATACTAATGCTTCCGTTATGTCTTCCTTTTTTCTCAACTGAGGAATCCCCTCTACCATGGTTGACATGGCCCTCGACCGTGTCCATTCCATTTCCCACACTTCTGCTCTCACCCCTTCCCCTCCCTCCCAGAACCACAATAGGATTCCTTTTTGTCCTCAGCTTTCACCCCACCAGCCTCCACATTCAACGGATCAACCTCCGCCATTTCTGCCACCTCCAGCGTGATCCCACCACCAAACACATCTTCCCCTCCCCCGCCTTTCAACATTCCTAAGGGACCACTCCCTCTGGACACCCTGGTCCAATCCTCAATTAACCCCCAACACCCCTTCCCCTTCCCACGGCACCTCACGTGCAAATGCAGGAGATGCAACACCTGCCCTTTTATCTCCTCCCTTCTCACTGACCAGGTCCCCAAACATTCCTTCCAGGTGAAAAAGCAATTTACTTGAAGTTCTTGCAATTTAGTATACTGTTTTCTCTGCTCACGATGCCATCTCCTCTTCATTGGGGAGACCAAACGCAGATTGGGTGACTGCTTTGCAGAACATCTCCGTTCAGTCCGTAAGGGGGACCCCGAGCTTCCGGTCGCCTGTCACTTTAATTCTCCGCTTCACTCCCACTCTGATCTCTCCGTCCTCGGCCTCTCACACTGTTCCAATGAAGCTCAACGTAAGCTCAAAGAACAGCACCTGATCTTTCAATCAGGCACTTTACAGCCTGTCGGACACAACATCGAATTCAACAATTTCAGACCATAACCTCGGCCCCTATGTTTTCTTTTCTCTCTCACATGGCAGCTTTCAATGATTCTGCCATTGTCATTTACACCTCATCTCAAGTCATCTTTTGTTTCTTAATTTGTCCTTTTACCATCTCCTTTTGCCTTGCACCATCATCCCTTTTGTCTTTTAATCTCTCCTGCCTTCCATTCTATCACAGACCTTCCCTTTTGTACTTTCCTCCCCTCTTTCCCTGCCCCTACACTTACTTAAAAACCTGTTACATCTCCAACTTTTGCCAGTTTTGATGAAGGGCCACAGACCTGAATCATTAACTCTGTTTCTCTCTCCACAATGCTGCCTGACCTGCTGAGTGTTTCCAACATTCTCTGTTGTTTCAGTGAAATTTCCCTCCCTTTCTGCTGAGAAGAAAGTGCAAACGGGATTTACCCCATTAATGAAAAACTTAAAGCATCAAAATTGCAAAGCCTTCATGGATATTAGCTATCACATTAGTGGTTAGAATTTTGTCTGAGTTGGGGGAAGAGATAAAGGGGATATGACCCCTTTAACACCCAGAGGGGTTATGTTGGCCAAAGGGTGAAAACAGACGCTAAATGGGTACAGTCTTAATAAGACACACCCGTTGACAGTCTGGATTTAGCACACAATTTTAGTCCTAATTGCTGATTACCTGTGATAAATCCATGCAGTGAGACAAGGAACTCGAAGAGGCGAGGTATTAGAATTAATACGAGTACTTTATTAAACGGCTGCAAAACAACCAGGCAGGCCTGCATCCAAGCATTGCACCTTTGCTGACCTTAACAGGAAGCAAACCCCTGACCTTAACAGGAAGCAAACCCCTGACCTTAGCAGCAGCATTGTCTACAGCACCACCTGGTGGATAACCTTAATCATAACATCCCAGATTACTATATCCCTCCCCCCTTAAGATTTCAGTATGAATTTCTTAACAAACAACCATTCCTAAGGGTCACATAAGAAGTCTCCATTCACCATGTTCCATACTTGACGAATCTAACAGGTCAGTATCAATCTCTCTGGTGGCTTGCGAGTCCTTTGTGAACGTCTGGCAGTAAAGTCCCTGCTTGTTTGTGGTGAAGCCACCAGCTGCTCCTGAGCAGTGCTCGGAGTATCTGACTCTGCAACAATGGTTTCCTCTTGACGAATGGGTTCCTGTGGAATTGTCTCTGTCCCTGGTGGTGGCACCACAGATGCACTTGGATAACTGGGGGCAAACCTGTCCTCAGCCATTGCATCTGGAACCTTCATTTCAATTTCCCCTTGTCTGGTAAGTATCTGATCTACATGTCTGCGTACTACCCTACCATCACCCAACATGACCTTCTATGATATGGGACCGGTCATTGAGTCTATGAAGCCAGGAATCCACTTGGGTCCATAACTGAAATTCCTGGTAAGGACCGCATCTCCTTCTCCAAAACTTCGGCTCTTTGTTCTTTTGTCATGGTTCTCTTTTTGTTTGTTTTGTCTGTTTTCCATTTTCCTTTTTAGGTCTGGGTGGACAAGGTCAAGAGTGAAGCGTAGTCTACGACCTAATAACATCTCAGCAGGAGAGAGTCCTGTGGTGGATTGAGGTGATATTCTGTAGCTGAACAGAACCCGTGACACTTTGGCTGCTAAACTCCCTTCTGCACTTTTTTTCATCATCTCTTTAAATGTTTGTACGGCTCTCTCCACAAGTCCATTCGAGGACGGATGATATGGAGCCGAGGTCACCTGCACTATGCCATTTTTTCTCAAGAACTCTTTTGTCTCTGTACTCACAAAACAAGTGGCATTGTCATTTACCACGATCTCCGGTAGCCCTTGGTTACTGAAGCTCCGACGCAGGCAGTCTATAATAGTAGTGGCGGAAGCAGAATTTACAGGATAAACATCCATCCATTTGGAATGTGCATCAATGATTATGAGGAACATCTTCCCCATGAATGGACCCACATAATCTAAGTGCAATCTTCTCCATGGTTTATCCGGCCACTCCCAGGGGTGGAGAGGAGCCGCTGCTGGTGCCTTCCGGTGTTCCTGACAAGTGCTGCATGTCTTGACTAGATTTTCTATCTCCTCATCTAGCTTTGGCCACCACAAGTAACTCCTAGCCAAGGCTTTCATACGCGAGACCCCCGGATGACACTGATGTAGTTGCTCTAGGATAGACTGTCATGCTGGCTGTGGAATAATCACTCGTGCTCCCCACAACATGCAACCATCCTGCACACTCAGCTCTGTTTTCCTGACACTGTAGGGTGTGAAGTCAGCCCCTTCCGGGTGCTGTGGCCATCCCCTCACCACATATTCTCGAACTCTAGAGAGTACTGGATCTTTACCTGTCCATGTTCTTACTTGCTCTGCAGTCACAAGTGCCGTGTCAGTGTCCTCCAACATCAACACTCTGTCCTCTGGAGCTGCACGGATAGGTGTGCCTGGCAGTGGAAGACGGCTCAAGGCATCTGCGTTCCCATGGCACTTGCCCGCCTTGTACACGATGACATGCTCATATGCCCTCAACGTCACGGCCCACCTCTGGATCCGGGGTGACACCATCTGTGGAACTGCTTTCATTTCATTGAAAAGAGAGAGAAGAGGTTTATGATCGGTGCATATGGTGAACTTCCTGCCATATATGTACTTGTGGAACCTCTGTAACCCAATCATTACCGCTAACCCCTCTTTGTCTAACTGGGAATAGTGTTTTTCTGCTGGTGTTAGAGTTCGGGACATAAACCCTATTGGTCTTTCAGTTCCATCTTCCAAGCTGTGTGAAAGAACTGCCCCCAGCCCGTAAGGTGGAGTGTTACAAGAGAGAATGATGTCTTTCTCGGCATTGTAGTGAACCAGCACATTCGACGACAGCATCAGTTTCTTGGACTGTTCAAATGAAACCCCCTGCTCCTCTCCCCACTGCCACTGTGTCTCCTTGCGCAGTAGTTTGTGAAGAGGTGCTAACACAGTTGACAAGTTTGGTAAAAACCTGTTATAATAGTTCAGCAGTCCCAGGTAAGCTTTTAACTCAGCCACATTTGTAGGAGCAGGGGCGTCCTGCAGTGCTTGTACCTTCTCCTTGAGTGGATGGAGCCCGGTGGCATCCACTCTGTGTCCCAGGAATGCTGCCTCATTCCCCAGGAAAGTGCACTTACTCCTCTTGAGCCGGAACCCTGCCCTCTCCAATCTCTGTAGTACCTCTCTCGGAGTGCTCAGATGCTCCTGGTCGGTTCTTCCCATCACCAGAATGTCATCCAGATAGACGGAAACATGTGGAATCCCTTGCAGTACACCTTCGATTGTCCTCTGGAAGATAGCTGGACTAGATGAGACACCAAACGGTAAGTGGTTATATGTAAACAAGCCTTTATTTGATTCGTCATCCAGTGTAATCTGCAAGTAGGCATGACTCATATCCAGCTTTGTGAATTTCTTTCCTCCAGCCAGGTTTGCAAAGAGATCCTCTGTTATGGGAATAGGATACTGCTCTAGTTTGGACACCCGATTGACTGTCAATTTATAGTCTCCACAGAGCCTTGCCGAATTGTCCGGTTTTAAAACAGGTACTGTGGGAGCTGCCGATTCCGAACATTTCACTGGCTCCAGTATGTTCTCTCTCAATAGACGGTCAAGCTCAGCCTCTACCTTTGGCAGCATTGCATAAGGTACAGGTCGTTGTTTAAAAAACCTTGGCGGTGCCTCCTTGTCTACATAAATCTTAGCTGGGTGGCCATTAAATGTGCCAAGTTCCTCCTTTCACACATTCGCATGTTCACTCAACACTTCTTGCAAAGTCAACTGTTTGCCTGCATCTATTTGATGTACTGCTCCCCAGTCTAATTTAAGTTCTTTTATCCAGCCCCGACCTAACAGGTTTGGTCCGGTGCCCGATACTATGGCCCTGAAATTAGGATCGGGGGCTTGCCACGCGTGCAAGCCCCCGATCTGCACTCACCCTGCGCGCCGACATCTGAAGCCCGGGCCTGCTTGCATTTCCTGTCACAGGCCCGGTTCCAATGTCGGCGCGATGTGCTTACCTGATCCAGCGGCGTAGTTAGTGTGATGTGCCGGCTGGGATCAGGTGAGCACTGTGCAGCCAATCAGGGGAGGGGAAACTCATTCATGAGTTTGACAGTAAGAGCTGTCAAACTCATGAAAAGTATGGGCTGCCAAAACACTACTTTAACTTTAAATAAAATTTTTAAAAACATCCCACTGATTGTATTAACTATAAATAAGTTTTTAAAAATGTTTTAAACAATTAATCAATTTTTTGAAAAAAATAAATGTTTTAAAAATAGGGTCTAAAACTAAACTTACCATCTTGTAAATTCTTTAAAAATAACAAACCTGTGGAAAAAAAATTTCTACATTGTACTAAAAGCCCACTTACCTGAAAAACTAAATACTTATGTCTTGTTTTTCCACGCATAAAGACCGGAGGCCTTTACACGCGCGCAACTCGGGAAAAAAAAAGGAATTTTACTGCGCACGTGCTGCCTGTGCAGTTGCGTGCATTCTGCCTCTTAACCCCTTGGGTTAGAGGGCAGGAAATGCCGGTTTTCAACGCATGCGCTGTACATGCTGAAAACCGGCAATTCCTCCGGGCACACGCGTGAGTACCCCATCCTTACTCACGCGTTGTGCCCGGAATTACTGGGCCTATAACTACAGGTAGCTGTTCCACTGTGTCCCTGTGTTGCACAGTTACATTAGCTGCACCTAATGTCGCTACTCGTTCACCTGTATATGTTTTAAGATGCAGAGAGCAAGACTGTAACTCTGGAACTTTTGCACGGTTCCACAATTTTGAGTACTCTGCCTTGTTCATTATGGTTACACCGCACCCTGTATCAACTTCAAAGTTCACCTTAGAGTCATTTACTGTCAGTTGCAATGTGATAGGAGCCACTTTTGGAATGTTCTCTAACATGCTATACATTATGAACATGTCCTCTTCTTCCTCAGCTTCCCCGCTGATGTGGTGTGCTCCATGTTTTTTCACTTCTCTTCCTTGGCTTTGCTTTCCTCCCCTTTTTGGTTTGGATCCCTCCACAGGTGATTTTGCCCTGCATGCTTGTTTTATGTATCCTTGTTTCCCACACTTGTGGCACTTTTCCTCCAGAAACCGGCATTCACTCGCCAAGTGATCGCCCTTGCATCTATAACATGCCTTCACATGCTCACGTTGTGGTTTCTGATGCATGTTTAATTTGTGCACAATAATCTGACTTGTAACTTGCTTAGCATTAGCCCTGTCTGAACCCTGTATTTCTTTTACATCTCGGTTCGCTGTCTCTATGGCTTGAGCAAGTTCCAATATTTTTTCATAAGTAAGCCCAGTCTCGGATAATAATCTATGCTGCATTCGGTTGCCCATTATTCCGCAAACTAGCCTATCTCTCAGCATTCCCTTCAGGTTGTTCCCATAATTGCAATCATGTGCTAATTTATGCAACACCGCTACATAGTCCATTACACTCTCTTCCTCTTTTCTGTTCCTTGAATTAAACTTGAACCGCTGTACAATCTCACTAGGCTTAGGATTGAAATGTTCTTTTAGCAAGGCCACTAATTCAACAAATGATTTGTCTCCAGGCTTTTCAGGACTGAGCAGATTCCTCATCAAACTGTAGGTTTGGCTTCCCACTGAACTAAGCAGAATGGCTTTCCTTTTTCTAGCATCATTTATTTCATTTGCTTTGAAGAAATAACCCAACACTTCACAGTATTCCTCCCAGGTTTGTGCTTGAATTTCAAATGCAGAGACCATTCCTACCGTGGCAGCCATGCTCTCTTCCAACTGGTAGCTAACTTTAGCTCGCGAGTTTGTTGTTTAAAAGTCCTGGCAGACTTCTCTTCTTTATTCAAGGTCCTTTTTACCTCGTCGCCAAATGTGATAAATCCATGTAGTGAGACAAGGAACTCGAAGAGGCGAGGTATTAGAATTAATACGAGTACTTTATTAAACAACTGCGAAACAACCAGGCAGGCCTGCATCCAGGCATTGCACCTTTGCTGACCTTAACAGGAAGCAAACCCCTGACCTTAACAGGAAGCAAACCCCTGACCTTAGTATCAGCATTGGTTACAGCACCACCTGGTGGATAACCTTAATCATAACATCCCAGATTACTATATTACCACAATTTGAATTTGCCTGGACGTACTAACAAAAATCTGCAGGTTTAGCACTCAAGCGCTGATTAGACACAGCTTTCATGGAGCAGGGCACATGGACTCCTCACACCCACTTCCACTGAAGGTGTGCAGTGTGCTGACTGACACACAGCGGCACGTTGCAGGAGGGCTCAGCGACGGAGAGTTCACAGGTTCTCGGATGTGGCACTGGAGGTCCTGGTGCAGGAGGTCCAGAGGAAGAGGTGTGTCCAAAAACCTCACGCCCCGTCCCTCTCTCCTGCAGCAGCTGGTGCTGCTCTGCCTGGCCTCATGTCTTCCTCCCATTCCTCGTCCAGACCAAGGGGGGCCCCAAGCAAGGTGCCCATGACCAAGCACTCCCTTTCTCCTGGTGACTCCTATAAGGTGGAGTAACACAGCACTCACTCTTTTTAGGTGAAGTTTTCAGAGAATTTCTGGAATAAATGTTGCTTGAGTGTTGGTGAAGTCTTGACAAAATGTTCCAGAAAGTCTCCTGATGTGTTTTAGAGATCCTCTTCACAGCTCCAGCAGCAATGACCATGAAATGGTGAGTATCCCTTTAAGTGGTGAGCAATATTCCCGCTAATTTTTTTTGGGTGTGCAGTCCATTCAAGTTACAGCGCTTGTGCGGGTTTAGCCATTAGAACGCCATTGAGCTGGATGTGCAGATGGCTGCATGGCCGCACAGCTTAAAGGAATCATTGGTGGTGAGTATCCCTTTAAGTAGCACTTGAAATTGACATCAACACCATGTTTACTACCAAACTGCTGCTCACTGTTAGGAGAGGGCGCTAGTTGAAGCACTATCCACCAAGATGCCTTGCAGCCTCTTTAATGAGCGCAGCAGGCATTTTACGAGGCTGTTTAACAAACCTCTGGGCGGCCGTTCCTAGTGCTGACATCAACTCCTTTACCATGATGGCATCTTGCGCTAAGCCAGCGTTTCAGCTTATGACCCCATCCTGGCCACCTCTTTACCTCTTTAGTGCCTAAAGTATTGAAAGAAAGAAAGACTTGCATTTATATAGCACCTTTCACGACCACCATGATGTACTTTTAGAGTGCAGTCACTGTTATAATGGGGAAACACGGCAGCCAATTTGCACACAGCAAGCTCCCACAAACAGCAGTGTGATAATGACCAGATAATCTGTTTTTGTTATGTTGATTGAGGGATAAATATTGGCCAAAACACCACTGCTCTTCTTCGAAATAGTGTTATGGGATCTTTTACATTCACCTGAAAGGGCAGACAGGGCCTCAGTTTAATGTCTCATCTGAAAGACGGCACCTCCGACAGTGCAGCACTCCCTCAGTACTGCACTGGAGTGTCAGCCTAACTTGATGTACTATCAAGTTGCTGGAGTGGGACTTGAACCCACAACTGTCTGACATCAGAGGTGCGCAGGCTACCCACTGAGCCACAGCTGACACTGCATTGCGAAAATCACCCACAGTGTGTCACCATTTCTCGTCAGTAGTCCTTTGCTTAAATTGATATGGCACAGTGGCAGCAGGATGGAGGTTTACTTAAACCGTGATTGATATTCAGACAGTGAGTATCCATTCTATAAAGTTATGGTTGCCACCCATCCAATTTTTTGGTGGGATAATGTGTGTTTTTTACTTTTAATATAAAATGGATTTTCTGTGTTTTTATCCATTTTCCACTTGGTTTTCAGTGAGTCTTTATCATCTTGGATTTTCATTAAAATATCAAAACTGGTCTGATTTGAAATGTTTCTCTGGCTGCAAAATTACATGCAACTCAAAAAGGGATTCAGTAGTATCAGCAAGCAGTGAGCGACACTGGAATAATCGCATGCCCTATTTTGGTTCAGCGGTGAAGCCACACAGTTGTTGAAGATTATTTTCCTAAGCCAAATCCCCATGTCCGGTTTCCAGCATCCCTGTCCAGTTCTGGAGTTGGTAAAATGTAGCAACCCCATCAACCCAAGGACCATTGTTTTTGTCACCTATTATCTGTGATAGATGTGGTGAATACAGCGGTTGCATGTTAAACCTGAAAGGCCTCAGGAAAGTGTCTGTATATTCCCCCCTGCTTTTGCTCTCCACTGTAGGAGGACATTGAGTTTTTCTTTACACTGTCTATTCCCATTTTCTCCACCCATTGTGTGAAAATAATTATCTTGCCTCTTGGAAAGAAAACTAGCAACCAGAAACATGTCTAACGTGAACATTCCTGAATCAGACAGCTTTGATCTTAACACAATAGCAAAATACTGCGGAAGCTGGAAATCTGAAATAACTGGAAGGGTCCCAGACCTGAAACGTTAACTCTGTTTCTCCCTCCACTGATGCTGCCTGGCCAGCTTTGATCTTAATTTCTTCAGGCATCAAGAATTCCTGACAGATCCAGATTAAACAATGGTTGTTTTTGTATGATGAATTTCTTGGAACTTTTTCACTAAAAACATTTTCTGTTGTGTTTGGTTACTTGTGTAATGAGAACAGTCACATAAATTAATCAGGAAAATTTCAGGGATAGCTTCCAAAAAACCCTGCAGCAATGTGCTGGATTCTGTTTCCCAATCTGATGTGGTCTGTAAAATCAACTGGAGTTTATTCCTACAGCTGGGTCCTATTCTATGCGACATGCTCTTCCTTGTCTATTGCCTATTGTTTCCCATTTCCCCACATGTAACTAATCTTCTTTAAAGCAAAGATCTGATGTAGGACTTCAGTCTGTTTCTCTGTCAGGTGTTGATTGACCTGGTGTGCATTTCTAGCATTTCAGATTTCCACCATTAGTTACTTTCTTTCTAACCTGTAACTGATTTGTCTTTCTCAGCTGAGAAATGAGGACAGACCAACTTGCACCCTCTGCCAGGGATGCTTTGTTGTGTTGGCACTGCTCACATCTGTGATTAAACAGTGTGGAAATGCATGCCTAGCTATTAGTTATATTTATATAAAAACAAATTCTGTGAAAGTACCACATAATCACCAAACAACAAAGCAATGCCATCCCATCTAAAGAAAGAAGAATTGAAATGGTTCAGTACTTTTAAAAACATATTTGAAGTCGGATTTCTTCATAACAAATGGCACATGATTCTGAGCACTTGGCCAAAGACTTGGCACATGAACAAACAACTACTTTTTATTTTTATATAAGCTATTCTACAAACTCTTCAGCTTGTTTTCATAAAATACAAAATCCACAGGCTAGCCAAGTTATCTGGTGAATGATTAGTCCTTTTGTTCAGTTCCATCAGAACTCAATCATGAACTATCTCAGAAGTTAGTGAATGAGAAGGACAGAGAGTTCGAATTAGAAGCTTTCTTCGCTTCCTCTCTCCTAATGGTGTATGTGCCAGAGCTTTCTGCTACCTCACCCAAGTGAGCATTCTTCACATGAGCCCAGGTAACAAATGTCAGCAGGCTTCAACATGGGTGCTGGGACTTCACAAATGAGCTCTGTCCTGTCCTCTCCCCAAGGTTTACACATAGGCATTTATCAGCAGGGGTCACTGGATAGGAATCCCAAGGGGAACCCACGCTGATGTCATCATTCCCTAGGCCAGGGATGCCCCACCAGCAACCACCCCCTGACACCCCGCCCCCGCCCTCACACCCCCTCCACCCCAGGATTGCTCCGTTGACATCAGTATGTGTGAGAGATCTAACCTAGAACACTTCTGGACTAGATAGCTCCTCAACACATCACACCTTACACTTACCCATTGCCATTCGGGGAACAAACAGTTTAATCTTTTATTGCTACTTTGAACTTATAATTACTGGAAGTGTTACTGGATTACATGGTCAAAAGGAAGGAAGGCTGAGCAATTATATAGGACCTTACGATGTACCAAAGCACTTCACATGGAATGAATTATTCTGAAATGCAATCACTGTTATTCTGTAGGTGAATGTAGCAACCATTTGGCATAACAGAAGTGAGATAAGTGACCAATTAATCTGTTTTTGGTGACAATGGTTGGAGGGAACATTGCCAACCAGGATGACTGGGAGAACTCCCAGCTCTTCTTTGACATGGGATCATTTATGTGCAGCTGAACCATCTGAACAGGCAGATAATGTCTCACCCAAAAGTACTGCACCAAAGCCTCAGTCCTGATTATGTGTGTAAGACTTCGAGTGGGGTAAAGCCCACAAACTTCTGACTCAAGGGCAAGAGCCAGTGAAGCAAGGTTTGTTCCAGGGCAAATTTATTTCAGCTATTCTTTCAAGACAGATTATTTAGCTACAAAAGGGTTGCAGTGGCTAATACCTGCTCTATATTTATTTTTCTTATATCAATATCTATTGTTGACCCTTGTTACACACAGGTCTCCGCTGTGTATTCTAATGGATTTCCAGCAGGCTGATTTACCCATCTGACTGTTAGAGCATATAGTTACATTCTAGAGATTCTCAAAATAGCACATAACGTAAAACAGGTACCTTCACCTAACCAAGGGCCATGAACCTTCTTGATTTGATGAACTTTCCTTCTTACATTAAAATCAACTGGTTCTTACTATTGTGGGAGGATAGAGTAGATACATAGGTCACATCACACCAGAAGCAGCTTATGCTCGTCGCAGTTGCACTAGACTCCAGTATCTTCACTATAACTCGATATGAACAAAAATATTACCATGACAAACAACTTCAGACAGGTCAACCGCTGAAGAGTTCCAGGAGCCACAGTGGATGCCCCTCTGACTTCATATGACCAATTTACGCATATACTCAGAAGGGCACGCTGCAACTCAACAATGACCTCTTCATTTGAATCACAAGAGGGGAGGAGTGTGTAGGGCCAAAGGATGGAGAGTGGAGTTGATGATAGCATGCACAGCGTAGCTCATGGACAGCTGCAGGATATTGTCCTGATGGAAAAGCAAACGATCTGGAGCTTAGGTGAAATGATATTCAGAGAGAATCGAACTCAGTAAGCCGACAGGAATTTGAAGATATTTTGAAGGAGTTGGAGAATGAAAAACTTGAACCTCCTCAACCCAAAGCTTTACTTTCCAAGGAATCTGAAAAGCTGCAGCTTGTGCTCGGTGAAATAGGAGTTCTAATGGAAGAGTTGGAAGGGGAAAGGGTAGGTTTTTAAAGTGCATTGAAAAGTTTTAAAAACAGGGCAATGAAGGAATCAACCAAACAGGACAAGTTAATAAACAAATGCAGTGAGCTTGTGAGTCAGATGGAAAAACAAGGTGATATTGGCCCAGAAATTCAGGTCGAGGGCTTCCCACGGGTGTAAGCCCCCGATCTGCACTTACCTTGCGTGCCGGCCGTTGAGCTGTGGGCCCCCGTGGAATTCCGATCCGGAGCCTGCTCCAACTGCCGGCGTGCAGTGCTTGCGTATCCCAGGGGCGCAGTTAGTTCGATGCATCCCCTGGGATCACGTGGGCCATGGGGAGCCAAACGGAGCAGGAAATGCTTCATTCATAAGTTTGACAGGAAGGGCTGTCAAACTTATAAATACTATAAGCCCCAAAACATCACTAAATCTTCAAATAAATTTAAAAAAACATCACATTTTTTAAATAAACTATAAATTACATTAAATAACTATTTTAAACAATAATTTAAATTTTTGAAAAAATAATTTTATTTTCTAACAGGGCTAAAAATAAACTTACCTTTCTTTAAAGTATTTAAAAATAATAAACCTGTGGAAAAAATGTTTTAATTTTAATTAATTCACCACTTACCTTGTAAAAAGCAGGCCTTGCGACTGCTTTTTAAAAGTGTAACTGCTGGAGACTTACCCTCCCGGGAAAAACTGCAAAAAAAACGTAAGTTTGATGCGCATGCGCAGCCTCTCCTGCGCACACGTTCGACCTTTCAACCCCTTCTTTCAGGGGAACGGACATGCTGGTTTCCCGCGCATGCGTAGTGCATGCAGGAAACCGGCACTTCCATTGGGCTTACGGGTGAGTACCCCGCGCGTACTCACTCATGGAGACCCGAATTTCTGGGCCATTGTGAATACCAAATTAAAGAACATTGTCATCTACTTGCAAAGCAACAAAAAACATTGATCAACAAGTTATTGGGCCGTATTTTCCGATCGGAGGCTTCCCGCGTGCGGAAGCCTCCGATCTGGAAAAATCTACTCACTTACCTGAGGGCTCCCGAGGTGCGTATAGTTTCGTTCTTGGGCCTCTCCAACTTGAAGTGCGCAGGGCCTACATATCCCAGTGACGCAGGCAGTTTGCAAGCATTCTTGGGATCACGTGGGCCATGGGGAGCCAATCAAAGAAGGGAATCTCCCTTCATACACTTGACAGATAGACCTGTCAAATATATGAATGGGGATCACCCCAAAAACACTTTAAAGCATTAAATACATTATTTTTTAAATCACATTTTTAAAATTATTTGAAATTACAATAAATTAATTATTTTAAACAAAAGTTAATTTTTTGAAAATATAATTAAAGTTTTTACAGGGCTAAAGATAAACTTACCTTTTTTAAAGTATTTTTAAATGATAAATGACTGAAAAAATATATATTTTTTCTGTTTTTCAACTCTTATCCTGGTAAAAGCAGGCCTTAGTTTCGTCTGACGAAAGGTCATCGACCCAAAACGTTAACTTTGTTTCTCTCTTCACAGATGCTGCCTGACCTGCTGAGTATCTCCAGCATTTTCTGTTTTTATTATACATAGATCCCCCTAGCTTATTTGTTTTAATTATTATTTGTGACTAAGGCTGGACTCTTGTTTCTGGCTCTTCTAAAGATGACCTCTAAAGGCCTCACTATGGACGAGCTCCCTCTCCAATGGATCAGGGTTACCTTGACTAATATAGCAAAATAACAATGAAGACTAATTGGCCTAGAAATTCATTGTAGCCACTTTTGGGGTGGTAAAGTCGGGCGGCCGCTAAAGTTTGCGCTCGGCGCAAAATCGAGGCCACTTCTCCGATATTCATTAGCTTCGCCCTAAGAGTTTGCTCGAGCGCTAAAACTGGCGCTGCACGCCTCTCTTTAGGCGCTAAGCCGGAGGTGCTGAGCGAGAGCGCCGAGGCCGGGCGCAGCGCAGGTGCGGCCATCTCGTGATTGACAGCAGACACCCTGGCGCCGGCCAGCTCTTAAGGGGGAAGGGTCGACTTGGTCTGCTGCCACGCCCTGGATAGTGGAGCCCTCCAGCTAGGCCTGAACACTGCTGCTGGACCCAAATAGCGCCTGAAGCCATGCAGAAGGCCCGTGAACGAGCGCAGCGCTTCTCAGAGCTTGATCTGAGTGTGCTGGTTGGTGCTGTGGAGAAGAGGCGCCATATTTTGTACCCGGACAACGGCAGGAAGGCGCCGGGCCGCGCCTACCGGAGAGCCTGGAGGCATGTCGCCAGCAAGGTGTCAGCCAACAGCGAGGTCCCCAGGAGCGGTGTCCAATGCCGCAAAAAGTTTAATGACCTCACTCGGATTGTCAGGGTGAGTACCCTTTCCAGTGTCCTCCTCATCCTTGCATGTGCACCTCACATTATGGGCAAAGGGACCTGAAAGCCCTAATGGCCAGCCCTCATGCAGCAGCTATGGGACAGGCATGAACATCAATTGCACATTCTGCACTTAACACACTGGCCAAGCTATTCTACCATGGGAGGCAGTGCACACAAGATCAGGGCGACACACTGTCCAGGCTATTCCACCATGGGAGGCAGTGCACACAAGATCAGGGCGACACACTGTACTTAGAGGCCATCCTTTCTCTTGCAGGCCAAGCTGGCCAATAATAAGAAGAGCCGGACTGCGACCGGGGGAGGCCGACCCCAGATCCAGCCGCTCACCGAGCTGCAACATCGCGTGGAGCGCATCATGGGTGGCCGGGTGATTGGCCCCGTTGCATGTGGAGAAGCCGACCCTGTTCTGGGCACCAATGGTAAGGACATCACCTTTTGGACCTCTCTCGTCCCACTTGCGCATCAGATCTACATCCTTTGCCACTGTCCGACCAATGCGCTGAATGCCACCACTCATGCATCCCTCGCTGACGCCCTCGCCTCACTCTAAAGCTACTCTTGTGCCTTCCTGCTTTTAGATGGTGAGGAGGAGGTCCCTGAACTTGCCAGTGACAGCCCCTCAGAAGAGGAGGAGGAGGAGGAGCAAGAGGAAGGCGGCCCATCAGGGGAACCCTCAGCCGTGGCAACCCATGCGAATGTAGGGGACACGTCTTCCCTGGAGGGGAGCGTGGCGGAAGTGTCGGAGGGGAGGGGAGCTCATGGGACGTGCGGCCTGCAGAAACGCAGGAAGGGTCGGCCAGCTCGGCGGCCTTCTCCCCAGAGGGGGGAAGGGTCGGAGGGGAGTCCAATTGCTGGGCCCAGCGGCGTCCAGCAACGCAGGAAGGGTCGGCCAGCTCAGCGGCCTTCTCCCCAGAGGGAGAGTCCGGCCTCCAGTCCGGAGATGGTCTTCGCCGAGGAGATGGGACGCCTCGAGGACTTGTCCGTGGACTCGGAGCGCCGGCACACGGAGCTCATGGGGGTAGTGGCACGGTTGCCTGAGGCCATCGAGTCCCTCTCTCGGAGTGTCACCGACGTCGGGCCCTCACAGGCCATCAGTTTGGCGGAATTCGGGGCAGAGCAGGCAGCGAGTCGGGCGGCATTCGGGGCAGCTCAGGCAGCGAGTGGGCAGCTGATCAGTGGTGCCGTGCAGTCACTGGGAGCTCTGATGAGGTCACTGAACAGGGCAACATGGGCACTCACTGCTGCCACACTCGCTGTGTCAGCCAGGCATCGCCAGGGCACCCGGCGCGCTGCAGCAGCACAGCGGTCTGTCCCTCGGCAGATTGGTGCGCATGCTGCAGTGCTGGCCCGGGCGAGTGCCAGTGTCTCAGGCGACCAGCGAGCGCCTGCCATCTGCCAGCTTGCCCCCATTCCTCCAGCCGCCACTGCCACTCCCCCAGTGGAGCTGCCAGGAGCTGCTGCAGCGACTGATGCTGGCCAGCCACAGCTGCAGCATTCAACAGCCGCCCGCTCGACAGCCAGACCTCGACTAGGCCGACCCCCAAGGGCATCTGCCATCATGACATGTGCCCCTCAGGAGCCTGCCCCCAGCCTTGCAGCAGCCAATGGCCTTACTTTGAGGAGGAGCAGCAGGGCAGGCAGGGGCCACACAAAGATGGCCAAGGCATCACCCTAGCGGGCCAAAAAGTCGAATGTGTGGCCAGTTGTGTTTGTTTTTTGAGGCCGAGGATTGGATGATTGTTTTTTGAGGCCGAGAATTGGATGTTTGTTTTTTGAAGGCCGAGAATGTGATGTTTGTTTTTTACGAAGGCCGAGGATGATGGCCATTTTAGTTGCACTGTTTTGTTAATCCTCTCCAGGTTGTGGGAGCGAGTAATGTGTTTGAGTGTTTTTTGGGGGTTTCGTCTGTTTTTGGTTTTCATGTGGGAAGGGTCCTGAGTTTGTACAATAAAGCATTTTATTTATTAACATTGTCCATGTTTGATCTTTGAAGTGTTTGTTGCCTTAACCGGCTGAGGGCTTGCGGAGCGGCTGCAATCATGTTCTTTCATTGGCACAAGCCATTCCCTGACAGGGGGCCTAGAAGTGACGTTCAATAAGCCGCCGACGGGCGGCCCTTGGACCTTGTGCCTCCCTCCTGGGCTGGTGCTCCTCGTCCTCCTCCTCCTCATGCTCCTCCTGCTCCTCCTCCTGAGGTGGTGGTCCAACGTGAGGTGGCAGTGCCTGAGTCCTGCGGATAGCCAGGTTGTGCAGCATGCAGCAAACGACGACGAATTGGGAGACTCGCTCCTGCGAATACTGGAGGGCTCCCCCAGAGCGATCGAGACAGCGGAACCATTGCTTTTGGACGCCGATTGTTTGTTCTATGAAGTTCCTAGTCGCTTGATGGCTCTCGTTGTATGCCTCTTCAGCAGGGGTCGTGGGCGCGTGGAGCGGGGTCATGAGCCAGGTACACAAAGGATAGCCTTTGTCGCCGATAAGCCATCCTCTTGGGTGAGGCTGTGCCTGGAACATGTCCGCCACAGTTGTCTGTCGCAGGATAAAGGCATCGTGGCTGCTGCCTGAAAAGCGGGCATTGACAGCTAGGATGCGCTGCCTGTGGTCACACACCAGCTGTACGTTGAGGGAATGGTAGCCCTTCCGGTTGCGGTAATCCTCGGCATGCTCCAGAGGTGCCCGCAAAGCCACATGCGTGCAGTCAATGGCGCCCTGCACCATGGGGAAGCCCGCTATTCTTGCAAATCCCACTGCACACTGCTGCTGCTTGTCCAGGGTCATGGGGAAGGAGATGAATTGGTGTCTCCTTCTGAAAAGGGCATCGGTCACCTGGCGGATGCAGCAATGCACGGCGAACTGGGAGATGTTAGCGATGTCCCCAGCAGCGGATTGGAAGGAGCCGGTGGCATAGAAGTTGAGAGCCACCGTCACCTTCACTGCCACCGACAGAGACGTCCTGCGCATCAGCTGTGGCTGCAGATCTCTGTGAAGCAGCTGTCAGATGTCTGCAACCACCTCCCTTCTGAATCGCAGCCTCCTAACACACTTCGCGGCAGACATGGTCAGATAGGAGGACTCCTGTCTTCAGTGTCTTTATCTACACACGGACACTACACCCTGGGTGGGTAAGGCCTCAGTTGGCGACGCCTGTTGCCCCCTCTGCATCTAGCCAGGGCTGCCACTCTCTCACGGCGTCTGTAAGCCCTTCTGGCATAAGGCTGAAAGTCAGCGTTGGCACCCAATGCAGCCCCCATTATATGCTGGCAAACACTGAGCTCTCAATGAAGGCAAAGATAATTGCTAAGCTCTGGCCTGAGCCAAAAATACCTGTCCTAGTGTTGGTCCAAACCAGTAAGCTCTCCTCCTTGGTCTCTCTCCAAAAAACCGTTGCACAAGAGTGAATGCTGCAAAATGGCTGGCCTTTATAGTGCAGGGTAAGTGCCCTTTAATTAGCGCTCCCCGCGGCCCGCCTCGGCTGTGTACCGTTCCACTTCACAGTCGTTAGGGCCGCCCGGCGCACAATGGGCCGGCGCAAGTGAAGTTCCGGTTCGGGGCGCACAAATGGCGTTGCACTAGGAAACGACGTCATGATCTGCGCGCGCAGCAGGGCGCGCGCTAAGACTTTGCGCCGGCGCTAAATGTGTACTGAAGTTGGGGCGAGGCGCAGATCGCGCTGCGCCCGGGCGCTAAGCGCCTAGCGCTCGAGATCTACTCCTCCTAAGGTGCTAACGGCTGGCGCGCCCAACTGAATTTCTAGGCCATTGTGTCAAACTATGTTATATTTGTTGGTCTAAGGTTTACAGAACCAAGATGGGTAGATGGAGTTAAGATACAGATCAACCATGGTCTAATTGAATGGTGGAACAGACTTGAGGGGCTGAATGACCCACTCCTGTTCCTATGTTCCTAAAGCCAGCCTTTGTATAAATATACACAATTAATAAAGTATTAATGACTGCATTTTCTTTGGACACTGAACTCAATTCCAATCACATTCATGTCAACAGAATAAAAATTGTGCACCACCTTCACCCTGATCAGTGCTTGTACTTGAACAGTGCCCAATTATTGTCTGACACGTATGGTACACTGAACAGAATGCCAATCTCTGAATAAACATTAGAAATCAGGTCGTTTGCACAAATCTCATTTAGATCAATGTGATTATGCAATGGATAACAAGGTGATTGCTAGGCAGAAGCAGTTGGCTTAAAGATCGCCTTTGTGTACAGAGCCATCTGGAGCACCGGCTGAGCAATTACCTGCTCACTTAGCGACAGCTACTAGGAGTGAGAGGGTAGCTCAGAAAGCAGGGAGTGAGCCATCACAGTTGCTGTTGTAAATATAGAGTTTGTTTGTAATTTGGGGGGGGGTGGCGGACGGGGTAGATTTTTCATTCTCATGCAGCGTTTGAGTGCAAACAGTGCATAATAGACATTCTGGGTACATAAACAGGGCATCCCCATCAATAGAGCTTTTTCTCTTAAATAACAACAGAAAATGCTGGAAACACTCAACAGGTCAGGAAACATCGAGGAGAGAGAAACAGCATCAACGTTTGGTCCTCGACCCGAAACGTTGACGCTGTTTCTCTCTCCTCGATGCTGCCTGACCTGCTGAGTGTTGTTGTTATTTCAGATTTCCAGCATCCGCAGTGTTTTGCTATAGTATGAGCTTTTTCTCTTACTACACCTGGAGAACGCTCAGTTCCCAGGAAAAAGGAGCGGAGACTCGTTACACCAGGTCTCCGCCCCCTCTATGTGGCCCTGGATTTTCTGAAGCTGGAACACCTTCCCCAAGCTCAGGATTAGTGCAATGTTTTTCTTTTTATTCTTCTGCCTACTAACGTGGTCTCATTATATTGCCATGTACATATTATTTGAAGAAGTGCTCTGCAGCCAGCATTCTAACATATGTTCCTCTTCTATATCTATGGGACCAGGATCAGCCCGAACTCCCAGGGGCACAGAAGAAGAAATAAGAAAGACATTTATATAGCGCCTTTCACGACCGGACGTCTCAAAGCGCTTTAGAGCCAATGAAGTATTTTGAAGTGGAGTCACTGTTGTAATGTGGGAAAAGCGGCAGCCAATTTGCACACAGCAAGCTCCCACAAACAGCAATGTGATAGTGACCAGATAATCTGTTTTTGTTATGTTGGTTGAGGGATAAATATTGGCCAGGACACTGGGGATAACTCCCCTGCTCTTCTTCAAAATAGTGCCGTGGAATCTTTTACGTCCACCTGAGAGTGCAGACGGGGCCTCGGTTTAACGTCTCATCCAAAAGACGGCACCTCTGACAATGCAGCATTCCCTCAGCACTGCACTGGAGCATCAGCCTAGTTTTATGTGCTCAAGTCCCTGGAGTGGGACTTGAACCCACAACCTTCTGGCAAGTGTGCTACCAACTGAGCCACAGCTCCCAGCATCACTTACTGCACCTGTTGTGAGCACTAGCACTGGGATATCCACCCCAAGGGCTCTATATAGTTTGAGGAGGGGGTGTTTGGTTTATCATGGCGCTTAAGCGAGTGGGAGCATGTGGTAATTGTGGCAAAAGAGGAACAGGAACTTGGTAGCAGTGGAGGAACAAGTAGCTGTTGACTGGAAGGCCAGCTTGCTTCCTTCCTCAGCTGCAGAGTCAGACCTCATGGGGCCTGCATATTATAGAAGATTTCTATGTGAGCACAAGCGTGCAATTGTTTGGGAATGTAAAACAAACTGTGAATGATCTGGCAGGATCTTAGACAAGTCCATGATCGGCAGCTGTGCATTAGAACTGCAGTCAGTGATGGAGTACACTGCAGCTCCAGGAGCTTCTCCGGCAGAGCCCTGAGTGACAGCAGAGCTCATGAAAACTGGGAATATATTTTACAAATGTTCACACTGCTGCTATGGAGGCCTTTGCCACTAATGTACAGCAGACTCTCTTGTCTGGCTTCAACATGCTGGGCGATCAGATTGACAAATGTCACTGTTGCCCAGGGGTCTGTGTTACATTGTTGAGTCTTTTCTACTGTTTTTACTCTGGACTTTTCAGTTCCCATATCTCAAATCACTCTCAGGTTTCAGTCCCAACTCTCAATGCCTTTTAAAGCATCATCACTAGCCTTGGCGTCTGGGTAGGTTTTCGGTAAAGCCCCAGGGTAACAAGCAGAAAAAAACATTCCTGTTAATTGTTTTGGCACCTTTAAATTTGTTTGTGCCTTCACAAGACTCTTCTTAAGCGATAGAACATCACGTGAGACCCCATTCTAGTTTTAAACCATTAGGCTAATTTATTAAACAATAAACAAGTGAATATATAATAACGTAATGCATACACACAGTAAAAAAAATCATATTATCTAGTTCTTTGAAAGAAAAACAATGAAACATCACAATCTAGATGATGCAAATTCTTCTGTGTTTAACTTTCATGCACAGACTTTTTTAATCCTGTAATATTTTGTAACTTTGGGAGCTAACCAGTTTATCTTTCTGTGAAGATTCCAGTCAGTTCAGCTCCACAAACAGCTTCAGCCACTTAAATACTCTGACAAGTTGACAGAGCTTGTTCAATTTTAATAACTGAAACTCAGATTTAAAAATCTCAGGCCATCATACATATGATTGAATCAAATACACAGCACATACATGCTTGAAATATTTGGCTTGGCACTGCTCTCAAGTCCGTAACCTTGGAAAGAACCCTGACAACATTTGTACCAATTAAGGCTGGAACAGTCAAGCTGGCTTTTATACCTACTGTTTATGCATTGTGACAACAGACAGACTAAAACAATACAGAGCTTCTTAATTTTTGACACATTCTGCTCCTGATCCTTTGTCTGGTGCACTTTCAAAAGCCACAACAATCTTCAAAGAAGTGCAGCGATTCCTCCCATTGTCTTGGCCAACATGCATACCTCAACCAATGTGACAAAAACTTTCATTGCCATTGGTGGGAGCCTGCTGCACACACATTGGCTGCCATGTTTAACCATATAACAACAACGACTACACTTTAAGAAGGAATTTATGTGAAGCACTTTGATATGATTGTCAGGGAATCCCTAAGAAGGGCAAGTCTTTCTTTTCACCCGCACAGATCAGTGAAGATAGTGAGGGAATGGCCAGCAGCAAGGCATGATTGGAGTAGGCACAATGGCCTAGAAATTCAGTTGGGCGCGCCAGCCGCTAGCGCCTTAGGAGGAGTAGATCTCGAGCGCTAGGCGCTTAGCGCCCGGACGCAGCGCGATCTGCGCCTCGCCCCAACTTCAGTACACATTTAGCGCCAGCGCAAAGTCTTAGCGCGCACCCTGCTGCGCGCGCAGATCATGACGTCATTTACTAGTGCAACGCCCTTTGTGCGCCCCCGAACCGGAACTTCACTCGCGCCGGGCCATTGTGCGCTGGGTGGCCCTAACGACTGTGAAGTGGAACGGTACACAGCCGAGGCGGGCCGCGGGGCGCGCTAATTAAAGGGCACTTACCCTGCACTATAAAGGCCAGCCATTTTGCAGCATTCACTCTTGTGCAACGGCTTTTTGGAGAGAGACCAAGGAGGAGAGCTTACTGGTTTGGACCAACACTAGGACAGGTATTTTTGGCTCAGGCCAGAGCTTAGCAATTATCTTTGCCTTCATTGAGAGCTCAGTGCTTGCCAGCATATAATGGGGGCTGCATTGGGTGCCAACGCTGACATTCAGCCTTATGCCAGAAGGGCTTACAGACGGCGTGAGAGAGTGGCAGCCCTGGCTAGACGCAGAGGGGGCAACAGGCGTCGCCAACTGAGGCCTTACCCACCCAGGGTATACCGCCAGCAGTCCTCCTATCTGACCATGTCTGCCGCGATGTGTGTAAGGAGGCTGTGATTCAGAAGGGAGGCGGTTGCAGACATCTGCCAGCTGCTTCAGAGAGATCTGCAGCCACAGCTGATGCGCAGGACGTCTCTGTCGGTGGCAGTGAAGGTGACGGTGGCTCTCAACTTCTATGCCACCGGCTCCTTCCAATCCGCTGCTGGGGACATCGCTAACATCTCCCAGTTCGCCGTGCATTGCTGCATCCGCCAGGTGACCGAAGCCCTTTTCAGAAGGAGACATCAATTCCTCTCCTTCCCCATGACCCTGGACAAGCAGCAGCAGTGTGCAGTGGGATTTGCAAGAATAGCGGGCTTCCCCATGGTGCAGGGCGCCATTGACTGCACGCATGTGGCTTTGCGGGCACCTCTGGAGCATGCCGAGGATTACCGCAACCGGAAGGGCTACCATTCCCTCAACGTACAGCTGGTGTGTGACCACAGGCAGTGCATCCTAGCTGTCAATGCACGCTTTCCAGGCAGCAGCCACGATGCCTTTATCCTGCGACAGACAACTGTGGCGGACATGTTCCAGGCACAGCCTCACCCAAGAGGATGGCTTATCGAGGACAAAGGCTATCCTTCGTGTACCTGGCTCGTGACCCCGCTCCGCGCGCCCATGACCCCTGCTGAAGAGGCATACAACGAGAGCCATCAAGCGACTCGGAACATCATAGAACAAACAATCGGCGTCCTCAAGCAACGGTTCCGCTGTCTGGATCGCTCCGGGGGAGCCCTCCAGTATTCGCAGGAGCGAGTCTCCCAATTCGTCGTCGTTTGCTGCATGCTGCACAACCTGGCTATCCGCAGGACTCAGGCACTGCCACCTCACGTTGGACCCCCACCTCAGGAGGAGGAGCAGAAGGAGCATGAGGAGGAGGAGGACGAGGAGTACCAGCCCAGGAGGGAGGCACAAGGTCCAAGGGCCGCCCGTCGGCGGCTTATTGAACGTCACTTCTAGGCCCCCTGTCAGGGAATGGCTTGTGCCAATGAAAGAACATGATTGCAGCCGCTCCGCAAGCCCTCAGCCGGTTAAGGCAACAAACACTTCAAAGATCAAACATGGACAATGTTAATAAATAAAATGCTTTATTGTACAAACTCAGGGCCCTTCCCACATGAAAACCAAAAACAGACGAAATCCCCAAAAAACACTCAAACACATTACTCGCTCCCACAACCTGGAGAGGATTAACAAAACAGTGCAACTAAAATGGCCGTCATCCTCGGCCTTCGTAAAAAACAAACATCACATCCTCGGCCTTCAAAAAACAAACATCCAATTCTCGGCCACAAAAAACAAACATCCAATTCTCGGCCTCAAAAAACAAACATCCAATTCTCGGCCTCAAAAAACAAACACAACTGGCCACACATTCGACTTTTTGGCCCGCTAGGGCGATGCCTTGGCCATCTTTGTGTGGCCCCTGCCCGCCCTGCTGCTCCTCCTCAAAGTAAGGCCATTGGCTGCTGCAAGGCTGGGGGCAGGCTCCAGAGGGGCACATGTCGTGATGGCAGATGCCCTTGGGGGTCGGCCTAGTCAAGGTCTGGCCGTCGAGCGGGCGGTTGTTGAATGCTGCAGCTGTGGCTGGCCAGCATCTGTCGCTGCAGCAGCTCCTGGCAGCTCCACTGGGGGAGTGGCAGTGGCGGCTGGAGGAATGGGGGCAAGCTGGCGGATGGCAGGCGCTCGCTGGTCGCCTGAGACACTGGCACTCGCCCGGGCCAGCACTGCAGCATGCGCATCAATCTGCCGAGGGACAGAGCGCTGTGCTGCTGCAGTGCGCCGGGTGCCCTGGCGATGCCTGGCTAACACAGCGAGTGTGGCAGCAGTGAGTGCCCGTGTTGACCTGTTCAGTGACCTCATCAGAGCACCAAGTGACTGCACGGCACCACTGATCAGCTGCCCACTCGCTGCCTGAGCTGCCCCGAATGCCGCCCAACTCGCTGCCTGCTCTGCCCCGAATTCTGCCAAACTGATGGCCTGTGAGGCCCCGACGTCGGTGACACTCCGAGAGAGGGACTCGATGGCCTCAGGCAACCGTGCCACTACCCCCATGAGCTCCGTGTGCCGGCGCTCCGAGTCCACGGACAAGTCCTCGAGGCTTTCCATCTCCTCGGCGAAGACCATCTCCGGACTGGAGGCCGGACTCTCCCTCTGGGGAGAAGGCCGCCGAGCTGGCCGACCCTTCCTGCGTTGCTGGACGCCGCTGGGCCCAGCAATTGGACTCCCCTCCGACCCTTCCCCCCTCTGGGGAGAAGGCCGCCGAGCTGGCACCCCCCTCCCACGTTTCTGCAGGCCGCAGGTCCCATGAGCTCCCCTCCCCTCCGACACTTCCGCCACGCTCCCCTCCAGGGAAGACGTGTCCCCTACATTCGCATGGGTTGCCACGGCTGAGGGTTCCCCTGATGGGCCGCCTTCCTCTTGCTCCTCCTCTTCCTCCTCTTCTGAGGGGCTGTCACTGGCAAGTTCAGGGACCTCCTCCTCACCATCTGAAAGCAGGAAGGCACAAGAGTAGCTTTAGAGTGAGGAGAGGGCATCAGCGAGGGATGCATGAGTGGTGGCATTCAGCGCATTGGTCGGACAGTGGCAAAGGATGTAGATCTGATGCGCAAGTGGGACGAGAGAGGTCCAAACGTTGATGTCCTTACCATTGGTGCCCAGAACAGGGTCGGCATCTCCACATGCAACGGGGCCAATCACCCGGCCACCCATGATGCGCTCCACACGATGTTGCAGCTCGGTGAGCGGCTGGTCTGGGGTCGGCCTCCCCCGGTCGCAGTCCGGCTCTTCCTATTATTGGCCAGCTTGGCCTGCAAGAGAAAGGACGGCCTCTAAGTACAGTGTGTCGCCCTGATCTTGTGTGCACTGCCTCCCATGGTGGAATAGCCTGGCCAGTGTGTCGCCCTGATCTTGTGTGCACTGCCTCCCATGGTGGAATAGCCTGGCCAGTGTGTCGCCCTGATCTTGTGTGCACTGCCTCCCATGGTGGAATAGCCTGGCCAGTGTGGCGCCCTGATCTTGTGTGCACTGCCTCCCATGGTGGAATAGCTTGGCCAGTTTGTTAAGTGCAGAACGTGCAATTGATGTTCATGCCTGTCCCATAGATGCTGGATGAGGGCTGGCCATTAGGGCTTTCAGGTCCCTTTGCCCATAATGTGAGGTGCACATGCAAGGATGAGGAGGTCACTGGAAAGGCTATTCACCCTGACAATCCGCGTGAGGTCATTCAACTTTTTGCGGCATTGGACACCGGTCCTGGGGACCTCGCTGTTGGCTGACACCTTGCTGGCGACATGCCTCCAGGCTCTCCGGTAGGCGAGGACCGGCGTCTTCCTGCCATTGTCCGGGTACAAAATATGGCGCCTCTTCTCCACACCACCAACCAGCACACTCAGATCACGCTCTGAGTAGCGCTGCGCTCGTTCACGGGCCTTCTGCATGGCTTCAGGCGCTATTTGGGTCCAGCAGCAGTGTTCAGGCCTAGCTGGAGGGCTCCACTATCCAGGGCGTGGCAGCAGACAAAGTCGACCCTTCCCCCTTAAGAGCTGGCCGGCGCCAGGGTGTCTGCTGTCAATCACGAGATGGCCGCACCTGCGCTGCGCCCGGCCTCGGCGCTCTCGCTCAGCACCTCCGGCTTAGCGCCTAAAGAGAGGCGTCCAGCGCCAGTTTTAGCGCTCGAGCAAACTCTTAGGGCGAAGCTAATGAATATCGGAGAAGTGGCCTCGATTTGGCGGCGGGCGCAAACTTTAGCGGCCGCCCGACTTTATCGCCCCAAAAGTGGCTACAATGAATTTCTAGGCCAATGAGCCTTCAATCTCTCAAGGCAATGTCAAACCTAGCCCATCAGCACAAATGCGAAACGTGCTGGAATTCAGGCGGGGCGGCTCGCCACTGGGCATCTGAAACCTGGTGGAATCAGTTGCAGCGCCATCTCATGACCCAGTCTAGGAGATACAGGGCCATCTCATGACCCAGTCTAGGAGATACGGGGCCATCTCATGACCCAGTCTAGGAGATACTGGGCCATCTCATGACCCAGTCCAAGGAAATACGGGGCCATCTGATGACCCAGTCCAAGGAAATACGGGGCCATCTGATGACCCAGTCCAAGGAGATACGGGGCCATCTCATGACCCATTCCAAGGAAATACGGGGCCATCTCATGACCTAGTCCAAGGAGATACGGGGCCATCTCATGACCCAGTCCAAGGAGATACGGGGCCATATCATGACCCAATCCAAGGAGACACGAGCCATCTCATGACCCAGTCCAAGGAGACACGGGGCCATCTCATGACCTAGTCCAAGGAGACACGGGGCCATCTCATGACCCAGTCCAAGGAGATACGGGGCCATCTCATGACCCAGTCCAAGGAGACACGGGGCCATCTCATGACCCAGTCCAAGGAGACACGGGGCCATCTCATGACCCAGTCCAAGGAGACACGGGGCCATCTCCTGACCCAGTCCAAGGAGACACGGGGCCATCTCATAACCCAGTCTAAGGAGATACGGGGCCATCTGATGACCCATTCCAAGGAGATAAGGGGCCATCTGATGACCCAGTCCAAGGAGATATGGGCCATCTGATGACCCAGTCCAAGGAGATACGGGCCATCTGATGACCCAGTCCAAGGAGATACGGGCCATCTGATGACCCAGTCCAAGGAGATACGGGGCCATCTCATGACCCAGTCCAAGGAGATACGGGGCCATCTCATGACCCAGTCCCAGGAGATATGGGGCCATCTGATGACCCAGTCCCAGGAGATACGGGCCATCTGATGACCCAGTCCAAGGAGATACGGGTCCATCTGATGACCCAGTCCCAGGAGATATGGGCCATCTGATGACCCAGTCCAAGGAGATATGGGGCCATCTCATGACCCAGTCCCAGGAGATACGGGGCCATCTGATGACCCAGTCCAAGGAGATACAGGGCCATCTCAATCCCAAGGCTTCCACTGACATCCAGCAAGCAGCCACCTCACTTACTCTTCCCACTGGGGAAGCACCATCAAGGAGCATTGGGTTAATTCGAGAAGACACACAATATATACAAAAGCAAAATACCGCGGATGCTGGAAATCTGAAATAAAAACAGAAAATGCTGGAAATACTCAGCAGGTCAGGCAGCATCTGTGGAGAGAGAAACAGAGTTAATGGCCGGAATTTCCCCCCCCAAAAAATGTGTGGGTTTGGAGCATGGGGGCATTAAAGTGTTAAAAATGGGATTCCCGACCTGATCCCGCCTCCAACCCACCCACTTCCGGTTTTATCAGAGGCGGGGCGGGGCAGGATGGGGGGGTGGGCGACCAACTCGCTCCCAGGGGGTGGTACCTTAATTTCAGTATTGTAATGAGGCTGGAAGCCACTTTTTCCCCCTCCATTTTTTGTTTAACTGCATGGGGACGGATTTCACACAACTCGTGAAAGTCGGCAGTTAAACCGAGGTGGGGACTGCTGGATCCAGGAGGTAAGTGGCTTTATACCTATCTCCTGGATCCAGGGTCCTGACCAGACCCACTCACCGCGATCGGAGACCACCCTACGAGGGCTCCAATCAGACCCCAGGCCTCCCGCACCAATGATGGTAATGAGGCCGCCCCTCCCGATCGCTGAGCCCTGACCCGTGCCGAACATGTCTCCCCCCCACCGCGATCCCCGACCCCTGCTAATGCTCTCTCCCCCCACCATGATCCCCGACCCCTGCCCAAGCTCTCCCCCTCTCCTGATCCCCGACCCCTGCCAATGCTCTCTCTCCCCCCCACCACGATCCCCGACCACTGCCCATGCTCTCCCCCCCACCACCACGATCCCCGATCCCTGCTGATGCTCTCTACCCCCTCCTGATCCCCAACCCCTGCTAATTGCTGATCCTCCTCCCATGATCCTTCCCCCAGACCGGCCCCTCGCTTCTGAGGCATACCCGCCCGCAGCCTGCCAGCCTCTCAAGCTGGCTGGCTCTGGGCGGGAATCCGAGGCCTTGCATTCAAATCAAACCTTGCCGTTAAAGTCTCCCCCCTCCTGAGTTTCCCGCCCGCCTCGGATGCCCCCCGTCCCCAACCCACCTACCTGGGGAAAATTCCGGCCAATGTTTCAGGTCGATGACCTTTCATCAGAACTGGAAAAAGTTATAGATGTAACAGGTTTTAAGCAAGTAAAGAGGCAGAGGAAGGGGGAGGGTAGGAAAGAACAAAAGGGAAATCATTACCACTGCCTCCATTTTTCCAGACAGCAGCTGTTGGTAATAATTCTGCTATTCCCATCTGCACCTCTTCTAGACCCATCATTTGTTTCTTTACTTGTCCTATTACCATCCCCTTTTGCCTTGCACCATCGTCCGTTTTGTCATTTAATCTCTCCTGCCTTCCACCCTATCACAGACCTTCCCTTTTGTTCTTTCCTCCCCTCCTCCCTTTCCCTGCCCCTGCACTTGCTTAAAAACTTGTTACATCTCTAACTTTTTCCAGTTCTGACAAAAGGTCATTGGCCGGAAACCATGGACGCTATTTTCCCATTGGAGGCAGGTTTCGATTTGGGTGGGTTCCGAACCCGCCTCCACTGTCAGGTGGGAAGAATTTGCGATTTTCCCCTAATTGGCCAGTTACTTTCAGAGGTGTGGGTTCCCCTTGGCCAATTAGTCTTTTGGGGCTGAAACTCGCCTCTGCTGACATCACTTATCCAGCTTCATTTAAGGGCTGCTTGCTGCCTTGGCTCATTCCATTTGTTTTTGGTCGATGCTGCACCACCACTTTTATCTCCTTGAAGAATGGCCAGCTCCAAGGCAAGGGCCTCCCCGATGTCCTCGGATGAGGCGCTGGGTATGCTGGTTGAGGGGGCAAGAGCTAGCAGGGAGGTGCTCTTCCCCTCACCTGAGAGGAAGAGGCCTCCCAAAGAAACCAAGGCTGTGTGGGTCCAGTTGGCAAGGGACATAACCTCCAGATCTGTGCGCAGATTGGGTGATTGTTTCTGTTTATTGATGAAATGCCATCCCTGTGTGAATGTATCAAAATTAGGTGATGGCAAACTGTTGGTGTGATGGCATCTGTTATTTCGGCTTAGGCAGTTCCACATTGCAGGCTCCGTGACACTTGCATGGTTAGGTTGGTGCTCAGAGTGAAAGGAGGCCAGAGAGTCATGTCCATTGTCTATCATGTGTTAAGAAGGAGCCAAGCACATGTGCCACAATGGGTAACCTATGTAAATCTGGCCAGGATGAGTGCATCCCTTGCATCACAGGCAGCCATGTGCTCGCGTGCTGCCGCTGCTGCTGGTAGATGCACCGCCGCTCGGTCCTCCTCCTCCTCATCTGAGGAGGTTATGAACTGAGCCACTTGCTCATCAGGAAGCTGCAAGCCACAACACTGTGCCATGTTGTGCAGTGCACAGCAGACCATGACCATTCTGGAGACCCTTGCTGCTGAATACTGCAGGGCTCCACCTGATCTGTCAAGGCATCGGAATCGCATCTTCAGCAAGCCAATGGTTTGCTTGATGATGGACCTGGTCGAAATGTGGCTGGCATTGTGGCGCTCCTCAGCCTCATTAGCTGGCCTCCTGATCGGCGTCATTAGCCACTTCTTCAGGGGGTAGCCCTTGTCACCAAGGAGACATCCGATATATGTTGGTTTGGCGGATTGAAGAGCGGAGGAACATTAGAGTTCTGCAGAATGAAAGATTCATGGCAACTACCACAGAACTTGGCGCAAACATGCAAAATCTCCTCCTTGTGGTTACACACCAGCTGTACATTGAGGGAATGGAAGCCCTTGCGGTTGACAAAGATAGCTGGGTTTTGATGGGGTGCCCTAAGGGCCACATGTGAGCAGTCTATGATGCCCTGCACCATTAGCAAGCCTGCCATACTTGCAAAGCCAACTGAACGCGCGGTTACACTTGCTTGATCCCTTGAGAAGTGGATGTAATTTTGCGCCTTTGCGAAAAGGGCATCGGTAACCTGCATGATGCAACTGTGGGCGGCCGACTGGGAGATGCCGCTGATGTCTGCTGATGATCCCTGGAAGGAGCCTGAGGCAAGAAAGTTGAGTGCAGTGCTGACTTTGACAGCCACTAGTAAGGGGTGTCCACCCGCTTCTCTGGGCTCCAGGTGTTGGTGCAGCATATCGCAGATGTCTCCGACAACCTGTCGCAAAAGTCTCAGCCTCCTTTGGCACTGCTTCTCAGTCATGTTGAGGAAGCTCATCCTCTGTCTGTAAACCCTGTGTTGGGGGTATTTCCTGCGGTGACGTGCTTCCATGCACTGGTGCCTTCTGCCCTGTGCAGCATCAGGTGGGTGAGCAGAAGGTTGGCGCTCCTGCTGCTGTTGCTGCTGATCTGCCTGGTTCTGCTGCTCCTCATCCCAATCTGAGGTCCATGGTGAAAGGAAATAAATGGTTCCCATGCTGCTGGCAGATACCTCCGTTGGGGAAGCGCTCAGTCCAAGCGGGGAGAGGGTCTTCCAAGGAGGTCTCACTGTTGAGAGATAGAAGCTGCAGCACCTCCGATTGCTAAAACTGCTGAAAGACCTGTGGAACAAAAGTTCTGCCATGCTCCTAGGAGGTGGTTGATCATTTAAATATTATAATGAGGCTGCATGCCTCAGATTTAATCTCCATTTAAAATTGCACGCTGGCCGGCCAAGTTTCCCGGGCCTTGGGAGTTTTGGAAGTTTGAAGAGAGTGGAAGATGGGAGGTGAGAGAGTGGTAGAGCAGAACGACAGCTGTAGAAGTATTGTGGAAAATGGAAGGCCAAAGGCTCGGCAGTTAGCAGCTTGAAAGTGCAATTGTACATTTCTTGGTAGAGAGTTTTTCTCCGGGGCAGAGGGAGTGTGATTAGAAGAGGATAGAGGTATGTGGATGGTGAGGGATACAACCTTGTCTGATCGAGACCATAGGATTCGAGGGGTATCATGAGATGGCAAGGTCGAGGAGGTAGCAGAGAGAGGTTTAAGAAGGACAGGAGGGCTGTGAAATCAGGGGAGAGAGGGCCATGTGAGTTGAGATGGAGATTAAAATCACAGAGGATGAGGAGTTGCTCAGTGCATTGGCTGAGGGCGAATATCTTGGGGAGAATGTTGGGGTGGGGTTTGGGAGGGCGGTAAGAAAACAAGGATTTTAAATGAGAGCTGAGATGGGTGGAACAGCGCGAGTTGCTTCAAGGAGGAGAAGGTGCCAGAGAAGCAGGGGGTAAAGACCAAGTGAAAAAGGGCACACTGCCACTGCAGCAGGTTAAGCAGGGCAGATCGTGGAACGTATAGCCAGGTGGAGAGGCTCAGTAAGGGAAGAAAATTCTTTCCATTTGCTTAAGAATCGGGACTTTAGTAAAGGTGTGAGAGAGAGAAAGAAAGGACCTAAACGAAAAAATTCCCAACCAATTCTTACCCCACACATATCCAAACAGTCAAAACATTTACCCTATAGTCTATTCCCTCTTTGCACCTATTCGAGAAACAAAGTGGGAAAAATTGAGTCGCGGCCCCTTTGGGGTGCTAACTTCGCCGGGTTTCAGCGCCCTGAAAAAATTAGCGCCCTGTGGCCAAAATTCAGCGGTTGCGTCCCAAGAGGGAAGTAGGGCACTACTGGAAGTGCCCTGCCTCCCTCTTGGGGCGCTGTGAGGGAATATCGCAGCACATCGCGCCGGGATACTGCATGCCCTCTTCCCCTTCTTAAGGGGCACGACTCGGGGCCCAGCTGGGCCAGCAGAGATCAGATTGCCGGCAAAAGAGCCCGGCACTCAAGAGAAGTGCCGGGCTCATGGAGCGCTGCTGAGGAGGCCGCAAGTAGGCTCCCTGACCCCGTCGGACATAGTGTCCAGCGGTAAGTCAGGGGGCAATACCGAAGATCACGGCCGGGGCGCGAGGGGGGTGCTGCGCATGGTGATGATGTCACCGCCAGCGGCGCAGAGCCACGGGGCGCTAATGGTTACCACCGCCGCTAACCTCCCGCTGAATTTTGCGCTAGTTGCTTTGCACTTAGGGCGCTAACGGGAGGCGCAAAGCAACCAAATTTTCCCCCAAAGAACCAAAACAGTACTAAATGCAGTATTCCAACATGGAGGCAGGTGTTACTTTGATCTAACAACACATTAAACAAACTTCTATACCTTTATGGTGCATTCAAGTTCATTATTAAGTCTTCAACATAGATACATTTATAGCATCACGCATAATGCAACTGAAGCTTCATCTTCTTGTGAACTCAATGAGATGGATTTACAAATCAGGTTTATCATATATAAATATCTGTTCTGGTCCGTGAATTTATTTTACTTGCTGCTGTATATCAATATTGTTTTAACATGATTTTGAAACAATGATGAAGATGATATAACTTGGATCTTTTCCAGGCAGTTAGTGAGCAACACATTGTTAGTCATTTCCAAACACATGGTTTCTTGCCTTGTGCTCTGCGGTTTTTGTTGCTTAATCTACACCTCCTGATGACCTTTAAAATACATTCTTGATACCCTGAAGGAATATTGTGCCAACTAGACTCTAAAACCTTACTACGCCTACATTAGGGATGGTTATCAAAACACAGTCCTTAAGGAAACAAATAGAAAAAGGTCTGTCAAACATTTTTCATAGCTTTTTTATAAGAAAGAGCAAACAATATGAAAAGAGGAATCGTAAATACCAAAGACACAGATCTCTTGCGCCATGGGTTGAAGTACTTCAAACGAAGAAGTTCCAGTGAGATGTACAAAGCTTTGGATAACGTTCTAGGCTCTGAGAGAAACAAAAGTCTCACAGGAATTAATAGCTCCACAGAACTTCAAAAACTCCTGCTGATAAAAATACCTTCTCCAACTCTGAACGCTGCTATTAGATTTAATCTGGTGTACACAATGAGAGCAGCCCTGGGATGGACACGATATCAGCAGTACAATACCACATATTGTGAGGCCACAAAAACAAATCCAAGGCCAAAACAAATCTGAAGCAACTCACCAAAGCAACACCGTGCACTGGATCCCATTTTTGGAAACAGTCAGATTTTTATAACAAAATCTGCTAGGGTAGGGTTTGATCAATCAGGTTCAACAAAAGTTACAAGAAGGTTTGAATGCAGGAGAGCAAATGGAAGTGAATTTGTTTAAGTCAAGCAAGGTGCCCTACTGTTTTGGGAAGGTGTGACATGTCCATTATTTTACATTATTATATGAAGACATGTCTACAAGTTGTACTGATTAAATTGCATACAATCGTAACTGTTGCCATGCATAGACCTGCTGTCTATGAAATAAAGCAGCTTAATGATTCATATCTAGCCTCACCTTTTTCCAAGTAATTTCTGAATTCATCTATGAGATGGAGAGGCACGCGTAAGTGCATGTGAAAGACATGGGACCATAATTTGCTGTCAAAGTAACAGTGAGGCTAATAGCGTCGCCGTTATTTATGAACAAATGGTACATAAGGCAAGGGGCAGATGCACGGTTAAACGCGATTATCCAAATGTTGCTGTCCGGGTTGCTTCACAAAAATGGCATCTCGCTGTCTGCCTCACCATTGAAAATGCATTGAATGATTTGCAATTGCTGTATTTGCGTAGTAGATATGAACTAAACTCACCACAGCAAGTTAAGTCTTTACCATTTCAGTCTAACTACCCTTTTAATGATGTGATAAGTGTTAATTACTGCCAGTGAACACCTCTGGCACTGATTTTAAATATTGGGAAGACGGAAGCCATTGTTTTCAGTTCCCGCCACAAACTCGGTTCGGTCGCTACTGACTCCATCCCTCGCGCCAACATCTGTCTGAGGCTGAACCACACTGTTCGCAACCTTGGTGTCATATTTGACACTGAAATGAGCTCCGACCACATATCTGCAGCATAACTAAGAACGCCTATTTCCACCTCCATAACATCGCCTGTCTCCGCCCTTGCCTCAGCTCATCTGCTGCTGAAACCCTCATCCATGCCTTTGTTACCTCTAGACTTGACTATTCCAATGCACCCCTGGCTGGCCTTCCACATTCTACCCTATATAAACTTGAGGTGATCCAAAACTCAGCTGCCTGTGTCCTAGCTCGCACCAAGTCCTGTTCACCCATCACCCCTGTGCTCACTGACCTACATTGGCTCCCGGTTAAGCAACGCCTCGATTTCAAAATTCTCATCCTTGTTTTCAAATCCCTCCATGGCCTCGCCCCTCCCTATCTTTGTAATCTCCTTCAGTCCTACAACCGCCCCCGACACCGAGATATCTGCGCTCCTCTAATTCTGCCCTCTTGAGCATCCCTGGTTCTAATCACTCAACCATTGGTGACCGTGCCTTCTGCTGCCTTGGCCCTAAGCTCTGGAATTCCCTGCCTAAACCTCTCCACCTCTCTACCTCTCTTTCCTCCTTTAAGATACTCCTAACAACCTACCTCTTTTGGCCCGAGCTTTTGGTCACCTGCCCTAATTTCTCCTTCTGTGGCTCGATGTCAATTTTTTTTTGTCTTATAATACCCCTGTGAAGTACCTTGGGACATTTTACTATGTTAAAGGCACTATATAAATACAAGTTGTTGTTGTTGAAAATTATCTATTATAATTCCTTCAGGTTTAATTTATTTTTTACTTTTCCTTTCTGTCTCTTTTTTCTGTCTCTCTTAATCCAATCTTTTTTTTCCCTTTTTTACTTTCTGTACCTGATTTGACATTGAATTCACCCACTCTAATTCACACCTCTTTCTCAGTCCTTGTGTTGCTAATCCTTCAATCTGATTGGTTAAGGAAATACACAGTTGCTTGCTCTGTTCACTCAAAATCAAAATCAAATCAAATCAAATCAACTTTTATTGCCATTGTTAGTGCACAAGTGCAGTACAATGAAATGTAGGCTTGCAGCTCCCGAGAGTGTACATTTAGATTAAGACATTTAAACATTCAACATACATTTGGCTTGTAATACATTAACATAAACATAACCATAATAAAGTGCATTGGCAGATGTGCAGGCTTTAGAGTTTATTTGTGGAGTTCAGTAGGATGACAGCCCTGGGAAAGAAGCTGTTCCTAAATCTGGTCGTACGGGTGCGAATGCATCTGTAGCGTCTCCCAGATGGCAGGAGGGCGAACAGACTGTGGCTGGGGTGGGTAGGGTCTTTGATGATGGACCGTGACCTCCGTAAACAGCGTTTCTGGTATATGTGCTCTATGGTCGGTAGCCGGGTGCCGGTAATGCGTTGGGCAGTTTTGACTACCAGCTGCAGGGCTTTCCGGTCATAGTAGCTACAGCTGCCATACCATACTGTGATACAGTTTGTCAGGATGCTCTCTATTGTGCAGCGGTAAAAGTTAGAGAGGATCAGGGGTGACAGGTTACATCCCTTCAGCCTCCTTAGGAAATATAGGCGCTGCTGGGCCTTCTTCACCAGAGAGGAGGTATTGAGGGACCAGGAGAGGTCTTCCGTGATGTGGACTCCAAGGAACTTAAAGCTGTCCACCCTTTCCACCACAGCCCCATTGATGTGGATGGGGGTGTGACTTCCGCCTTTAGACTTCCTGAAGTCCACAATGATTTCTTTGGTTTTCTTGATGTTAAGGGCCAGGTTGTTATCAGCGCACCACTTCACGAGATGCTGGACCTCCTCCCTGTAGGCTGACTCATCATTGTTGGTGATCTGGCCTACTACCGTGGTATCATCCGCAAACTTGATGATGGTGTTGGAACCATGAACAGCCACACAGTCGTGGGTGAAGAGGGAGTAGAGGAGGGGGCTCAGCACACATCCTTGTGGGGCCCCCGTGTTCAGGGTCAGGGGGGGGGAGGTGTGGTTACCTAATTTGATAGACTGGGGTCTGTTTGTTAGGAAGTCCAGGGTCCAGTTGCAGAGGGAAGTGTTCAGGCCAAGAGTTTGGGGTTTGGTGGCCAGCTTGTTGGGGACGACAGTGTTGAATGCTGAGCTATAGTCTATGAACAGCATTCTGATGTAGGTCTCCTTACCATCTAAGTGATTCAGTGCCGAGTGTAGAGCAGTTGTGATTGCATCCTCCATTGACCTGTTTGCACGATAGGCAAACTGGTGTTGGTCAAGAGAGGCGGGAACACTGGCTTTGATGTGAGCCAGGACCAGTCTCTCAATACACTTCATTATGATGGGTGTGAGTGCGACAGGTCGATAGTCGTTCAGGCACGTCACAGCCGTTTGTTTTGGCACAGGAATAATGGTAGCGGTCTTGAAGCATGTAGGGACTACTACCTGGGCCAATGACAGATTGAAGATGGCGGTGAAGACATCAGCCAGCTGATCAGCACATTCCTTGAGTACCCGTCCAGGGATGCTACCCGGTCCAGCAGCTTTTCGTGTGTTCACTCCGCGTAGAACACCCCTTACGTCGGAGGTCGACAGAGTGAGCACCTGGTCTTCCGGGGGTGGCAAGGCTTTGGTAGCCGGCTCCCTGTTGTCCCTGTCGAAGTGAGCGTAGAAGTTGTTAAGCTCCTCCGGAAGGGACGCATCGCTAACCGGGGGGCTGGTGTTTTTGCCCTTGTAATCAGTGATGGACTGGATGCCTTGCCACATGCGCCGGGGGTCCGAGTTGTTGTGGAAATGATCCTCTATCCGCAGTGTCTGTTTCCTTTTGGCAGTCCTGATACCCTTTTTTAGGTTGGTCCTAGCTGCACTGTAAGCCGCCGCGTCGCCAGGTTTAAATGCTGCGTCGCGTGCTTTCAACAGCGAGCGGACCTCTCCGTTCATCCAGGGTTTCTGGTTGGGGTATGTCCTGATATTTTTATGGGTCGTGACGACCTCGACGCAGCTGTTAATGTAGAATAGCACTGTGGATGCGTATTCCTCGATGCCATTATGGGCAAACATGCCCCAATCAGTGCGTTCGAAGCAATCCTGAAGCTCCGATACTGCCCCCTCTGGCCATACTTTCACTGCTCTCACTGATGTTCTCACTCTTTTGATGAGCGGTTTGTATGCCGGGGCTAGAAACCAGAAACTCAGGTCCCAGGTGCCCAGTTTCCCTCACTGTGATGTTGTCAGCTCGCGCTTTCAGCAAATTGCCACACAAAAAAATTTAAAATCTAAACGTGCAAGGGGCAGTCTAACTAATGGCAAATGCTACAACATATTATAGCCCATGATATCCAGTCTGTGTATCAAGGGCAAGACATTGTTACATTTCCTGGGTTACACTACTGTGTAAGTAGACATTGGGCAGAGTGTGAGTCAACTCTAGCGCATGAAGAGAATGGTATCCCCTTATGGTAGCAACTGATGCCACTCAACCCGAGAAGCTACTTATGGTAGACCTAAACTTTTCTCTAGAAAAGAGAAGACTCAGGGTGACCTGATAGAGGTCTGTAAGATTATGAAAGGGTTTGATAGGATAAATGCAGAGAAGATGTTTCCACTTGCGGGTGAGACCAGAACTAGGGGCCATAAATATAAGATAGTCACTAATAAATCCAAAGGGAATTCAGGAGAAACTTCTTTACCCAGAGAGTGGTTAGAATCTGCAACTCGCTACCACAGGGAGTAGTTGAGGCGGATAGTATAGATGCATTTAAGGGGAAGTGAGATAAACATACGAGGGTGAAAGGAATTGAAGGATACGTTAGATGAAGAAGGGTGGGAAGAGGCTCGTGGGGAGCATAAACAGTGGCATGGCCCTGATCTGTGCTGTAAATAATATGTAAACTTCTAACATGTTGACACCAGAACATTTAAAAATATACCTTTTCTCTCCTACGTGGCAACGGGACAAGATTCAAGTCATATCTTTCTACAGAGGAGATAAAGGTCAATAACTATTTTTAGTTTTGCCTGCTGGCACAGGCTTTGCTGCTAGCTCCGAGATTTCTTACTGCCCTGTCTATCTACTGGTGCTTTTTTAGACATTATAAACATCAAAATAAATAGCTGATTTAATTATTTTTTTAAATGGGGACTTATCACCTGCAAGCAATAACACCTGTGACAACAATTTCATGGTTCACTTCCAATAGTGTGCAAGCCCTTACCTGCCACAATCAAAATCCAATCCATTGCATTTAACAAGTTTCACTTACACTCAATCATCCAGAGGGCACCTTCAGTTCAAAAATAATTATTGCTACAGAGCAATTTAAAATCATTTTCTGCCTTTTTACTATTCCATAATTGCTTTTGATTGTGAGCACATTGGGCATGAATTTCTCCATGGCAGATACAGGGGTAAATGTCAGGATGACTTGGCAATCATTCTGCAGAAATCCTGCCTTTGTCAAATATTAACATTTCCCATTCATCATGGCGCTAATGTCACATCAAAGATACCTGTCATGGCGGCATTCGCTGTGTTTCCAGAGTAAAAAGACACTTCAGCACCAAAATGGACTCCACCTCAATGGGACAAGTTATTGCTATTAATACCCGGATGGGGAAGATGTCAGGAGAAAGTGAGAACGGTAAACAACACAGAGATTTACAGCAGGCGAAGCTCAACAGTTGGTAGAGAATGTGCAAAATTGGAAATCTCGTTTTGGGGGACCAACCAACATCCCGAGAGTTGAAATAAAGGTTTAGGCAAATAATATAAAATGAATATGGATTCTCATGTAAACTGAGAAAGGAGGAAACTGTTGGAATCTTGTCAATGAAGTTACCTGCCCAGAAAAGCTAACTGATGAGAGGTTGCAGAAGGACGTTCCACCATTATTCAAACCTTAGCCCGAGTAGACAGGAGATCTAGTCAGCTATTCTTCCCTCAGGAAGAGATGGAAGTTGTCATCATCAGTATGACAAGGAATGTGCTTAGTGACAGGCTATAACTGCCTTAACAACTACATGGAACAAAACACAATCAGTATTAATACACCTGATTACATAAGCAATGCAATCTGTAGTGTTGTTACTTCAATGTGTAGGATTCGCAAAATTGGACTTTGTATTAATAAGGGTCAAATGGCAGAAGAGGCCGTGATTTTAAAGACTGTTTTAAAAGAAGCCCAGAAAAAGGGGCATACAAAATGGCCACCATACCATGTGACCAGCTTATTGGGACACTTTAAAATGGTTCCTGCGCAACCTCAGACAGCTTTGTGGATTCAACCCACAGTAAGTTCTGGAAGCCGTTTCTGAGAGAACGAAACCAGACCCACACATATACATATGGATTAGATGCAGATCCAGTCAAGATCGGCCTGGAGACAGAGGCCATCTAAATGTTGACCCAGACAAAAGGGGACAATTTCATATTCATGAGAACAGCACCCAGGACTAGATAACGAGATCAGCAGGACATTAAAAACAATGAAGGTAATTCCAGACCAGAGATGGGCCTTTACCGGCCGTTTAAGACATTTCAAAATATAATAACTACCCCGCTGTGCTCCCAGCCCGCCAAAAGTAAAACAAAGACTAACCTGATTTTGGGCGGGAGACGGAAGTTTCTGGAGAAAAGATATATCTGGAGAGACTTTTCGGCAATTGGGGCAAGCTTGGAGAGTTACTGAGTTGAAGAGCTGAGAGCTTGAAGAGACACGCAGCTTGAATGCAGTTTTGAATCCGGACACTCAGAAGAAGAAGCAGGCACTCGCAGGAGGAAGAAGAAAGCCAACATCGAGAAGGCCGTCTCGAAGCCGGCGTCCCGCCCCGGGGAAAACACATTGGGAGATCATCGACCATCCCCGGGCCGTTGCCAGAACGAGAGGCCATCAACCCAACTTGGGAGAAGAAACAAAAAAATAAAAACCCCAAGAGAAGAAACCTTCCAGCCACCCCAGTTGGAAGGAGAAGAGATAAAAATAAACTGAAGAAGCGATGGGAGCCAGCCCAAGGCTCCTCTAACCAGGTTCGAGCCGACGATCCTCGACCCCGCCGACATCCAGGCCCACCGGTGTCCAGCCGCCCCCGACCCCCACCTCAGGAGAGAGGTGTGGCGCAGCTCGCAGGGGCTCCATGATCCACGTGGAGGCGAAACGCCTGAAAGGACCAAACACAGACTCGATTTCAAAACCTTGCACTTCCTAGTGGGATTGGTGAGCATGTTTCTGGCCCTTCACAATCAGATCTAGATAGGTTTAATAAGGGGGTGGATTTAAGAGTACAATTAACATGAGTTGTTGTCCCTCGATGTTCCGTGTGTTTCCTTATTTCATGATGATCTTTGCAGAGTATAAGATGCCTGTATTTGCTTTAGTTAGTACTGTGTCGTTATGATTTGTTTTGTGTTTTTCCCTCCCATGTACTCTCTTATCTGCTGCTTGCATTTGATTTGATATTTTTCCTTATGCAATAAAATTTCATTTTGTTTCATCAAACTTGGTCTACAAGAGTTTTCTCTACATTGTAGTTCCTGCCCCTAAGTCCAGAGTATAGAATCTAAGGGGCGAGTGGGTCGAACCACTCAAGGTTTTACTGTGCAAGAGAGAGAGGCCTCTGGAGAGAGAAACCTCAGGGAAATCTCTCAAGGAAAACCCCTTACAAATGAAAAAAACCTTAATTTCAGCACAGAATGCTATTGAGGTTGGAGGAAAGTAAACGCATCTGTGGCATTACACAAGCTCGATCAATCCCTCTGTATGTTTGTCATTATATAAACCAGGTGTTCTTTCATACCACTGCTTTTAAAAGGGGGGTATTTGGGTTGCCTTCAGTTCTGCAATATATTGCCACTGAAAATATTGCTCCACTAATCCATGAACGGAAAAAAAAATTCCCTTAAAGGCCACTGCTTTCATGAAAAACTGTTCATTGTTTACAAATGCACAAGATAAACATTGATCAGGAAGAACACTGGCCCATCTTAGCTCATCTGTCCAGAAGGAAAACCCTACACTCCCCCCACAACATCTAACTGGCTCTTGAATGAGGCTTTCACCTCCTCTACTCTTTAGAAAAGTCTGATTGCTGTTTGGGTGGAAAAACAGCAATCAGACCATTCAACCAATTTGGACCTAGACCCCTTGTCCTACTCTCATGATTTATCTTGAAGCAATGAACCGGGTTTGCTATTTCCACACCGTTTAATATCTTATCCACTTTTATAGGATCGCCCTTAGTCACCTTCTTTCAAGACTGAAGAGGTTCTGTATATCTAACCTTCTTTCTAATGCAGTTATCTGATGCTGGGAATCAGCTTTGTTGCCCTTCTCTGCAGTGCCTCCAGGATCTGAATGTCTCCCTTGTGTTCTGCTGGCCAAAACTGGACGTAGTACTCAAGGTGCAATCTAATTACTGCACAGCACAATCCTGATGTAAGTAATGTTGAAACACGCCAGCTTGGCACTTGCAAGCAGTGTCAAAAAAATGACCTAGTTCTTTTTCTTCCCTGAAGGAAAAATGGTTTAACAAACAAATTATCATGAGGACAATTCTACTTCAAATATTTGCATCATCTAGGCAAATGGAAATAAAATGTCATCTTTTGCAATCATTTATCTTTACTACATTACATGTATAGCCTGGTTATTACTTATAAAGCTGCTGAAGAATTCAGTATTATTCTTTCTGTGCTGTATTTCTTCTCTATCTTCAACTTTTTAAGCTTTATAATTTAAAGGATACCAAAACCATTTCCAGGCATGCACTTTTCTTGGTAAAGTTATTTTCCTGGAAAAGCAAAATACTGAATAGCTGAGAGCTCAGTGAGCACAAGTCACAGAGCCAGAACGGCAGGTCTCTATTTATAGTGCACCCTGAAGAAAAGGAAGAAGCCAAACCTATTGCATTATTTCTGAAGACGGTGCAGAAATGCAGCTGCAGCCATCAAAGGAAGATGGGTTAAAGCAACCCATTACACACAGCTGAAGTCACAGCAGGGTCAGCGATGAATCACTTTTGTCAAAATGGCTTCTTCATCCATGTATGGAGAAGGGTCAGTGAACATCATTGCATAATTTTTTTTCTGGCTTACACATTTGATTCTCATTGGTAACCAATGTGCTGAAGAGCAAACAATTATGATTTTATGATGGGGATTAGATTCAGAAGTAAACAGCTATTGCAATATTGTTTCTGCATTGTGGGCTCAAAGCTTATTGTTATGTGAGAGGCACAAGCTCATAATGCTAAGGATATTATTGAATAATTTGTGTACAAGTTACTGAGAAAGATATATTTCTATTGAGTGAAACAAAGAAATATGAATTGAATATTCAGCCAGTCAGTAGCTGCTGTTTGCTTTCAATTTCTGTTATTTCAAAGTGTCACAGCACAGATTTAATAACCTTGTCCTCATTTAAAGACCAACAAACAATCTCTTTCTTTTGACAAGATTTTCTTTTAAAAGTGGATCTCCTTTAACAACTGTAACTGGTTGCATGTTCAGCATCAAAAACAATTATTTTCCAACATTTCAATTAAGTACACAGAAAAGGCTAGAGGAAACGGTATTCTCATAGAAAAAACAATTACTTTTCACTCAGATTGGTTGAGTGGGCTCAGATGACATTGGTAATGCTAATGACTGGCATTAAAGGCCCCTCAACATTTGAGCAGTGTCTTTCAAGGCAGTTCAAGAAGCAGTGTCCATAAGAACAGAAGATGTTGAGTGATATCCTCAGGGATTATAAACATTATCTTAGAAATTATACATGTTATGAATACAAAGTAATGCATAGGTTACTGGTGTGGGAGCTGTCGGTGAACTGTTGGCAGTACAACAGTGTGAATGTTCCAGAAACCGAGTTGACCTTTAGAAATTCTTAATTTGATGGCAGTGCTTCCCCCTGTGAAGAGTGCATTGTCTTCTCCACATTAAATTAAATGAGATGGAGTTCTTTAGATGGCAGTAGTCAATAGATTGATCCAAATTAATTACTTAATTTGCAGGTCCTGGAGACCGAGGGGGTGATTTTGCCAATGGGGCTGCGTTGGAGGCGGGACTGCTGCTTGTTGGGTTTTAGTCCCGCCTCCATTGACTTGGGCCAACCCACGCTAATTTCCCTTGATTGACCTTGTTAAGCCCGCCCAGTGGGCTTAGCAGGTCATTTAAGGGAAAGCCGGTTACAGAGAACGTCAGCGTATGACGTTTCATCTGTCAAACATTTTTGACAGATGAATTGTCATCGTTTGACAGCTCTGTGAAACTGTCAAACACTGACATTCTCTGTAATTTGATGAGTCCTTGTATTCAAGACTCATCAAACCTATCTGCTGAGCAGAAAGCAGATGGTTGTTGCATTGGAGAATGCAGCAGCCGTTCTGTCATTTCTGCCACGGAGATACCGGAGTCTCTGGTTCCCCAACGGTTGAAGCCTGCAGGAAAAAACAAAAGTAAGGAAACATTTTCTATCACTTTTCACTCACCTCACATACTTACCTCTCCACACTTGCACCCATCACTCACCTCCACAGCGCACTTTTGGACCCCGCAGACCCACTGCTCATCTTGCTGACCCTGGCGGGGTTTCCCGACGTCGGGAAGCCCACACCTCTGCTGAAAAAATGGGGATAATCCTCTTAACTGCCTGTTAACTACGTGTTAACAGGCAGTTAAGTGGCTGTAATCCTCTTCCCGCCTCCAGGAGATGGGACCTGGCGCAGGTCGGGTACCCACCTCCTGGGAAGATGGCACGGAGGTGGGTTGGGGCGGAATGGGTACCCGCCCCCAGATTCTGCCATTTTCCAACAGTCCCACCTCCAAACCTGCCTCCCCAGGGCTGGCAAGGTCGCCCCCTGAGTGTTGGCTCAGCTCGGTCAGTCACAACCTTGTCTCCAAGTCAGAAGGTCAGTTTTGGTTTCCTTATTTAAGGAGGGATATACTTGCATTGGAGGCAGTTCAGAGAAGGTTCACTAGGTTGATTCCTGAGATGAAGGGGTTGTTTTATGAGGAAAGGTTGAGCAGGTTGGGCCTATGCTCATTGGAGTTTAGAACATTGAGAAGTGATCTTATAGAAACATATAAGATTCTGAGGGGGATTGACAGGGTAGATGCAGGGAAGATGTTTCCCCTCGTGAGGGAATCTAGAACTAGGGGGCATAGTTTCAGAATAAGTTGTTGCCCATTTAAGACGGAGATGAGGAGGAATTTCTTCTCTCAGAGGGTCGTGAATCTTTGGAATTCTCTACCCCAGAGAGCTGTGGAGGCTGGGTCATTGAATATATTCAAGGTGGAGATAGACAGATATTTGAAAAACAGTGGAGTCAAGGGTTATGGGGAGTGGGTGGGAAAGTGTAGTTGAGGCCAAGATCAGATCAGCCATGATCTTATTGAATGACGGAACAGGGTAGAGGGGCCAAATGGCCTACTCCTGCTCCTATTTCTTCTGTTCTTATGTAAGGTCACGTGCTCAAAACCTCATTCTGGGGCTCAAGCACATAATCTAGGCTGACATTCATTTGCAGTACCAAGGGAGTGCTGCATTGCTGCAGGTTCCATCCTTGAAAAAGAGACATCAAATGCCTGTTTGTTCCATGTTAACAGTCCATTGCCACAATATGAAAAAGAGCAGAGAGATATCCTGGCTAACATTTCTCCCTCAATCAAAGGCTACAAAAAAAAAATTGGTGTGCCATCAGATCGGCAACCTCATGACCTAGTTATACTGAAATGCTTGTATATTATATTATATACAATGGGCTAGATTTTCAGTATAGACAGTTTTGGGGCGCTAAGCTTAGCGCCCGCCCGAAGTTATCGCCCGCCCCAAAGTAGCGCCCTGTTGCCGGAAATTCAGTGGCTTCGCCCTAAGAGGTTGGTGGAGCGCTAAAAGAGGCGTTCCACTAGTATCTTTAGGCGTTAAGCCGGCGGTGGAGAGCGCAACACCCGAGCTCGGGCGCAGCGCACGGCAGACACTCTGGTGCCAGTGAGCTCTTAAAGGGGAAGGGTGCATGTATTTTTTTCAAATGCAAAGTCAGGAGGAGGAGGAGGAGGAGGAGGAGGAGGAGGAGGAGGAGGAGGAGGAGGAGGAGGAGGGAAACATAATTGGTGGTGCCCGGAAACATAAATAGACCGTTCAGAACAACACACAGCTTACTTCCACACAACACATGCAGAGTGCCTTTTGTACGAGTGCCCTTTAATTTGCGCTCCCCAGGGTGTGTTGCGTTCCATTTTACAAACGCTCTGGACGCCAGGCGCACAATGGGGCGGTCCGACTGAAGTTTGGATTCGGGGCGGCCAAAGGGCGTTGCACGAGGATGTGACGTCATTTTCTGCGCGCGCATCCGGGCGGCCGCTAAACTTTGCGCCGGCGCTAACGGGCAACTTAATTTGGGGCGGGGCGCAAACTGCGCTGCGCCCAGGCGCTACACGCATAGCGCCCGAAAATCACTTCTCTTAAGGCGCTAACTGCTGGCGCAAGCAACTGAAAATCTAGCCCAATATATATTAATGATCTAGACAAGGGAACTAGATGTGATATCTCCAAATTTGCAAATGACACAAAGCTGGGTGGGCGTGTGTGCTGTGAGGAGGATGTCGAGAAACTCCAGGTTGATTTGGACATGTTGGGTGATTGGGCAGAAACATGGCAGATGCAATATAATGTGGATAAATGTGAGGTTGTCCACTTTGGTGGCAAAAACAGGAAGGCAGATTATTATCTAAGTGGCAATAGATTGGGAGAAGGGGAAGTGCAACGAGACTTGGGTGTCCTTGTGCACCAGTCACTGAAGGTAAGCATGCAGGTGCAGCAGGCAGTTAAGAAGGCAAATGGTATGTTAGCCTTTGTAGCGAGAGGGTTTGAGTACAGGAACAAGGATGTCTTGCTGCAGTTGTACAGGGCCTTGGTGAGACCACATCTCGAGTATTGTGTGCAGTTTTGGTCGCCTTATCTGAGGAAGGATGTTCTTGCCATGGAAGAAGTTCAGCGAAGATTCACCAGGCTGATACCTGGGATGGCAGGAATGACGTATGAGGAGAGATTGGGTCGATTGGGCTTGTACTTGCTAGAGTTTAGAAGAATGAGAGGTGATCTCATTGAAACTTATAAAATTCTGACAGGACTGGACAGACGAGATGCAGGAAGGATGTTCCTGATGGTCGGGGAGTCCAGAACCAGGGGACACAGTCTAAGGATAAAGGGTAGGCCATTTAGGACAGAAATGAGGAGGAATTTCTTCACCCAGAGAGTGGTGAACTTGTGGAACTCTCTACCACAGAAGGCGGTGGAGGCCAGTTCATTAAATATATTCAAGAAGGAGTTGGATATATTTCTTAAGGCTAAAGGGATCAAGGGGTATGGGGAGAAAGCAGGGACCGGGTACTGAATTTAGATGATCAGCCATGATCGCATTGAATGGCGGAGCAGGCTCAAGGGGCCAAATGGCCTACTCCTGCTCCTATCTTCTATGTTTCTATGTATCAATGCAACATGAACAGTGTTGAAATAGCTAAGGATTAAGTGGAAAGAGAACTTGGAAGCTTAGTAGCCTTTATGTTAAAAACATCTAACCAATGAAGTGCAGCAATCAACAAACCAATAGGATGTTGAACTACATACGCAAAAACAACAACAACTTGTATTTTTATAGCACCTTTAACGTAGTAAAACTTTCCAAGGCGCTTCACAGGAGCATTAAAAGACAAAACATTTGACACCAAGCCATGTAAGAAGAAATTAGGGCAGATGACCAAAAGCTTGGTCAAAGAGGTAGGTTGTAAGAAGCATCTTAAAGGAGGAAAGAGAGGTAGTGAGGCAGAGAGGTTTAGGCAGGGAATTCCAGAGCTTAGAGCCTAGGCAACAGAAGGCACGGCCACCAATGGTTGAGTGATTATAATCAGGGATGCTCAAGAGGACAGAATTAGAGGAGTGCAGATATATCGGGGGGTTGTGGGGCTGATGGAGATTACAGAGATAGTTGGGGCGAGGCCATGGAGGGATTTGAAAACAAGGATGAGAAATTTGAAATCAAGGCGTTGCTTAACCGGGAGCCAATGTAGGTCAGCGAGCACAGGGGTGATGGGTGAAGGGGACTTGGTGCGAGTTAGGACACGGACAGCCGAGTTTTGGATGACTTCAAGTTTACGTAGGGTAAAATATGGGAGGCCAGCCAGGAGTGCATTGGAATTGTCAAGTCTAGAGGTAACAAAGGCATGGATGAGGGTTTCAGCAGCGGATGAGCTGAGGCAAGGACGGAGATCGGCGATGTTAAGGAGGTGGAAATAGGCATTCTTAGTTATGCTGCGGATATGTGGTCGGAAGCTCATTTCAGGGTCAAATATGACTTCAAAGTTGCGAACAGTATGGTTCAGCCTCAGGCAGATGTTTAGGAGAGAGATGGAGTCAGTGGCTAGGGAACAGAGTTTGTGGCGGGGACTGAAAGCAGTGGCTTCGGTCTTCCCAATATTTAATTGGAGAAAATTTCTGCTCATCCAGAACTGGATGTCGGACAAACAGTCTAACAATTTAGAGACCGTGGAGGAGTTTTGGATGACCTCAAGTTTACGTAGGGTAAAATATGGGAGGCCAGCCAGGAGTGTGTTGGAATAGTCAAGTCTAGAGGTAACAAAGGCATGGATGATGGTTTCAGCAGCGGATGAGCTGAGGCAAGGACGGAGATGGGCGATGTTAAGGAGGTGGAAATAGGCACTGGCAGTGAGATAGAGCTAGGTGTCATCAGCGTACATGTGGAAACTGACGCTGTGTTTTCGGATGGTGTCGGCAAGGGTCAATATGTAGACGAGAAATAGGAGGGGGCCAAGGATAGATACTTGGGGAACACCAGAGGTAACGATGCGGGATCGGGAAAACAGTAGAATAAGTCAGACGAAGTTATGATCAGAGTGTACAATGCTCTGCTCATGCCTTATCTTAAATACTGCACCCAGTTCCAGTTGCCAAAACACAAGCAAGACTTTCAAATGATGGAGACAGTTCAAAGAAGAGCCACGAGGCTGATTGATGGCGTGAGGATTGGAATGTAAGGGAAGACGGCAGAGACTTCGGGGGCAATTTTCACTTTCAACAAGGGCAGGAAACTGACAGTAGCGGATCAGCCGTCCGTGATATACCCCGGCCAATTTTTCTTTCCGGGGTATATAACGGGAGCCGATTCGCTGCTGCCCCCTCCGAAAGTGAAATTTACCCCTTGGGCTCTTCAGCCTGGAAAGTAAACGCCTGAGAGATGATCTCATAGAGGTATATAGTGTAATAAATGATATTAAATCATGGGAATAAGACAAGGGAGCACAGGTTCAAAATAGTAAAAAGTAACTTTAGCTTTGATGTTAAGTAATTCTTCATGCAGAGAGTGATCAACACTTGGAATGGACTTCCCAATAGAGTGGTGATGATGAAAATCCTGGGATCAATTAAGAAACAATTAGATGCTGCAATGGGTGGACTGCAGGGAGCTTCTAGATAGATGAACTAATATGGGCCAAATTGTTTTCCTCATGTGTCACCATGATCGTGACATGAAAAACATTGTCATTGAAATACTGTGCTTGCTTACATTTACAATTCTCAAGTGTATCTTGTTTTGCGACAGTCATTATGACACATTTGTCCAATTTTTCATATTTCTTTTCTCTTTATCTAAATTTACTACTGATTATGACTGCATAGTTAAGTTATTGAAGAATGACTACTTGTGTGCGAGGTTTTCCTGGTGGTATTTAAAAAATATCAGTGGCTGCTGTTCTTTAAAATTTAGTAGCAGACTTGTGGATGATGGATAAGGGTGAGGTAGGGCTGGAGCTAGATCTAGTCTTCCTGCTGTTTCCCATTTGGATGAAGTGGTTCAGTAACTCCAACAAGGGTGGCAATTGAAGAGGAGTAATTGCAGAGCTAAACCTAATGCTGGCAACAGATTCCACAACCTTCCGACGGTTCTTTGCAGCTGGCGAATGGAACAATTAGAAGTTTGTTTCAGACTGGTGAGCTGATGACAGAATCTTCTCTGAAATGGGCTCACCTGTCCTTTTGGCTGCCTCAGTTCCCCATCTACCAAAACTTTTCCACATTATTTGTCAATATTGCAGGAGCTCTTCAGTTAAAAAAAAAACCCGGAGTTAATGCCAATGATTAGCTGCTTAGATGGAGCGTGCAATCGACAGCACTGAATATGAATTGAGGTCTTTTGCATGTTGCACTTGCAGCCATTTAGTTTGATTTCAAGCTCATCAAGAACTTCAGTGTTTTTGTCTTTTCTGATAGATACTCTTCCCCCCCGAGGTATGGCCTTCAGTTGTTTCGCACACTATGGTTATCGAGATATCCAAGTGTGTTATTGATGTTAACAGCTCAGTGGAGTGCAATAAAAGCAGAGGCCTGGGAGCAAGTTGATTTCTTAACCCTCTCAGTGAAAAATGACGCAAGACCCTGGGGAGACTTGAAAGAGTGAGAAAATAACCAATAAAATTTGAGAGGGGTGATGGGAGATGCTGGAAACAGATGCCATATAAAGATGCAATTAATTTTTCCACATGTTGAAAGATATTATTGCAATAAATATTTACTTAAGAAATGTTTAGGATGAGTTATTTCCAGGTGAACAATTAAATCAACCCCTAATGTAATGAGTAATGTTTCACTCTCCGCAATGGAGACCCCTTTCAGTTAATGCATGTGTGTGATGTCAAATCCATTTGCTATTAGTATTTGAGAGGCCTGGAGAAAAATAGCAGTCTGTGCTGGAAGAAATTAACGGTCCACCAGACCCCCCTTGCCATCAAATGTTTGAGTGCTACTGGTATATCACCCTTAATTCAATGCATTGGAGACTATTCACTCCAGGGCTGCTGGCATCAGGGCAGTAATTCAAACCATTTCTCACAATCCACAGGTTAACAGAGTCAAAATAGGAGGCCAAAGACCCATCACAGAAACAAATGTTGGCCATTATCAAATCCTTGCCTCCTTGATCGTGCTCCGTCAAAACAAAAAAAAAACATTCCTACAACTATAGTTCTCCTTCTGGTTTCTTACCACTTCACTGACTATCATTCATCACTTTAAGTGATTTTTTTTTAAATGAAAATTCCAAACACTTGCTCCAAGAGCTAAATAAAGAAATGTAACTTTCTACCCAGACACTTGGAGATTTACAAGCAACTAATTCAGATAGAGGGGTTTTCTGCATTAATGTAATGTCACAATTCAGTATATGGGTGCTGAACTAAAATGTTCTTTCAATTTTTTGTACCACTTACTCTGCATACCTCCGCGCTGTACAAAATTAATTTACCATTATAATTGGTAAATAAACTATGACAAACCATCTCATAGTGAGCCTATTCTGCTTTTTAATTTTTTTCAAATTCTTTCTTGGGATGTGGGCATCTCTGGTCAGGCTGGCATTAACTGTCCATCCCTAGTTGCCCATGAGAAGCAGGTGGTGGACCTTCTTCTTGAACTGCTGCAGTCCATGGGACTCCCACAGTGCTGTTAGGGAGGGAGTTCCAGGATTTTGAGTCAGCGATGATAAAGGAATGGCAATATATGTCCAAGTCAGGTTGGTGTGTAACTTGGAGCGGAACTTGTAGGTGATGGTGTTCCGATGACCTTGTCTTCCTGGGTGGTGGAGGTCATGGGTTTGGGGGGTGCTGCTACAGTGAATCCTGTACAGAGCACACACTGCAGCCAAGGTTTCTGATGAATCCCGTAGGTGCAGCCATGATTGTCCTGATCCCGTCAAACAGTGATTCAGCACACTACCAGTGTACCTGTGAGAATCAACACCGCTGTTGCTTAAACTTGTCCACTCGAAGGAAAAGTCCTATCCAATCAAGTACTGGAGAGAATAGTTAAAGCATTCTGTCACTTGGGTAAAGAATCTTATTAAAATGTTCTTAATAAAGGCCAACCCCACAGGACCTTACACTCCTGACTTGTGCCTTGTAGGTGATGAAAAGGCTTTGAGAAGTTCGGAGGTGAGCCACTTGATACAGAATACCCAGCCTCTGACCTGCTCCGGTAGCCACAGCATTTATGTGGTTGGTCCAGTTGAGCTTCAGGTCAATGGTGACCCCCAGGATGTTGATGGTGGGGGACTTGGCGATGGTAATGTACATGTAAGTACTACGAATCTCACTTCCACATTCACCCCCCACCCCGCCACGTACTGAATTTCCTTCCAATACCACAATTTGGTTGAAGAGCGATATACCTTTTTAACAAACTATTTTGGGTACCTAAAATCCAAGGCCTAGAAATTCAGTTGTTTGCGCCAGCCGCTAGTGCCTTAGGAGGAGGAGAAGTGGGGTGCTAAGCGGCTAGCGCCCGGGTGCAGCGCAATCTGCGCCTCTCGCGAACTTCAGTTAAGATTTAGCGGCGGCGCAAAACCTTTGCGCGCGCTCAGCTGCGCGCGCAGATCCTGACGTCATTTCATGGTGCAACGCCCTTTGTGCGCCCCAAACCGGAAATTCAGTGGCGCCGGCCTATTGTGCGCCTGGCGCCCCTAGCGACTGGTAGAGGGGAACGGTTCCCAGTCGCTGCAGGGCGCGGGGGGCGCTAATTAAAGGGCACTCCTCCTGCAGTATAAATGGCAGCCATTTTGCACCACTCCTTCTTTGTGAGAGACGGACCTTTGGAGAGAGACAAAGGTAGAGAGCTTTCTGGTTTGGCTCAACACTCGCACAGGTACTTGTGGCTTCAGGCCACAGCTTTGCACTTGTCTTTAACTTCAGAGTCATAGCATTGATTGGAAACACATAATGGGGGCTGCAATGGGTGGAAACGTTGGGCTTCTCCATTGCATTCAAAGGGCTCAGAGACGCCGTGAGAGAGTGCCAGTCATGGCCAGATGGAGAAGGGGCAACAGTCATTGGCAAAGGAGGCCTTAGCCACCCAGGGTATACCACCAGCAGTTCTCATATCTGAACATGTCTGAGGAGCAGTGTGTTCGGAGGCTGCGATTCAGAAGGGCGGTGGTCACTGAGATCTGCCACCTGCTTCGCGGAGATCTGCAGCCACAGCTGAGGAGCAGGACGTCTCTGTCGGTGGCAGTGAAGGTGACGGTGGCTCTCAACTTCTATGCCACCGGCTCCTTCCAATCCGCTACTGGGGACATTTCCAATATCTCCCAGTTTGCGGTACATTGCTGCATCCGCCAGGTGACCAATGCCCTTTTCAGAAGGAGACGTCAGTTCATCTCCTTCCCCATGACCGTTGACAAGCAGCAACAGCGTGCAATGGGCTTTGCAGCATTAGCGGGCCTCCCCATGGTGCAGGGCACCATTGACTGCACGCATGTGGCTTTGCGGGCACCTCTAGAGAATGCCAAGGATTACCGCAACCGGAAGGGCTACCATTCGCTCAACGTGCAGTTGGTGTGTGACCACAGGCAGCTCATCCTAGCTGTCAATGCCCGCTTTCCAGGCAGCAGCCACGATGCCTTCATCCTGCGCCAGACTTCTGTGGCAGACATGTTCAAGGCCCAGCCTCACCCACGAGGATGGCTTCTCGGGGACAAAGGCTATCCTTTGTGCATCTGGCTGATGACCCCGCTCCGTGCGCCCAGCACCCCTGCTGAAGAGCGATACAATGACAGCCATCAAGCAACCAGGAACATCATTGAGCAAACAATCGGCGTGCTGAAGCAATGGTTCCGCTGTCTGGATCGTTCCGGGGGAGCCCTACAGTACTCACCTGAGCGAGTCTCCCATTTCGTTGTCGTGTGCTGCATGCTGCACAACCTGGCTATCCGCAGGACTCAGCCACTGCCAGCAGACATTGGAGGACCACCAGAGGAGGAGGAGGAGGAGGAGGACCAGCACAGGAGGGAGGCAGAAAGTGCAAGGGCCGCCCGTCGGCGGCTTATTGCAAGTCGGTTCTAGGCCCCCTCTCAGGGAATGGCTTGTGCCAATGGCAGAAGATGAATGTAGCCGTTCCACAAGCCCTCAGCCGAGCAGGGCAACCAGGACTTCCAAAAGAAAGCATGGACAGTGCGGTTTAAGAAATTTTTTTACAATGATACCTCTGTGCCCTTCCCACATGACAAACTAATGGAGAGAAACCCCCGCCAAAAACACAAATACACCAGTCTCGGCCTTTACAAGTAAAACAAATACACCAGTCTCAGCCTTTAAATATGAAACAAATACACCAGTCTCGGCCTTTAAATATGAAACAAATACACCAGTCTCGGCCTTTAAATATGAAACAAATACACCAGTCTCGGCCTTTAAATATGAAACAAATACACCAGTCTCGGCTTTTATAAGTAAAACAAAACATTTGGCCACACCTTCTACTTTTTCCCCAGCGAGGGTGATCCGTTTCGCTTCCATGACTGGCCCCTACCCGCCCTGCAGCTCCTCCTCAATGGGACCCCAGTGGCTGTAGCAAGGCTGGGGGAAGGCTGCTGAGGGTCAGATGGTGAGATGGCAGATGCCCTTGGGGGTCGGCCTGGACCAGCTCTGGGCCTGGAGGGGCCGGCTGCTGACTGCTCCAACTCTGCTTGGGCGGCAGCAGTCTGTCCAACAGCTGGTGGCAGCTGCAATGGAGGAGTGACAGTGTTGGCTGCAGGAATGCTGCCAATCTGACAGATCACAGGCACTCCCTGGTCGGCTGAGACATTGGCACGCGCACGGGCCAGCACTGCAGCATGCACAGCAATCTGCTGAGGCACAGACTGCTGGGCTGCTGCGGCACAGCGAGTGCCCCGGCGATGCCTGGCCGATCCAGTGAGTGTGGCAGCAGTTAGTGCCCGTGTGGCCCTGGTCTGTGTCTGCATGACAGCAGCCACTGAATGCACGGCACGACTGAGCACTTGGCTAGAAGCCGCCTGTGAAGCAGCGAAGTCCTGCTGACTCCTAGCCTGTGCTGCCGCAATGTCCTGCAGACCCCTGGCCTGTGCTGCACTGAATTGTTGCAGACTCCTGGCCTGTGCTGCCCCGAATTCCTGCACACTCCTTGCCAGTGACTCTATGGAGTCAGGCATCCGTGCCACTGCAGCCATGAGCTCAGTGTGCCTGCGCTCAGCCTGGGCGCCCATTTCTGCTAGGAGCCACACCTCCTCTGCACTCACCGTAGCAGGACTGGAGGCCGCACTCACCCTCCGGGGAGAAGGCCGCCGAGCTTCCCCACCCCTCCCGCGTTGCTGCAGCCCTCTGGTCCCCGGAGCTTCACTATCCTCCGACCCTTCCCCCCTGCTCCCCTCCAGGGAAGACGTGTCACCATCATGGCCATGGGCTGCCTCGGCTGAGGGTGTCCCTGATGGGCTGGCTTCCTCTTCCTCCTCCTCTATGTCTGACTCGGACACAGTGCCAGCTTGAGGGGCCGCCTCCTAACCTGGCGAGTCACCATCTGAAAGCAGGGAGGCACAAGAGTTGCTTTAGAGTGAGGACAGGGCGGCAGCGAGGGAGGCATGAGTGCTGTTGTGCACTGCATTGGTTCGATAGTGGCAAAGGATGCTGGTGTGAGGCGCAAGTGGAAAGGGAGAGGTCAAAAAGGTGATGACCTTACCATTGGTGCCCAGAACAGGGTCAGCATCTCCAGTGGCGACGGGGCCACTCAGCCGGCCTGCCATGATCCGCTCCACTCACTGCTCGAGGTCGCTCAGCTGATTCAGGTCAGGGCGGCCTCCCCCGGTCTGTCGCTGCTGTCTTCTGTTATGTGCCAGCTTGGCCTGCAAGAGAAAGGACCGCCTCTACGTACAGTGTCAAGCCCTGATCTTGCCCGCACTGCCTCCCATGTTCAATTAGCCCTGACAGTGTCAAGCCCTGATCTTGCCTGCACTGCCTCCCATGGTCGAATAGCCCTGACAGTGTCTAAAGTCCTGATTGCGCAAGTGCTTTTCATGACAGTCCCATAGCTGCTGGATGAGGGCTGGCCATTAGGGCTTGCAGACCTGTTTGGCCATAAAGTGAGGTGCACATGCAGGGATGAGGAGGATACTGGAAAGGGTACTCACCCTGACAACCCGAGTGAGGTCGTTGAATTTTTTCCGGCACTGCGTTGGTGTCCTGCCAACCATGATGTTGGACGTGACCCGGTTTGCCACATCCCTCCATGCTTTCCGATATTTGGCAGGCAGTGGCCTCCTGCCACCCTCAGGGAAGAGGATATGGCGCCTGCGGTCCACTGCGCCAACCAGCAGCCTCAGGTCACCCTCGCCGAAGCGCTGCACTCTCTCCCTGGCCTTCTCCATTCTCCTGGGCGTGGAGCTGTTCCAGAAGCAGTGTTCAGGCCTTGCCTTAGGGCTGCAGTGTGCAGGGCATGGCAGCCAAGCAATTCCACCCTCCCCCTTTAAGTGCTGACCGGCGCCTGACTGTCTGCCCTCAATGAGCAACTCGCCGCACCTGCGCTGCGCCCGCCTTCGGTGTTTGCGCCCCGGATCGCCGGCTTAGCGCCTAATGATAGTCGTGCATCGCCTGCTTTAGCGCAGCAGCAACCTCTTGGGGCGATGCAACTGAATATCGGCGAAGGCGGCGCTAAGTTGCGCCGGGCGCAAAAGTTAGCGAACACCATGCTGTAGCGCCCCAAACGTGGCTATACTGAATTTCTAGGCCCAAATGTTTATTCAAGCCCACTCTGATGGCAACAGAAAGTCTGGAGATCAACATAAAACATCCCTTCCCCAACCTGCAGTATTGACAGGCTGGGGCATAAACCAGCAACCCCTTCCCTCAGTGTTGTATTGCCAGTTTGTGCCTACACAAGGTTAAGTTAATAAGAGTTGCCTCTTAGTCTCACTGCGGAAGCTGAAAAATTCAGCCAATGCTGTAAATAAAGTGTTGTTGAGATACCGCGGCAAACGTGGGAGTCGAGACAGAGCTATTGAAAACACAACTGCTTTATTCTGACCACATGGCAAACAGGAACTAGAAAAGCCCGCACATCCACTTAAATACTTCCCAGACAGGAAGTGCTCCCGGCAGCCTGTCCCTGCGGGAAACAAGTTGCTGGAGGAAAGGGCCCCCGGCTGGGGGCTTCTGCTTAGACTGTCTGTGCCGCCGTGAGCGGATTATGTCCAGTGGTGGCGTGTCGCCACAGAGCTCCCCCCAGAATCCGCTTAGGAGGAGTGGACGAGTCGTGACGGTGGTCTAATGGTTCTGCCGCAGCGGCTCTGAGTGGTCGCCGGTCTGGTTGGTTGGGTCGGGCGGTTCGCCGCCGGCTGTGCTGGCTTGCCGGGGGGACGGCCTCTGGCCGGAGGCTGGGCCACGGGGACCTGTTCCCCTGGTTCTGTGTGTGCTGGTTTGAGCCGGTCGATGGAGACTGTCTCAACCCTGTCGCCGAGTCGCAGCTTGAATACCTTGTCCCCGGTTTGTAGTACCTCGTACGGACCGTCGTACGGGGGTCGCAGGGGCCCGCGGTGCGTGTCGTGTCGCACGAAGACGAAGCGCGCCTGCTGTAAATTTGGCGGGACGTGAGGTGCGAGTTCGCCGTGTCGGTTGACCGGAAGTGGGGCGAACTGCTGAGCGGAAGAGAAAGAGTCGAGCCGCTGCTGTTCGGCCGACCAAGACTTGGTAGGCTCCGGAAGGAATTCGCCTGGGACGCGCAGCGGTTGTCCGTAGACTAACTCCGCTGCCGAGGACTGGAGGTCTTCCTTGACCGCGGTGCGTAGGCCGAGTAGCACCCACGGTAGGCGGTCAGTCCAGGTACTGTCCTGCAGGCCGGCGCAGAGTGAGGCCTTGAGTGACCTGTGGAAGCGTTCACAAAGTCCGTTGGCCTGCGGGTGGTACGCTGTGGTGCGGTGGAGCGTCACCCCGAGGTTGCGTGCTGTGGCCGTCCAGAGTTCGGAGGTGAACTGGGCGCCTCTGTCGGAGGTTGTGTCGGCCGGTACGCCGAACCTCGCAACCCAGGTGTTAACGAACACCCTGGCGATGTCGGCTGTGGTGGTGGAGGTCAGCGGCACTGCCTCAGGCCAGCGTGTGTAGCGGTCGACCATCGTGAGGAGATAAGTTTGGCCTTGCGATGGCGGCAGGGGACCGACGATGTCGACGTGTACGTGGTCGAAGCGGCGGCTGGGTACCTCGAAGTCTCCCAGGGGTGCTTTGGTGTGCAGCTGTACCTTAGCCCGTTGGCAGGCGAGGCAGGAGGTGGCCCAAGTCCGAACATCTCTGCTAAGGCCGCGCCAGACGAAGCGCTTGGAGAGGAGTTTGACGGATGCGCGGGAACCCGGGTGAGAGAGCCCGTGGAGCGCGTCGAAGACGCGGTGGCACCAGGTCTCAGGGACGACCGGCCTGGGTTGGCCGAGTGAGACGTCGCACGTGGCTGCCGTGGCTTCGGGCCCGTGCGCGACCTTGGCTAGGCGTAGCCCTGGCAGGCTGGTAGCCGCCGAGAGGAGGTCTGGGTCCGTGAGCTGGGCCGCTGCTAGTTGTGCGTAGTCGACCGCGAGGTGATTCGCACAGACGGCGGGACGGGAAAGGCAGTCGGCGACCACGTTGTCTCTACCGGAGACGTGCTGAATGTCCGTAGTAAACTCGGAGACGGCTGCGAGCTGGCGTTGCTGCCTAGCGGACCAGGGTTCGGTGTGCTTGGCCATCGCATATGTGAGTAGCTTGTGGTCCACATACGCGGTGAAGGGGCGACCTTCCAGGAGGAACCTGAAATGGCGGACCAACAGGTGGAGTGCGAGAAGCTCGTGGTCGAAAGTGGAGTATTTGACCTCCGGGGGGCGCAGTTGGCGGCTGTAGAAGGCAAGTGGCTGCCACGCGCCATTGACCCACTGCTCAAACACGGCCCCGACCGCGTGGTCGGAGGCGTCGGTGGTGAGCGCGACCCGGGCATCGGCCCTCGGGTGCGCGAGCAGAGTGGCGTCGGCGAGCGCGTTTTTGGTGGCATCGAAGGCGGCTGCCGTGTCAGTGGTCCAGGCTACGTCCATCTTGCCGGATTTTCCTCGGAGGGAGTCGTATAGGGGCTTCATAAGGGCTGCGGCTCTGGGGATGAACCTGTTGTAGAAGTTCACCATCCCGAGGAACTCCTGGAGGCCCTTGATGGTTGTGGGGCGGGGGAATTGCTGGACGGCCTGCACCTTGTTGGGCAGGGGGACGGCCCCAGCAGGGGTGATGTGGTGACCGAGAAAATCGATCTCGGTTAGGCCAAATTGGCACTTCACCGGGCTGAGGATGAGCCCGTGTTGGGCTAGGCGCCCGAACAGGATGCGAAGGTGTTCGAGGTGTTCCTGTTTGGAGGAGCTGGCCACGAGAATGTCGTCTAGATAGACGAATAGGAAGTTCAGGTCCCGGAGGACTGAGTGCATAAGGCGCTGGAAAGCCTGTGCTGCATTCTTGAGGCCGAAGGGCATCCTCAGGAACTCGAACAGGCCGAATGGGGTGATGACGGCCGTTTTGGGGATGTCCGCGGGGTGTACGGGGACTTGGTGGTAACCGCGCACCAGGTCGACTTTGGAAAAGACGATTCGTCCGGCCAGTCGGGCCGAGAAGTCCTGGATGTGTGGCACCGGGTACCGATCGGGGGTGGTGGCGTCGTTGAGGCGGCGGTAGTCCCCGCAAGGGCGCCAGCCTCCGCCGGGCTTGGGGGCGATGTGGAGGGGCGAGGCCCAATGGCTGCTGGAGCGGCGGATGATGCCGAGTTGTTCCATGTTGGTAAACTCGGCCCGCGCGATTTCCAGCTTGGCCGGGTTGAGTCTGCGGGCGTGGGCAGAAACTGGGGGGCCGGTGGTGGGGATATAGTGTTCCACACCGTGCTTGGCGGCTTTGGCCGAAAAGGTCGGGTTAGTGAGGGCGGGAAACTCAGCTAGGAGTGCCGAGTAGTCGTCCGTGGCTCTGGCGAGGCAGTAGGTCGTCGGGCCGGCCGAACGGGCCGGGGTAAAGGCGCCGGGGATGGGGGCCATAGTGTTGATGTCGACGAGGCGGTGCCTCGGAATGTCAACAAGGAGGCCGTGGGCGCGTAGGAAGTTGGCGCCAATGAGTGGGCAGAGGACCTTGGCTGTCAGGAACTCCCAGCGGTAGCGGCGGCCCGCGAGGTCGAGCGTGACCATACGGGTGCCATATGTGCGGATTTCAGAGCCGTTGGCTGCAGCCAGTGTGATACCCCGTGTGCCACATTGGATCTCGAGGGCGGAGGCGGGGGTGATGCTGTGCTGGGCCCCTGTGTCGCACAGAAATCGGCGGTTGGTTCTGTCGTCAGTGACGTACAGTAGGGGCTCCTTCTGCCCCGCGGCCATCGCGGGGGCCGGTGCGGGGGGGGGTTTGAAGGAACACGGTGACGTGCAGCGTTGAGCCCTCGCGCCAAAACAGGTGTGGTAGTAGCAGTGACCCGGAGTGGTAGGGCGGTCGGGCCTAGCGGCCCGGGAAGACCGCGTGGTCGTTGCCGTGAGGTCGGGCGCAACGTCGCGAGCGGCCTGTGCAGAGAGCAGCCGGTCGGCCTTTTCGGCTATCTCATTCAGGTCTGTGGAGTCAGACTCCACAAGGAGCGGGCGGATGCTGGTGGGGAGCTGCCGAATGAAAAGCGTGCGAAAAAGGGCGCCGGGATTTTTGTCGTCGGAGAGGGACAGCATGTGGGAAAGCAGGTCTGATGGTGAAGCGTCACCAAGGCCGGGGAGGTCCAGGAGTTGGCAGTGGCGCTGGTAAGAGGACGTTTGAAATTTTTTAAGTAGCGCAGCCTTCAGATGCTCGTACTTGCCCTCCGTTGGTGGATTCTGCAGCGCTGCCCAAACCTTGGGGACTGTAGCGTAGGTGAGCGAGGCGACGAGGTAGTCGTACTTCGTGGCGTCGACTGTAATGCCTTTCAGCTGGAATCTGGACTCAGCTTGAACGAACCAGGCTTCGGCGAGGTTCTCCCAAAAGTCAGGTAATTTAACCGTGACTACGTTTGTATCCGCCATGCTAGCTTAGGATTCGTCCTGAGCGTCGGGGTCACCAGTGTTGAGATACCGCGGCAAACGTGGGAGTCGAGACAGAGCTATTGAAAACACAACTGCTTTATTCTGACCACATGGCAAACAGGAACTAGAAAAGCCCGCACATCCACTTAAATACTTCCCAGACAGGAAGTGCTCCCGGCAGCCTGTCCCTGCGGGAAACAAGTTGCTGGAGGAAAGGGCCCCCGGCTGGGGGCTTCTGCTTAGACTGTCTGTGCCGCCGTGAGCGGATTATGTCCAGTGGTGGCGTGTCGCCACAGTGTAGCCTTTAGCCAAGGTAACAATTATTGCAAATATAACATGAAAACATGCTCAGAATTTCAATTAGCTTTTCAGCAATTTACCATGATTATCACCAAGTTTAGTGCAATTAGCATTTGATCTCATTTAATTTGTAAAGCTACATTTTCAAAATTAAATCTTATATATTTTAAACTACAAAATTACCTTGGAGGTTTGAAGCCTTATGTTTTATAAAAGTCCTATCCAATCAAGTACTGGATAGAATAGTTAAAGCATTCTGTCACTTGGGTAAAGAATCTTATTAAAATTTTCTTAATAAAGGCCAACCCCACAGGACCTGAAAGGCATTTATAGATATAACTACTTTAATTACATATAAATCAATAGCCACTAAAACAGTCAGCATGTACAAAATCAACACTAAATTTCAACACCAATCCTGTGATATCAACAAAAACAACTTGCATTTATATAGCAAGTTTAATGTTGTAAAACATTACAAGGCACTTCACAGGAGTGTTATTGTAATGTATTATCACATGGTTTGGTATGAGCATGCTCAGTTCGCTCAGGCCTAGTAAAGCAAGCACATGAACTAGCAGCTCGTCGTGTCTCTGTCCTTCATTTGTTCTACCCACACATATTACATTTTGGCGATGAAAATGGGATCCCAAAGCCATTTTTAGGGATCACAGAAGGACACAGTGCTCAACAGCGGCGTTGATTCTCACAGGTAGAGTGCTAAGTCACTGTTCAACGGGATCAGGACAATCATGGCCGCACCTACGGGATTCATCGGAAGCCTCGGCATGTATGAATGAGCTCGCGAACCATTCAGTTCTTACATTGAGCAGATGGAGATGTTTTTTATGGCCAATAACATTATTGAGACCGAAGGTGCAGATGAGAATGTTCAAGCTCAAAATAAAGTAATTTGTAAACGGAAAAAAGCTATTTTTCTAACGGAGATCGGGCCAGATGTCTACGGAATGTTGACAAACCTACTCACACCAGGGAAAGCGAAGGATGCGTCGTTTGAAGACATTGTCGAGAAACTCAAAGACCATTTCGATCTAAAAGCCGTTAGAAATAGCAGAGACCTTTAAGTTTGGTACCAGGAACCAAAAACAAAGTGAAACCATCAGTGAGTACATTGTAGCTCTTAAAAACCTGTCTTTGCATTGTAACTTCGGCACATTTTTGGATTGTGCGTTGTGAGATAAGTTAGTGTGTGGACTGGTGGATGAGCACACACAGTCCAAGTTACTGAACCTAACGTTTGACGTAGCATGCAAAATTGCCCTATCTATGGAGATGGCATCTAAGAATGCTAGGGAGCTCCGTCCAACTCAAGTGACTAGTGCAGCTGAGGTCTACAGTCACAAAGCCACCGCCGAACCTAAATCTGTGAGACTGGGTCAAAAGCATGTCGGTGAGATCAGTTCAGTGAATTGTTATCGCTGCAATGGAAATCACTCACCACAGTCATGCCAATACAAAAATGCGAAGTGTTTTCACTGTCAAAAGCAAGGCAGCACGGTGGCATAGTGGTTAGCACTGTTGCCTCACAGCGCCAGGGACCCGGGTTCAAATCCAGCCTCGGGTGACTGTCTGTGTGGAGTTTGCACATCCTCCCCGTGTTTGCGTGGGTTTCCTCTGGGTGCTCTGGTTTCCTCCCACAGTCCAAAGATGTGCGGGTTAGGTTGATTGGCCATGATAAAAATGGCCCTTAGTGTTAGGGGGGATTAAATATGTGGGGTTATGGGGTTACGGGGATAGGGCTTGGGTGGGATGGCTGTCGGTGTAGGGACCGGGTGCTCGGGTTTGGATGATCAGCCATGATCTCGTTGAATGGCGGAGCAGGCTCGAAGGGCCGAATGGCCTACTCCTGCTCCTATCTTCTATGTTTCTATATGTTTCTATATTTCAACAGCTTGCAGAGCTAGATCTAAAGCAGGAAGTAAGAACCGTTCTAGTGGCAATGCAAAGCAACGACAACAAAAGGGAGGAATTCACAATATTGAAGTGAACACACCTGATGTTGAAGAACTAGGCATCTATAGTATCTATGTCACTAGCGGCAATGCTAGCAGTCATGAGAAAGACTTCCATATAAACCTTTTGATCAACAACCAATATATTGATATGTGTATCGACACAGCAGCAGATTGCTCTATCGTGAATAAGGACACATATGAGAGTAAGTTTAATCAAATAACACTTACAAAGAGTACCCTAGAGTTAAAAACCTACTCTAGAGAAATCCTAGAGACATGTGGAAAATGGAATGTACAGTTCAACACGATGGCCAGTCAGTAAAGCATTATTGTAACAAGCTACAACAACAGGCCAGCCCTTAAGGGCAAAGACTAGTTGAGAAAGTTAAAACTTGTAGGGTTCTCAAAATTCCCACATTCCCCAAAATTATGGATAAAGGGACCCTGCATGGACAAGTTATGAAAAAGACAGGGTACCCAAAATGGCTTCTGCAACCTCGTGACCAAAAGGACAGGATTTTAAAAGCAAGGCTCTGCAAGCAGGCCGACACCTTTTTCTTCAAGCCTGGGACGAAACATAAAATGCAGGAATCTGTGAAAAGACTCTGGAGCCAGACAGCCAAAGTTAACACAGAATATGCATTAATTCGCCTTGAAACAGATCAAGCTAGAATGGGCCTATAATCGAGGCCATTAGGTTTCTGCATATTTAATCGGTAACAGCTCACAGAAGCCATCATGTCAGGAAAACCCGATTAAGTCTCATACATAACCAACAACCAGGACATCGAAACCATTATAACACAGAGACAGCCATTTCAGGAGTCGTTAAAGTAAATGGCTGTAATCAGTTTAAATGAACCCGCCAAAAGTTAGACAAAGGACTGGCCTGATTTGGCGCGCAGATAAGGAATGAAGAATCGGGTATAATTGTAGGCCCATCGGTAGTGATCTCGCTCTTGCTCTGGCCTCTTATCGTTTGGCTTTTGGCCTGCTGCCGCTCATTCTCATGCCCTGGCCTCGTGGCGGGCTCTCTTCTCGCTCCCCGCACCGCTCAACACCAAGGACGCCCATTACTACACCGAGGGCCCAAACGCGGGATGAGAACGAGACCCGAGTTCGAAACCACACAAGACACACAGGCCACAAACTGGCAGATGAGACGAGACGAGACGAAGAAGTACGGTAAACCGATAAGAGCAGAGAAGGGCAGCGCAAGACGCATTGGGGAAACCAAATGCCTGGTTATAAGCTGGCGTTTGGTGAATAAGTTGGTGTTACATGCATGGACAATAAAACCCCAATTTGAGAATAAGCTGGTATTCGAAGAGTGGGTAGCAAAATCTAGACAAAACGGCCTAGTTATAAGCTGGCGTTTGTCACATGGACAGTAATAGCCCAGTTGAAGAATAAACTGGTGTTCGAAGCATGGGTAGCAAAATCATTAGACGGTAAAGACCGCCTACCGACCCCCGACCACAGCAATACCATCGGCGACCGCCCAAAGGAGAAGAAGACCCTTTGCGATGAAGTACTCGACGAAGACATTAACGGAGAAAAAGGGAGGGTGCCTTTGCACAAACAACTTCAGCGCCACGCCCTGTGACCACATGGCGACGGGACACCCCAAAGGACAGGAAGAGCGGACCTCAAACCCCACCATCTAAAGCAACAGGTTTTGAATTGGTGAGCATGAATTCCTGGACCCTCATAGCTTAATCTAGTTAGGTATAGGGGGTGGGATTAAGAATAAGGGGATTTTTAATGTATTTGTTTCCCTCGATGTGCCGTGTGTTCCCCATTCCCATATAAGTCTATTAACTGTTTTATGCCTGTAACTATACCAGTAATTCTCAGTAGTATTGGGTTTTATTCAGCCTTTTTAATAAAATTTGGTTTTCTTGCACCAAACCACTTGTCTACTTAATTTTCTGTATCGCCGCCTGTACCTAAGTCCGGTGTCTAGAACCCAGGGGGTGTGGAGCGATTTGAACCGCTCAAAGGAGTCAGAGGTGAAGCTGACACACAACCAAAACCCCCTACAAACTAGACAGGAAAAACATCTTCAGTGTAGGTGCTTCAAAGAAGCAACTCGACACAAAGCTGAACAAGTACATGCATGTTCACGGACAGTTATGAGGGCATCACTGGGTATGATGCATATATCCGCATCAAGTCCAACCCGAAGCCTGTCTATTGTAAGGCAAGGCCATTGATATACCTATCAATTCGTCCAATAAAAGGCGACGAGTTAGGAACGTAACTAAAGGTTTTTATTGACTAAATAACAGAGCCCACCCTCGTGGGTGATCGGGTCCAACAAGGAGGAATACCAGCCAGTCGACTACCTTTATACCTGGGCAGGTAGGTGGAGCCATGGGCGGAGTCGGAGGTGGTCAGCCCAGGTATAACAGCGCGACAAGAGGCGACCTCGTATCGTGATACAACAGTGATAACGGTGATAACAATACAACAGTGATAACTATAGTGTAACGATAAAAGTGGTTTACCACATTCACCCCTTGTTTAGATTTGAGTCCGGCGGGGTGAAGTGTACTACCAGTTCTGGTATGTCAGTCTGTCCGGAGGCCTCGTAAGCCTCTCCGATCGTCGCAGCGGCGGTGCTGCATTATCCGGTGTTAGTGCTGGTGTCTGCGTGGTCGGCGAAGGCTCGTGGGGTTCCGGCATGCCGTCTACCTGGGCTGGAATTGGGGGGGTGGTGGGGGGGGTAAAGGTGGTGTCTCCGGAGTGCCCGAGGGTGCGAGGTCTCGTAAGGAGACAGTGTCCTCCCGCCCGTCTGGGTAAGCCACGTAGGCGTACTGGGGGTTGGCGTGCAGGAGGTTCACCCTCTCGACCAGGGGGTCTGTTTTATGGGCCCTCACGTGCTTTCGCAGCAAGACGGGCCCCAGAGAGGTCAGCCAGGTTGGTAGAGTGGTTCCCGTAGTCGACTTCCTGGGGAAAACAAACATTCGTTCATGGGGGGTGGCGTTAACGGCAGTGCAAAGTAGTGACCGGATGGAGTGCAGCGCTGTCGGGAGGACTTCCTGCCAGCGGGAGGTTGGGAGGCCCTTAGACTTTAAGGCTAAGAGGACGGCCTTCCATACCGTCGCGTTCTCTCTTTCCACCTGGCCGTTCCCTCGGGGGTTGTAGCTGGTGGTCCTACTTGCTGCAATACCTCTCGCTAGTAGGAACTGACGGAGTTCCTCGCTCATGAAAGAGGAGCCCCGGTCACTATGTATATAGTTTGGGAACCCGAACAAGGCGAAGAGGTCGTTCAGGCATTTAATGACCGTGGTACTGGTCATGTCTGGGCAGGGGAAGGCAAAGGGGAAACGGGAGTACTCATCAACAATGTTGAGGAAATACACATTACGGTCAGAGGACGGGAGGGGCCCCTTAAAGTCGATGCTCAGGCGCTCGAAGAAGCGGGTGGCCTTGATCAGGCTTGCTCTGTCCGGCCTAAAGAAGTGCGGTTTGCACTCGGCACAGGTCTGGCAGTTCCTGGTTATGGTCCTGACCTCCTCGATGGAGTAGGGCAGGTTGCGGGCCTTAATGAAGCGGTAAAGTCTGGTGACCCCGGGGTGGCAGAGGTCGTTGTGGAGGGTCTGAAGTCTATCACTTTGCGCGCTGGCGCATGTAATTCGTGACAGAGCATCGGGGGGTTCGTTCAGCTTACCTGGCCGGTACAAGATATCATAATCGTAGGTGGAGAGCTCGATTCTCCACCTCAAGATCTTGTCATTCTTGATTTTGCCCCTCAGCTTGTTATTAAACATAAAAGCGACCGAACGTTGGTCGGTAAGGAGGGTAAATCGTTTGCCTGCCAGGTAGTGCCTCCAGCGTCGTACCGCCTCCACAATCGCCTGGGCCTCCTTCTCGACCGACGAGTGTCGGATCTCAGGGCCCTGTAGGGTCCTTGAGAAGAAGGCCACCGGTCTCCCCTCCTGGTTAAGGGTGGCGGCTAGGGCGAAGTCGGATGCATCGCTCTCGACTTGGAAGGGGATGGACTCATCCACTGCGTGCATAGTGGCCTTGGCAATGTCTCCCTTAATGAGGGAGAAGGCTGCGCATGCTTCCTCCGTAAGGGGGAAGGATGTGGACTTCATGAGGGGTCTGGCTTTGTCCGCATAATTGGGCACCCATTGGGCATAGTAGGCGAAGAGCCCCAGGGTTCTCTTAAGTGCCTTAGGGCAGTGGGGGAGGGGTAGCTCCATGAGGGGGCGCATTCTTTCGGGGTCGGGGCCGATGAGTCCGTTCTCTACTACACAGCCAAGGATGGCAAGGCGCGAGGTGTTAAACACACATTTCTCCTTATTGTAGGTGAGGTTCAGCCGTTGGGCTGTACGGAGGAATTTCTCCAGATTCACGTCGTGGTCCTGCCGGTCGCGGCCGCAGATGGTGACGTTATCTAGGTAGGGGAATGTGGCCTGCAGTCCATTCTGGTCAACCATCCGGTCCATCTCCCTTTGGAAGACCGAGACCCCGTTGGTGACACCGAACGGGACCCTAAGGAAGTGGTATAGGCGCCCATTCGCCTCGAAGGCGGTGTACTGGCGGTCCTCGGGGTGGATAGGGAGTTGGTGGTAGGCCGACTTAAGGTCGATAGTCGAGAATACGCGGTATTGTGCAATCTGATTGACCATGTCAGATATGCGGGGAAGGGGGTATGCGTCCAGCTGGGTGTATCTGTTTATGGTCTGGCTGTAGTCGATGACCAGGCGATTTTTATCGCCGGTCTTAACGACCACGACCTGGGCACGCCAGGGGCTGTTGCTCCCCTCGATGATGCCCTCCTTCAGGAGACGCTGCACCTCAGAGCTAATGAAAGCTCTGTCCCCAGCGCTGTACCGCCTGCTCTTGGTAGCGACGGGTTTGCAGTCGGGGGTGAGGTTAGCGAACAGGGAAGGTGGCGGCACCTTAAGGGTGGATAGGCTGCAGGTGTTACGCGGTGGGCGGTTTAACCTTCGCTGGTTGTCGACTGTGAGTGGGGGGAGGGGTCCACCGTATGCTAGGGTTACACTTTGGAGGTGGGATTGGAAGTCCAGCCCTAGTAGGACGGCAGCGCAGAGCTGGGGGAGGACGAGGAGTTTAAAAATTTTTATACTCTGTACCCTTAACCGACAAGGTCACAGCACAGTAGCCGCTAATGTCCGTGGCGTGGGACCTCGATGCCATCGAGATTCGGTTGCGCGTTGGCAGGACAGGGAGGGAGTAGTGGCTCACCGTGTCTGGGTGGATGAAGCTCTCCGTGCTTCCGCTGTCGAACAGGCAGGTCGTGGCGTGGCCATTTACTTTGATGTCCATCATCGACTTGGACAGGTGGTGTGGGCGGGCTTGATCCAGAGTGACGGAGGCTAGTGTGTAGGTAAGCGAGTCGTTGTCGTCTGCGGGCGAGGCGGTCGTCGGGTCCGGGGGCCCGGTGGCAGTCGGGCGTGGTGGGTAAAATGGCGTCTCCCACGAGGTAGGACAAAATGGCGGAGAAGATGGCTGCCCCCATAACACACATGAGGCACTATTGGGGTCGGTTGCCTTGATCAAAGATGGCCGCCCCCATGACTCACGTGTGGGGATGCTGGCCTCAGTTGCCGTGAAAGAAGATGGCCGCCCCCACAGTTCGCATGAGGCACTGCTGGCCTCTGAAGATCTGCTCCTGCAGGCCTTAGAGAAGTGGCCTTTCTTCCTGCAGGTTGCGCAGGTAGAGTTCCTGGCTGGGCAGCGCGACCTCGGGTGCTTCTCCTGGCCGCAAAAGAAGCAGCCGGCGGCCCGATCGCAGGTGCCCGATGTCGGAGCCGGTACCGGGGGTGGCGGGCCCGGTCGGGTCCGGGACGCCGACGCTGAGGTAGGTCCCGGGGGCGGCGCTGCGAAGGGTATTGCGGTAGGGGTCGGGCCCGAGTCCCAGGGTCGCGAGCAGTACCTGGAAAACGCCTCCTGGTCCTGATGGGCCACCTCCAGGGAGAGAGCGAGGGCTTCAGCTTTGTCCAGGTCGAGGTCTTTAGCTTCAAGCAGTCTTTGCCGTGAGTAGTCGGACCGTAGGCCTTTCACAAAGGCATCGCGGATATTATCTTCCGTATTTTCAACAGCCGTCACCGCTTTAAAGTCACAGTTCCTGCCGAGTGCTCTTAGCGCCCGTAAAAATTCAGCTACAGACTCTCCTGGCTGTTGCGGGCGGGATCTTAGGAGGTGCCTGGTGTACATGTAATTTACCGGGCTGCGGTACTGCTGTTTCAGTAGGTTGATAGCGGCCTCGTATGTAGTCGTGTCCTGGATGAGTGCGTATACTCTCGGGCTCGCTTGGGCGTTCAGAAGTCTTAGTTTGGATCTCTGCGGGACGCCGGATTCTTCCAGGTAGGATTCGAAGCAGTCCAGCCAGTGTTTGAAGTTGAGGGCTGAGTTTGCTGCCTGTGGGTTTAGATCCAGGTACGGTGGTTTGAGGGCTTGCAGCCAAGCCGGCTGGTGTGGCTGCTGTGGCTGTGCTTCTGGGAGGGCTTCTGGCTGGCCAGTAGTAGACATCTTTAAAATTTAGTCAATAAAATTGATATACCTATCAATTCGTCCAATAAAAGGCGACGAGTTAGGAACGTAACTAAAGGTTTTTATTGACTAAATAACAGAGCCCACCCTCGTGGGTGATCGGGTCCAACAAGGAGGAATACCAGCCAGTCGACTACCTTTATACCTGGGCAGGTAGGTGGAGCCATGGGCGGAGTCGGAGGTGGTCAGCCCAGGTATAACAGCGCGACAAGAGGCGACCTCGTATCGTGATACAACAGTGATAACGGTGATAACAATACAACAGTGATAACTATAGTGTAACGATAAAAGTGGTTTACCACAGCCATCCCCTATGCATTGAAATGTCAGGTGGAGGAAGAGCTAGTGAAGCTCAGAGAGAACTGAGTGCTAGTAAAAACTGACAGAAGTGAATGGGCTACCCCAATTATGGTCGTGCCCAAAGCAGACAAAACTGTACGCTTGTGTGGGGACTACAAAGTTACTATCAACCAAGCAGTTGACGATGAGCAGTACCCGTTACCTTCATTGCAAGATTTGTATGTAGCACTCTCTGGGTCAAAGGTTTTCTCCAAGCTTGACCTGTCGCACGCTTATGCTCAGCTGAAGGTTGACAAAAAGAGTTAACAGTATCTCACCATCAACACACACAAGGGACCGTACTCATACACCAAACTGCTGTATGGTGTAAAGTCCTCCCCCAAAATATTCCAGGCTACACTGGATAAGATTTTGCTAGAAGTTCCAAATTGATTATGTAATCAAGATGATGGGCTGATCGCAACAAGCAGCGAGGAAGAAAATCTGGAGGTGTTAGATTTAGTGCTTCAAAGGTTGAATTCCCTAATATGTCAAATTCAAAATGAGCAAATGTGCTTTTGTGCAGCGCGAGGTTGTGTAATCTGCCTGAAAGTTGATGCAAATGGCTTGCAACCAGTGAAAGAAAAGCTTGATGCTGTCATCAATGCTCCAAAGCCACAGAACGTATCTGAGTTAAGATCATTCCTTGGAGTGGTCCAGTACTACACATGTTTCTTACCTGAGTTAGCGACCCTCTCAGAGGCTTGTAGAGCTGGAGGAGGTTGCAGAGAAAGGGAGGAGTGAGGCCATGGAAGGTTTGAAAACAAGGATGAGAATTTTAAATTCGAGACATTGCTTAACCAGGAGCCAATTTAGGTCAGAGAGCACAGGGATGATGGGTGAACGGGACTTGGTACGAGTTAGGATACGGGGAGCAGAGTTTTGGATGAGCTCAAGTGTATGGAGGGTGCAAGATGGGAGGCCAGCCAGAAGAACATTGGAATAGTTGAATGTAGAATTAACAAAGGCGTGGATTAGGGTATCAGCAGCAGATGAGCTGAGACAGGGGCAGAGACAGGCGATGTTACAGTAGTGGAAGTATGTGGTCTTGGCAATGGAGAAAATCAGCTCAGGTTCAAATAGAACAGTCTGGTTCAGCCTCAGACAGTACACAGGGAAAGGGGTGGAGTAGGTGGCTAGGGAATGGAATTTGTGGCAGGGACCGAAGACAATGGCTTCGGTTTCCCCAATATTTAATTGGATTATCTCAAATGAAGCTAATGTTTGCTATCTTCCAAAATATTGAAGATATCTTCTTTTACTATGTTAGAGAGTGGAGCTCAGAACATGAATAAGAAATGGAATGCCACAACAATTTACATTTCATAACTCCTTTAATATTGTAAATGTCTCAAGGCTCCTCACAAAAAGAAAGAAGGGCTACTGAGCAGTAGTAGGAGCTAGGAGATATGATTGAAAGCATGGGTTTTTGAGGAGGTTTTTAAAGGAGAAAAGGAGCACGGCAAAGCGGTTTTGAGATTGCATTCCAGATAACAGGGCTGAAGCAACTGAAAACAAGTGGAAGGAGCAGGGGGGATACACTAGAAGTCACAGTGAGAGGTCTGAAGATAATTACATTGTTTGTAGGGCTGGAGGTGGCTACACAGAAATGGTGTGTTGAGACCATGGAGGGATTTGTAAATAAATTCTATGTGTTGGAGGATGGTGAGCAAATAGAGGCCTACAAGGATGAGTGTGCTGGATGAGAGGGCTAAGAGCTGGATTTTCTTGCCGGAGGCGGGTTGATGGTGGGTCTGCTAGTTGGCGTCTTCCGGACCCGCTCCCGGTTGCCGTCGCCCCGCAGGTGAAATTTTACCTTCATTGGCCTCGTTATGGCCGACGTGCGGGTCCCTTCAGGCAATTGCTTGGAGCGTGCCAGATGCTCTCATCTGATGACGCGTTGTTTCAGTGAAGATTTAAAGGGGCCATGTCCCCTTTGCAGAAGCATCAGCTTTTTTCTCTCAGAAATGCTGGCTGCTGCAGGAATGGCAGCGCCAAAAACTAAGGCTGCACCCAGGTTCAATGAGGGCTCCCTCCATGCTCTTGTGGGGGGAGATAGAGGTCGTCAGGAGGTCCTCTTCCCTGGAAACGGAAGGAGGTGGCCTCCTCAGGAAACCAAGGCAGCTTGGCCACAAATTGCTGAGGAGGTGAGTTCGAAGTCTGTGTGTAGACGCACATGGGTTCAATGTCAAATAAGGTTTAATGATCTGTTGAGATCAGCTAAAGTGAGTATGACATCACACTTACCTTCAATTTGCCTTCCATCTCTTATCATCCCCATCAATCTGCATTGGGAACCTTCCCCTGCACATCCTAACTCATTCTAACATCCTTTGCTCCCTCACCCATCCCTCTCTTTCTCTGTGCAGAATCACGTCCCCATCTTGATATGCAACACTCACACCCTTATGCAATGCCTACAACTTAAAATGCACAGGGGGGGAAGATGGTTAGTGTGATGAAATAACTCTGTGTTCTGGCATTTGTATTGTTGTTGTTGTTGTACTTGTTAATGTCTGGAATGTTCCACCGGTGTAACGACTAATGCTCCTCCCTAGCCCTGCCCCTCTTCTGGAATGTTCTACCAAGGGCTGGGTCAGTGATGAATGATGGCTGCCCTGTGTTAACTTGATGCCATGTTCTTACTTAATTAAAGCCTTTAGTTTTAAGCTTTAACCTCATGGATTCAGGCAGTTATTTGGCACATCAATTTTATTAAGTAACAACTTTTGGAAGATGGATCGATTTTTGAAACCAGAGCGTCTGGATATCGATCCCCATTCGGCAGACGCGTCGAAGAAATTTATGCATTGGCTTCGATGTTTTGAACACTTCATTGCATCGGTCGATTCGACGGTTAACAAGTTTGGTCTTCCAACCAACTTGGTAAGTCATCAAACTTACTCGATAATTGAAGATATTACTACATATGAAGAGGCCCTTGCAGCCCTTAAGGCCCAGTACCTTAAGTCGGTTAACGAAGTATACGCCAGGTATCTTTTGTCTACTCGCAGGCAATTACCCGAGGAATCTCTGGACAATTTCCTGCAGGACCTTAAGGCTTTGGCTAAGGATTGCAACTACAAGGCTGTCTCTGCCATAATGTATCAGGAAGAAGCCATCCACGATTCTTTCATATCTGGCCTCCGATCTAATTATATTAGAGAGAGACTCCTCGAGAACGACTCGTTAGTTTTAAAAACGGTCGTCGCTACTGCTCGATCGTTAGATGTAGTCCAGAAGAATTTAGAAGTGTATGCATCAGCCCATGCGTCTCTCTCAGCCTCATGTGTTCCGAGTATGGAGGCATCCATAACACCAATGGAGCCTTCACTTAATCCTATTGTTGCGGCTGTACCCCATGGGTCTAAGTGTTATTTTTGTAAGAAGTCACACAACACCAGGTTATAGTCCAACAGCTTTATTTGAAATCACAAGCTTTCGGAGCGCTGCTCCTTCATCAGGTGAAGTGGAGAAATGCATAAAGACACAGCTTATATAGTCAGAGAATAATGTCAGATGTTTACAGGTAATCTTGCCAACTGCCATTTATCACAAGATTACCTGTAAACATCTGACATTATTCCCTGACTATATAAGCTGTGTCTTTATGCATTTCTCCACTTCACCTGACGAAGGAGCAGCGCTCCGAAAGCTTGTGATTTCAAATAAAGCTGTTGGACTATAACCTGGTGTTGTGTGACTTCTTACATTTGTCCACCCCAGTCCAACTCCGGCATCTCCACACCATGTTATTTTTGTGGCCAATCTAAACACCCCAGGCAAAGATGCCCAGCCAGAGAGGCTACCTGTTTTAAATGTAAGAAACGGGGACATTTTAGTAAAGTGTGTAAGGGTAATCCTGTACCCGATGTCTTCTCTGCTGCCGCCTATCATTTTACTCTAGCCTCGGCTACGGTTGACCAGACCATACCGTGTTCCTTGTCGAAATCTATGATGGACATCAAGATTAATGGTCGTCCTACTGGGTGTTTGATAGACTGTGACAGTACTGAAAGTTTTATACACCTCAACCTTGTTAACTCCTGTTCATTGAAGGTGTATCCTACTCGGAGTGAAATTGTGATGGCGTCCAAGTCCCTTACTTTGGAGGTAACTGGATATTGTAAAGTCACATTGACCGTTAAGGATACGGAGTATAAGGACTTTAAACTCCTCATATTACCTCAGTTGTGTGTGAACTTAATTTTAGGCTTGGATTTCCAGTGTCAGCATGAGAGCGTTACCCTTAAGTATGGTGGATCTCAGCCTCCACTCACAGTCTGCGGCCTTTCTACTTTAAAAGTAAGTCCGCCTTCTTTGTTCGCAAACCTTGCTCCTAATTGTAGACCTATAGCGACTAAGAGTCGACGGTATAGTTCAGAAGATAAAACATTTATAAAAGAGGAAGTGGAAAGGCTTCAACGGGAGGTAATCATCGAACACAGTAATAGCCCGTGGTGTGCCCAGGTGGTGGTGGTTAAAACTAATGAAAAGAAAAGACTTGTGGTCGATTATAGCCAGACTATAAACTTGTATACCCAATTAGACGCCTATCCTTTGCCCCGTATTTCTGAGATGGTGAACCAGATAGCTCAGTACCGCGTGTTCTCCACCATTGATTTAAAGTCTGCCTACCATCAACTCCCCATTAAAACAGAAGACCGACCTTATACGGCCTTCGAAGCTAATGGGCGCCTGTACCAATTCCTTAGGGTGCCCTTTGGAGTGACAAATGGGGTATCCGTCTTCCAACGGGAGATGGATCGTATGGTGGATGAATACGCATTGGAAGCAACATTCCCGTACCTGGACAATGTTACTATCTGTGGGCGCGACCAACGGGAGCATGATCAAAATCTCGCGAAGTTCCTAGAGACTGCAAAGAGGTTAAACCTGACCTACAATGAAAACAAGTGTACCTTCAATACTACACGTTTGTGTATTCTTGGTTGCATTGTGGAGAATGGGGTAATCGGGCCAGATCCTGAAAGATTACGCCCACTTAAGGAATTACCTTTACCTCACACTGTAAAAGCTTTACGAAGGTGTCTGGGATTCTTCTCGTACTATGCCCAGTGGGTGGCTAACTACTCAGATAAAGTCTGACCTCTTATTAAGTCGACGTCTTTTCCACTATCGGTGGAAGCTCAGGAGGCTTTCCTTAATATCAAACGGGACATTAAGAAGGCAGTGGTATGTGCCATGGATGAGAAGATCCCTTTTCAAGTGGAAAGTGATGCATCTGATTTTGCATTGGCAGCAACTCTTAACCAAGCTGGTAGACCAGTAGCTTTCTTCTCTCATACATTGCAAGGACCAGAAGTTCGACATTCTTCAGTGGAAAAGGAGGCACAGGCAATTATCGAAGCAGTCAGGTATTGGAGACATTATCTCGCTGGCCAACGTTTTACGCTCATTACTGACCAGCGATCCGTGGCCTTTATGATCAACACTAAGCAGAGAGGCAAGATCAAAAATGATAAGATTTTAAGATGGCGAATAGAACTGTCAACATATGACTATGATATTCAGTACAGGCCTGGAGTATTTAATGAGCCATCGGATGCTTTGTCACGAGGAGTATGTGCTAGTCTAGGTATAGATAAGCTTCAAAGTCTCCACGACGCACTCTGCCACCCTGGGGTTACCAGAATGAACCACTTCATTAAGTCCCACAATCTACCCTACTCTATTGAGGAGGTCCGGACAATGACCAGAACCTGTCGCGTTTGTGCTGAATGCAAACCCTGCTTCTATAAGCCGTCCGAGCCAGCTCATCTTATTAAAGCAACTCAACCATTTGAGCGTTTGAGTCTCGATTTTAAAGGTCCCCTTCCATCGAGCGACCGTAATGTCTATTTTCTTAATATTATAGACGAGTACTCTCGGTTCCCTTTTGTTACCCCCTGTCCGGATGTGACTAGTGCTGTTGTAATTAAATGCCTCTGCCAACTGTTTTCCTTGTTTGGCATGTCTAACTATATACATAGTGATAGGGGTTCTTCCTTTATGAGCGAAGAATTGCGACAGTTTTTGCTATCGAAAGGGATTGCAACGAGTAGAACTACCAGCTATAACCCTCGTGGTAATGGGCAGGTCGAGAAAGAAAATGCGACAGTGTGGAAGGCTATCGTACTGTCTCTGAAGTCGCAAGGCCTGCCAACCTCTCACTGGCAGGATGTCCTGCCAGACGTACTGCATTCCATAAGGTCTCTTTTGTGTACAGCGATGAATGCCACCCCTCATGAAAGGATGTTTAGTTTTCCAAGAAAAGCTACTAATGGAGTAATGTTACCCACATGGTTGACGACCACGGGCCCTGTGTTGTTGCGCAGACATGTGAGAGGCCACAAGACTGATCCACTGGTGGAGGAAGTACAACTCCTCCATGCTAATCCCCAGTATGCGTACATTCAGTATCCGGATGAGCGAGAGGATACGGTCTCTATTAAAGATCTTGCGCCTGCTGGAGCTCGAAAAGAGTTCGACTCTGAGAGTAGAGTTTTCAATCGTGGTATTGGACCTTCAGAGACACAAACCCTCAGTGTGGAAAATACTGATGATTCTGGGAAATCGAATGAACCGGAGTTAGTACTCCGGAAGGAGCCTCAGCAAGAGTTACGTCATTCCCAGAGGATTATCAGACCTCCTGACAGACTGAATCTATAGCAGGGGGTGAATGTGATGAAATAACTCTGTGTTCTGGCATTTGTATTGTTGTTGTTGTTGTTGTTGTACTTGTTAATGTCTGGAATGTTCCACCGGTGTAACCACTAATGCTCCTCCCTAGCCCCGCCCCTCTTCTGGAATTTTCTACCAAGGGCTGGGTCAGTGATGAATGATAGCTGCCCTGTGTTAACTTGATGCCATGTTCTTACTTAATAAAAGCCTTTAGTTTTAAGCTTTAACCTCATGGATTCAGGCAGTTATTTGGCACAACGTTAGTGCACCTCACTCCTTCACAGTCTGCCTCTAAATATCTATGTCATGCCTTTTTAACACTCACTCCATCAGTCTCTCTCAAACTCCACTTGTGTCTCTCATTACAGGAGAAGAGAGCCCACAATAAAAGGGAGAGGGGTAGGACCGGAAGAGGACCACCATCCCTGGCTCACCTTACGTGTGCTGAGAAGGCAGCCCTGGAGATCGCTGGAGGTGCAGAGTAGTTGGCAGTGAGGGACAGAGAGACGGGCATAGAACAGCAAGCTGGTGAGAGAATTGAATTCCAACCCTCTGATTTAGCAATCATGAGTAACTAGTATGGGATATGATGTTCACAGAGAATGAGTACTGAGCATCTGCACAATGGCAGGTATCTGCAACCTACATTTCACTTGCATTTACTACCCCACAGGACCATCGAGAGCCCCGCTCCCTACTGTACAGGAGGAAGATCAGGAGCACTCCTCAGAGGAACCACCAGTCTCTGAGGGAGCAGCGTCACTAGCACTCAGCGCACCCAGCACCAGCGCAGAGACGCACACCTCGGTGGGTTTTGTGCAAGATAGAGTAGTGTTGTCACCTGGTGTATCACAGCTCACAGGTGAGCAGGATCAGATGTTGGAGGCAGGGACAGCAGTGGAGAGTCCTCGCTGGAGGACACGGGATGCTCCTAGCTCTGCTCAGCTGCATGTAGACGCTGAGCCTCGGGGGTCATCCAGAAAGAGTGCGGTGCTGGAGCTTCAGGAACAAGTGCAGGATGCTCTGACTGGGTTTTTTACCACGGTAACTGTGAGTGTGCAGAGAATGGAGGAGTCCATGCTAAACATGAGGAATGCCGTGGTGAACGCTATGGGCAATATAGGTGCTGCAATGGAAAGGATGGCAACCTCCACGGAGCACATAAATTATCAGACTCAGGAGAACATGGTAACACTTCTAAATAAATGGTCATCCATGGAGGATAGATAGGCATCTATTGAGGAGAGAAATCAGAGGTTCATGGACATCCTTGTCATGAGGAACGTCAGTACAGTGATGGGTCCACATGGCCCCACCATGTGCAGCAAGGTGCTCTCCAGCAACTGGTTAGCAGTGAAGTGCGGGTGACCCATGAGAGGGACGGTGATGTATGAGCACAAGGAAGTGAGGGCTCCTCTCCAAGCACCCACACTCCCTTGCCACTGCCGAGCCCTCAGTCAGAGCCCCATTTGCCTGAGGCAACAGGCCGAGTCTACCCCTGTGCAGCCGCAGGAGGAGCAGACTTTGGCGGGGCCCTCGAAGGCTCCCAAAACCAGAGGATGGCCGCCAAAGGCGTCTAAGCAGGAGCAGCAGGGAAGTAAGCAGCCTGTCTCTACATCTGCTGAAGCCACAGGGGTCTCACAAAGTAGAAGCACGCGTAAGAGGAAGATTTCACGTTAGTTATCACAAGGGTTCTCACTTGGGTGGTATGATACAATTATTTGAAAAGTTTCTGTTCATAGCGATGTTTGTAATAAATATATGTTGAACCAAGATTTGGCATCATTGTGGTGACAACTTGAGGTGGCACAGTTCAGGATAAGTGCACCTTTAAAATCCAGCAATGCTGGTTAGAGTGCATCTATAGTGCCCAACACAAACTTACAGCCTAAAAACAGAATATGCCCCCCAAATGACTCAATCACCAAGCTTAGAGATTTCTAAATGGCTAGATTGAAGACTGCAGCTTTTACACTGCACTTGCAGCTCTGAAGTCTGCAGCTGGCTGGTGTTCACACCACACTTACCTGGCGTGTTGTCCGGACATTGTGAAACCTGAGCCAGCAACTGGAAAATCAAAAAAAAAACTGAAAATTGCTCACAAGTACCTGTTAATAGGCAGTTAAGTGCCTTTAATCCCCTTCCCGCCGCTTGGTGTTGGGTCCATTCGCAAATCGGGGATCCGACACTTGGGAAGGTTGTGTGGAGACAGGATGATGGCGGGTTCGGAACCTGCCATCAATCATAATGACTTTAACCTCTGACCCGCCTCCAAACCCGCCCTCTGAGCACCAGCAAAATCGCGGCCTAGTGTGGGAAAGGATGTGGGCAGCAGAGATTTGAACAAGTTGGAGCTTGTGTGGAGTGAGGAGAAGGGTTTTGGAGAAGTCAAGTCTAGAAATGACAAGAGCCATGAAACCTATGGACCTGCAATTTTGTAAATCTAAAACTTGAACCAGGTGTATTTCTAGAACCCTTGGCACAATGATTGGGCTTTGAAATAAATCAGATAAAATTTCAGACTTTAAAAAAATACTAATTTCCTACTTTTTCCTCTTAGAATGACTGACACTTCTAGGGTCTAAACTCTTGTGTCTACAATGTGCAAAAAGGAACTGAACATTTAAATTTAAAGAGGTTGGTTGAGTATAGTTTGTGTCTTTATTCCCCAGTCTTTAGCTGCTGTTTAATATTACTGTAGCCCTTGCTTCTTCCGCATTTTATTTTATAGGTCAAGATACAGGAAATTTAAGGCATAAATAGGATAAGATGCTTCCAGTGATTATCTCTCATTGGCCGCGATTTTGCCGGCGCTCAGAGGGTGGGTTTGGAGGCGGGTCTGCTGTCAAAATCTAAATGATTGACAGTGGGTTGGGAACCCGCTCCAAGCCCGCCTCCATGTAAGTTTCCAGAGTGTTGGGTCTGCGATTTCAGAACAGACCCGACACCAAACAACGGGAGAGGCATTTAAGATACTTAACTGCTTATTAAGTATTTGTTTACTACTATTTTGCCAGCATTGTTCTATTTTACCACATTTTTAAGGGGTTCCCATCATTTGGAGATCATGGGCTCGATTTTCCAAGCCCCGAGGAGGCGGGTTTGGAGGCGGGAGTGGTGGGAAAATTGCAGAATCGGGGGGCAGGAACCCATCCCACCCCCAACCCACCTCTGTGCCAATGTCCCAAGAGGTAGGTACCCAATCTGTGCTGGGAGTCACCTCCCCGAGGCTGGAAGGGGATTAGTGCCAATTAACTGCCTGTTAACAGGTAGTTAACAGGCAGTTTTTTGCCTAATCCCTATTTTTAGCCCTGAAGTGTGGGCTGTCCGATGGCTCTGAACCACGCCAAGTTAGCGAGGCGGACCGTCTGTCTGCAGGGGTTGGAGGGGTCGAGATGTCCATTGTGCAGGTGAGTGGTGGGTGCGTGTGTGTAGAGGTAAGTGTGTGAGGTAAGTGTAAAGTGTTTCAATAAGTTTTACTTACCTTTACTTTCCCCTGCAGGCTTCCTTCCTTCAGTTCTCGGGAGTCCCTCAGCTCACCGGCACAGAAAGCAGAATGGCCGCTGAACTGTCAAAAGCTGCAGCCTCTGCTTTCTGGTCTGGAGAGCTCGCTAACTGAGTCTGAGTAGAAGGACTCAAGTTAGAAGACAGATTGTCAGTGTGACAGCTTCACAGAGCTGGCAAATGCTGATTTTTCAACTGTCAAAAGCTCTTGACAGATGAAATGTCAATCGCTGATGTCACCAGTAACCTGGTGTCCCTTAATTGGCCTGCTAGGCCTGCTGGGTGGACTTAACAAGGTCAATCAAGGGAAAATAGCGTGGGTTGGCCACAAGTCGATGGAGGCGGGACTACAACCCAAAAAGTGGGAGCCCCATTTCCAAAAGCGCCCCATTAACAAAATCGAGCCCCATGTCAAGCAAATAGGTCGGGTTTTCTATGTCTCCCCATTACTGTGAATAAGTGACAGCTGCAAAAGTGGTATGAAAGCTACAATTTCACAGCTGATCACTTTCCAATGTCAGAAGTTTGAGCCTTCAGGACTTGAAAGAAACTTTTGAGCTGCATGCAGTTTGGAAGTATTTGGAGTAAACTCTCTCTCCACTGTCACCTCCTGGGAGCAAACTCTCTCACCATTGATAGATCGCTTCTGTCATCTCAACTTCAGCTGCCATCTATTCCAGCAACATCGGTGCCCTTGAGAAAATCTCACCTTGGTTCTCTGAATCCCTCCACAATCAGCCCCAACACGAACATCAACAGGCACTCCAACATCACCAACAATAATACCAAACTTCTCTGCAATCACCTGATGCTGCACAGGACACAGGGCATCAGCACCCGACCACATTGCTGCCCGGGAGGCTAGTGATGGCATCACCATGGCCAGATGTACTTCACTTGACATTATACACCCTGGCTGCCACATGATGCAGCCGGTTAACACCACCCCACACCGTCACCATAAAGCATTCCTATGATGACCAAGCCTTTCCTTTCACACTCATCACCATTGCGGGGGTACCGTTATGTCTCACAATTCACTGCAACTCACTAAGACACTTCTAAAGGTGAGCACAGATCTGTACAATAAGACTAAGTGTTGAAAAGAAAGATTTCAATGTTTGACAATACCTTAACAGAAAATTTACATGAACACTGCATAAAACACACAAGTGCCTATCCTTGTGTGTTGTTAGTTGGTATGATTGCACTAGGATGAGGGTGAGTGTGAGGGGTGGCTAGTGCGATGAGGAAGTGACAATGTAGATAGAGAGGGATGGGTGGAGGTGCAAGGAAAGTTGGTGTCCCGTTCACAAAAAGCAGGACAAATCCAATCCAGCCAATTACCGCCCCATCAGTCTAATCACAGTCATCAGCAAAGTGATGGAAGGTATCATCAACAGTGCTATCAAGCGACACTTACTCACCAATAACCTGCTCACTGATGACCAGTTTGGGTTCCACCAAGACCACTCGGCTCCTGACCTCATTACAGCCTTGATCCAAACATGGACAAAGGAGCTGAATTCCAGAGGTGAGGTGAGAGTAACTGCCCTTGACATCAAGTAGCATTTGACCGAGTGTGGCATCAAGGAGCCCTAGTAAAACAGAAGTTAATGGGAATCGGGGGGAAAAACTCTCCACTGGCTGGAGTCATACATAGCACAAAGGAAGATGGTTGTAGTGGTTGAAGGGCAATCATCACTGCCCCAGGACATCGCTGCAGGAGTTCCTCAGGGCAGTGTCCTAGGCCCAACCATCTTCAGCTGCTTCATCAATGACCTTCCCTCCAACATAAGGTCAGAAATGGGGATGTTTGCTGATGACTGCACAGTGTTCAGCGCCATTCACAACTCCTCAAATAATGAAGCAGTCCATGCCCGCATGCAACAAGACCTGAACGACATGCAGGCTCGGGCTAATAAGTGGCACCACAGAAGTGCCAGGCAATGACTATCTCCAACAAGCGATAGTCTAACCACTGCCCCTTGACATTCAACAGCATTACCATCGCCGAATCCCCCACCATCAACATCTTGGGGTCACAATAGACCAGAAATTAACTGGACCAGCCACATAAATACAGTGGCAACAAGAGCAGGCCAGAGGCTAGGTATTCTGTGGCGAGTGTCTCACCTCATGACTCCCCAAAGCCTTTCTATCATCTACAAGGCACAAGTAAGGAGTGTGATGGAATACTCTCCACTTGCCTGGATGAGTGCAGCTCCAACAACACTCAAGAAGCTCGACATCATCCAGGACAAAGCAGCCCGCTTGATTGGCACCCCATTCACCACCTTAAACATTCACTCCCTCCACCACCGGCGTACCATGGCTGCAGTGTGTACCATCTACAAGATGCAACTCGTCAAGGCTTCTTCAGCAGCACATCCCAAACCTGTGACCTCTTCCACCTAGAAGGGCAAGGGCAGCAGGCACATGGGCACACCACCACCTCCAAGTTCCCCTCCAAGTCACACACCATCCTGACTTGGAAATATATCACTGATCCTTCAGTGTCGCTGGGTCAAAATCCTGGAACTCCCTACCTAACAGCACTGTGGGAGTACCTTCACCACACAGACTGCAGTGGTTCAAGAAGGCAGCTCACCATCACCTTCTCAAGGACAATTAGGTCTGGGCAATAAATGCTGGCCTTGCTAATGACGCCCACATCCCATAAACGAATAAAGTAAGTAAGGCTGTGCAGGAGTAGGTATGGGAAGGAAGAGTGATGTGGATGTGTTGAGTGGCACAGGAGGATGAGGTTGATTGTGGCTTTGCAGTAATGCTTCATGATCTACTAAAATCATTAAAAGGTTTGCGCCACTGCAGCCTGGTCCTCCTGGTGACATCCCTGCTTTTGCCCTCATGTGCAATGTGCAACCAGGTTGCGTTGGTGTCCTGGGGAGTTCTCTTCCGTCCTTGGAAGGGAAGAGAACCTCCCTGCATGCTTTGACTCCCTCCCTAAGCATATGGAGGGAATCATGCGAGAGCCTGGGTGCAGCCATGCACCTTTGTGCAGTGCTTACATCTCAATGCTGCAGAACACTGACAGCACAACTGTCAAAATGAATGTGGCCGTGGTCCCTTTAAGGAAACCGGCTGATGACGCTTCATCAAATTACATCATCAGATCATTTCCTTTTAATTGGTCAGGAATCCCGCAGGGTGGGCTTAACAAGCCATATTAACGCAAAATCCTTTTCACAGTGCGGCTGCAACCGGGAGTGGGACTGGAACCCGCCAACTACCTCTCCCGCTGCGAACCCACCTCCGCTGGCAAAATCCAGCCCATTGCGTATGAGAGCAGTGTAATGGTGGTCTCTCACAAAGGTGTGCTCAATCTTCTTTGATCTATCAGGCTACAGTATGTCCTCACAAGGGCAAATTTTCCAATAAGTGACAATCTTACACTGGGACAATCTCTTAAAACATCCCATGTTCAATCGTAATTATTTATTTATGCTGCGCTTCTTGTCCATAGTGCTTGGAGATCACCATTGATATACCTATCAATTCGTCCAATAAAAAGCGACGAGTTAGGAACGTAACTAAAGGTTTTTATTGACTAAATAACAGAGCCCACCCTCGTGGGTGATCGGGTCCAACAAGGAGGAATACCAGCCAGTCGACTACCTTTATACCTGGGCAGGTAGGTGGAGCCATGGGCGGAGTCGGAGGTGGTCAGCCCAGGTATAACAGCGCGACAAGAGGCGACCTCGTATAGTGATACAACAGTGAGAACAGTGAGAACAATACAACAGTGATAACTATAGTGTAACGATAGTGAACGATAAAAGTGGTTTACCACAACCATAAGCCAGGAGGAGGAAACTGAATGTGTGAGCAGCCCCTGGCAACTTTCTGAGGCTGAACCATACTGTTCGCAACCTTGGTGTTGTATTTGATCCCGAGGTTAGCTTCCGACCACACATCTATGCCATCACTATCACTGCCTATTGCCACCTCCTTAGCATCGCCCGACTCCACCTTTGCCTCAGAAACCCTAATCCATACCTTTGTTACCTCCAGACTTGACTATTCCAATGCACTCCTGGCCAGCCTCCCATCTTCCACCCTCCGTAAACTTGAGGTCATCCAAAACTCTGCTGCCCATGTCCTAACTCGCACCAAGTCCCGTTCACCCATCACCCCTGTGCTCGCTGACCGACAATGGTTCCTGGTTAAGCAATGCCTCAATTTTAAAATTCTCATCCTTGTTTTAAAATCCCTCTGTGGCCTCTCTCCTCCCTATCTCTGTAATCTCCTTCAGCAACACAGCTCTCCAAGATCTCTGCGCTCCTCCAATTCTGGCCTCCTATGCATCCCTGATTTTAATCGCTCCACCATTGGTAGCCGTGCCTTCAGTTGCCTAGGCCTTAAGCTCTGGAATTCCCTCCTTAAACCTCTCCGCTTCTCTCCCTCTCTTTCATCCTTTAAAACTCTACTTAAAACCTACCTCTTTGATCCAAGCTGTTGGTCATCTGCCCTAATAGCTCCTTATATGGCTCGGTGTCAAGTTTTGTTTGATAACGCCCCTGTGAAGCTCCTTGGGATGTTTCACTACGTTAAAGGTGCTATATAAATACAAGTTGTTGTTGTTGTTGAAGGGTTACAGTTACAATTTAAAGGAGTGCAGCCACTTAGCTTTAAGGGTGGAAAGCTTTGAGGGGGGAGAAAAACTGGTTTTTGCCTTTCTAAAGGTTTTATGGGACAAAACCCAAGAGACTTGGAAATAAATGTGGCGGCAGGTTTTGGCAAGTAACAAAGAATTGAAGCATGCAAATTCCCTGTTTGAGGGGTAGCAAAGCAGAGGTGCTCCTGCATGAAGGAATTTGCACTGTTTGGCACTCTTGGGCATTCTCGCCTAAGGACAGCAGTGCAACGTGCTCCTGAGGCGGTGATGGTCAGAGTCAGTGCTGTGCACAATATCAACGCAAACTGGGTACAGAAACAGAAGAACATGGCATATCTTAAGGAAGCCCTCACTAGTACCATCGACCAGTATGTGTGCCACAATGTGTTGCCTGTCAATACGGCTTGCATTCACTGCAGGCTAGTGGCAGTCTCTCTCATAACCATCCAGCTCTTTCATTGCTTATGTTTGCCTATACTCCAGCAAGGCACAGATTCAAGCTGCATCTTACAACAGGTACCCTTGGAACAATCATATCTTCAAAGGTTTCACACGTAAAATCATTGTAAGACAACCAATCTACATGATGCAAGCTCATTTATTGCCACATGGGATGGGCTGCAAGATAGCAACTTAGCTATCATCAATAACCTCTCTATTTTAGGAAATGCAGCTGCTGTTTATATTATCACTGTGCTCCTTGTTTACTTTGAGTTGCCTTGGGGTGTTGTTGGTGCTATGCAATGGGAGTGAAGATGAAAGAGCTGGCCATCCTGGGTGATGTACCAGTCACCTCTTTAATCTTCTGTGAGCAGCATATTGGTTGATAATGCAAGATGATCCCTTTGCTTGCCTGGGAGGAGGCAAAAAAATTGAGGGAGAAATGACCGTAACAGCCACTGCCAGTACCATTCCTATGATATACGTTGGCTGTTGGTGTCCTAGAAGCAGAAGGCACAGATATTATACTGTCTCCAGGCCTTGTGGAGCCAGTTTCCCACAGTCATTGCCACTTAGTTATGCCAAGACCTGTAGCTATGGTTGGTGATATAATGGGGCGGTGGTGTGCGCCATCAGGCTCTTATGCTTGCTTATCTCCTTGGCTTATTCCCTTTCATCGTGAACCATAATTAGGGTTGTATTCCCTGGAAGTTAAAAGGCTAAGGGGTGATTTGATCGACGTTTTCAAGATATTAAGGGGAACAGATAGGGTAGATAGAAATAAATTATTTCCGCTGGTTGGGGATTCTAGGACTAGGGGGTTGAAATAAAGAATAGATTTGCCTTTCTAATCTAGGCTTTATTAACTTTAAAAACCCAGTAGCACATCTTTCAACACCAGTCTCCAACAATGACTAGAGAGAACTGAATTTAAGATGGCCACCACAAATCACCTGACATCCACTACCAATGAGTTTACAGCATATCTCAAGGTAGAAACAAACAACCAATTACAATACTTCTTACGAATACAGAGAACAACCACCCCATTCACCAATCACAATACTTCTTATTAAACATAGGAAATAATCACCACATTCACCCCTCCTTTTAAAACATGCTCCAACCTAAATAACCTTTACAATTTATAATTAATTTATTTACAACTAAAATACAAATATAATATTTCAACAACTTTAAAACATTACTATCAATTTAAAAGTCCATTTTCAATCGGTCGACCGGATATCTTGTTCGTGTCGACCTTCTTAACCTTGGTGAAATTCCTTGCCCTCCCACACCCGGAGGCACCGAAGTATCTTCTGCAGACAGGCTATCCATATTCCGATTATCAACGGTTTCCGGATTGGAAATCCCATCAGGAAGTAAACTAGGATGGTCATGAACATCCATCAAAGGCTGACTAATAGAAGTATAATTATCTGCAATAGGATTGGGAACATTCGTAGTATCTATAACAACATCCACATTATCTGAATCATGACTATTATTAGTATCCTCGGAAGAGGGCTGGCCACCACAAGGAGCCAAATCTTTAATTGAAACAGTACTTTCTTTCCCATCTTGGAATCGAATATGAGCATATTGGGAATTTGCCTCCAACAGCTCCACCTCCTCCACTAAAGGATCATATTTTGACAATCTAACATGGCGTCGAAGCAACACAGGTCCCTGCATAGTAAGCCATGAAGGTACCGAATATCCTGTAGTAGATCTCTGCGGGTAATTAAAGAGCCTTTCATGGGGGGTCACATTAGTAGCCGTTGAAAGCAATGATCTAATGGAATGCAGGGCATCAGGCAGTACCATTTCCCACTGTGTATTCTTAAGATTCCGGGATGTCAAAGCCAACATAACTGCCTTCCAGATCACCCCATTGTATCGTTCGCACTGTCCATTACCCTGGGGGTTATACGGGGTAGTTCTACTAGTAGAAATTCCCCGACTCTGAAGGTATTCCTTCAACTGGGAAGACATAAAAGAACTTCCTTGATCCGAATGGATATACGCAGGCATCCCGAAGATGACAAAAAGTTGAGTCAGACATTTGATAACTGTAGCAGCTGATACATCTGCGCAAGGAAAAGCAAAAGGAAACCTTGAAAACTCATCCACAACAGTAAATATGTATCGATTTTGAGTCGTTGAAGGAAGAGGCCCCTTAAAATCAACGCTCAAACGTTCAAAAGGAGAAGTAGCCTTTATAAGATGAGCTCGTTGAGGCTTAAAGAAATTCGGTTTACACCGAGCACAGATAGAACATGATGAAGTCATCCGCTTGACGTCTTCAACTAAAAAGGGCAAATTCTTACTGCGTACGAAGTGTATCATCCTCGTAACCCCAGGATGACATAAAGCATTGTGAAGATTAATAAGCGTATCACAGAACAATAAGCCCTCGACAGTGCATCAGCAGCAACATTATCCTTCCCCGGATGATAAACTATATCAAAATGGTAACATGCCAACTCAATCCTCCACCTCATTATTTTATCATTTTTGATCTTTCCAAAATGTTTAACATCAAACATAAAGGACACAGATTTTTGATCGGTTACCAACGTGAAATGTCACCCCGATAAATACTGTTTCCATTTACGCAGTGCTTCTACTATTGCATATGCCTCTTTCTCTATTGAAGAATGCCTTTTTTCACTATTGTTCAAAGTACGTGAGAAAAAGGCCACAGGTCTTCCATTTTGGTTCAGAATAGCCCCAATTGCAAAATCAGAAGCATCCGTCTCAATCACAAAGGGAACCTGCTCATCAATAGAATGCACAACTGCTCCTAGGATATCCTTTTTAAATTTATCAAAACATGTCCTGGCCTCCCATGATAGAGGATATGTCGTAACCCATATAAGGGGCCAGATCTTCTGCGAAAAGTTTGCAATCCAATTAGAATAGTAAGAAAACAGTCCAACAACTCGTTGCAAAGCCTTAGAATTAGTAGGATAAGGTAAATCGATCAATGGTCGCAGACGTTCTGGATCTGGTTTAATCTTATTTCCCGAGATAATATACCCCAGTAGATTTACCTCAGTAGTCGAAAAGATACACTTCTCTTTATTAAAAGTTAAACCAACTTTTTCCGTAGCTTGAAGGAATCTTTCTAAATTAGAATCATGCTCCACCCTTGATTTACCACACACCGTGATATCATCTAAATATGAAAAGGTGTCAGAGAGAGAGTTATCACTTATAAAAGCATCCATTGCCTGTTGAAAACAAGCAACACCATTAGTAACACCAAATGGTATTCAGCAAAACTGATACAGCTTTCCACCAGCCTCAAAGGCTGTATATGGTTGATCCCTCTTAACAATAGGAATCTGATGATAAGCACTCTTTAAATCAATAGTGCTAAAAAACTTATACTGATATACTTTGTTGATAAGCTCATCAATCTTAGGCAAAGGGTACGCATCTAATTGAGTATACCTATTAATAGTTTGAGAGTAGTCTATCACCATTCGTTTCTTATGCCTCTCGTTAGTGGTGACAACTACCTGAGCCCGCCAAGGCGAATAACTAGGTTCAATGATTCCTTCCAATAAAAGACGTTGGACTTCAGAATTAATAAATTCTCTATCCTGACTGCTATACCTTCTTGACTTGGTAGCAATTGGCTTACATTCCGGCATCAAATTGGAAAAAAGTGATAATGGAGAAATGGATAAGGAAGTTAATCCACAAATGGATAAGGGTGGCTTAGTCCCTCCAAACGAAAGACTAAGACTCTCGTGTAATTTAAGCACATCATGACCAATCAAAATATCCGCACAAAGATTAGGCAAAACAGATAGGCGTATATCAGTATACGTATTACCTAGAAGAATCAATTTCACAAGGCAACAACCAGCTACTTGTGAAGTAAGGGTCGTCTGAGCCATACACACCTGATAAGTAACAGGCAAGATTTTCAAACACTTTTCCTTCACAAACTGAAGACTTATAAAACCCTCGGTACTGCCCGTATCTATGAGCGCCTTCACTTCTAACCCATTAACTTGGGCCATAACTATAGCTTTGTTTAGGCCATGAGCAAATGCAGCAGAAATTGATGTAATAAACGCCCTCTCTACAGGTTGAATAGTCGCAGAAGAGGAGGTAATTGAACCTAATGATTTACAAACACGTGCATAATGACCTCTCTTGCCGCATTTACTACATACAGCCTCCCGGGCAGGACACTTCAAACGAGGATGCCGGACGTTCCCACAAAAATAACACTTCTGAATCCTAGAGGCAACAGCCGCCGAAGTAAAAGGTGGAGCTGTTGGAGTAGAAACTATTTCAGAATCTAGTAAACCACTCCCATTAAGTCCACCTAATTCCTTTTCGTCCGGAACTGCCGAAACCACAGTCACAGGCCAATTAGAAAGAGCATAAGAATCTGAACTTCTCTGAGCCATATCCAATGTAAAATCTTGCTCAAAAGCACTCTTGAGATCCAAAGTCTTATTTTCTAACAACCGCTGACGAATTGATCTAGACAGTAGTCCATTAATAAAAACATCCCGTATCGATTCTTCCTTATATTCTTCGGCCGTCACGGCTTTATAATTACAGTTAGCACCAAGGTGCCGAAGTGCTTGTAAATAAGTATCCAAAGATTCTCCCACCTGCTGCCTATGGGCAGATAGAAGGTAACGTGCAAATACCTCATTCTTTGGTTTAACAAAAATCTTCTCCAATGTAGAAATAGCCAATTCGTAAGTTTTACAGTCCAAAATATACTTATACACATCCGGAGCAATGTAGTTGATCAGCATATTCAGCTTATTCAGAGACTCTTGTTCCAACACACCCGAAAAGTTTGTAAATGTACAATACCAATGTTTCCATTTATCATCCACTCCTGCAGAATTAGGGTCAGCATTGAATCGTTCCGGTTGAAGATATCGCTCCATTCTGATAAAAAGTTAATAAATTGAAATAAAGAATAGATTTGCCTTTCTAATCTAGGCTTTATTAACTTTAAAAACCCAGTAGCACATCTTTCAACACCAGTCTCCAACAATGACTGGAGAGAACTGAATTTAAGATGGCCACCACAAATCACCTGACATCCACTACCAATGAGTTTACAGCATATCTCAAGGTAGAAACAAACAACCAATTACAATACTTCTTACGAATACAGAGAACAGCCACCCCATTCACCAATCACAATACTTCTTATTAAACATAGGAAATAATCACCACAGGGGTATAGTCTAAAAATTAGAGCCAGACCTTTCAGGGGTGAAATTAGGAACTACTTCTACACACAAAGGGTGGTAGAAGTTTGGAACTCTCTTCCACAAACAGTAATTGATGCTAGATCAATTGTTAATTTTAAATCTGAGATTGATAGATTTTTGTTAACCAAAGGTATTACAGCATATGGGGCAAAAGCGGGTATATGAAGTTAGGTCACATATCAGCCATGATCTCATTGAATGGCGGAATAGGCTCGAGGGGCTAAATGGCCTAATCCTGTTCCTATGTTCCTATTAGAATACTGTGCCTGAGACACTTCAGGAACAAGTTCCATCATTAATTTTAACTTGACTTGCCAACTGCCACAGGAATCTTCACTTAGTCTTGTCGCTACCCAAGTTCCCATGAAAGTTTGTATGACAAGAGCTGCTTTTTGTCTCCTGTATTTTTTTCAACTCTTCCTGTTCTATTGATGTCTTATAAATACTTCAATTACAGTCACCTTTCCAGTGAATTACCAGATAATTAACTATTTTAGGTTCCATATAAACATTATGCACTGTTAGAAGAATTTTTTTTTTAAATTCATAAAAATGTCAATAAAATTAGCAAAATGTAGCTCTAAAAACAGTACCATAAAACTCAAAAAATTACTAAAAAGCCTCGGACACTGTGTTCCATCATCCGTGCTGCTTCCCTTGATGTGCAACAAGAACATTCCCATTCTAAATAGTTGAGAAATGTTGCAAAGCTTAGTTTAAACGCATTGCAATTTTTAAATGAAGCTACAGCTCAATTTGACTGCACCATTTTCGGCTGGTCTAAAACTGGATGATCATGCTTGGCGCTAAATTGATGTAGATCCAAGGACAGATTTTGGAGCTGTTACCCTCCTGCATCACCAGACAGGCCTGGTAACCAGGATATATACTGTACAATTCCAGATTATAGTAATATGATCAGATTACTTTCCATATGTATGGCAAATAAATCCATTGGATATATGTTAAAATAAACAGCCATAAAAATAGTGCATGTGAAAATAGTAGGAACACATTAAATGTTTGGACATGAACTTTGCTGATTGGAATTCCACTTGAACAGATGAGATTTAGATAAACTAATCTTCAAATGAAGAGCATTATTGTATCAACGGGATGTTTGCCATGCATTGTCATGCTTAACCATTCTGTGCATCAAATATTGGGGAATATTAAAGGCCTCTTTTTCCATCTGCATGTGTTCTTGGACTTCAGAATGCCTGCAGTACAATCACTGTGGAGGAGCTGCTGTATGACCCTCAAACCCATGAACTGAGCACCACATCAGCTTTGAGGAAGGCCATCAAAAAAACATTGCAGGCAGCTCTAAAGGGAAGATTAGTTGGAGATCAGGGCTGACATTCTGACTTGAGTCTACCCTTGAGCGTGGAAAAACCAGAAGGAAGAAATATTCAGATATCAGAAGCAGATTATGGTCATCGTGCCTTTGATGCCCTTTATCAATGGATAGTTTCAACATTATCTGCGCAGAAACAAGTGAAGTTGATACTGAGCCCTCCAAGCAGATGGCTCAAGGCATCACATGTTCTGATGTACAGACTCATCAACTACTGTTGCTTTGTCTATTATCCACACGCCACAAAGTGAACAGCCAGATCTTGAGGTACCATAAACTTATATTGCCATGGAAGCATTTCACCAATTGTATACTTGTGGGAACTTAATGAGAAGACCTTCTGAAGTTACAAGGAGAAAGATCAAGCTACAGCATTTAGAAGTTTCAAAGTTGATGATTCATTTTTGCATTTCAGTCAACTAATATTTCTAAATCCTAAAACTAGGCACCATATGTATATTAGGCGAAATGTAGCCAAAGGTTATCATGTGAGTTATTTGGATACTGGATTCATATTTTGTGATTGGAAATGTAGGAATGTACAGGACCAGAATAGACCACTTTAGTCCATCTGGCCAGCCTCAGAGTTCAAAACCAAAATATACAGTTCACTACCTCAACTGCTTTTTGCGCCAAATGCTCGCCCAACACCCTTTGAAGCTGAGGATAAACCAATATTCTGTATACCTTAATGTCATTCAAAACTGTTGACAGTTTAACTCTATTCCCACTTCCAAATAATTTATATACACTGTGACTAGTAAAGGCCCCAGCACTAATCCTTAGGGCACCCCACTCATCACTTCCCACTACTGTAATACAGCTCCATGCACGACAGCCTATTGTGTCCTTTGACACAGATGGTTGTCAATCCATTTCAATAATTGACCAACCTGTTCCATGCTTTTCTATCTACTAGACCAACATCCTATGCAGTAATGTATCAAAAGCCTTGTTAAAGTCAAGATAAACAATGTTCACCAAGTTCTCTTTATCCACAAGCTCAACTAATTCCTCAAATAATTCTAACAGGTTGGCTAAGCATGATCTTCTCCTTATCAAACAATTGTAACTGCCCTGATGACTTCATACTTCTCTAAGTATCTCACAACACCCTTCTTCAGGACAGCCTCTAACATTTTATCAACACAATACAGACTCGCCAGTCCTGACACAGAAAAGATGGGTCAAATGGCCCCCTTCTGTGCTGTAAATTTCTATGATTCAACTTCCAGGGCAGTCCTTTTGTCCTCATTTAAAGATAGAAGCTATGTTCCCTTCTCTCCAATCCTTTCGTACCACTCTAATGATTCTAACGATTCCCTAAAGATCCCTGCCAGAATGTGATGAATTTTGTCAGTAGCCTTGTGTGCAGGCCATCCTGGGATGGCGGGACTGTCGTATGAGAAGAGATTGAGTAAACTAGGCCTGTATTCTGTTGAATTCAGAAGAATGAGAGGGGATCTCATTGAAGCATACACAATTATTACAGGGCTTGATAGGGTGGATGCTGGGAGAATGTTTCCCTTGGCTGGGGAGTCTAAAACCAGGGGCCACAGCCTTAGGATAAAGGGTAGGCCATTCAGGACTGAGATGAGAAGAAATTTCTTCACACAGAGGGTGGTGAATCTTTGGAATTCTCTACCCCAGAGGGCTGTGGAGGCTCAGTCATTGGGTATATTCAAAATAGAAGTTGATAGATTTCTGACTAGTAAGGGCATCAAGGGATATGGCAATAGGGCCAGTGAATGGAGTTGAGGCAAAAGATCAGCCATGATGTCATTGAATGGCGGAGCAGGCTCGAAGGGCCGAATGGCCTACTCCTGCTCCTATTTCTTACGTTCTTATATTCTTATATAGCCTCTTTCAGTGCCTTCAATGTTTCTATCACTTACTTATAATTTTGATTATTGCAGATAACTCACATTATAAACCAGGATGTCCATTCTACAGTCCTAGGGCTACATGTAGCCTTTGTGCAACTCAAATATAATGTACACCACAAAAAGTTGGATGTCAATGAATATGGTGTACATCATTACTGTTATGTGACCATGCTTTGTAAATATGGTTTAGAACAGGGATATGCAAGCTTTTATCTTCATGAGCTGCATAGATATGTATCATGGAGTTTCCAGTTGTAGGGGGGCATCCTTTACCTGGTTTACGGTAATTTACCTGGTCAGGCAGCCTTTTGTCACTGCACTGTGACCAATTCCAATCAGCGGTTTCGAATCGCGAAACCACCCCTTCCAGTTCTGACTGGAGGAACTTATAATTAATGATATATTAAAAACGGACAAATGGTCTGGATGCAAGAAAGTCAAATTTTATTAACTAAAGAAATTACACCACACGATCAAAGTAATCACAGTAAAATTGCTTAAATAGGGGAGGAAAAATGGACACAATGAGGGAAAACGACTAAAAGCACAATTTCTAATGAAATTCCCACTTTAGTCCCACCCTTATGCCTATCCTAAGTTGCCTTGTGGAAGGCCAGAAAAATATATGCTCACCACTGCAATGCCAGCTCCGTGCCCTGCGAAACTTAGATCTTCACTGCCCCGAAGTAAAGAAACACCCCAGTGTTTTAAAAGTACACTGCTGGTGTTCTTACTTCTTCAGACAGACTCTCACACTGTAGAGGCACATGGAGGCAGGCCAGAGAGAGAGAGATGCTTCTGGGAAGCTATCTCTTATACCCCAATTTTGGGGCCAAAATGTTCCCGCCCAGATCCGGAGGTTTCTGGGCTAAAACAGAAGGGATCCAACTGTCCCCATTGTCCAGTAATGGGTGATTCAAACCCATTCATTAAACTGTTCCTTTCCTCAGTCCAAATGTCTCTCCTGTGCTGAGCTTTGAATGTAAAGCTGCAGTTTTGATGTGTCTTCATTCATCCTGATGAGTTTTGAATGGAGTTGTATTACTATGTAGACAGCTTGGGAGGAGTGTAAACAGAAACCCATTGTCTTGTGGTCATTGAAACCGCAGTCAGAAGTGGATAATCCCTTGTGCAAACATCCTTGTAGCAGTTTCTGTAAACAATTCGATTATCTAACTTCCCAAACTACCTTTGATTGGCAGATTCAAACGGGCTACTCCCCAGTGCAAACAAGCAGCTAGTAGGTTACCGGACCCGCCCAATACCACAGGGTGACTGACAGCTCAGGCTCCATTCATATGCTAACAGCCTGCCTGTCCTTTTGAAATTCTGTTTCCATGAGGTCTGTTCAGCCATTTTTATGCCCTAAGCAATTTAAACAGTCCAAACTCAAGAGTACATCTTTTAATAAAATGTACAATCTTAAAGTGTGCGATTTTCACAAAGTTCTTTGATTCCAGTGTCCAAGCGCTGCCTAGCCTACGAGCTTTTTAACGCAGCCCTTTTGTGGTTCTGGGTATGTTTTAAAATATTATTCAACCCAGAGACAATTTAAAATCACACAAAGTCTTCGTCCATGATGTGGATTAATATTTCCCGATCTTCGGGGGCTGAGGGGATTTTGCAAACCCCTACATTCTCCCCTTGGATACTTCCAACTTGCTTTTAGTATTCTCTTGAAGAAAGTGAGCAAAATTTTCTGATCCCCGACAAACAACCATCCCCTGTATTTACCTATAGCTACCTATCACTGATCCCCCGACACGTCTATTCCCCTCAAATCCGAGTAAAACCGTGGTACGGTAGGCATCTACAGATACATCAATTACAAAATGTTACAATAAGGGGTCTCATACCCCTGCACCACTTGTTATATTATAAGAACATAAGAAATAGAAGCAGGAGTAGGCCAATCGGCCCCTCGAGCCTGCTCCGCCACTCAATAAGATCATGGCTGATCTGATCCTAACCGCCAATCTACTATCACAGAACCATCTCCTGAATCTAACAGAATTAGAAACATGAAATAGGAGCAGGATCAGGCTACACGGCTCCTGGGACCGCTCCGCTACCCACAGGGCCATGACCGATCCGAATCTAGACTCGTGTCCAAATTCCTGCCCGCTCCCCGTAACCCTTAATTCCCTTTACTTCTAGGAAACTGTCTATTTCTGTTTTAAATTTATGTAATGATGTAGCTTCTACAGCTTTTTGGGGCAGCATATTCCTCCTCTCAGTTTTGAAAGAGCAGCCACTTATTCTAAGACTATGCCCCCTAGTTCTAGTTTCACCCATCATCGGGAACATTCTCCCCACATCCACCCGATCCAACCCCTTCACAATCTTATATGTTTCAATAAGATCGCCTCTCATTCTTCTGAACTCCAATGAGTAGAGTCCCAATCTACTCAACCTCTCCTCATATGTCCATCCCCTCATCCCCGGGATTAACCAAGTGAACCTTCGTTGGACTGACTCGAGAGCAAGTATGTCTTTTCTTAAGTATGGACACCAAAACTGTATGCAGTATTCCAGGTGCGGTCTCACCAGTACCTTGTACAACTGAAGCAATACTTCCCTATTTTTATATTCTATCCCCCTAGCAATGAAAACCAACATTCCATTGGCCTTCTTAATCACTTGCTGCACCTGCATACTAACCTTTTGAGTTTCGTGCACCAGGACCCCCAGATCCCTTTGTACTTCAGTACTTTCCAGTTTCTTGCCATTAAGATAATAACTTGCTCTACGATTTTTCCTGCCAAAGTGCATAACCTCACACTTTCCAGTATTGTATTCCATCTGCCAAATCTCTGCCCACTTAGTTAGCCTGTCTATGTCCCCTTGCAGGTTTTTTATGTCCTCCTCACTCACTACTTTCCGTCCCATCTTAGTATCATCTGCAAACTTTGATATGTTACACTCGGTCCCCTCCTCCAAATCGTTAATATAGATTGTAAAGAGTTGGGGACCCAGCACCGACCCCTGCGGAACACCACTAGTTACTGATTGCCAGTCTGAGAATGAACCATTTATCCCAACTCTCTGCCTTCTGTTAGATAGCCAATCCTCTATCCATGCCAGAATATTACCCCCAATCCCGTGATTTTTTATCTTAAGCAATAATCTTTTGTGTGGCACCTTGTCAAATGCCTTTTGGAAGTCTAAATACACTACGTCCACTGGTTCCCCTTTATCCACCCTATATGTTACTTCCTCAAAGAACTCCAGCAAATTTGTCAAACATGACATCCCCTTCATAAAACCATGCTGACTTTGTCCTATTAAATTATGATTATCTAAGTTTCCTGTTACTGTCTCCTTAATAATGGACTCCAAAATTTTACCTACCACAGGTGTTAGGCTAACCGGTCTATAGTTTCCAGCCTTCTGTCTACTGCACTTTTTAAATAAGGGTGTTACATTAGCAGTTTTCCAGTCTGCCGGGACCTTTGCCGAGTCCAGGGAGTTTTGGAAAATTATTACCAATGCATCCACAATCCCTACCACCACTTCCCTCAAGACCCTAAGATGTAAGCCATCCGGTCCAGGTGATTTATCTGCCTTGAGTCCCATTATTTTACCGAGTACCACTTCCTTAGTGATTTTGATCATGTTTAGCTCCTCCCCCCCTATAAGCCCCCTGTTTGTCTAGTGTTGGGATATTCTTAGTGTCCTCTACTGTAAAGACTGATACAAAATATTCATTCAGTGTTTTTGCCATCTCCATATTTCCCACCATTAATTTCCCGGTCTCATCCTCTAAGGGACCAACATTTAATTTAGCCACCCTTTTTCTTTTTATATAGCTGTAGAAACTCTTACTATCTGTTTTTATATTTTTGCTAATTTACTTTCATAATCTATCTTCCCTTTCTTAATTAATCTTTTTGTTATCTTTTGCTGTCTTTTAAAGTTTTCCCAATCCTCTATCCTCCCACTAGATTTGGCTACCTTATATGCCCTTGTTTTTAGTCGAATACTATCCTTAATTTCTTTACTTAGCCATGGATGGCTGTCTTTTCTTTTACACCCTTTTCTTCTCAGTGGAATATATTTTTTTTGGAAGTTGTAAAATAACTCCTTAAATGTACACCACTGATCATGTATCGTCTTACCCATTAATCTATTTTCCCAATCCACTCTACTCAATTCCGCTCTCATACCTTCATAGTCTCCTTTATTCAAGCTTAGCATGCTTGTTTGAGATCCAACCTTCTCACCCTCTAACTGAATATGGAATTCAACCATGTTATGGTCACTCATTCCAAGGGGATCTTTTACTAGGACATTTTTAATTAATCCTTTCTCGTTACACAGGACCAAATCTAAGGTTGCTTGCCCCCTGGTCGGTTCAGTTACATACTGCTCAAGAAACCCATCCCTAATACACTCAATGAACTCATCCTCAAGGCAGCCCTGCCCAATTTGATTTGTCCAATTAATATGATAGTTAAAATCGCCCATAATTATAGATGTTCCCTTATTACAAGCCTCAACTATTTCCTGATTGATACTCCGTCCAACAGAGTTGCAACTGTTCGGAGGCCTATAGACTACGCCCACTAGTGTTTTTTTCCCCTTATTATTCCTTATCTCCACCCAAACTGTTCATTATCCTGATCTTTTGACCCAATATCATTTCTCTGTATTACAGTGATTCCTTCCTTTATTAACATAGCCACCCCACCTCCCCTTCCTTCCTGCCTGTCCTTCCTGATCGTTAAATAACCTGGTATGTTTAATTCCCAGGCATTGTCACCCTGCAGCCATGTTTCTGTAATGGCCACAAGATCATACCCATATGTAGTTATTTGTGCCATTAACTCGTCTATTTTGTTACGAATGCTACGTGCATTCAGATAGAGAACTTTCAAATATGTTTTGTGACACTTAGTTCCTGCTTTTGCCCTTTTTATTACTTTACCTTTTACTCCATACCTTCTGCCCCTTCCTGATATGCTCTGGTTTTTAATTTCCCCACTGCTACCTAAGTCTATGACCTTCTCTGTTGTCATTTTTATTATTTGCTCTCTTGGAACCTCCCCCCCACTAGTTAGTTTAAAACCCTCTCTACAGCCCTAGTTATATGGTCCACCAGGACTCTAGCCCCAGCACTGGCCAAGTGAAGCCCGTCCCAAAGGAACAGCTCCCTCCTGCCCCAGTACTGGTGCCAGTGTCCCAGGAAGCAAAACCCATTTCTCTCACACCAGTCTTTGAGCCACGCATTTAACTCTCTAATTTTATTTGTCCTAGCCAAATTCGCTCGTGGCTCAGGTAATAATCCAGAGATTATTACCCTTGAGGTTCTGTCTTTTAATTTGACCCCTAGCTGCTCATACTCCTTTAACAGAACCGGCTTCCTAGTCCTATCTATGTCATTTGTACCAACATGGACCACAACAACTGGATCCACCCCCTCCCACTGCAAGTTTCTTTCCCGCCCAGAGGAGATGTCCTTAACATTGGCACCGGGTAGGCAACACAGCCTACGGGACTCTCGCTCTCGGCTGCAGAGAACTCTATCTATCCCCCTAATAATACTATCCCCTACCACTACAACATTTCTATTTACTCCCCCCCCTTGAATGGCCCCCCGTTCCACGGTGCTGTGGCCAGGTTGCTTATCCTCCCTGCAGTCCCTGCTCCTGTCCCCACAGGGAGTAAGAACCTTGAACCTGTTGGCTCCTCCAACACTACCTCCTGGATCCCCGTACCTGCCTCACTCATAGTCACACCGTCCTGTCCCTGACCATGGGCTACATCTGAATTAATTAACTTCATAGGTGTGACCATCTCCTGAAACGCAGAGTCCAGGAACTTCTCCCCCTCCCTGATGTGTCGCAGTGTCTGAAGCTCAGACTCCAGCTCATCAACATGGAGCTGGAGTTCCTGTAGCAGCAGACACTTGTCACAGACATAATCACTGTGAGCCTCAATGGGGTGCACCGGCTCCCACATCTCGCAACAGTAACACATCACCTGCTCCATTCTATGTAATTAATTACATTTTTTATTGTTAGTTATGGACACCATCTGCCCGATTTTAAATGCTAGTATCCCCTTTAATTAATTGGATTTAAATTAAATCAATTCCTCTAATTACACCAGTTAAATGGTTTACCAACAGTCACTCTGCACCAGAAAGGCCTTATTAACTGCAACCCGCAGAGTTAAAGTTTGAAAAGAGCACCTAACACCCCACTTACCCTAATTCACACTTACCCAAACTCAGAGCACTCTCTGCTGACCTCACACTCAGTGCTTGCTCGCACTAGGACTGGTCTTTTTATACTGTTTGTTTGTTTACAGCCAAATGAGTCACCCCTGCTGATTGGTTAGAAAACTGGTTTCCACTGCCTGCTGTGCCAATTTATTCCTACTGCAGTGTAACCTTGTTTTACTCTTCTTAAACCAACAGAATCCCAAATACTTAACTTTTCCCCTTTACTTAAACTGCTTAAGTAATCTTATCAAGAATGAATTAAGGAGAAATAACAATTAAAGAACTCTCACACTTACCCAAACTCAGAGCACTCTCTGCTGACCTCGCACTCAGTGCTTGCTTGCACTAGGACTGGTCTTTTTATACTGTTTGTTTGTTTACAGCCAAATGAGTCACCCCTGCTGATTGGGTAGAAAACTGGTTTCCACTGCCTGCTGTGCCAATTTACTCCTACTGTAGTGTAACCTTGTTTTACTCTTCTTAAACCAACAGAATCCCAAATTATAACATATTACAAAATGTTGCAATCTTGGTTATACAATGTAATCAAAATGATCCCAAGCACAGAGAGGGTCCTACACCTCTGCACCGCTTGGAACTGTAGAACAAAATGCAAAAATCTTCATTAAACATTTGAAACAAAATGCTGAAACATTTGAAACAAAATGCTGAAATAAACCCCGACCATCATGTGCCAATGATGGGTCGCAAAATTCGAGTGGGTATTGCTCCTCCCACCCGGGCAGTAAATGTTCCTTCCACCCCCCCTTTAATGGTCTTAAACTTTTAAAACATACAGAATGGATTTTACAGAACAGTCTGATCTGCCAGCCCCGAGCCATTCCCTTGTCTCTTTGTGGAGGCGGGGTACCCCTCATGTTTCACAGACCGAGGCCGGGGAGTATGGGATCGCGACTCCCAGTCCCTCCCCCTCCTGTCTTCCCTCGACTGGCTGCAGAAAATGATGGGTGCCTGTGTGGCGGCTCTCACTGGCCCCACACTCAAACTTGGATCCCAGATCCAGCCACCCACTCATCCTTCCCAGCCACACTTGCACTCTAACCTTGCCCGTGGGCCCCGGGTGAGTTCCTCCCTTCCCCGAACGCACGCATGCGACTCTTGGGTCTCCCCCTCCCCTTTATAATATTTCCCGGGCCATCACCACCCACTCCCGGGGAACGCGTCCCTATCTGACAAGGCGCCCGCGCTTCCCCACCATGACTCCTCAATAGCGAGGTCTCCCGTAAGTGAAATTCGGTCAGGATAGTGCTGGGTTCACCAGCTGGGGCCATCTCTTCCACGTAGGATGAGTAAGCAGGTTCCTCCGGACCCTGTCCAGTTTCTCCCGAAGGTCACTGCGGGGTCTCCTCCTGGATTTGTCCAGTGGCGAGGTGATCCCCAACATTCTGTATAACCATATCTTCATTCGATGCCCAGCTCAGGCTGGGCGAACAGGGCTGCTCCTTTGTCCACTCTCCTGCAAAAGAACTTAAAAGGACATGCAGCCAGGTCTCTCACTGACCTGCTGCCTTAGGTGGAGACATGGTCGGGTCCCTCGACCTCGGACCAAAATACAAGCATTTGGCACACTTATAAACTTAAACTTTAAACATTCTAGTTACATTCTAAACTTAAAATTTAAACACCTTAAAAGCAATCTATAAACATTGGTAACTTAACACAAAGCTGTAATACAAATGCTGCCCGTCTCCAGACGGGCAGGCTAATCTCTGGTGTCACTGTCGCAGATTACTGCTGCCTGCAGTGAAGCTGGACTGCCTCCTGCTTCTCGTCCCTGGCAGCTTATGGCTGCTAGTTGGGGATCTCTGTGATCTGTTTCCTCCTGGGCTCAGGAGATTGCTCTTTGTGACGGGTACTCTGGTGATCATCTTATCTTGGGCTTGCAGACCTGCTGAGACCTTCTGAGGGGCGTCTCTGTGGGGGAAACTTTGGCTGACGGACCCTGAGCCTGGGTCACAGCCCTAGCTGGCTGGGAACCTTCTCCCCCTGATGCAAACAGCCCGCACTGTTTAATATACCTGGCAGCCTGCCAGTAATCCAGGTTTGTCTCCTTTTCCCTACCCACTCCTGGACTGGGGGCAGGTATCCCCTCACCACCCGCTGCTGGTGGTTGAAAATCTTCCTCTCCAAGTCCAAAACCTGGCACCGGCTCCTTCCATATGTCCCCTGCAAGAGGAATTGCTATCCCTTCCTCCCCAGAGTCCCACACCATAGGGGGAACCACTCTAGAAGCGGGTGGGAAGCTTGTCCCTTTAAACAGGCGACTGCGCCTGCACAAACCTCCTCCCCGGAGTCCCACGGCAGAGGCTGTGAAACGTCTGTCTTCAAACAGGCAACTGCGCCTGCGTGGGAAAACTGAAGAGGAGCCGCTGTGGTCATGGGCTGGGGAACTGCGCCTGCACGAACAGACCATTCAAAAGACTGGGGAATTCCTGTTTCCAGACCAGCGACTACACATGTGCGGGCAGTCTCTTCACAGGGCAGCTCCTCCCTGGGGACCCGCAAGTGATTTTCTGTGAATGAACTCGCAGCCGCCTGCAGATTTCTACTCTCAGGCTGCGGTTTCTCTGTTTCTGAACTAAATAACTGGTTCAAATTTAAACATTTGCCAAAACTTAGATCCCACTGGGGTGGGGAAGTTTCCCAATTGGTGGGCCGGACAACATTTCCCTTGAAACAAGCCACAGCGCCTGTCTTTACAGCCTGTGAACTTGAACTTGTATGGTCAGATTTATACAATTTACATTGGTTGGCGTGGAACCACTTTGTGCACCGGGGTATATGCTGCATCGACCATGGGGCTGGCCCTATCAACTATACTATAGGGTCCCATGTAGAGTGGCTCTAAACTTCCCACCCAGGCATAGTTTCTTACCATCACTCGGTCTCCTATCTCCCACTGGTGGCTCTTGCTAGGCTCGAGCAGCAGCCGGTTATTCCGATGCTGCTTCCCCATGCTGTCTGCTGCCTGCCCATAAATTCATTTGAGGTGTCTGGAGTATACCCCCGCCTGCTCCTGACCGGTGAATCCCGATAGTATGTATGGAACCCCGTTAGACAGAGGTGAGGTGGTGGGATTATCCGTATGGATCACGGTGCATGATGCCCCAGTATCCAATAGATAAGTCCCTGTAACCTTCTCTACCTCCATCTGTACGAGCGGCCTCTTCCATTCATCGTACCGGAGATTACACAGGTAGACAGGCTGCGCGGGCTCCAGTCATTGTGGGGAGGCAGAAGTGGGCGAGGGGGCTGCAGCACCACTAATGGCTGCTACCTTTCCCTGATTGGCCCTGAGGAAAGATTTTACCGACTCCATGACGGACTCGACTGTATCGGGAGGAGTTTCTGTCTCTGCCTTCTGAGTTGGGGCTGCGGGGGTCCTGGCTTTATCATCTCTCCCAGGCTTTTTACAATCCCTGCGCCAGTGGCCATCCTCCCCGCACCTGTAACAAGTGACCTTGTTCTGGGAGGGACGGCTCCCCTCCTGGCGCCACTCATTCTTGTATTGAGCCCCAGGTTTAACCTCGTGGACCTTACCCTTTTGCTGGGGGGTCCCACTATTCCTACCATTCCTATATGCTACCGTGAGCTGCCAGATTACAGTCTCTTCAGTTGCTAGGGGGGCTCAGTGGTCAAACCAAGTATCAGCCTTTGCTTTTATCTGGGGCAGGCAATTGGACACCAGGCAACGAAGCCATTGGGTCCGCTGCCGCTGGTTCAGGTGTGCCCTATCTTGTCCCCCTGTACACGCGCTGTTGTAGACTGGCCACAGCCTGTCTGCAAATGCCTGTGGGGTCTCCCCTTCCTTCTGCAGTGTTTTCCCTATGCGATCGAACGGACTGCCGTCGTTCGCACCCATGGCTTCCAGTATTTCCTCCCTTAGGTCCTCAAAACCCCTTTGCCCTCTCTTAGCCTCATCCGAAAGGGTCTGATAGAGCTTACTATCTACAGAAAAGCAACATTTCGTCTTTCTCTTCGTCATCACAGCCGTTAACACAGGCTGCCTGTTCTATTTCTTGGAAGTGCGTTGAGGGGTCTCCCTTTTCGGAGAGCAGGGGAATATGTTTCACCAGGCCTCTGAGCTGTTGGGTATCATTGGGTACCAGATAGGTATGCTGAACAGCCCCTGGGTCATTATCATTCACGGGCAGACCGTACCTCCGTTGTCGGAGGGGGTACACTGGTCCTGGTCCCCGCCTGCCTAGCGGGACCTGCTGGCGTTCTCCTGCCACCCCATTGTCCACCCCTTCTTGCTGCCAGAGCTCTTCAAAACTCGGAGCTGTGGGCTGCGGTCTTGGGATCTCTAATTCCCTAGCCAGCTCTGTTCTGGGTGCTGCCTGTGGGGCGGTTTGATTTGGGCTGCAGGTACTGTCCGATGGACTTCCCTTCGGACTTATGAGACATACCATCCCTTTAGTCCTTAATAACTCCACACCCAAACTCTCTATCTTTCTGTTACATGGGGTATGATCTGCTGCACTAAACCTTTGGTCGCAGGCCAGCTTATAAGCTGCCTTTACCTCCCTAACCATTTCCTCCTGCTCTGTTACTTCTATGGTGAGGTGGGCATTCTCTACCCGCAGTCTCATCTCGTTACACTTTGCATCTGTAATTTGGCACTTTAGGAACTCTATCTTGTGCCTCGCGTGGCTTTTGCCCTCGCTAGCTTCTCGGGTGAGGTGTGCGTTTTCCTCCTGTAGCCTCATCTCACTGTCCCTAGCCTCTGTGACTTCCTGCACAAGGCATTCTATCTCTGCCTGGCATTTCGTGACCTCTAGTGTGAGGCGTGCATTTTCTTCCCGCACCCTCATCCCACTATCTCTGGCCTCATTCACCTCTCTTATGAGGCGTTCTACCTCCGCCTGGCATTTTTCAAACTCTGACTCCTGATTCTTGGCCTCTGTAACCTCCTCCCGCACCCTCATCTTCCCCTTCTTAACCCAGCCACCTATACTATAATAGGTCAGCTTACACGCTGCCGCCAACTTCTATAGGGCTACCCACAGACTGAAAGCAAGAAAAGCAAGAGCTGATGCTTTCTCCAGATCCAGACCACTTATCATATCAAAAACTGCCTTCAGTCCCTTCATGGTCGCCAATTTGTAGAGGGGCATCCTTTACCTGGTTTACGGTAATTTACCTGGTCAGGCAGCCTTTTGTCACTGCACTGTGACCAATTCCAATCAGCGGTTTCGAATCGCTAAACCACCCCTTCCAGTTCTGACTGGAGGAACTTATAATTAATGATATATTAAAAACGGACAAATGGTCTGGATGCAAGAAAGTCAAATTTTATTAACTAAAGAAACTACACCACACGATCAAAATAATCACAGTAAAATTGCTTAAATAGGGGAGGAAAAACGGACACAACAAGGGAAAATGACTAAAATCACAATTTCTAACGAAATTCCCACTTGACTCCCACCCTTATGCCTATCCTACATTGCCTTGTGGAAGGCCAGAAAAATATATGCTCACCACTGCAATGCCAGCTCCGTGCCCTGCGAAACTTAGATCTTCACTGCCCCGAAGTAAAGAAACACCCCAGTGTTTTAAAAGTACACTGCTGGTGTTCTTACTTCTTCAGACAGACTCCCACACTGTAGAGGCACACGGAGGCAGGCCAGAGAGAGAGAGATGCTTCTGGGAAGCTATCTCTTATACCCCAATTTTGGGGCCAAAATGTTCCCGCCCAGATCCGGAGGTTTCTGGGCTAAAACAGAAGGGATACAACTGTCTCCATTGTCCAGTAATGGGTGATTCAAACCCATTCATTTTCAACTGTTCCTTTCCTCAGTCCAAATGTCTCTTCTGTGCTGAGCTTTGAATGTAAAGCTGCAGTTTTGATGTGTCTTCATTCATCCTGATGGGTTTTGAATGGAGTTGTATTACTATGTAGACAGCTTGGGAGGAGTGTAAACAGAAACACATTGGCCTAGAAATTCAGTTGGGCGCGCCAGCCGTTAGCGCCTTAGGAGGAGTAGATCTCAAGCGCTAGGCGCTTATCGCCCGGGCGCAGCGCGATCTGCGCCTCTCCCCAACTTCAGGACACATTTAGCGCCGGCGCAAAGTCTTAGCGCGCGCCCTGCTGCGCGCGCAGATCATGACATAATTTAATAGTGCAACGCCCTTTGTGCGCCCCAAACCGGAACTTCACTCGCGCCGGCCCATTGTGCGCCGGGCGGCCCGAGCGACTGTGAAATGGAACGGTACACAAGCCAGCCGGGCCGCGGGGAGCGCAAATTAAAGGGCACTTACCCAGCAGTATAAAGGCCAGCCATTTTGCAGCATTCACTCTTGTGCAACGGTTTTTTGGACAGAGACCAAGGAGGAGAGTTTACTGGTTTGGACCAACACTTGGACAGGTATTTTTGGCTCAGGCCAGAGCTTACCAATTATCTTTGCCTTCATTCAGAGCTCAGTGTTTGCCAGCATATAATGGGGGCTGCATTGGGTGGCAACGCTGAATTTCAGCCTTATGCCAGAAGGGCTTACAGACGCCGTGAGAGAGTGGCAGCCCTGGCTAGACGCAGAGGGGGCAACAGGCATCGCCAACTGAGGCCTTACCCACGCAGGGTATACCGCCAGCAGACCTCCTATCTGACCATGTCTGCCGCGATGTGTGTTAGGAGGCTGCGATTCCGAAGGGAGGTGGTTGCAGACATCTGCCGACTGCTTCAGAGAGATCTGCAGCCACAGCTGATGTGCAGGACGTCTCTGTCGGTGGCAGTGAAGGTGACGGTGGCTCTCAACTTCCATGCCTCCGGCTCCTTCCAATCCGCTACTGGGGACATCGCTAACATCTCCCAGTTCGCCGTGCATTGCTGCATCCGCCAGGTGACCGAAGCACTTTTCAGAAGGAGACATCGGGCCAGAAATTGCTGAACGGGGCTTGCAGCCCCGTTTTTGCACTTACCCCGCGCTCCTGCCGATCAGCTCCAGGGACGCCTGCACTTGGTGAAACAGAAAGAAGAATCCCGGGCAGCGTATGACGTCACGCCGCCCAGGAGTGCAGCCAGCGCGAAGCTAGGAGCGTGCAGTGCAAGTGAGACACGCCCCTTGAGGTCTCTGTTTCACTGGACACGCCCCCAATGTTTCTGTCAAGCTGCTAAGCATTTTTACATGCAAAGCAGCAGTTTAAATAGGTTTATGGAAGTTTTTTGAAGATTTTGGTAACTTTTATAAACTTTTTAAAATGTTTACATTATTTTGAGTAATCTGAAGTAGTTTTAAACAGAATGAAAGCAATTTAAAGACTTTTAAAAGCCCTAAAAGAATTTTTTTAATTCCATTTATTTATTTAGCAATGTCGTTGTCATACGTGTCTTCACACTGTTCCCTTTGGGGAACTGTATGAAGTGGTGGAAGGATTTATGGCCATGATTAACGCTCATTCCGTGACCGTAACCATCTTTGAACCAGCCATTAGGGCGGTTAGTCCTATGGCGGGAGGGTTTTACGGGCTCCCACAAGCTATACAAGGAGGGGGGGCCACCCACACCCACGGACGCAAATATCCCACTGGATGTCAACCCAGAACTTAGAGCCGGAGCTCCGACTCCACTTGCCGGGACTGTCTGGAGGGGGGTTCGAAACCCTACCCTGATCTGGCCCAGCGGTGGGGATCCTACCGCTATGCCAAAGGCCCAATCCGATTAGCAACGTGAAATGGCAGCATAGGGCTCCAGTCACGGGGAGGGAAAAGGCGCAGGAAACGTTAGAGTGTCACTTTCAGCTCACTCACTCTGCCACCTTCAACCCTCAGTCACACAGGCCAGTTGGCAAATCGTTAAATTGTTATATTTTTCACTTTATTGAAATGTTAAATGTTTTATTACATATTTACATTCAACTGTTTTTTAATGAAGGAAAGGATACATAACCTTATCGTTTAATCAGTACACCCAGTAAGCAATGTTGAAAGAATTTAAACATTTATTTAACTTCAAAAAATTTTACAACAAATGTTACAAAATTGTAAAATAGCTAGTTTGCACTTTGAATATCTGTATTGCAGTACGAAAGTAAAAATTACTGTAAAATGTTGACACTTTATTTTGTTACAGTCACCATTTTGCACATGTTTGAAAATGTTGAAAGAGGTAGTTAGCATCTTTATTTTTGTTATATCACTAAGAATCAAACACAAATAGTTAAACTTGTTTACAAAGTGATTTAAAAACTGTTAACATTAACATTTTACAATTGCATTAAGTAGGTCATTAACATCCTTGAACAAAGAAAGACAAGTAAAGACGAATTCTTTCCAATAACACCTCCTCAATGTTCCTGCCCATTAATTTTTTTTTACGTTAATAAATGTTACTTAAAATTTACAAGTTATTCACTTTATACATTGAAACTGAATCTGAAAAGTTTTTCATTATGCAATAAAAGGTCAATGTTGCACTTTATTATGTGTCTGCTTCTGTCTTTGCCTTGCGGGTGGAGGGGTAGGTACAGGGCATAACTACCGCGTGAAGGTGTTGGCTACCAGCAGTTCGCGAGCAGCCTTACATTCGGCGGCACTTGGTTCCTCTCCATGAGGCCTGGCAGCATGCGCATTGCCATCGCCTTCATCCTGCACTTCAACAGGCAGCTGTTCCTCATTGTTAAGGGTCAGTCCTTCCTGCAGGGCAAGGTTGTGCAAAGCACAACAGGCCAGCACAATCCTTGACACTTTCTGGTGAGAGTACTGCAAGGTCCCCCCTGACCTATCCAGGCACCGGAAGCGTGATTTCAGAACTCCTATTGTCCTCTCCACCACTTGACGTGTAGTCACGTGTGCATGGTTGTATCTCTCCTGAGACTGATTAATGGTATTGCGGTAGGGGGTCATCAGCCATGGTTTTAGCGGGTAGCCCTTGTCGCCCAGTATCCATGCGGATCCTGTAGGCAATTTGCTGAGAGAATCATACAATTTAGAGTTCCGGAGGACAAATGAGTCATGATTACTTCCCCGGTGTCCAGAATTAACGTTTAGGATCCTCAGGTGTGCATCACATAATATCATTACATTCAATGAATGATACCCCTTCCTGTTAATGAATGTCACAGGTGCATCCTTGGGTGACTTCAGTGCAATATGTGTTCCATCGACGGCCCCAATCACTTTGGGGAATCCAGCAATGCGATAAAAAGCTACGGCCATCTCCTTCTGATGTCGAGTTGACAAGTCATAATGAATGAAATCTGAAATCCTACGGCAAATGGCTGCTGTGACCTGGTGAATGCAGACCCTCGCAGCATTCTTGGAGATGTTGGTTATGTCACCGGTGCCTGCTTGAAATGATCCACTTGCAAAGAAGTTCAATGCTGTGGTTACCTTCATCTTCACTGAGAAGGCAGTGCGGGTCTTCGAGCGTGGCTCCAAGTCTGCCTTCAACATGTCACATAGTCGATCAATTGCCTCTTTACTGAAGCGCAGCCGCCTGATACACAACTCCTTGGACAGCATTTCAAATGATCGCCTCTCCCTGTAAACTCTGTTTGGTGGGTAGTTGTTCCTTCTGATCAAGAGACGTTCCTGGTTCCTCAATCTTCCACGTTGTTCCCTGACATTCCTATTTCTTTGCAGCAAATACAGAAATAGCATCAGGGCTAAATTTCTACAGCAGGGCATTTTCCTCGCTCACAGGACTACTCCTCACACAGACATACCTGTACGGAGTAAATGGAAATAGTTGTTACACCTCTGTTAATAAACTGAGTGCCTATAACATCAACTCTGCCTATGCCAGGAAGCATGCTTTTACGGCTTGCAAACACATCCTTCCCGCCTGATGAATGTCACAGACCTACATCTTATTCACTGAAAGGAATACATACATAAATGCACATCCTAAATGGAATATATACAGACATACATACAATCATACATACATACTTACTAAATATTACTGATGACTATTTCATTCTGTAAGCATTTCATTATTTTAAACATAAATTTAACATTTTCGGAAAAAAATTTCAATGAGGCCTTGCCCACAGCCACAGCAGTTGCTCGTTCTAACTACAGCACTGAAAAACCGTTTTAAACAAAAAAAAATGTTTTAACTTACCTCAGCCTTTCTTAAAATAAGTTTCCTCCCTTTCCCAAACAGAAATAGAAGACTTTCTGAAGCTCCACGATAAAATGTTTCTTCCTCCGCAGCCAATGATCAACTTTACACTTGCTTTTTTCAAGTGTAACTATCAAGGACTTAACCTCACTGAATCCATCAGTGAAATCTACAAAGTTCACTGCGCAAGCGCTGCCTGTGCAGTCACACGCACTGTGAATAGACCTCGGGTCTGGAAATGCCGGCGTTCCCCGCATGCGCTGTTCCTGCTGAACGCCGGCATTTCCAACGGCCAGCTGCGAATTTCTGGCCCATCAATTCATCTCCTTCCCCATGACCCTGGACAAGCAGCAGCAGCGTGCAGTGGGGTTTGCAAGAATAGCGGGCTTCCCCATGGTGCAGGGCGCCATTGACTGCACGCATGTGGATTTGCGGGCACCTCTTAAGCATGCCGAGGAGTACTGCAACCGGAAGGGCTACCATTCCCTCAATGTACAGCTGGTGTGTGACCACAGGCAGCGCATCCTAGCTGTCAATGCCCGCTTTCCAGGCAGCAGTCACGATGCCTTTATCCTGCGACAGACAACTGTGGCTGACATGTTCCAGGCACAGCCTTCCCCAAGAGGATGGCTTATCGGGGACAAAGGCTATCCTTTGTGTACCTGGCTCATGACCCCGCTCCGCGCGCCCACGACCCCTGCTGAAGAGGCATACAACGAGAGCCATCAAGCGACGAGGAACCTCATAGAACAAACAATCGGCGTGCTCAAGCAATGGTTCTGCTGTCTCGATCGCTCCGGGGGAGCCCTCCAGTATTCGCAGGATCGAGTCTCCCAATTCGTCGTCGTTTGCTGCATGCTGCACAACCTGGCTATCCGCAGGACTCAGGCACTGCCACCTCACTTTGGACCACCACCTCAGGAGGAGGAGCAGGAGGAGCATGAGGACGACGAGGACGAGGAGTACCAGCCCAGGAGGGACGCACAAGGTCCAAGGGCCGCCCGTCGGCGGCTTATTGAACGTCACTTCTAGGCCCCCTGTCAGGGAATGGCTTGTGCCAATGATAGAACATGATTGCAGCCGCTCCGCAAGCCCTCAGCCGGTTAAGGCAACAAACACTTCAAAGATCAAACATGGACAATGTGAATAAATAAAATGCTTTATTGTACAAACTCTGGGCCCTTCCCACATGAAAACCAAAAACAGACGAAACCCCCAAAAAACACTCAAACACATTACTCGCTCCCACAACCTGGAGAGGATTAACAAAATAGGGCAACTAAAATGGCCGTCATCCTCGGCCTTCGTCAAAAACAAACATCACATCATCGGCCTTCAAAAAACAAACATCCAATTCTCGGCCTCAAGAAGCAAACACAAATGGCCACACATTCGACTATTTGGCCCACTAGGGCGATGCCTTGGCCATCTTTGGGTGGCCCCTGCCCGCCCTGCTGCTCCGCCTCAAAGTAAGGCCATTGGCTGCTGCAAGGCTGGGGGCAGGCTCCTGAGGGGCACATGTCGTGACGGCAGAAGCCCTTGGGGGTCGGCCTAGTCGAGGTCTGGCCGTCGAGCGGGCGGCTGTTGATTGCTGCAGCTGTGGCTGGCCAGCATCAGTCGCTGCAGCAGCTCCTGGCAGCTCCACTGGGGGAGTGGCAGTGGCGGCTGGAGGAATGGCGGCAAGCTGGCGGATGGCAGGCGCTCGCTGGTCGCCTGAGACACTGGCACTCGCACGGGCCAGCACTGCAGCATGCGCACCAATCTGCCGAGGGACAGACCGCTGTGCTGCTGCAGCGCGCCGGGTGCCCTGGCGATGCCTGGCTGACACAGCGAGTGTGGCAGCAGTGAGTGCCCGTGTTGACCTGTTCACTGACCGCAGCAGAGCAGCCAGTGACTGGACGGGACCACTGATCACCTGGCCAGTCGCTGACAGATCTGCCCGGTATTCCGCCTGACTGGTGGCCTCTAAGGGCCTGAACTCGGCCACACTCCGAGAGAGGGAATCGATGGACTCAGGCAACGGTGCTACTGCCGCCATGAGCTCCGTGTGCCGGCGCTCCGAGTCCGCGGACAAGTCTTCGAGGCGTTCCATCTCCTCGGCGAACAGCATCTCCTGACTGGAGGCTGGACTCTCCCTCTGGGGAGAAGGCCGCCGAGCTGGCCGACCCTTCCTGCGTTGCTGGAGGCCGCTGGGCCCAGCAATTGGACTCCCCTCCAACGCATCCCCCCTCTGGGGAGAAGGCCGCCGAGCTTCCACCCCCCTACTGCCTTTCTGCAGCACGCAGGTCCCAGGAGCTCCGCTCCCCTTCGACACTTCCGCCACGCTGCCCTCCAGGGAAGACGTGTCCCCTACATTGGCCTGGGTGGCCGCGGCTGAGGGTTCCCCTGATGGGCCGCCTTCCTCTTGCTCCTCCTCCTGCTCCTCCTCGGAGGGTCTGTCACTGGCAAGTTGAGGGACCGCCTCTTGACCATCTGAAAGCAGGAAGGCACAAGAGTAGCTTTAGAGTGAGGAGAGGGCGTCAGTGTGGGATGCATGAGTGGTGGCATTCAGCGCATTGGTCGGACAGTGGCAAAGGATGTAGATCTGATGCGCAAGTGGGACGAGAGAGGTGCTAAAGGTGATGTCCTTACCATTGCTGCCCAGAACAGGGTCGGCATCTCCACATGCAACGGGCCCAATCACCCGGCCACCCATGAGGCGCTCCACGCGATGTTGCAGGTCGGTGAGTGGCTGGATATGGGGTCGGCCTCCCCCGGTCGCAGTCCGGCTCTTACGATTATTCGCCAGCTTGGCCTGCAAGAGAAAGGACGGCCTCTAAGTACAGTGTGTCGCCGTGATCTTGTGTGCACTGCCTCCCATGGTGGAATAGCCTGGCCAGTGTGTCGCCATGATCTGGTGTGCACTGCCTCCCATGGTGGAATAGCCTGGCCAGTGTGTCGCCATGATCTGGTGTGCAATGCCTCCCATGGTGGAATAGCTTGGCCAGTGTGTTAAGTGCAGAATGTGCAATTGATGCTCATGCCTGTCCCATAGCTGCTGGATGAAGGCTGGCCATTTGAGCTTTCAGGTCCCTTTGCCCATAATGTGAGGTGCACATGCAAGGATGAGGAGGTCATTGGAAAGGGTACTCACCCTGACAATGCGTGTGAGGTCTTTTAACTTTTTGTGGCATTGGGCACCGGTCCTGGGGATGTCGCTGTTGGCTGACAGCTTGCTGGCGACATGCCTCCAGGCTCTCCTGTAGACACGGACCGTCGCCTTCTTGCCATTGTCCGGGTACCAAACATGGCGCCTCTTCTCCACAGCAGCAAGCAGCACACTCAGATCACACTCTGAGAAGCGCTGCGCATGTTCACGGGCCTTCTCCATGTCTTCAGGCGCTATTTGGGTCCAGCAGCAGTGTTCAGGCCTAGCTGGAGGGCTCCACTATCCAGGGCGTGGCAGCAGACACAGTCGACCCTTCCCCCTTAAGAGCTGGCCGGCGCCAGGGTGTCTGCTGTCAATCACGAGATGGCCGCACCTGCGCTGCGCCTGGCCTCGGCGCTATCGATCACCACCTCCGGCTTAGCGCCCAAAGAGAGGCGTCCAGCAGCAGTTTTAGCGCTCGCCCGAACTAGTAGGGCGAAGCTAATGAATATCGGAGAAGTGGCATAGATTTGGCGGCGGCCGCAAACTTTAGCGGACGCCCCACTTTAGCGCCCCAACAGTGGCATCAATGAATTTCTAGGCCATTGTCTTGTGGTCACTGAAACTGCAGTCAGAAGTGGATAATCCCTTGTGCAAACATCCTTGTAGCAGTTTCTGTAAACAAATTGATTAGCTAACTTCCCGAACTGCCTTTGATTGGCAGATTCAAACAGGCTACTCCCCAGTGCAAACAAGTAGCTAGTAGGTTACCGGACCCACCCAATACCACAGGGTGACTGACAGCTCGGGCTCCATTCATATGCTAACAGCCTGCCTGTCCTTTTGAAATTCTGTTTCCATGAGGTCTGTTCAGCCATTTTTATGCCCTGAGCAATTTAAACAGTCCAAACTCAAGAGTACATCTTTTAATAAAATGTACAATCTTAAAGTGTGCAATTTTCACAAAGTTCTTTGATTCCAGTGTCCAAGTGCTGCCTAGCCTACGAGCTTTTTAACGCAGCCCTTTTGCGGTTCTGGGTATGTTTTAAAACATTGTCCAACCCAGAGACAATTTAAAATCACACAAAGTCTTCGTCCATGATGTGGATTAATATTTCCCAATCTTCGGGGGCTATGGGGATTTTGCGAACCCCTACACAGTGTTGAATTAACATTGCTTGTTTTGTAAAGCCAAATTTGTAAATTAATTGGCGCTGTTGCTACCAGATGAGATTGTTTTTGCTTGCTTCTCTGTTAGAATTACTGCCCCTGTGAGCAATATTAACACAAGCACTCCTGCCTACCTCATATATGCCAGTGAAGAAGTTTATTGATGACTGGGCATGTGGGCCTTTCTCAAGCATTGGGAAGATAAGACTCAGCTCAAGAGTCATGAACATCAACTTGAAAACAACTGCTTATTGTGTAGCTGCCTAAATCTGAGGCGGTGCTATGGAAACCACCGCATAATATAAATGGGGCAATTTCTGTAATGACCAAAATAGGAGCCAATATTGCATTATTATGACTTGAAGCAGTTCTGTAATATAAATGCATGGAAATATCTCTAGGGAGTATATATAAGGGCAGTAAGGCACAGCTGTATTTTGAAAATAGTCAGGCAAGTTGAGGGGTACGGTAGCATAGTCTTTATGTTACTGGACTAGTAATCCAGAGGCCTGGAGACATGAGTTCAAATTCCACCACAGCAGCTGAGGAATTTCAATTCAATTAATTAAATAAATCTGAAATAAAAAGCTATCAATAATGATGACTATGAAACTACCATTTGTTGTAAAAACCCATCTGGTTCACTATTCCTTGAGGGAAGGAAATCTGCCATCCTTACCCGGTCTGGCCTACACGTGACTCCAGACCCACAGCAATGTGGTTGACTCTTAACTGCCCTCTGAAATGGCCTAGCAAGCTATTCAGTTGTGTTAAGGAAGGCGGCTCACCACCACATTCTCAATGGTAATTAGGGATGGCCAATAAATGCTGGCCTTGCCAGCGACACCCACATCCCGTGAATGATTTAAAAAAAGCTAGCATGCCAGCAGTACACCAACTGGGCTTTACTGAAATGCTAGCTAAATAGGTTGCTGTGATATGTTTGTTAACTTCTTCCATTTACAGACACATTAATTTTGTTACACACATTATTGGAAGCGCAAGCTTTTTAAAAAAATTTTTTTTTTTACCAATTATGTTTTTTAATTGGTCTGAAAGCATTGTTATTGTCCAATTTGTTAAGTTAAATTAATTTATTGGACAACTTTCCCCTCCACTTTAAATATATTATCTTTTATTGTTCATCAATATATATTGTAACAGTTGCTCCAGTTCACTTGAGAAAATGAAGACTCAAGCAGCAGACCAAAAATTGAAAGGTTTATCTCCTGGGTTTGAGGAAATTAGCTAACAAATGTTCGATCTTGCCAGGAAAAAGATTCTAATCAAAAAGAGAAAATTGCTGGCACTCGGCTTTTAGCATTGAAATTCAAACTGAATTAAAACCCCAGCACCTCTGGGGTCCATATATTATAATGCAAATGACAAAAATCAGAAATAGAGTCTCTTCTACCCATGCAGCCTAGCCCTCCGTGGTTTACTTTAACTGAAGTGCACATTTACTCATTTTTCATTTTAAAAAAGTCACAAAGCAATAATTACCAGAATGAGAAGAGTGCTTCAGAGCTAACTTTGTTGACTATAGTATTTTTAAAAGCTGCTTTGCCTGATGGGATATGACATAGTTACATACGTAGAGGATATCAAGTATCTACTAACTGAACACAGATATCACCTAATCCTAAACTGTACTATCTCTCTCTCTCTCTCTCTCTCTCTCTCAACTGTGCTGTTGGCTTTTGGACTCTGATATAAATGATGAGCTATGAATTTATACTTTAATACAACAGGTACAAGATCTGCAGAAATTTTGCTTTTGTAGATCAAAATAATGTAACTGCCTGCCACAATCGGTGTAAGCATTACTTTCGAACTTACAGTGTGTTGTCTGTAGTTTGTTTTAATTGTATATCTTTGCTTTAATATTAAAGAAAGGAGAGAATCTCAGCAACATGAGACCTTGACACAGTGAAATTTGCTGCTCAAGATCATTGTGCAAAATGTCAGAAGGAACCAGCAACCTAGCCAAAATCTAAGCCAAAAAGTCCTGTTTCCCCTGCACAGATAGAAGTGTGACATTGCACATCTTTAAAAGTCACATCTCACTAATGAAGAGGTTCAAAAAACAGATCATGAGTGGGGATGGTGCTGGCATCCTAAGACAATTGAAACAGTGGTGAAGCAGTCATTTTAATGAAAATGTATGCTCGCCTGAAACTTCTGATAACCATCATTAAATTCTCATCCAAAGCTCCCCCGGAGGGCTCAGCAAGTTAATTCAGTGAATGCTGGAAAAATCTTTGGATCAATCCCGAAGCTGTGCTGAGCTAGCTGATTTCAGCCAGGTTCTATAATTGGCCTCAGCACCTTTAGATTAGGGAAGGAAAAATATTGTCCCACTGGACATGTGTGCACGATGGGTAATGTCAGGATTGGGCTTGTCTGTGAATCCGTCCCATAGCCAAAAGTCTGTTGATAATCACACATGAAGAATGGCTAGTTAGTGGGTGAACCACAGGCTTGTAAGAGAAGAGAGAAAAATGGACAAGAAAATGAGTCCCACATTCAGCTCCCGGGAGTGAACATAAGAGATTACTTGTACAAGTTAGCCATGCATGTTAAGACATGAAAATATTTTCAGCTTGCCTCACCACATTCCCCAAGAAGATAATCATAGAATAATAGATTGATACAGCACAAAGGATGTCATTGGCCCTTCATGCCTGTGCTGGCTCTTTGGTAGAACTATCCAATTAATCCCACTCCCCCGCTCTTTACCCCAGCCCTGTAAATTTTTTCTCTTCAAGTATTTATCCAATTATCTTTTGAATGTTACTATTGAATCTGCTTCCACCACCCTTTCAGGCAGTGCATTCCAGATCACAACAACTCGCTGTGCAAAAAAAAATGTTTCTTCATCTCGCCTCTGGTTTTGCCAATCACCTTAAATCTGTGTCCTTTGATTACCGACCCTTCTGCCACTGGAAACAGTTTCTTCTTATTTACTCTATCAAAACCATTCATGATTTTGAACTCCTCTATCAAATCTCCATTAACCTTCTCTGCTCTAAGGAGAGCAACCCCAGCTTCTCCAGTCTCTCCACATAACTGAAGTCCCTCATCCCAGGTACCATTCTAGTAAATCTCCTCTGCACCCTCTCCAAGGGCTTGACATCCTTCCTAAGGTGTGGTGCCCAGAATTGAACACAATACTCCAGCTGAAGCCTAACCAGGGTTTTATAAAGGTTTAGCATAACTTACTTGTATTTATATTCTATTCCTCTATTAATAAAGCCAAAGGTCCCATATGTATTTCTAACAGGCTTCTCAACTTGTCCTGCCACCTTCAAAGGTTGATGTACATAAACCCCCAGGTCTCTCTGTTCCTGCACTCCCTGTAAAGTTCTACCATTTAGTTTATACTGCCACCCCTCATTCTTCCGACCAAAATGTATCACAAAATGAATACCTAGTTATTTACGTTGTCCAGGACCTAGACGAGCTGGTCACTGTCAACTTCTACGTGATGTTGATGAGGACAGCCTAGTGCATATAAATGCTAAATAGCCTTTTTAAGTGAGAATGGGTACAATTGGGTTCACCATCCAGAATCATGGTTGTTCAAAAAAGACTTACACATATTGAACACGTGCTTAGTAACTTGGTGTGATGGTGAAAGAAGAGAAGGATGGGAGTAGCTATAAAGTGGAAAGAAGAACAGATAAATGGAGCTTTAAGATCACTGTCCCCCTATCAATAATACTTAGTGCACTAAATAAGATTGACAAGGTATTGGACATGTCATTCAAACAACTCATAGGATGCTTAAAGACATTTCAAGGAATGGAATCAATGTTTATCTAAAGAGAAGAAAGGCATGGGGGAAGTGAAAGTCAGCATGGTTTCAGGGAGACCAGGTTTCTCATATATCTGCTGTGACACTTTGAGGTGGTAACTGTGGTAAACCACTGTTGTTAGTATTGTTGTACTTGTCTGTGCATGCCTCAGCTGACTCCGCCCCTGGCTCCACCCTCATGGCTGGGTATAAAGGTCGCTGCTCAGAAGCCTCCGGCCCTTTTGGATACCAGGCAACCCCAAGAGGCATGCTCTGTTCTTTGGTAATAAAAGCCTGTTTATTACTTACTCAATCTCCAGTCTTTTGTAGCAATTGATAGTGCATCAATTTTATTACCAAAGTTAAATGTTGGCTGCGGATGCTGATCAACCGATGGCGCAAAACGCTGAGCAGCAGGCGCTGCTGCGAGCCCTCAGACCAACATGCCTGGACCTAGACCCCCAAGAAGCGGGTTCGTCGACTAAATTCGCACAATGGCTGCGTTGCTTTGAGGCGTATCTGGAAGCCTCGACCGTGACTCTTGATGAAAATAAACTGAAAATCCTGGCCTCGAAGGTGAGCCACCAAGTCTATACTTTAATCCAAGATGCGACGACCTACGCGGCGGCTATCGACCTACTGAAAGGGCAGTATGCACGCCCGGTTAACACGGTCTATGCCAGGCACCTTTTAAGATCTCGCAGACAGCAGCCCGGGGAATCGGTGGAAGCCTTCCTACGGGCACTGCGGGTACTCGGACGCGGCTGCGACTGCAAGGAAGTATCGGCCGCGGCACATGCGGAGGGACTGATACGAGACGCTTTCGTTGCGGGTCTAAGGTCCGACTACTCCCGGCAGAGGCTGCTGGAGAAGGGTGAAATAGACCTGACAAAGGCAGTGTCCCTCGCGCTCTCGCTCGACGCGGCCCACAGAAATATGGACGCTTTCTCCCCTCATCACCCCGCGCCGTGGACGCCGCAATCTTGGGCCATGGGACCGCCACCTCCAACTGCTGCAGCGATGTCCAAGGCACAAAAATGCTATTTTTGTGGCCAAGCTAAACACCCTAGAGCACGCTGCCCCGCGAAGAATGCTACCTGCTCCGGCTGCGGGAAGAAAGGTCACTACGTTAGCGCCTGCAAAGGGAAGACCGCTAACGCCAGCAGCGCTGCGTGCGAACCGTGGGCGCAGCCATCTTGTCCGCCATCTTGGGCTCCCCCAGCCGCGTGGGGACCGTGGGCGCCGCCATTTTGTCCGCCATCTTGGACGCCTCCGACTTTGGTTACGGGGGACCCGGACTCCACCACCGCCTCATCGGACGACCGCATCGACACGCTTGAACATACGCTGGCTTCCGTGACGCTGGATCAATCTCTCCCGCATCAACTGTCCAGGTCCATGATGGACATTACGGTAAACGGCTGCGCCACTACCTGCCTTTTTGACAGCGGGAGCACGGAGAGTTTTATACACCCCGACACGGTGCGCAGTTACTCTCTCCCGGTCCTGCCGACGCGTCATCGCATCTCTATGGCTTCCAAAGCCCAGTCAGCGGACGTCGGTGGCTACTGTATGGTGACTCTTTCAGTGCGGGGTACTGAATACAAAAATTTTAAACTTCTGGTCCTGCCCCATCTCTGCGCTGCCGTCCTACTGGGGTTGGATTTTCAGTGCCACCTTAAGAGTGTCACTTTAGCGTATGGTGGACCCCTCCCCCCTCTCACAGTCTGCAGCCAGCAGTTTTTAAATCGCCCGCCGCGCGCCATTTGCAGCCTCTCCACCCTTAAAGTCTCCCCCCCCTCCTTGTTCGCTAACCTCACCCGCGACTGTAAGCCCATCGCTACCAAAAGTAGGCGTTACAGTGCCGGGGATAGGGGTTTCATTAAATCCGAGGTAGCGAGACTCCTGAAGGAAGGGATTATCGAGAGCAGCAATAGCCCATGGCGAGCACAAGTGGTGGTGGTGAAGGCTGGCGGCAAACAGCGCCTAGTTATTGACTACAGCCAGACGATCAACCGCTACACCCAGCTGGATGCATATCCACTCCCCCGCATATCTGACATGGTCAATCAGATAGCACAATACCGGGTGTTCTCGACGATTGATCTGAAGTCGGCATACCACCAGCTCCCCATCAGGGCTGAGGACCGCCAGTACACAGCTTTTGAAGCTGACGGTCGGCTCTATCACTTTCTCAGAGTTCCCTTCGGCGTCACCAACGGAGTTTCTGTCTTCCAACGGGAGATGGACCGGATGGTTGACCAGAACGCGCTCCAGGCCACTTTCCCATATCTAGACAACGTCACCATCTGCGGCCACGACCAGCAGGACCACGACGTTAATCTAGAGAAATTCCTCCGGACGGCCCAGCGGCTGAATCTCACATACAACAAAGACAAATGTATGTTTCGTACTACGCGCCTTGCTATTCTTGGCTGCGTAGTGGAGAACGGAGTCATCGGCCCAGACCCCGATAGAATGCGCCCCCTTATGGAGCTCCCCCTCCCCCACTGCCAGAAAGCACTGAAGAGATGCCTGGGGTTTTTCTCTTACTATGCGCAGTGGGTGCCCAACTATGCGGATAAAGCCCGACCCCTCATCAAGTCCGCCTCCTTCCCCCTGACAGCAGAGGCCTGTGCAGCCTTCACTCTCATAAAAGGAGACATTGCGAAGGCCACAATGCACGCTGTGGATGAGTCCCTTCCTTTTCAAGTGGAGAGCGACGCATCCGACTTTGCCCTAGCTGCAACCCTTAACCAGGCGGGGAGACCCGTGGCCTTTTTCTCAAGGACCCTCCAGGGCCCCGAGATTCGACACTCCTCTGTCGAAAAGGAGGCCCAGGCCATTGTGGAAGCCGTGCGACATTGGCGGCATTACCTGGCCGGAAAACGATTTACCCTGCTCACTGACCAGCGTTCAGTGGCTTTTATGTTTCATAATAAGCAGCGGGGCAAAATCAAGAATGACAAGATCTTAAGGAGGAGAATCGAACTCTCCACCTACAATTACGATATCTTGTACCGGCCCGGGAAACTCAATGAGCCCCCAGATGCCCTATCACGTGGTACGTGCGCCAACGCGCAGGTTGATAGGCTACAGACCCTCCACAATGACCTCTGCCACCCGGGGGTCACCAGGTTCTTCCATTTTATCAAATCCCGTAACCTGCCCTACTCCATCGAGGAGGTCAGGACCATGACCAGGAACTGCCAGATCTGTGCCGAGTGCAAGCCGCATTTTTATAGGCCAGACAGAGCGAGCCTGATCAAAGCCACGCGCCCCTTCGAGCGGCTGAGCATCGATTTTAAAGGGCCCCTCCCCTCCTCTGACCGCAATGTGTACTTCCTCAATATAATTGATGAGTACTCCCGTTTCCCGTTTGCCATCCCTTGCTCGGACATGACCAGTACCACGGTCATTAAATGTCTGAATGACCTCTTCGCCTTGTTCGGTTTCCCTAGCTATATCCATAGCGACAGGGGCTCATCTTTTATGAGCGACGAACTTCGGCAGTACCTGCTCGCGAGAGGCATTGCTACAAGCAGGACCACCAGCTACAACCCCCGGGGTAACGGCCAGGTGGAAAGGGAGAATGCGACAGTCTGGAAGGCAGTCCTTTTAAACTTAAAATCTAAGGGCCTTCCGACCTCCCGCTGGCAGGAGGTCCTCCCTGCGGCGCTCCATTCCATTCGGTCGCTGCTCTGTACACCCACCAATGCCACTCCTCACGAGAGAATGTTCTCCTTCCCCAGGAAGTCCACGTCGGGGATTTCGCTACCAACATGGCTGACTTCTCCAGGTCCCGTCCTACTGCGGAAGCACGTGAGGACCCATAAGGCGGACCCCCTGGTCGAGAGGGTGAGCCTCCTCCACGCTAACCCGCAGTATGCTTACGTGGTGTACCCGGACGGGCGGGAGGACACAGTCTCCATTCGAGACCTCGCACCTGCAGGTGCTCCTGAAACACCCTCTTCGCCACCCACCGCTACTCCTGCCTACCCCCAGGACACAGTCCCCGCACGAGACCTCGCACCTTCGGGTGCCTCTGAGAGACCACCATCGCTACCTCCCATTACCCATGCTCTGACCCCTGTAGACGGCATGCAGCAGCCCCAGGGTCCGCCACCTGCTACACCTCCTCTGAACGAGACACCGGGTTCACCGTTGGATGCTGCACCATCACCGCCGTTGCTGCGACGCTCAGGACGGCTTACAAGGCCTCCTGATAGACTTCAGTACACAAATTTTTAGTGCACTTCACCCCGCCGGACTCAATTCTAAACAAGGGGTGAATGTGGTAAACCACTGTTGTTAGTATTGTTGTACTTGTCTGTGCATGCCTCAGCTGACTCCGCCCCTGGCTCCACCCTCATGGCTGGGTATAAAGGTCGCTGCTCAGAAGCCTCCGGCCCTTTTGGATACCAGGCAACCCCAAGAGGCATGCTCTGTTCTTTGGTAATAAAAGCCTGTTTATTACTTACTCAATCTCCAGTCTTTTGTAGCAATTGATAGTGCATCAGTAACTCAGTTAATGATTAGAAAATATTTGGTGGATTAAATGTAGAATCATAGAATCTTACAGCACAGAAGGAAGTCATTCAGCCCACCGTGCCTGTGCCGGCTCCTTGAAAGAGCTATCCAATTAGTCCCACCCTCCTACTTTTTCCTCATTGCCCTGCAATGTTTTCCTTTTCAAGTATATATCCAACTCCCCTTTGAAAGTTACTATTATAAGAACATAAGTACATAAGAAATAGGAGCAGGAGTAGGCCATTCGGCCCTTCGAGCCTGCTCTGCCATTCAATGAGATCATGGCTGATCTTCAGCCTCAATTCCATTCACCGGCCCTATCGCCATATCCCTTGATGCCTTTACTAGTCAGAAATCTATCGACTTCTGTTTTGAATATACCCAATGACTGAGCCTCCACAGCCCTCTGGGGTAGAGAATTCCAAAGATTCACCACCCTCTGTGTGAAGAAATTTCTTCTCATCTCAGTCTTGAATGGCCTACCCTTTATCCTGAGGCTGTGGCTCCTGGTTCTAGATTCCCCAACCAAGGGAAACATTCTCCCAGCATCCACCCTATCAAGCTCTGTGATAATTTTGTATGCTTCAATGAGATCCCCTCTCATTCTTCTGAATTCAAGAGAATACAGGCCTAGTTTACTCAATCACTTCTCAGACGACAGTCCCGCCATCCCAGGAATCAATCTCGTGAACCTTCATTGCACTCCCTCTATGGCAAGTATATCCTTCCTTAGGTAAGGAGACCAAAATTGTACACAGTACTCCAGGTGTGGTCTCACCAAGGCCCTATATAATTGGAGTAAGACTTCTTTACTCCTGTACTCAAATCCTCTTGTAATGAAGGCCAGCATACCATTTGCATTCCGACTGGTTTGCTGCACCTGCACATTCACTTTCAGTGACTCATGTACAAGGATGCCCAGGTCCCTTTGAGCATCTGCATTCCCCAATCTTTCACCTTTTAAGAAATACTCTGCCTTTCTGTTTTTTCTACCAAAGTGGAAAACTTCACATTTATCCACATTATAATCCATCTGCCATGTTCTCGTCCACTCACTGAGCCTGTCGAGATCCCCTTGAAGCCTCTTCACATCCTCTTCACAACTGACACTGCCACCTAGCTTTGTGTCATCAGCAAATTTGGAAATGTTACATTTAGTCCCCTCATCCAAATCATTGATATAGATTGTGAATAGCTGGGCCCCAAGCACCGATCCTTGCAGTACCCCACTAGTCACAGCCTGCCATCCTGAAAAAGAGCCGTTTATCCCTGCTCTTTGTTTTCTGTCTGTTAACCAATTCTCAATCCATGCTAGTATATTACCCGCAATTCCATGTGCCCTAATTTTGTTCACCAACCTCTTGTGTGGGACCTTATCGAAGGCCTTCTGAAAATCCAAATACACCACATCTACCGGTTCCCCTTTGTCTACTCCAGTAGTTACATCCTCAAAGAACTCCAATCGGTTTGTCAAACAGGACTTCCCTTTCATAAATCCATGTTGACTCTACCCAATCTTACTATTAGTTTCTAAGTGCCCAGTTATTGCATCCTTTATAATAGATTCCAGCATTTTCCCAACTACTAATGTGAGGCTAACAGGCCTGTAGTTCCTCTCCCTCCTTTCTAAAATAGCGGGGTTACATTTGCTATCCAATCTGCAGGAATCTATAGAATTTTGGAAGATGATAACCAATGCATCCACTATCCCAATGGCCACCTCTTTCAAAACCCTAGGATGTAGGTCATCTGGTCCTTGACATTTATCGACTTTTAGTCCCATTAATTTTGCTAGTAATAATAATTTCTTTAAGTTCCTCATTCTCGCCACACCCTTGGTTTTCTCGTATTTCTGGGAGGTTTTTTGTGTCTTCCTCCGTGAAGACAGAAACAAAGTATTTATTTAACTTCTCTGCCATTTCCTCATTCCCCATTATAAATTCTCCTGTCTCTGACTGTAAAGGACCTGCATTTACCTTCACCAGTCTTTTCCTTTTCCTTTTCACATACCTATAGATGCTTTTACAATCTGTTTTTATATTTTTCGCTAGTTTGTGCTCATATTCCATTTTCCCTTTCTTTATCAATTTCTTGGTCCCCTTTTGCTGATTTCTAAAAAGATCCCAATCCTCAGGCTGACCGCTTTTTCTGGCAACTTTATAAGCTTCCTCCTTTGACTTAATACTAGCTTTAATTTCTTTTGTTAGCCATGGTTGGGTCACTTTTCCTTTTGGGTTTTTGGGGTATTGAATTTAGTTCCACCATCCTTCCAGGCAGTGCATTCCAGATCATAACAACGTGCTGAGTAAAAAAAATTCTATGGATCTCTAGAGGCCATATATAAAAATTACCTGCATGGTAGCAATACTGGAGACTGGTCTGAAGCACTAATCTCTCGAGAAGTTGCACAGAAATTCTAAGGGTAGATTTTCCAATTACTAAGTTTAGTTAAAAAGAGTAGGCAGGAGTATAGAATGGTGTTCTTTGTGCTTATATTCACATCCACTTTTTGGGTTAAAACTAGATGCAGTATATGTAGATGTTCAGATGGTGTTTTATAAGATGCCTCAAGAGGCTTGCTAGAAAAATTCAAACATATGGCATGAGAAGAAATTTCATGGCATAGTTAGAATGTTGGTTGAGAGACAAGAAATAAAGATTTGGGGTAAAATAGTACTGCTTGAACTGAAGAAAGATTGGAAGTGTTGCGCTTCAGGGTTATTTTGATTCTTGGAATATATGTATGATTCGGACTTGGGCACAGGAGCACAATCTTGAACTTGGTTGATGACATGAAAGTAAGGAGCTTGGCAAACAGCATAGAGGGCTATAAAAGACTTCAGGAAGAGGAAGCAGATGCAATGTAATATGGATAAGTGCGAGATAATACATTTTGGGAGGGAAAGCAAGGAATGGGAGTTTTCACTCAATGGGAAGGTGCTGAAGGACATGGATGAACAGACAGGCCTAGAGGTTAAAATACATAATTTCCTGAAAGTGCAAGTTCAGGGAGATAACACCATAAAAAAAGGCAAACATCATTATGGATTTTATGAACTGGGGAATAAAGTACAAGAGTAAGTTTTTGTAAATTTGTGCAAAATATTTGTAATGCCACAGTTAGAGTATTGTGCACAGTTTTGCACACCCCCCCATGATAGAAAGGACAGTAAAGCCATAATGTACAGTATAGATTCAACCTTATATGAGAAACTGGAGTTATAAGGAGAAACTTGAGATATTGGAAGGCTAAGGCTAAGATAATATTTAATTGAGGTTTTTAAAATTATGAAGGGGGAGAAATTCAGTTGGTTGCGCCATCCGTTAGTGCCTTAAGAGGGCGATAAGTGGGGCGCGAGCCAGCTAGCGCCCGGGCGCGGCGAGACCTGCGCCTCTCGCGAAATTGAGCGGACATATAGCGGCGGCGCTATACCGCAACGCCCGCTCAGCTGCGCACGCAGATCCTGATGTCATTTCATGGTGCAACGCCATTGGGGCGCCCCGAACCGGAAATTCAGTGGTGCCCCTCTCCTTTCCGCCTGTCGCTTCCAGCGACTGGTTGAGTGGAATGGTTCCCAGTCGCTGTGGGGCTGGGGGGGGCGCTATTTAAAGGGGGCTCTTCCTGGCTTCTTTGTGGTAGCCATTTTTGGACCACTCCTTCTGTGAGAGAGAGAGAGATTTGCAGAGAGACAAAGGGAGAGAGCTTTGTGCATTGAGTCAGCGCTCGCAGAGGTACTTTTGGCTTCTGACCAGAACTTTGTAGTTGGTTTGCTTTTTCACCGGCATAACCTTCAGTGGCCACATACTATGGGGGCTGCAATGGATGGGAACGTTGGGCTTCTCCATTACATTGCGAGGGCACAGAGACGCAGAGAGAGAGTGCCAATCATGGCCAGACGGAGGAGGGCCAACAGGCATTGTCACACGAGACCTTACCGTCCCAGGGTTTTCCGCCAACAGTTCTCATACCTCAATATGACTGAGGAGCAGTGTTTTCAGAGGCTGCGATTCAGCAGGGAGGTGGTCACTGAGCTCTGCCACCTGCTTCAGCCAGATCTGCAGCCTCAACTGAGGAGCAGGACGCCTCTGTTGGTGGCAGTGCAGGTCACAGTGGCTCTCAACTTCTATGCCACCGGCTCCTTTCAATCCGCTACTGGGGACATTGCCACTATCTCCCAGTTCGCGGTGCATTGCTGCATCCATCAAGTGATGAATGCCCTCTTTAAAAGGAGACGTCAGTACATCTCCTTTCCCATGACCCCGGACAAGCAGCAAGAGCGTGCAATGGGATTTGCAAGAATAGCGGGCTTCCCCATGGTCCAGGGCGCCATTGACTGCACGCATGTGGCTTTGCGTGCACCGCAAGAGAATGCCGAGGATTACCGCAACCGGAAGGGGTTCCATTCGTTGAACGTCCAGTTGGTCTGTGACCACAGACAGCTGATAGTCGCTGTCAATGCCCGCTTTCCAGGCAGCAGCCACTATGCCTTCATCCTGCGCCAGACTTTTGTGGCAGACCTTTTCAAGGCCCGGCTCACCCAGGAGGCTGGCTTCTCGGGGACAAGGGCTATCCTCTGTGCACCTGGCTGATGACCCCACTCCATTCGCCCTGCACCCCTGCTGAAGAACGATACAATGAGAGCCATCAAGTGACCAGGAACATCACTGAGCACACAATTGGTGTGCTCAATCAATGGTTCCACTGTCTGAACCATTTCGGAGGAGCCCTTCAGTACTCACCTGAGCGAGTCTCCCATTTCGTTGTTGTGTGCTGCATACTGCATAATCTGGCAATCCTCAGGACTCAGCCACTGCCACCAGACATTGGAGCACCAGCAGAGGAGGAGGAGGAGGAGGAGGAGCAGCAGCACCAAGATGGGAGGGAGGCATAAAGTGCAAGGGCCGTCCGTCAGCGGCTTATAGCAAGTCGGTTCTAGGCCCCCTCTGAGGGAATGGCTTCTGCCATTCAAAGAACCTGAATGGAACCGTGCCGCAACCCCTAAGCCGGTCAAGGCAACAAATAGTTCAAAGAGCAAACATGCACATTCTGAATAAAGACACTTCTTTATTTAGCAAACTGTGTGCCCTTCCCGCATGACAAAGTAATAGAGAGAAAACCCAAAAAAAGCAGTCAGTCACATAACTGGCTCTCACAACCTGGAGATAATGAACAAAACAGTAACCAAAAAATGACCACGATCCTCGGCCTTCAATAAAACATTTAACAGCATTTTGCCACACCTCCTACTTTTTGCCCTTCGAGGGTGATCTGCTTTGCTTGCGAGATTTGCCCCTTCCCACCCTGCAGCTCCTCCACAATGGGACCCCAGTGGCTGCAGCAAGGCTGGGGGAAAGCTGCTGAGTGTCAGAAACTGAGACTGCAGATGCCCTTGAGGGATGGCCTGGACCAGCTCTGGGCCTGGAGGGCCCGGCTGCTGACTGCTCCAACTCTGCATGGGCGGCAGCAGTCTGTCCTACAGGTGGTGGCAGCTGCAGTGGAGAAGTGGCAGTGTTGGCAGCAGTCCTGACAGCAACTCCCTGTTTGGACGACACACTGGCACTCCCACGGGGCAGCACTGCAGCACGCGGAGCAATCTGCTGAAGCACAGACTGCTGGCCTGCTGCGGCGCGGCAAGGGCCCCGGCGATTCCTGCCCGATCCAGCGAGGGTGGCAGCAGTCAGTGCTCGTGTGGCCTCAATCTGCGTCTGCATCAGACCAGCCACTGACTGCATTGCAGCACTAAGCACTTGCGTGGCAGCCGCCTGTGCTGCGCCGAAGTCCTGGAGACTCCTTGCCTGTGCTGCACTGAAGTCCTGGAGGCTCCTTGCCTGTGCTCCGCCTGGGCGCTCATTTCAGTGAGAAGCCGCACCTCTTCTACGCTCACTGTAGCAGGACTCGAGGCCAGACTCTCCCATGGGGAGAAGGCCACCAAGCTTCCCTACCCCCCCCCCCGCCACATTGTTGCAGCCCACTGGGCCCCGGAGCTTCACCCTCCTCAGACCATTCCCCCCTGCTCCCCTCCAGGGAAGACGTGTCCCCATTATGGCCATGGGCTGCCTCGGCTGAGGGTGGCACTGATGGTCCAGCTTCCTCCTCGTCGTCGCCTTCAGAGTCACTCACAGTGGCAGCTTGAGGGCCCGCCTCCTCACCTGGCGAATCAGCATCTGAAAGCAGGGAGGTACAAGAGTGGCTTTAGCGTGAGGACAGGATGGCAGCGAGGGAGGCATGAGTGCTGCAATGTACTGTATTGGGTCGATAGTGGCAAAGGATGCTGGTGTGAGGCACAAGTGGAAGGAGAGAGGTCAAAAAGGTGATGACCTTACCATTGCTGTCCAGAACGGGGTTGGCATCTCCAGTGGCGACGGGGCCAATCATCCGGCCTGCCATAATCCACTGGACTCACTGCTCCAGAGGGCTTGAAGGTGAGGCCGGCCTCCCCCGGTCCATTGCTGCTGCCTCCTGTTATGCGCCAGCTAGCCCTGCAAGAGAAAGGACGGGCTCTGAGTACAATGTGAAGCCCTGATCTTGGCAGCACTGCCTCCCATGGTCGATTAGCCCTTACAGTGTGTAAAGTGCTGAATGTGCGTGTGAGTTTCCTGAAAGGGCCATAGGTGTTGGATGAGGGCTGGGCATTGGGGCTTTCAGGACCCTTTGGCCATAAAGTGAGGTCGACATGCAGGGATGAAGAGGATTCTGAAAAGGGTACTCACCCTGATGACCCGAGTGAGGTCGTTGAACTTCTTCCTGCATTGCACAGGGGTCCTAGGCACCATGCTGCTGGAGGTCACTCTGTGAGCCACCTCCCTCCAAGCTTTGCGATAGTTGTTAGGCAGCGGCCTCCTGCCAGTGTCCGGGAACAGGATAGATCGCCTGCGCTCCACCGCGCCAACCAGAACCTGCAAGGCCCCCTTGCTGAACCGCTGCGCTCACTCCCTGGCCCTCTCCATGGTCCTAGGCATAAGAAAGTGGCAGTAGGTCTGTCCAGGCCAAGAATCAGGGCTCCGATGTGCAGGGTGTGGCTGCAATCCCAAATCGAACCTCCCCTTTAAGAGCTGACCGGCGCCAGCATGTCTGCGTGCAATCGCTAACTGGCAGCACCTGCGCTGCGCCCGTCCTCGGTGGTAGCACCTCGCTTCTCCGGCTTAGCGCCTTAAGACAGTTGTGCAGCGCCTCTTTTAGCGCTCCAAGCACCTTCTGGGGCGAAGCAGGCCAATTTACCAGTAGGTGGCGATAATTTGCGCCGGGCGAAAAATTTCACGCCCGGCCGATAGTTACGCCCCAAACGGGGCGATACTGAATTTCTCCCCCGAAGTGTTTTGACAGACAATGGGGAAAGACGATAGGGTAGGCATCACCTTCCCTGTCTGGTTGGCAAGCTGGCAGAGCAGATCAACTGTCCATCATAGAACCGGTCTGATTTTCATTGCATTAATTTCAGAATTGTTGAGTGAGGTGAGTCAGAAGGTGAGAGTACTACCACCGAGCCAAGGCTAAGACCTGATATACTGACCTGCAAATTTATAGTAGTGGTTCAACTGACACATAGGCCACGATTTTGCCGGCGCTCAGGGGGTGGGTTTGGAGGCAGGTCAGATGGTAAAATCGCAAATATTGACGGCGGGTTCCGATCCCGCTGTCAGCCCGCCTCCATGCAACTTTCCCAAATGCGGGCTCCCAGACTCCCGTTCGGTCCCGCCTCCAAGCGGCGGGATAGGCCCTTAATGCAGTTAACAGCTTGTTAACTGCCTGGATAATGTCTATTTTGACAGCGGTTTTAGATTTTGCCACTTTTTCTGCGTGTTCCACGCCGTTCCCAAACCATGCCAGCTGATTGTGCTGGGTTCACAAGTGGCTGCCTTCTTCACAGCTGCAGCTCCAGCATAAAAACAGAGCTCTCAACAAGGATCAGTTACAGGTGGCAGAACGTTGTTTTTCAGGTCATGGAAAACTTTTTGCAGGCTAACTGATCTTGGAAGTGGTGAAGCTGAGATCTATCTCCACTGTGACCTCCTGGGAAAACCCTCTCCCTACATTGACTGAGCGCTTCCTCAACTGAGATATCTACCAGCAGCATGGGAACCATTTATTTCCTTTCATCCTTGTCCTCAGATTTGGAGGAAGAGCAGCCTCGGCAGCAGCAGAACCAGGCACAACAGCAGCAGCAACAGCAGGAGCGCCAACCTCCTGCTCATTCACCTGATGCTGCACAGGGCAGAAGGCATCAGTGCAGGGCTGCACGTCGCCGCAGGAGATACCCCCGACACAGAGTTTGCAGGCCAAAGATGGCCTTCCGCAACATGACTGAGCAGCAGCACCAAAGGGGGCTGAGACTTTTGCGAGAGTTAGTCACTGACATCTGCGCAATGCTGCACCAACACCTGGAGCCCAGATGAGCGGGTGGACACCCCTTACCAGTGGCTGTCAAAGTCACCTCCGCCCTCAATTTTTCTGCTTCAGGGTCCTTCCAGGGCTCATCTGCAGACATCAGCGGCATCTCCCAGTCGGTCGCACACACTTGCATCATGCAGGTAACCGATGCCCTCTTTGGAAAGGCGCACAATTACTTCCACTTCTCCATGGCTGAAGCAAGTGTAACCGCGCATGCGGTTGGCTTTGCAAATATGGCAGGCTTGCCAAGGGTGCAGGGTGTCATAGACTGCACACAAGTGGCCCTTAGGGCACCCCATCACAACCCAGCTGTTTTTGCCAACCGCAAGGGCTTCCACTCCCTTAACGTCCAGCTGATTTGTAACCACAGGAAGGACTTTTGCACGTTTGCGTGAAGTACCCCGGCAGTTGCCATGACTCGTTCATCCTGTGGCAGTCTACAGTGCCCCTGCTCTTCAATCCGCCAACTCAACTTTCTGGATGGCTGCTTAGAGACAAGGGCTATCCCCTGAAGACGTGGCTGATGACGCCGTTGAGGAGGCCATTGAATGAAGCTGAGGAGCGCTACAGTGCCAGCCACATTTTGACCAGATCCATCATCGAGCACACCATCAGCTTGCTCAAGATGTGATTCAGATGCCTTGTCAGATACAGTACTTAGCAGCCAGGGTCTCCAGAATCATCATGGTCTGCTGTGCACTGCACAACAGCACACAGCATCGTGGTTTGCAGCTGCCTGAGGAACAAGTGGCTCAGCGCATAGCTTCCTCAGATGACTAGGAGGAGTAGGAAGAAGACCTTGCGAAGGCGGATGAGCCAGCTGCAGCAGCGCGCGAGCACATTGCTGCCTGGGATGCAAGTGATGCACTAATCTTTGCCAGATTCGCTTAGGTAGATGAATCAAACACATGTGGCTGGCACCTTCTTATCACATCATAGACAATGGACAAGAACCTGTGGGTTCCTATCACCCTGACTGTTAAATCCGTGAATGTTGATGTATGGTGTCCTTCAATAAATCGACAGAGACTGCAGAGGAACAATCAACAGGTGTTTACTGGATGCAGGTTACTCTAAAACTAAAGTACAGATCCCTACTCAGGGTTTATATACAGGTGTGGTCACTGCCGGTACTACAGTATACAGGAGCTGTAAAAAGTAGTTCTACCCTTAAAGGTGCATACACTACAATTCCTCCCCTTTTAGATTAACAGTACCATAACATTCATTTAACAATTAACACTTTTAACATGCAACATTAACTGCAAATAGTCCATTTATAAATTCAGTCTTTGGGGCGGCTTCCTGATCCTTTCTGGATAGTGCCTTTCCTGAGTGTCTTGCTCTTGGTGCGGAGGCGATTCTGGCCCCCTGTCGTCGGTTGGTTCTTCAGCTCCCGATGCTACTGTTTCTGGGGTAGATGCTACCTGTATGTAGGGTTCATCACCAGGTACACGAGACCTGGGGTTGACTCGTTCCTGTGACTCTAGGATCTGGTCGACATGGCGTCTCACAATGTTCTCCCCAACATCCACTGTGTACATTAGTGGCCCCTGCCATGTGCATATTGTTCCTGGTTGCCATTTCTCTGTTCGGTAGTCGCGGGCCAAGACTGGTTGCCCTAAATTGAAGCTCCTTGTCGGCTTCTCATTGATGTGCTGGAATTGCTTATTCTCAACATCTCTTCGTACATTTGGTCTGAGCAAATCCAGATGAGATCTCAACCTTCGGTTAAAGAACATCATGGCCAGGGCCTGGTTGGTGACTGCATGTGTCGCATTTCTGTAGGCTAACAGGAAATTGTCCACCTTATGCTGTAGTGGAATGTCGTCATCGCACATGGCCCTTACTGCTTTTTTAAAGGTTTGTACGAACCTCTCAGCCAATCCATTTGTGGCTGGATGATACGGGGCGGAGGTGTAATGCCTTACCCCATTCCTTTTCATAAATCTTCGAAACTCTTCGGACACAAACTGTGGTCCGCTATCAGAGCAAATCTGCTCTGGCAAGCCGTTCCTGGCAAAGATGGTCCGTAGGACTGCAATAGTTTTCTCCGTGGTGGTGGAGGACATTTTGATCACCTCAGGCCATTTCGAGTACGCATCCACGGCTATTAAAAACATTGAGTCCATGAATAGACCAGCAAAATCAATATGCACCCGTTGCCATGGAGATGAGGGCCACTCCCATGGGTGTAGAGGGGCATGTGGTGGTGCATTTTGGACCTTCTGCCATCCTGAGCAGCTCTTTGTCAGGTTCTCGATTTGCTGATCGATCCCCGGCCACCACACATAAGCCCTAGCAAGGCTTTTCATTTTCACCCCTCCCAGATGGCCTTCGTGAAGCTCATTGAGCACTCTCTCCCTTAACTTGGGTGGAATTACCACTCGGGATCCACACATCAAGGTCCCCTGGCATACTGACAGCTGTTCTCTTCTGGATGAGAATGCTGGCAACAGTGAGTCGCCATGTACTGGCCATCCCTTCACCGTCAAATCATATACCCGAGACAGTGTCGGGTCATTTTGGGTCTCCTTCTCTATACCAGCGTTAGTTACTGGCAAGCATTTAATTATAGTCGAATGAAATATTTCAACAGGATCCACTGCTGGTGCATCCTCCGCAGTAGGCAGTGGCAGGCGTGATAGCCCATCAGCATTTCCATGCTGTTTCGTGCCCATATACTCGATATCATATCGGTGCACCCCTAGAAAAAGGGACCATCTTTGTAGCCGTTGCGCAGTCATCACCGGAACGCCCTTCTTTGGATTGAAGATGGAGACAAGTGGTTGGTGGTCAGGCAGCAAGGTGAACTTCTGCCCGTGCAGATAGTGGTTGAACTTATTCACTCCCCACACTAGCCTGAGGGCCTCCCTGTCAATCTGGGCGTAGTTACGCTCGGCTGAGGTTAGTGACCGAGACGGAAAGGCTACTGGCCTCTCCGAGCCGTCCAGGAATTTGTGCGACAGCACCACTCCAATGCCATAGGGTGATGCATCACACGCCAGCCGAATTGGTAGTGCTGGGTTGAAATGAGCCAACACCTCTTTTGATGTGATCAATTCTTTGCACTTCTGGAAAGCTCGTTTACATTTGTCATTCCACTTCCATGGTACCCCCGTTTGCAGTAGAGTGTTCAGTGGGTGTAGAACTGCAGACAAATTCAGCAAGAACTTATGGTAGTAGTTCACCAATCCGAGGAACGACCTCAGTTGTGACACATTTTCCGGTGCTGGAGCCTTGACTACTGCCTCAATCTTTTCAGGGGACTTATGTAACCCCTCTTCATCAATAACGTGGCCACAATACGAGATCTGCTTCTGGAAAAACTCGCATTTGTGGCGATTAGCTCGGAGCCCATAATCCTTCAATCTAGTGAGTACCTGCTCCAGGTTGGCGAGGTGATCACTGTCATTTTCGCCCGTGACCAGGATGTCATCCAAATAACACTGGGTCCCTGGAATCCCTTGCAGGACTTGATCCATTGCCCTTTGCCAAATAGCCGGGGCTGATGCTACCCCGAACACCAGCCGATTATATTGGTAGAGACCTTTATGAGTGTTGATCGTGAAGTATTGTTTCGAGGCTTCTTCTACCTCCATTTGCAGGTACACCTGGGCCAGATCAATCTTAGTGAAGCGTTTCCCTCCAGATAGCGAGGCGAAAATATCTTCAATCCGCGGAAGCGGATATTGTACAGTGTGAAGGACTGGGTTCACTGTCACCTTAAAGTCCCCACAGATGCGAACCTTCTTTGGTTCCCCAGGCGTATTACTCAACGACCTCTTCATTACAAGAACGATCGGTGTAGCCCACTCACTCCAGTCCACTTTGGATAGTACTCCTGAACATTCCAAACCTTCCAGATCTGCTTTGACGGCTGGGCGGATCGCATTAGGTACCGGTCTGGCCTTAAAAAACTTTGGGCTTGCATTCTCCTCTATTTTGATCGTTGCTGTTATGCCTTTTAGTGTTCCGAGTCCCTCCTGGAACACTTCTTGTGCGTCAGTTAGCATTTTTGACAGTCGTCCAGGTGTGACGTCGTCATCCTTTTTGGCATCTACAGTCAGTGCTTGTATGGAATGCCAATCTAGCTGTATCTTCCGGATCCATTCACGCCCTAGTAGTGGTGGTCCTCCATCTGGCAATAAATATATGTCCATTTTTGGTGTTTCCTTGCCGTTGTATATCACGTTCACCCTTATTTTTCCTTTGGGGTAGACTTTTTGCCCCATGTACGTCTTCAAGACAATCTCTGTATCTCTCAAGGGTATATGTGAGAATAGCCGCTTGTAGTCCCTTCGGTTTATGACTGTTAGGGCTGATCCTGTGTCCAATTCCATTTTCACTTAGACTCCGTCTATTTTGAGCTTGACCCAGATAGTTTGGTGATCCTCCATTTTGATTACATGATGTAGTTTCAGACAACCCAGCTCCTTGCTTCCGGAGTCGGTATCACTTTTCTGTTCGTCTGAACTACTCTCCGTCACCTTATGTACGTTTTTGTACTTCTGTGGCGATTTCTTGCTGCTGGTTTTCTTTCCCGACCTGCAGACACTTGCTATGTGTCCTACTTTTCCACACTGTCTGCACACTTGGTCCTTGAACCAACAATCCTTATGGTCGTGTGTTGTTCTGCCGCAGCGATAACACTTCACTGCTCCATATGACATTTCATTTGTGCCATATTCTTGCGATCTCCGTTGGATCTCTGCAGCGCCCCGTGCGGCTGCTTCATGTAATACTGCCATGCTGAAAGCCTTGTCCAGCGTAAGATCCTTTTCTGATAGAAGCCATTTCTGGGCTCCTTCACTTTGAAGCCCACACACAAACTTGTCCCTTAAAGTATCTTCTAGTCCCGTTCCAAACTGGCAGTGTTTCGCTAGTTTGCGCAGTTCCGTTAAATACTCAGCATTACTTTCGTCTTTATGCTGGTTCCTTTTGTGAAACTTAAATCTTTCTGCTATCAGCAGTGGTGTGGGGTTTAAGTGGCCCTGTAGAATTGCCACTATGCTTTCAAAATCCTTTTCTACTGGCTTCTCTGGGGTTATTAGGTTTCGCAGTAAGCCGTACGTTTTTGCACCCATGGAATTCAACAATACCAGTGCTTTCCTGGCATCTGGCACTTCATTCGCCTTGCAGTACACTTCTACACGTTTTATATATGTTGCCCAATCTTCAACTTCATTGTCGAACGCTGTGGCACTGTCACTCTTCTGCATCCCTGGGTGTGGTTAGACTGGCTAAAAATGGCGTCTCCCACGCTCTCCCTTCTTCTCCGCTGGCTCAAAATGGCGTCTCCCGCGCTTCCTTTCTTCCCCCGCGAACGCTGCTCAGCCCTTGAAACCCCGGCTACGCTCTGTGCGTTTTCCCTTCTCTCGTTGACGCTGCTCGGTCTTCAACCCCGGCTGCACCCTGTGCGCTTTACCCTCTCTCTTACCCCGTCGACGCTGCTCGGCCTTTTTCTGTGCCGTTGGTCGGCTCCAGCTGCCGCCGTCCGGGAAGGGTCTGCGCCGTACCTGCTGCCAGCCTGCTGCGCTGGATCGTCTCGACTGGGGAACCAAGCCCAGCTCTCCACAGCCTCCTCTGCGATGTTCAAGTCCTCTCCGGATGGTCGATGCCCGCACTGGTGGAATCGGCCATCTTCTACAGAGTTGCAGGTGGGTTCGAATCAACTCGTCGCCACTGTTAAATCCGTGAATGCTGATGTATGGTGTCCTTCAATAAATCGACAGAGACTGCAGAGGAACAATCAACAGGTGTTTACTGGATGCAGGTTACTCTAAAACTAAAGTACAGATCCCTACTCAGGGTTTATATACAGGTGTGGTCACTGCAGGTACTACAGTATACAGGAGCTGTAAAAATTAATTCTCCCCTTAAAGGTACATACACTACACTGACCACCATCATTACAAATGCAAGTCGCCCTGAGCCCTCAATGTGCAGCTTCCATTTCCCAGGTCACATAGGCCAGAACTTCAACTGTTTGCCATCACTTCTGTTTAATCAATGCACAAAAGGATGACAATGGCAAAAAATAAAGACAACAAAAGACAACAGAACAGAACACACAAGTGACTACCCTTGTGACTAATTGTATTTTATCTTCCTCTTACACCTGCTTCTATGTAGTGCTTCTCCTGTGGCTTCAGCAGATGTGGAGGTACCTTGCTCACTTTCATGCTGCTCCTGCTTTGACACCTTTGGCAGGTGACCTCTGGGTTTTTAAGCCTGTGAGGGCTCGGCAACAGTCTGCTCCTCCTGCGACTGTGCGGGGGCTGTGACGCCCATCTCAGTTGGGTGAGGACTCTGATAGGGCTCCGACTGAGGGTTACTCAGTGGCATGGCAGTGTGAGCGCTTGGAGAGGAGCCCCCATTTCCTTGTTGCCTGCCACCAAAATCCCTCTCATGGGTCAGCCCCACTTCAGTGCGAGCATGTGGCTTGACAGCACCTTGCTGCACATCAGCGGGGCCATGACGACCCCTATCTACACTGGCAGTCCTACTCAAAATGACTTCCATCGCTCCTTCAGAGATCTCAGTCTATTCTGAACATTCACCATGTTTTCCTGACTCTGGTGACTTATTTCCTCCATGGCCATAGCCATCCTCTCCTCCACCGTAGCCATCCTTCCCAGAGAGGTAGCCATCTTTACCACAGAGGTAGCCATCCTTTCCACAGAGGTTGCCATCCTTTCCGTGGTGATGCGTTCATGCGCCATTGACTCCACAAAGGCTCTGCTCATGTTAGAGATGGACTCCTCCATCCTCTCCACATTCGCATTAACCCTGGAGACAAAACCTGCCAGAGACTTCTGCCCTTGTTCCTGGAGTTCCAGCACCACTCTCTTTCTGGATGGACCTGGAGGCACAGGGTCCACATGCAGCTGAGCAGAACTGGGAGCGCCCTGTGGCCTCTGACGAGGACTCTCCACTGCTGTTCCTGTCTCCACCATCTGCTGATGCTCACTTGTGAGCTGTGATACACCAGGTGACAACACTACTCTATGTCACGAAGGTCCCACCGAGGTGTGCGTATCTGCGCTGGTGCTGGCTGCGCTTAATTCTGCTGACGCTGCGCCCTCAGAGGTTGCAGGTTCCTCTGATGAGTCTTCCGGCTCTTCCTCCTGTACAGTGGGGAGGGGGGCGCTTGATGGTCCTGTGGGGGAGTAAAGGCATGAGTTAGACATGTGATGTTAACATAGCATGCACATGGAAATGTGCAGATGATCATAAGTCAATCTGTATGAGCATCAGATGCCACAGCAGTCATTCATGCAATGTAAATGAGAGAGATGCAAATCTATTCTGTCACCAGCTTACTCTGCTGCGCCCGTCTGACCGTCCCCCACTTCCACATCCTCATCGCCTCCAATGATTTCCAGGGCCGCCTCCTCAGCATTGGTGAGATTGGAAATGGAAGGTGGCCCTCCTCCTGTCATCGCCCTCTCCCTCTTATTGTGTGCTCTCTTTTTCTGCAATGAGGGACACAAGTGAAGTTTGAGTGAGAATGATGGAGTGAGTGTAGAGAAACCATAGCACAGATGCTTAGAAGGAGACAAAGATGGAGTGAGGTGCCAATATCAAGGGCCCTCCCTGTGCGTTGTTAGTTGTCATTGCATAACAGTGAGAGCAAGTGTGAGAGCAGCATAGTCGAATAGTGAAGTGATTGTGTTCATAGAGAGAGAGAGATGGTTAAGGGTGCAAGGGATGTAAGGGTAAAGTGGGATGTGCAGGAGTAGGTTGACAGTGCAGAGTGCTGGTGACGAGAGGAGATGGGGAGCAAACTGAGGATAAGTGTGATGTTATACTCACTTTCCCTGAACGTACCAGGTCATTGAATCTTTTTCTGCACTGCACCCAGGTTCGAGTGCACGTGGATCTGGAGCTCACCTCCTGAGCATTTTGCAGCTAGCTGCTTTGGTTTGCTGTGGTGGCTTCTTCCGCCCAGTGGATGGGAAGAGTACCTCCTTGCGCCCTCTGACTCCCTCCACAAGAGCATGGAGGGAGTCATCATCAAATCGGGGAGAGGCCTTGGCCCTTGAGGTTGTCATGGCAGCAGTTGCTAGAGCGAAATCCACCATCAAATATTGAGAGAATGAAATATTGCTGCATGGGCCCCTTAAATGCAGCTGGCTCACAGACGTCAGCAGAGGCGAGCAGCAGACCCAAAACACTAATTGGCCAGGGGAGCACGCATGCAGAGACTCAATTGCCCAATTAGGGGAAAATTGGAAATTTTTACCAGCTGAAAGTGGCAGCGAATTCGGAACCTGCCGACCACCTGACCCGCACTCAACCCGCCACCAATGGGAAAATCGTGGCCTTGCTGAATGATAAGTCTGCATTTGGTGTCGCATTACAGTTACATGCCACAAATCAGTTGAGATGTAATGTGAGTTGATTTTATTTTGATACAGAGCAAGTTAACTTCTCAATACAGGTAGACCACCCTTTATCCGAACTTCCGAAAACCGAAACCCTCTAAAAACCGAAGGTTTTTTCGTTCAGCGTAAGTCGTGCGCACGACCCCGACCCCCGCCGACCCCCCACCCTTTCGGATAAGGGATAGTGTATCCTTTATCCGCACTTCCGAAAACCGAAATCCTCTGAAAACCGAAAGGTTTCGTTCAGCGTAAGTCGTACGCACGACCCCGACCCCCGCTGACCCCCACCCCCGACCCCCCGCCGATCCCCACCCCCGACCCCCGCCGACCCCCACCCCGACCCCCCGCCAACCCCCCCGCCGACCCCCCGCCGACCTCCCTGCCGACCCCGACCCCCGCCGACCCCCCGCCGACCCCGACCCCCGCCGACCCCCCGCTGACCCCCGACCCTCCGCCGACCCCCGCCTACCCCCCCGCCCACCCCCGACAAATTTCCCAGTCTTATAAAATACCTTCTGAAATCCAAAATTTTCCAAAAACCGAAACACGGCTGGTCCCGAGGTTTTCGGATAAAGGATAGTCTACCTGTACTGAAAACAGAAAATGCTGGAAATACTCAGCAGGTCAGGCAGCATCTGTGGAGAGAGAAACAGAGTTAAGGTTTCAGGTTGATGACCCTTCATCATTGACCTGAAATGTTATCTTTCTTTCTCTCTCCACAGATGCTGCCTGACCTGCTGAGTATTTCCAGCATTTTCTGTTTTTATTTCCGATTTCCAGCATCTTTAGTATTTTGCTTTTGTATTAACTTCTCAGTGTTTGCTCACCAACATTTCTGAATAACTTCACTGTTAAAGATTTTGGATCTGCACTAGATATTCTGTTGCATTTAATATCACTGGTCACTTCTATAAGTAGACTTCACATCCTCTATGAACTGGAGAGTATAATTACTGTCCAATATCTAATTAATTGACCATCTGATCTGGGGCTATAATAAGGTTGTGTGCTACCATGTGTGTTTGTCCTATTTTGGAGGAAAATGGACTAAAAAGCACTTTATTGAGAAAAGGCCAATTATAAACTAAACAACTGATTTATTTTACATGTAAAGAGAAAAAAAGACTTGCATTTATCTAGTGTCTTTCACGACCACCAGACGTCCTAAAGCGCTTTATAGCCAATTAAGTTCTTTCTGAAGTGTAGTCACTGATGTAATGTAGGAAATGCGGCAGACAATTTGCGCACAGCAAGCTCCCACAAACAGCAATGTGATAATGACCAGATAATCTGTTTTAGTGATGTTGATTGAGGGATAAATATTGGTCAGGACACCGGGGATAACTCCCCTGCTCTTCTTCAAAATAGGGCCATGGAATCTTTTACGTCCACCTGAGAGGACAGACAGGGCCTCGGTTTAACGTCTCATCCAAAAGACGACACCTCCGACAGTGCAGCACTGCACTGGAGTATCAGCCTACATTTAGCTCAAGTCTCTGGAGTGGGACTTTAACCCACGACCTTTTGATTCAGGCGAGAGTGCTACCAACTGAGCCATAGCTGACACATAATATACGAATGAACAAAACATTATTTTCCAGTGAGATTCAATCACTTCCCTACTACTCCTCATATAAAACAGAACACAGTACACAACGCTACTGCTAGTAACTCACTTTACACGTCAACAATCTTGTAATTGACTGGCACCAGCCTTACTTTTATAGGCTACATGTGCTCATGCCTCAATCTAGAGCCTCATACCCTCCCTTACTGACTGAAGAAAATGCTAAATCTTTCTGCTTCTCTCATTATTGCAGATTAACTCTTCTAGAGAGAGAAAGAGAAAAAGAGAAAGAGAGAAGGAGAGAGATAAAGAAAAGAGAAAGAGAGATAAAGAAAAAAGAGAGGGGAGACAGAAAGAGAAAGAGAGAGAAAGAGAAAGAGAGCAAGATAGAGAGAAAGCGAGAGAGAAAGAGAATGAAAGAGATAGAGAGATACAGTAAGTAATTAAGTTTGCCTTCTGACCCTCCCTTAGCTCTGTGCTGAGGATTTTCTTGCTGAGTCACCAGTCAGACTTACTAGCTGGGGAAGAGATCACCTCGTATAAGAGGTACCTTGTAATATAAATCAGGATCAATGTGGTCTCCTGGACTAATTTCAATTGCCAAAAGGGGTCAGAGAGGAACTTTCCAGATTTTTTTCTCATATTGGCCTGGGTTTTTATCTAGCTCTTCACCTTTCCCAAGAGATTACATGGTGGATAGAAAGTGTTTGTATATCATCATGATATATAAGGCATCACAACTATATGGGAAAGGCTGGATAGATCAGTTGTTTTCTCCTGTCTGTCATTTTTGTACATTCATATGTTCTGATGTTACCACCTTGAATAAGAAACCTCTCTATTTGATCTGGGTGCGATGGCAATCACATTGCCTGTTTACTCTTACCCTGCTCGGATCCTGTGAATGAAAACAATGCCACTTTACTGGGCTGAACATCTTTGGAATGTGCTAATGTCTCTAAACTGGTATGGATAACAATTTTAATGACTAACTCATTTCTCCTTGAGAGAGCACATCAACATTCCGAGCCACCTTTTTGTTTAGCATCTACAGGCTTTTTTCCATCAAGTCAGAAAGTTTGGAAATTAACCCTTTGCATCCTGAACCTGACTTTCTACAAGAAACATAATAGGGGAAAAATTTGGTTGCTTTGCACCTCCCGTTAGCGGGCGCTAATGAGGCGCAAAGCAACTAGCACCTGGGTGCAGCGATGTTTATGCCGCTCGCGAAATTGACCAGAGTTTTTGCAGTGGCGCTAAACGCTACCGCCACGATCTCCTGCGCCCGCAGATCGTGACGTCAGTCGAGTGTGCAACGCCCCGGTGGCGCCCCGGACCAGATATTGAGAGGTGCCCCCTTCTTTTCCGCCTGCCACAAGCAACGACAGGGAGACTGGAGCGTTTTGCAGTTGGGAAGGGGTTGGGGGAGCACTATTTAAAGGCGCCCCCTTCCTGCCTTTTTTTGTGGGAGACATTTTTGCACCAATCATTCTAAGAGAGAGAGAGAGATTCTGAGAGAGAGAGACTTCTGCAGAGAGTCAATACGGTGTGAAGTAGTTTTGGCTACTGAGCCTCACTTTGCAGGTTCTTTTGGATTTGACCTTCATTGCTTCGATTGTCAAGAGGCTATGGGGGCTGCACTGATTCGGGGCGTTGTCCTGCGCCTGCAGAATCGGTGGCATCAGAGACACAGAGAGAGACTGGCAATCATGGCCAGAGGGAGGAGGGCCAACAGGCCTCTGCACAGGAGACATTATCCTCCCAGGGTATCCGGGGAACAAGCCTCCTACATTAATTTGTCTGAGGAGCAGTGTTTGCACAGGCTGCGCCTCAGCAAGGAGGTGGTCACTGAGCTCTGCCACCTGCTGCAACCAGATCTGCAGCCTCACCTGAGGACCAGGACGTCTCTGTCAGTGGCAGTGAAGGTGACAGTGGCTCTGAATTTTTATGCCACCGGCTCTTTTCAAGCAGCTACTGGGGACATCACCAATATCTCCCAGTTCGCGGTCCATTGTTGCATCTGGGAGGTGGCAAATGCCATCAATAAAAGGAGACGCCAGTACATCTCTTTCCTGATGACCCGGGCCAAACAGCATGAACGCGCATTGGGCTTTGCAAGGATAGTGGGCTTCCCCATGATGCAGGGCACCATTGGCTACACGCATGTGGCATTGCGGGCACCACATGAGAATGCAGAGGTTTTCTGAAACCGCAAGGGGTTCCACTCCTTAAATGTCCAATTGGTGTGTGACCACAGACAGCTGATACTCGCCGTCAATGCCCGCTATCCTGGCAGCAGCCACGATGCTTTCATCCTGCGCCAGACTGGTGTGCCAGACCTTTTCCAGGCACCGCATCAGCCAAGTGATTGGCTCCTCGGGGACAAGGGTTATCCACTCTGCACCTGGCTGATGACACCACTCCATAACCCCAACACCCCTGCCGAGCTGCAGTACAATGAGAGCCATATTGCCACCAGGAACATAATTGAACAGACGATCAGCGTGCTCAAGCAACGGTTCCGCTGTCTGGACCATTCAGGAGGAGCCCTGCAGTAATCTCCTGAGCGAGTCTCCCTCTTCATATTTGTTTGCTGCATTCTTCATAACCTTGCAATCCTCAGGACCCAGCCAATGCCACCAGGCATTGGTGCACCACCAGAGGAGGAGGAGGAGGAGGAAGAGGAGGAGGATGATCATCAGCAGCACCAAGGTGGGATGGAGGCCCACAATGTTGAAACTGCAAAGGCCGTCCATCAATGGCTGATAACAAGCCGCTTCTAGGCCCCTACTCAGAAGATGGTTTCTGGTATGGAGAACAACATGATGGAAAGCAACCCGCAACCCCTATAGCCGTCCAAGGCAGCAGTGATTCCAAAGGCCAAACATGTACATTTTGAAAACAACAACTTTTTATTTTACAAACTCTGTGTGTGTTATTTATTCATGACAAACTAATAGAAACAAACACAACAAATCATTAATTAACATAACTGGTTCTCACAACCTGGAGATTGTTGTGTCTGTGTGTTGATAGAGACACTGAAGACAGGAGTTGGTTTCATAGGTGTTTACTAAACAAAGTCTGGAGGGGAACTAACTGATACAACACAATATACAGGCTTATATAGCCCAGTGGCCATTACCGGCATTACAGCACACATGGGGCTCTTAAAGGCACATACACTACAATTCCTCCCCTTTTAGCCAACCAGTACATAATATTTTAAGTAATTATTAATTACATGTTACAAGAAAAATAATCTACACATTGCTGCAGTTAATTAATTATAAGTCAGTCTCTCTGGAGGCTTCCTGACTCAGTCCGGATAACGCCTCGGTGGTGTAGTAGTTTCTGGTGGTGTAGTAGGTTCTTTTGGCAAGGCTGATTCGGCTTGAATGCCAGTGTCGGGTTCATCGGGTTCCAGTATCACCGGATCGGAGGTAGATATGGGTATCTCTACTTCATCGTTAGGCGTATAGAGTCGTGGTGTAGGTTGTCCCTTTTCGGATGACTCTATGATTTGGTCAACATGGCACCTTATTATGCTTTCTCCGATGTCCACGGTATACATCAGCGGTCCTAGTCGTGTGCAGATAGTTCCAGGCTGCCATTTCTCGGTACGGTAGTCCCGGGCCAAAATTGTTGACCTATCTGGAAGGTTCTAGTTGGCCTTTCATTCATGCCTTGAAATTGTCGGTTCTCCACGTCCCTTCTGATGTTGGGCTTGATCAAATCCAGCCGGCATCTTAGGCATCTATTGAAGAACATCATGGCGTGAGTTTGGTTTGTAACCATATGTGTTGCATTCCTGTATGCGAACAAGAAGTTATCCACCTTGTGCTGAAGTTTTATGTCTTCATTACCCATGGCCTTTATGGCCTTCTTGAAGGTCTGGACAAACCTTTCAGCCAATCCATTGGTGGTGGGATGGTATGGGGCGGACGTGTAGTGCTTAACCCCATTGTTTTTTAAGAACTTCCTGAATTCTTCGGACACAAATTGCGGTCCATTATCAGAACAGATCTGTTCCGGCAACCCATTCCTGGCAAATATGGTCCTTAATACTGTGATGGTTTTTTCCGTGGTGGTGGAGGACATCTTTATTACCTCCGGCCACTTGGAGTGTGCATCAACCGCGATTAAGAACATTGAGTCCATAAATGGATCAGCAAAGTCGATGTGTACCCTTTGCCAGGGAGATGAGGGCCACTCCCATGGATGTAGAGGGGCTTGGGGTGGAGCGTTTTGGACCTTCTGGCATCCTAGGCAGCTCTTGGTCATTTCTTCGATGTCTCCATCGATACCTGGCCACCATACAAACGCCCTGGCTAGGTTCTTCATTTTCACTCCACCCAGATGCCCCTCGTGAAGCTCCTTTAGAACTTTATCCTGGAGTTTGGGTGGAATCACCACTCTGGATCCACACATCAAGGTTCCTCGGCACACTGACAGCTGTTCCCTTCTTTGCGAGAATGCTGGCAACAGTGGTTCGCCATGTGCTGGCCATCCCTTCACTGTTAAATCGTAGACTCATGAGAGAGTCGGGTCATTTCTAGTTTCCCTTTCAATGGCAGAATTTGTTACTGGTAGACATTCGACTATGGTAGAGTGGAAAATCTCCACTGGGTCTACGGTAGGTGCTTCTTCTACCGTTGGCAATGGTAGGCGCGATAACCCGTCAGCATTCCCATGCTATTTTGATCCTTTGTATTCTATGTTGTATTGGTGTGCCCCTAGAAAAAGGGACCACCTCTGTAGCCTTTGCGCTGTCATAATGGGAACACCCTTTTTAGGGTTGAATATGGAGATGAGGGGTTCATGGTCAGTCAACAAGGTAAATTTTTGTCCGTGTAGGTAATGGTTGAATTTCTTCACTCCCCATACCAGGCTGAGTGCTTCCCTGTCGATTTGGGCATAGTTACGCTCAGCTGAGTTCAATGAGCGTAACGCAAAAGCTATCGGCCGTTCCGAGCCATCAGGGAATTTATGCGATAATACTGCTCCTACGCCGTAAGGGGATGCATCGCACGCCAGTCTGATTGGCAGTGATGGGTTGTAATGAGCCAAAACTTCTTTGGACGTGATTAAGTCTTTGCATTTGTGGAAGGCACGTTTACAGTCTTTGCTCCATTTCCAAATTACTCCTGTTTGTAGCAGTTCATTAAGAGGGTGTAGAAGAGTTGATAAGTTCGGTAAAAATTTATGATAGTAATTTATTAATCCCAGGAACGACCTTAATTGTGAAACATTTTCAGGTGCTGGGGCTTTTATGACCACTTCAATTTTTTCAGGTGACTTATGCAACCCTTCCTTATTAATTATGTGGCCACAATATGATATTTGATTTTGGAAAAATTCGCACTTGGGGCGATTTGCCCGTAGGCCCCGTTCTCTCAGCCTAGTGAGCACCTGCTCCAAATTGGCAAGGTGCTCGTTGTCGTTTTCTCCTGTTACAAGGATGTCGTCTAGGTAGCATTGAGTCCCCGGAATTCCTTGGAGGACTTGCTCCATAGCTCTTTGCCAGATAGCTGGAGCGGATGCTACTCCGAAAACCAATCGATTGTACTGGTACAGACCTTTGTGTGTATTTATCGTGAGATATTTTTTAGAGGCCTCTTCAACCTCCATCTGTAGATATGCCTGTGCCAAGTCAATTTTGGTGAAACGTTTCCCTCCGGATAGTGAGGCGAAAATATCTTCTATCCTCGGAAGAGGATACTGTACCGGGTGAAGGACCGGGTTTACAGTCACCTTGAAGTCTCCAGAGATGCGAATTTTTCTCTGTTCTTCAGATTTATCATTATTCAATGCTTTCTTCATGACTGGAATGATGGGTGTTGCCCACTCGCTCCAATCTATTTTGGATAATACGCCTGCCTTTTCCAAATTCTCCAGCTCTGCCTCGACTGCTGGACGAATTGCGTATGGCACCGGTCGTGCCTTAAAAAACTTGGGAATTGCTGCATCTTCCACTTTTATTGAGGCTGTGATGCCTTTCAAGGTTCCTAGTTTCTCTTGAAACACTTCTTTGGCATTGGCCAAGATGTCTTTTAATCGTTCAGGTATGACATCATCATCGTTTTTTTTCTTACTGGTCACCGTCAGTGCCTGAATGGAGTGCCAGTCTAAACGTATTTTCCTGATCCATTCACGTCCCAACAGCGGTGGACCACCATCTTGTAGAATGTATAAATACAACTTTTGTATTTCCTTGCCGTTGTATACAACAGGCACCCTTATTTTTCCTTTGGGGTATACTTTCTGCCCCGTATATGTTTTCAAGATAATGGATGTGTCTTTTAAAGGTATATGCCGAAATAGCCGCTCGTAATCTCGTCGATTTACGACGGTCAGAGCTGATCCTGTATCTAGCTCCATTTTAACTGGGGACCCTGCTATCGTGAGGGTAACCCAAATGGTCTGGTAATCATCTTTGGCAATTACATTATGTAATTTGAGACAGCTTAGTCTCTTGTTTTCGGAGTCGCTATCGCTCTTCTGGTCTTCGGAGCTACTGTCCGTCATCATTTGTACCTTTCTGTACTTTTCTTTATTGATTTTTTTTTTCCTGTCTGTGCATTTTTTTTGTCCAGATCGGCATACCCATGCAATGTGTCCAATCTTTCCGCATTGCCTGCATGCTTTGTCCTTGAACCAGCAGTCCCTCTGGTCATGGGTGGATCTGCCGCAGCGATAACATCTCTCGAAACCCTGTGTCATTTCATGGGTGCCGAAGTCCTGTGTCTTTTGTTGTATCTCTGCAGCTCCTCTTGCGGCTGCTTCATATGATACAGCCATACTGAAAGCCTTGTCTAGTGTTAAATCTTTTTCAGAAAGCAGCCTTTTCTGTGTTCCTTCACTTAAGAGACCGCAGACGAATTTGTCTCGAAGATAATCTGCTAGTCCTGCCCCGAATTGGCAGTGTTTTGATAGCTTCCTTAATTTGGTGAGGTAATCAGCGTTACTTTCATTCTTGTGTTGATTTCTCTTGAAGAATTTGAATCGTTCCGCTATCAGCAGCGGTGTTGGGTTTAAGTGCTCCTGTAGGGTATCAACAATTTCTTTAAAATTCTTGTCCTTTGGTTTGGCTGGAGTGATTAAATTTCATAACAGCCCGTATGTCTTTGTGCCCATTAGATTTAGCAGTACTGAAGCTTTTTTTTCATCTTCTATTCCATTTGCGGTGCAATATACCTCCACTCTTTCCACATATGTGGTCCAATCCTCTATCTCGTTATCAAAAGCATCAATATTGCCAGACTTAGGCATCCTAGAAATAAAATGGCGCTTCCCGCGCTTTTCTTTCTTTTCTGCAGAAAAGATATGGTGCTTCCCGCGCTTCCCCGCTGCTGCTGCCGATGACAACGCTGTTTCCCGCGGTTTCCGTTCTTTTTATTTATTTATTTACAGTTGGAGACTCGTTCCCGCCGGACTCTCTCTCTCGGTCTGAACGCCGACCTGCTTGCAGCGCCGGCCGTCTCCCGAGTGCTCCCTTCCCGTCTGTTACTGCTTGCCTCCGCTTTCGCTGCTTGGCCTAGCTGTAGAGCCAGCCGCTGGAGCCCCAGCCTGACGCCCAGGAAGGATTATTGCAGTACCTGCCACCAGCTTGGCTAGCTGGTGAAACCACAGCTTTTTCTTTTTCTTAATTTTTCTTCAACTTTGGACGCCAGAGGAATCGATGTGCTTGAGGTGCTGCCGAATTGCAGGTAAGTCCATTTCCAATTCGTCGCCACTGTTGTGTCTGTGTGTTGATAGAGACACTGAAGACAGGAGTTGGTTTCATAGGTGTTTACTAAACAAAGTCTGGAGGGGACCTTACTGATACAACACAATATACAGGCTTATATAGCCCGAGTGGCCATTACCGGCATTACAGCACACATGGGGCTCTTAAAGGCACATACACTACAGAGATAATGGCCAAAACACTGAACAAAATTTACCAGGCGAACCTCGCCCTTTAATAAAGACATTACCAACATTTCGTCAGACCTCCTACTTTTTGCCCTTCGAGGGTGCTCTCCATCCCTTGTGCACTTCCTCCCTTCCCACCTTACTGCTCCTCCGTAATGGGGCCCCAGTGGCTGCAGCAAAGCTGGTGGAAGGCTGCTGAATGTCAGATCCTGAGACTACAGATGCCCTTGAAAGACGGCCTCGACCAGCTCTGGGCCTGGAGGCCCCGGCTGCAGACTGCACCAACTCTGCATGGGCGGCAGCAGTCTGGGCTACAGGCGGTGGCAAGTGCAATGGGGAAGTGATAGTGGTGGCAGCAGGAATGCTGTCACCCTGAGAGAGGACAGCACCTCCCTGCTCGACCGACACACTGGCACTCCCACGGGGCAGCACCTCAGCATCCGGAGCAATCTGCTGGAGCACAGATTGCTGGCCTGTTACGGCGCGGTGAGAGCCCCGGGGCAATGTGACCGAACCAGCGACGATGGCAGCAATCAGTGCTTGCGTGGCGTCTGCCTGTGCTGCAGTGCAGTGTTCCACACTCCTTGCCAGTCCATCAATGGTTTCGGGCATCCTTCCCATTGCACCCATGAGTGTGCATGTTCACCGCCTGGGTGTTCATTTCAGCGATGAGCCGCTCCTCCTCTGCATCCAGTGCATTAGGACTCACTGGCCTACTCTCCCTCTGGGGAGAAGGCCCCCGAGCTTCCCTACCCCCATCGCATTGTTGCAGCCCGCTGGGTCCCGGAACCTCACCCTTATCAGACCCTCCCCCCCTGCTCCCCTTCCAGAGAAGACATGGTCCCAGTGTGGGCATGGGCTCCCTCGGGAGACGCTGGCGCTGAGGCTCCAGCTTCTTCCTCCTCGCCTGCGGCTTCGCTCCCACTGGCTACTTGAGGGCCCATCTCCTCAGCTGGTGAATCACCATCTGAAATCAGGGAGGTACAAGAGTGGCTTTAGCGTCAGGACAGCGGGGCAGTAAGGGAGCAAGGACTGGAGAGATTTAGTAAATTGGATTGAAATTGTAAAAGGCTGGTGTTGTGAGGGACAAGTGGAATGAGAGAGGAGAAAAAGCTGATGACCTTACCAATGCTGTCCCGAATGGGGTCGACCTCTCCAGCGGCAACGGGACCGATCACCTGGCTTGCCACAATGCTGTGGACGTGCACCTCCAGATCGCTGAATGTTTGCAGCTGAGGCGGCCCTCCACCTGTCCGTTGTTGCTGCCACCTGTTGTGAGATAGCTTGGCCTGCAAGAAAAAGGACGCGTCTGAGTAAATATGCAGCCATGTGCTTGCCTGATATGTCTCCCATAGTTGAATAGCCCTTAATGTATGCAAGGTATGGAATGTGCGTGTGTGTTTTATAAGATGGCCATAGGTCTTGGATGAGTGTTGGGCATTTGGGTTTTTACACCCTCTGGCCATAGAGTGAGGTTGAGATGGAGGGATGGCAAGGTATTGAAAAGCAGCCACTCACCCTGACGACCCGAGTGAGGTTGTTGAACATTTTGCGACATTAAGTATGGATCCTGGCCACCATGCTTCTGGAGGAGATGTGATGAGCCACCTCCCTCCACACTCTTCTGTAGTCACGTGGCAATGGCCCCCTGCCACTCTCTGGGTAGAGTATTGCTCTTTGGCGCTCCACTGCGCCAACCAGAACCTCCAAGGCCCTGTTGCTGAAGCGCTGAGCTCGTTCCCTGACCCTCTCCATAGTCCTTTGCTGCAGAATTGATGCACAGGTCTGTCCAGGCCGAGATTCAAGGCTGCAATGAGCAGGCTGTGGCTGGAGAGCAAGGTCGGCCCTCCAATTTAAGAACTGGCCGGCGCCAGTGTGACTGTGTTCCATTGCTGACTGACATCACATGAGCTTCGCCCGCGCTCTGAGGTAGCGCCTCACGCCTCGGCCTTTGTGCCTTAAGACAGGTGTGTAGCGCCTGATTTAGCGCTCCAATCACCACCAGGGTGATAGAAGCCAAGTTTGCAGTCAGAGGCGATAATTTGCGCTAGGCACTAAACTTTGCGCCCGGCTGATAATTGTGCCCCAAACGGGGCGATGCCGAATTTCTCCCCCAATGGGCCGGATATTTCGATCCCTACGGGTGGGTATGCGCTGTGTACCCACCTGTAGGGACATCAGAAATGCCGGTTTCAGGCATGCACAGCTCATGCGCTGGAAACCGGCATTTCCGATCTGTCAAGAATCCTCTTGACAGATCCTCCGGCTGCCCGAGAGAAGGGCCTCTGCGGGCGGATAGTTCTGCTTTTTGGAGACCCTCCGCCTGCAGAAAACCCTCACAATTCTTACGCCTGGTAAAAGGCGTAAGGCCTGCTTATACATGGATAAGCATTGAAAAAAGTTTTAAAACATTTTTTTCACTGATTTGTCATTTAAAAATACTTTAAAAAAAGGTAACTTTATTGTTAGCCTTGTAAAAAACTTTAATTATTTGTTTCAAAAATTTAAATTTTTGTTTAAAATAGTTAATTTATTGTAATTTCAAGTCATTTATAAAATGTGATTTAAAAAAAAATGTATTTAAAGTTTTATTATGTTTTGGGGATGAACTCCATTCATATATTTGACAGGTCTTCCGGTCAAATGGATGAAGGGAGATTCCCTTCTGTGATTGGTTCCCCATGGCCCACATGATCCCAGGGACGCTGCGAACTACCTGCGCCTCTGGGATACGTGGGCCCTGCGCACCTGCAGTTTGGAGAGGCCCAGCACCGGAATTGTGCGCGTCTCGGGAGCCCTCAGGTAAGGGCGCAGATTTTTCCAGATCGCAGTCCTCCGCCCGTGGGAGGCCTGCGATCGGAATATCTGGGCCTACATTAAAAAAAAATCCCTTCCAGGTTAAATAGGGAAATAACTCAAACTGTTACATTCACAAACAAAAAGTAACATTCACTGGCAGATCTAACAGCTTACATTAACACCAGATAATGTGTGAGTTTGAAACATCTATCTTTAGAAAATGCATGATGTACGATTAGTCTATATGGGTGCAAATGACAGTTCATTTGAGTTAACATAGTATTGATTAAGTTATGTAAAATATGCAAACAATAATTTGATGTATTATTAATTTTGGAACAATTAAACATTTTAATGTTATTTTGATCACATGATGTGAAAGACAATTGCCTACCTAAATAATTGGCTCATGGTGATTCAACCGGAATACTCACCAAGCCTTGAAGAACAACAATTCTTCCCAACAAACAACCAAAATAATCAATTTAATCAGCAAAACCATGGCTTGAGTTGTTAAGAGTCATAGGGGGAAAAATTCAGTTGGTAGCGCCTCCCATTAGCGCCTTGAGAGGGCGCTAAGTGGGTTGCAAAGCAACTAGCGCCCGGGTGCGGCGATATCTGCGCCTCTCGCGAAATTGACCAGACATTTTGCGGTGGCACTAAACAATACCGCCCGATCTCCTGCGCACGCAGATCTTGACGTCATTCGAGAGTGCAACGCCCTTGTGAAGCCCCAGACCGGAAATTCAGTGGCGCCCCATCCTTTCCGCCTGGCGCAACCAACGACAGGTTGACTGGAATGCTTCCCAGTCGCTGTGGTGCTGGGGGGGCACTATTTAAAGGGGGCCTCTTGCTGGATTTTGTGTGGTAGCCATTTTTGCACCACTCGTTCTGAGAGAGAGAGAGAGATTTTGAGAGAGACAAAGAGAGAAAGAGACTTCTGCATTGAGTCAACGCTGTCTGAGGTAGTTTTAGCTTCTGACCATAACTTTGCAGGTACTCTGCTTTTTGACCTTCATAACTTTGATTGCCTAGATATTATGGGGGCTGCAATGGATGGGAACGTCGTCCTTCTCCATCACATTTGGAGGGCACAGAGACGCAGAGAGAGAGTGGCAATCATGGCCAGACGGAGGAGGGCCAACAGGCCTCTGTACAGGAGACCTTACTCTCCCAGGGTTTTTCGCCAACAGTTCTCCAACATTAATATGTCTGAGGAGCAGTGTTTGCGAAGGCTGCGTTTCAGCAAGGAGGTGGCCACTGAGCTCAGCCACCTGCTTCAGCCAGATCTGCAGCCTCAACTGAGGAGCAGGACGTCTCTGTCGGTGGTGTTAAGTCCGTGAATGATTGAGACACAGACCAGCAGGAGTGAAAACAAACAAGTCTTTACTGGTGGAAGTCAATAGTGAAAACTGAAAAACAGAGGCTCGCTAGCGCCTTTTATACAGGGGTGGTGACTGCCGGTACTGCAGTCTGAGATCAGTTATTCTCTTAAAGGTACATACACAACAATTCCTCCCCTTTTAGATAAACAGTACATAACATTCATTTAACAACTAAATGATAACTAATTACAATCACAATTACTGTTGCAAGATACATTGGTTAAGTTTAAGCAATTATAAGTTCAGTCTTTGAGGAGGCTTCCTGATTCTGTCTGGATAACGCCTCTTTGGGGTATCAGGTTCTTCTGGCAATGTTGAGTCGGGATCAATGTCGTTGTTTGGTTCATCTGCTTCCAATATTACCGGTTCTGCGGTAGCTGCAATTGGAACGTCGATTTCACTACCAGGTGTATCAGATCGTGGTGTGGAGTTGACGTTTTCCAGTGACTCTAGAATCTGGTCAGCATGGCGTCTTACAATGCTCTCCCCAATGTCCATGGTATACATGAGAGGTCCTTGTCGTGTACAAATCGTTCCTGGCTGCCATTTCTCAGTGCGGTAGTCCCGGGCCAAGACTGGTTGACCTATCTTAAAACCCCTGGTCGGCCTTTCATGCATATTCTGAAACTGCCTGTTCTCCACATCTCTTCGGACGTTTGGCTTAACCAAATCCAAGCGGCATCGTAGTCTTCGATTGAAGAACATCATGGCTGGAGTTTTGTTGGTAACCGCATGTGTCGCATTCCAGTAGGCAAACAAGAAGTTGTCCACCTTGTGTTGTAGGGGTGTATCTTCATTACACATTGCCTTGATAGCCTTCTTGAATGTTTGAACAAACCTCTCGGCCAATCCATTAGTGGCTGGATGATATGGGGCAGATGTGTAATGCTTAACACCATTGTTCTTTAAGAACGTCCGGAACTCTTCAGACACAAACTGTGGTCCATTGTCAGAGCAAATCTGTTCAGGCAGCCCATTCCTGGCGAATATGGTTCGTAAAACTGTGATAGTTTTTTCTGTGGTGGTTGAGGACATTTTTATTACCTCTGGCCACTTTGAATGTGCATCGACCGCAATTAAAAACATCGAGTCCATGAAGGGACCAGCAAAATCAATGTGCACCCTTTGCCATGGAGATGAGGGCCACTCCCATGGATGCAGAGGAGCTTGTGGTGGGGCGTTTTGGACCTTCTGGCAACCTGCACAGCTCTTGGTCATCTCTTCGATTTCTCTATCGATTCCCGGCCACCACACAAACGCTCTGGCTAAATTCTTCATTTTTACCCCACCCAGATGACCCTCATGAAGCTCATTGAGCACTCTATCCATCAACTTAGGTGGAATTACTACTCTGGATCCACACATCAAGGTTCCTCTGCACACTGACAGCTGTTCTCTTCTCGGCAAGAATGCTGGCAGCAGTGGTTCGCCATGTGCTGACCATCCCTTCACCGTTAAATCATAGACCCATGATAGTGTCGGGTCATTCCGTGTTTCCTTTTCTATGTTTGCATTCGTCACAGGGAGACATTCGACTATGGTCGAGTGGAATAACTCCATTGGATCCACTGCAAGGTCTTCTTCTTCCACCATCGACAATGGTAGGCGTGACAATCCATCAGCATTTCCATGCTGTTTAGTTCCTTTGTACTCGATGTCATATTGGTGTGCCCCTAGGAAAAGGGACCATCTCTGCAGCCGTTGTGCTGTCATTATCGGTACGCCCTTCTGAGGGTTGAAAATGGAGACAAGAGGTTGATGATCGGTTAGTAGAGTAAATTTTTGACCGTGCAGGTAATGATTGAACTTCTTCACCCCCCACACTAGGCTGAGGGCCTCTCTGTCAATCTGGGCGTCATTACGCTCGGCAGAAGTTAACGAGCGTGGCGCAAAAGCTATCGGCCACTCTAAACCATCAAGGTATTTATGTGACAGTACCGCCCCAATGCCGTAGGGAGACGCATCACACGCCAGTCTGATCGGCAGTGCTGGGTTGTAGTGAGCCAATACTTCCCTTGAAGTGATTAAGTCCTTACTCTTCTGAAAAGCACGCTTACAATCATTGCTCCATTTCCATGCTACCCCCGTTTGTAGCAGGGCGTTCAGCGGGTGCAGAATTGTCGACAAATTCGGCAAAAACTTATGATAGTAATTCACCAATCTGAGGAATGACCTCAGTTGCGACACATTTTCAGGCGCTGGGGCCTTAACAACCGCTTCAATTTTGTCAGGGGACTTATGTAACCCTTCTTCATCAATCACGTGGCCACAATACGGTATCTGTTTCTTAAAAAATTCGCACTTGGTGCGGTTGGCTCGCAGCCCATGTTCCCGTAGTCTGGTGAGCACCTGTTCTAGGTTGTTAAGGTGTTCACTGTCATCTTCACCTGTTACAAGGATGTCGTCCAAGTGACACGGAGTCCCCGGAATCCCTTGCAGGACTTGTTCCATCGCTCTTTGCCATATCGCCGGAGCCGATGCTGCTCCGAATACCAATCGATGATACTGGTAAAGACCTTTGTGAGTGTTTATCATGCGATACTTCCTAGAGGACTCTTCAACCTCCATCTGCAAATATGCTTGTGCTAGGTCAATTTTTGTAAAACGCTTCCCTCCAGACAGTGAGGCGAAGATGTCTTCTATCCTTGGAAGAGGATATTGTACTGTGTGAAGGACTGGGTTCACCGTCACCTTGAAATCCCCACAGATGCGAATCTTCCTTGGCTCTCCGGACTTATTGCTTAACGTTTTCTTCATAACAGGAACGATGGGTGTCACCCACTCGCTCCAGTCGACTTTAGACAACACGCCCGCCTTCTCCAGATTCTCCAGCTCTGCCTCGATGGCTGGCGAATTGCATATGGTACCGGTCTTGCTTTGAAAAACTTGGGAACTGCATTCTCTTCTATTTTTATCGAGGCGGTTACGCCTTTAAGCGTGCCCAGTTCTTGTTGAAATACCTCTTTGGCGTTAGCTAAGATTGTTGACAATCGTCCAGGAGTGACGTCCTCATCTTTTTTACCGTCCACCGTCATTGCATGAATGGAATGCCAATCTAAGTTTATCGTCCTGATCCATTCCCGTCCCAATAACGGTGGTCCACCATTTGGCAGTATGTAGAGATACAATTTCCGTATTTTCTTGCCATTGTATTCGACAGGCACCCTTATTTTTCCTCTGGGGTATAATTTTTGCCCCGTATATGTCGTCAAGATGATGGATGTCTCTCTCAAGGGTATGTGTGAAAATAACCGCTCGTAGTCTCGTCGATTCATGACGGTTAGCGCTGATCCTGTATCCAATTCCATTTTAACTTGGGACCCTGCTATCGTGAGGGTGACCCAAGTGGTTCGGTGATCCTCTTTTGCGATTACATTGTGAAGTTTGAGACAGCTTAGTCTCCTGTTCCCGGATTCACTGTCGCTCATCTGGTCTTCAGAACTACTGTCCGCCATCTTTTGTACATTCTTGTACGGTTCCTTAGTAGCCTTTTTGTTGTCGCTGGTCTTCTTCCCAGACCTGCAAACTCGTGCAATGTGTCCAATCTTCCCGCATTTTCTGCATATTTTGTCTTTGGACCAGCAATCCTTCTGGTCATGGTTAGTTCTGCCGCAGCGATAACATTTTGCAAATCCCCGTGTCATTTCGTGGGTGCCGTATTCCTGTGGTTTTTGTTGAATTTCTGCAGCTCCCCTGGCTGCTGCTTCATACGATACTGCCACGCTGAAAGCCTTATCTAGCGTCAGCTCTTTTTCTGAGAGTAACTTCTTCTGTGTTCCTTCACTCAGTAGTCCACAGACAAATTTGTCCCGTAGGGTATCTGCCAGTCCTGCAGTGCTTTGATAGCTTGTGTAGTTCCGTAAGATACTCAGCATTGCTCTCATCTTTGTGCTGAGTTCTCCTGTGGAATTTAAATCTTTCTGCTATCAACAGCGGTGCAGGGTTTAAGTGTTCCTGTAGGACAGCAACAATTTCATTAAAGCTCTTCGCCTTCGGTTTGGCTGGAGTAATCAGGTCCCGCAATAGGCCGTACGTTCTAGCGCCCATTAAGTTTAGCAATATCGATGCTTTTTCCCCTCCGCTATTTCGTTTGCCTCGAAATATACCTCGACTCTTTCCACATACGTGGTCCAGTCCTCTAATGTATTATCAAAAGCAGTGATACAGCCAGTCTTCAGCATCTTGCAAATCTAAAATGGCGTCTCCCGCGCTTTGCCTTCTTCCCCGCTGTTGTTAGCACTGCTTTCCACGGTTTCTTGCACGTTAAATATTGATTCGTTTTCTTTTATTATTTTCCCGTCGTGGAGCGGACCCTCTGGGACACTTCCCTCCCTCTTCTTAGGTCCGAACGCTGCCCGGCTTCGAAGCACCGGCCGCGCCCTGTGTGCTCCACCCTCTCTCTCTCTCTCTTTGCTTCCCGACTCGCTGCCCGGCCCTGTAGCAGAGCCATCCGATCGAGGTCTAGCCCGCCGGAGCCCAGGAAGGATCAGTGCACTTCCTGCCACCAGCCCGATTAGCTGGGAAACCACAGACTGGTGAACCCAATCTGGCTCTTGACAGTCTCTCCTGCAAGTTTTCAAACCGATGATTGACGGTCGATGCCCGTTTCTCGAGTTTCTTTGGACTCTATTTTTTTTTTCTTTCTTCTGGCTTCGACCTTCAACAACTTCGTCTGAGGTGCTGCCGAGTTGCAGGTAAGTTTGTTTCTTACTTGTCGCCAGTGTTAAGTCCGTGAATGATTGAGACACGGACCAGCAGGAGTGAAAACAAACAAGTCTTTACTGGTGGAAGTCAATCGTGAAAACTGAAAAACAGAGGCTCGCTAGCGCCTTTTATACAGGGGTGGTGACTGCCGGTACTGCAGTCTGAGACCAGTTATTCTCTTAAAGGTACATACACAACAGGTGGCAGTGAAGATAACAGTGGCTCTTAATTTTTATGCCACCAGCTCATTTCAATCAGCTACTGGGGACATCGCCAATATCTCCCAGTTCGCGGTGCATTGTTGCATCCGTCAGGTAACAAATGCCCTCTTTAAAATGAGCCGAGAGTACATCTCTTTCCCCATGACCCCGGACAAGCAGCAAGAATGCGCAACGGGCTTTGCGATGATAGCATGTGGCTTTGCGTGCGCCGCAAGAGAATGCCGAGGATTTCCGCAACCAAAAGGGCTTCCATTCCTTAAACGTCCAGTTGGTCTGTGGCCACAGACAGCTGATACTTGCTGTCAATGCCCACTTTCCTGGCAGCAGCCACGATGCCTTCATCCTGCGCCAGACTTCTGTGGCAGACCTTTTCCAGGCACTGCATCACCCAGGAGGTTGGCTTCTCGGGGACAAGGGATATCCTCTGTGCACCTGGCTGATGACACCACTCCGTACGCCCAGCACCCCTGCTGAGCTACAATACAATGAGAGCCATCAAGCTACCAGGAACATCGTTAAGCACACAATCGGCGTGCTCAAGCAACGGTTCCACTGTCTGGACCATTCTGGAGGAGCCCTTCAGTACTCACCTGAGCGAGTCTCCCAATTCGTTGTTGTGTGCTGCATGCTGCATAACCTTGCAATCTTCAGGACCCAGCCAATGCCACCAGGCATTGGAGCACCAGCAGAGGAGGAGGAGGAAGAGGAGGAGGAAGATGAGGAGGATGATCATCAGCAGCACCAAGGCAGGAGGGAGGCACACAATGTACAAAGTGGAAGGGCCGTCCGTCAAACGCTCATAGCAAGTCGCTTCTAGGCCCTCACTGAGGAAATGGCTTCTGCCATTCAAACAACCTGAATGAAACCATCCCGCAATCCCTAAGCCGGTCAAGGCAACAATGATTGCAAAGACCAAACATGTACATTTTGAATACAGACACTTCTTTATTTGACAAACTCTGTGTGTCTCATTTCCGCATGACAAACTAATAGAAAGAAACACAAAAAAAAGCAGTCATTCGCATAACTGGCTCTCACAACCTGGAGACAATGTCCAAAACAGTTACAAAAATTTGAACCTCAGCCTTCAATAAAACAATGAAAAACATTTTGTCACACCTCCTACTTTTTGCCCTTCGAGGGTGATCTCCTTCCCTTGCGAAATTCCCCCCTTCCCACCCTGCAGCTCCTCTGTAATGGGACTCCAGTGGCTGGAGCAAGGCTGGGGGAAGGTTGCTGAGTGTCAGAAACTGAGACTGCAGATGCCCTTGAAGGACGGCCTGGACCAGCTCTGCGCCTGGGGGGCCCGGTTGCTGACTGCACCAACTCTGCATGGGCAGCAGCAGTCTGTCTTACAGGTGGTGGCAACTGCAGTGGAGAAGTGCCAGTGGTGGCAGCAGGAATGCTGTCATCTTGAGAGAGGACAGCAACTCCCTGCTCGACCGACACACTGGCACTCCCGCGGGGCAGCACTTCAGCATCCGGAGCAATCTGATGGAGCACAGATTACTGGCCTGCTGCGGCGCGGTGAGAGTCCCGGGGAAATGTGCCCGATCCAGCGAGGGTGGCAGCAGTCAGTGCTCGCGTGGCCTCAATCTGCGTCTGCATGAGACCAGGCACTGACTGCATTGCAGCACTAAGCATTTGTGTGGCAGCCGCCTGTGCTACAGCGAAGTGCTCCACACTCCTTGCCAGTGATTCAATGGATTTCGGCACCCTTGCCACTGCAGCCATGAGCTCAGTGTGCCTGTGCTCCGCCTGGGCGCTCATTTCAGCGAGGACCCGCTCCTGCTCTGCGTCCAGTGCAGCAGGACTCGAGGTCATACTCTCCCTCCGGGGAGAAGGCCCCCGAGCTTCCCTACCCCCATCGTGTTGCTGCAGCCTGCTGGGTCCTGGAGCTTCACCCTCATCAGACTATTCCCCCCTGCTCCCCTCCGGGGAAGGCGTGGTCCCAGTGTGGGCATGGGCTTCCGCAGGAGAGGGTGGCGCTGATGGTCCGGCTTCCTGTTGCTCCTCGCCTTCAGCTTCACTCCCACTGGCAGCTTGAGGGCCCGTCTCCTCACCTGGTGAATCACCATCTGAAAGCAGGGAGGTACAAGAGTGGCTTTAGCGTGAGGACAGGGTGGCAGCAAGGGAGGCATGAGTGCAGTGATTTAGGGATTTGGATTGAAAGCATCAAAGGCTGCTGTTGTGAGGAACAAGTGGAAGGAGATAGGACAAAAAGGTGATGACCTTACCATTGCTGTCCAGAACGGGGTCGGCGTCTCCAGTGGCGACGGGAACAATCACCCGGCTTGCCACAATCCTGTGGACGCGCTCCTCAAGATCGCTGAGGGGTTGCAGCTGAGGCTGCTCTCCACCAGTCCGTTGCTGTTGTCTCCTATTATGAGACAGCTTGGCCTGCAAGAAAAAGGATGGCTTCTGAGTAAATATGCAGTCATGGTCTTGCCTGAAATGCTTCCCATAGTTGAATAGCCCTTACTGTATGCAGCCATGGTCTTGCCTGAAATGCCTCCCATACTTGATTAGCCCTTACTGTATGCAGCCATGGTCTTGCCTGAAATGCCTCCTATAGTTGAATAGCCCTTACTGTATGCAAAGTGTGGAATGTGCGTGTGTGTTTGATGAAAGGGCCATAGGTGTTGGATGAGTGTTGGGCATTGGGGCTTTTAAGACCCTCTGGCCATAAAGTGAGGTTGAGATGGAGGGATGGAGAGGTTTTGAAAAATAAGGCACTCACCCTGACGACCCGAGTGAGGTCGTTGAACTTTTTCCTACATTGGAGATGGGTCCTAGGCACCATGCTGCTTGAGGAGACTCTCTGAGCCACCTCCCTCCACACTCTTCTGTACTCGCGTGGCAAAGGCCTCCTGCCACTCTCAGGGTAGAGTATAGATCTTCTGCGCTCCACCGCGACAACCAGAGCCTACAAGGCCCGCTCGCAGAAGCGCTGTGCTTGCTCCCTGGCCCTCTCCATAGTGTTTGGCTGCTAGATTTAGCCACAGGTCTGTCCAGGCCAAGATTCAAGGCTCCAATGAGCAGGGTGTGGCTGCAGAGCAAGATCGACCCACCCCTTTCAGAACTGACCGGCGCCAGTGTGTCTGTGTTCAATCGCTAACTGACAGCACCTGTGCTACGCCCGCCCTCTGAGGTAGCGCCTCACTCCTCGGCCTTAGCACCTTAAGAGAGGTGTGTAGCGCCTGATTTAGCACTCCAATCACCTCCAGGGGTGATAAAAGCCAAGTTTGCTGTCGGAGGCGATAATTAGTGCCAGACGCTAAACTTTGCGCACCGCCAATAATGGCGCCCCATATGGGGCGATACCGAATTTTTCCCCTATAGAGTTATACAGCACAGAAAGAGGCCCTTCGGACAGTTGTGTCCGCGCCGGCCATCAAGCCCTGTCTATTCTAATCCCATTTTCCAGCACTTGGTCCGTAGCCTCGTATGCTATGGCGTTTCAAGTGCTCATCTAAATGCTTTTTGAATGTTGTGAGGGTTTCTGCCTCTACCATCCTTTCAGGCAGTGAGTTCCAGATTCCAACCACCCTCTGGGTGAAAAGGTTTTTCCTCAAATCCCCTCTAAACCTCCTGCCCCTTACCTTGAAACTATGCCCCCTGGTTATTGACCCTTCTACTAAGGGGAAAAGTTCATTTCTATCTACCCTATCTATGCCCCTCATAATTTTGTACAACTCAATCAGGTCCCCCCTCAGCCATCTCTGCTCTAAGGAAAACAACCCCAGCCTGTCCAGTCTCTCTTCACAGCTGAAGCGCTCCAGCCCAGGTAACTTCCTGGTGAATCTCCTCTGCACCCTCTCCAATGCAATCACATCCTTCCTATAGTGTGGCGACCAGAACTGCACACAGTACTCCAGCTGTGGCCTAATTAGCGTTTTGTACAGCTCCATCATAACCTCCCTGCTCTTATATTCTATGCCTCGGCTAATGAAGGCAAGTATCCCATATGCCTTTTTAACCACCTTATCTACCTGTCCTGCTGCCTTTAGGGATCTATGTACATGCACACCAAGGTCCCTCTGGTCCTCTGTCCTTCCTAGGGTCCTACCATTCATTGTGTATTCTCTTGCCTTGTTAGTCCTCCCAAAATGCATCACCTCACACTTTTCAGGGTTAAATTCCATTTGCCACTGTTCTGCCCATCTAACCAACCCGTCTATATCGTCCTGTAGCCTGAGGCTTCCCTCCTCGCTATTTACCACTCCACCAATTTTTGTGTCATCTGTGAACTTAATGATTATACCTCCTACATTCATATCTAAATCATTAATGTACACTACAAACAGCAAAGGACCCAGCACCAATCCTTGCGGTACACCACTGGACACAGGCTTCCAGTCACAAAAACAACCTTCGAGCATCACCCTCTGCCTCCTGCCACTAAGCCAATTTTGGATCTAATGTGCCAAATTTCCCTGGATCCCTGGGCTCTTACCTTCTTGACCAGTCTTCCATGCGGGACTTTGTCAAAAGCCTTACTGAAGTCCACGTAGACTACAACAACTACACTACCCTCATCCACACACCTAGTCACCCCCTCAAAAGATTCAATCAATTGGTTAGACATGGGGGGAAAAATTCAGTATCGCCCCATTTGGGGCGCCATTATCGGCCGTGCGCAAAGTTTAGCGCCTGGCGCTAATTATCGCCTCTAGAGGTGATTGGAGTGCTAAATCAGGCGCTTCACACCTGTCTTAAGGTGCAAAGGCCGAGGAGTGAGGCTCTACCTCAGAGCGCTGGCGAAGCTCATGTGATGTCAGCCAGCAATGGAACACAGACACAATGGCACCGGCCAGTTCTTAAAGGGGAGTTCTGATGAAAGGTCATCGACCTGAAACGTTAACTCTGTTTCTCTCTTCACAGATGCTGCTTGACCTGCTGAGTTTCTCCAGCATTTTCTGTTTTTATCTTAAAGGGGTGGGGGGTTGATTTTGTTCTCCATCCACATCCTGCTCATTGCAGCCTTGAATCTCAGCCTGGAGAGACCTGTACATCAAATCTGCTGGAAAGAACAATGGAGAGACCCAGGGAAAGAGCTCAGAGTGCAGCCCCCACAGTCTCTTCTAAATTGATACAAGGAAGGGCAAATCAAAATGAACCTGCAAAGTGCTGCTCAGTACCCAAAACTCCTTCACACAGTGTTGAATCTCTCCAGAAGTCTCTCTCTCTCTCTCTCAGAATGCGTGGTGCAAAAATGCCACCAACAAAAAAAGGCAGGAAGCAATCGCCTTTAAATAGCGCTGCCACAGTCCCTTTCTGACTGCAAAATGCTCCCCTCAACCTGCCATTGCTAGCGGCAGGCAGTAAGGCACGGGGGCGCCACTCAATATCCGGTCCGGGGCACTACCGGGGCATTGCGCACACAACTGATGTCACGATCTGCCGGCGCAGGAGATTGTGGTGGTAGTATTTAGCACTGCCGTAAAATGTCCAGTTAATTTTGCGAGCGGCGCAAACATCGCTGCGTCCGGGCATTAGTTGCTTTGCGCCCCATTAGCGCCCTCTTAAGGCACTAACAGGAGGCGCAAACCAACTGAATTTTTCCCCCATGATCTCCCCCTAACAAAGCCATGCTGACTATCCTTGATTAATCCTTGCCTCTCCAAGTGGAGACTAATTCTGTCCCTCAGAATTTTTCCCAATAATTTCCCTACCACTAATGTTGGGCTCACTGGCCTGTAATTCCCTGGTTTATCCCTACTACCCTTCTTGAATAATGGTACTATTTTAGCTGTTCTCCAGTCCTCTGGCACCTCCCCTGTGGCCAGAGAGGTTCTGAAAATTTGTGTCAGAGCCCCTGCAATTTCCTCCCTTGCCTCACACAGCAGCCTGGGATACATCTCATCTGGGCCTGGGGATTTATCCACTTTTAAGCCCGCTAAAACCGTTAGTACCTCCTCCCTCTCAATACTAATTTGTTCAAGTATATCACAATCCCCCTGCCTGATTTCTATGCCTACATCATCCTTCTCCATAGTGAACACAGATGCAAAATATTCATTTAAAACCTCACGTACATCTTCCGGCTCTACACACAGATTGCCACTTTGGTCCCTAATGGGCCCTACTCTTTCCCTGGTTATCCTCTTGCCCTTAATATACTTATAAAACACCTTGGGATTTTCCTTTATTTTGCCCACCAGTGTTTTTTCATGCCCCCTCTCCTAATTTCTTTTTTAAGTACCCCCCTGCACATTCTATACTCCTCTAGGGCTTCCACTGTTTTAAATCCTTTGTATCTGCCAAAAGCCTCCCTTGTTTTCCTAATCCATTCTTGTATATCCCTTGACATCCAGGGTTCCCTGGGCTTGTTGGTCCCACCCTTGACCTTTACGGGAACATGTTGGCGTTGTACTCTCTCTATTTCCTTTCTGAAAGACTCCCACTGCTCTGATGTGGATTTTCCTACAAGTAGCTGATCCCAGTCCACTTTGGCCAGATCCTGCCTTATCATATTAAAATCAGCCTTCCCCCAATTTAGAACCTTTATTTCCGGTCCATCTTTGTCCTTTTCCATGACTTCCTTAAATCTCACCGAATTATGGTCACTGTCACCAAAATGCTCTCCTACTGACACTTCTACCACTTGCCCGGCTACATTCCCTAGAATTAAGTCCAGTACCGCCCCCTCTCTTGTAGGACTTTCTACATGCTGGCTCAAAAAGCTCTCCTGGAGAATTCTGCACCCTCTAAGCCTTTCACACTCTGACTATCCCAGTTAATATTGGGGAAGTTAAAGTGCAGTTCCCATGTAGAGCATTGTGGCTGAATGATGCATTTTGGATTTTGAAGAAGATGGAAAGTCAGATGATGTATGGGTTGCACACTGGGCAAGCTTTACTGTGAGTGTTGACTGGAGTCAATTAAGATGGCCATCATACTGCAAACCACTTGAGTGATAACATCTATTCCTATCCAGGAAGGAGCTCGGCCAATGGCTCAGCGAGTAGCTAAACCACAGACCAGGAATCTGATTGACTGTCTGTACTACGTTCGTTGATATTTTCCAAGGAAGTGCTAGGGATGCACTCTCTGTGGTTTGGTTATGTATAGGGTCGATTGCCATCATTATTAATAATTAACAAGCAAATGTTGGTGATGAATTGGTGCGCACATTGGTAGTACTGGGACAGAGGAAATTATGAGCTTTTAAAAGGATTGAACTTGACACTATTACTCGCCAAGCATACGGTATTACAACATTGGATATTTCAAAACCATTCAACTTATTAGGAACTGCAAGGATAGAGAGAGATGATGTTGAAGAGTTAAAGGAGAAATAAAGTTATAGAATAGAAATTAGATTTTAGTGCAGCAGGTAATCAAAGAAAGTAACTTAATGGAGCCACAGGAGTAAAGTTCAAGCAACAGGATAAGCATGTCCTTTGAAAATATTAGCAAGTATAGGTCCAGAAAAATGTGTCAAATTCCTAGAGAAAAAATACTGATTGTTGACAGTAGAACATGGGTTTGATGGAGAGTTACTCTGTCCCAGTTCAAAGAACACTAAGGTGAGAACTAGTGATTTAAAGGTTTTAAATGAACAGATTTAAAGAACTTTTCAACAACAACATTGATGGCACTTTTCTCATACAGTGTGTAAAGTTTGTATTGAACTTACTTTAGAGCTCATTGTAATCTAATATTACATGATAAAAGAATAATTTGATATTCAGCAGTGCTGCCTCTCCTGACATACTTCATTTTGCAGACTCTTGGGTTGTGCAGCCTGGACCTAAATGATTCTCTAATTGATATTTGGCATATATTGATTGTTAAATTATATACTCAAATTGATACGAAGCATTAGCTCTTACTGAAGTGAGGCAGGATCTAAAAATGTTTGTACTACAACCTTATGCAGAAAGCATTCCTAAACAATACATGCGAGGTATGTTCAGCAATCCTTCAGCTTTAAGATTACCTCCAGAAATATTCTCAATGAAGAGCTTGTTGGTTACTCTTAGTGATTTCGGTTTACATTTTGCTATTATTTTGGTGGAGAATATGGTTTTGTGTGTTCATCAGTGGGACAAATGTCAATGCTGAAGACACCCCTGTTTTGTTTCCAGGTGAGAAACAGATTATGGGGTACGTTTTTGAACTCGGTGCACCTGCCACATGATGCTCTACACAGGGAGTGCTAAAGACACAAAATAAGTTCCATGAGCAAAGTGGCCTCTAGGTTGTTAATTGTGCAAACTATGAGCGTTTTGAGGTGTGGAATCACATCATAAGGATTTGGATTAAAAGATTGCAATTTAGAAAGTCCAACAAGACTGCAATTCTTTTTGACTGATAATATCCCTCACTTGGAATCCCATCCTCAGCAAGTTAATGTCCTTGAGAATGCATTGGTGACATTGGCTATGTTAATAACTTTGTTCGTTTTTAATGTTCACCTCTATAGAAAGGTTCAGATAAATGTATTGAAGATGTGTTATCGTTTGTTATTGGTCCTCAAAGCTGAACAGAAAGCACGCTCATGTTTTACAAAACCTTGAGCAGTGTATCAAAACTACAGTGCAATAAAATCTTCTGACATTTAGATTATTGGTGCCTTTTTGGGAAACATTTCATTTGGATAACATCCATCTACTTGAAGAAATACGTTCTGCTGGAAATGCTGCTATTCTCAATGCACAAAACTCCAACGGACACAAAAGGGTTGAAAGGACAAGAGCTGTGTTAGGAATCTGCCAGCACTCTCTGGGAATGCTATTTCAACAATTAACCTAAATTCATGGCATAGTCTCATCGCAAACATGCTATGCACCTGCATTAAATTAAAATATACGTTGACAAATAATTGACCATTGGACTTGAATTTAATCCACAGAGGTTTTCAGCTACAGAATGGCTCTGTTCAATTATCATTGGGGTTACAAGTTATGGGGCACCCTGTGAATTTTTATTGAACTTAATGCAGCAGATGAAATGGAATGCCAAGTTTTTATATCACTGAGAAGGTACTCAAATTTGCCTCCTAAATATGTCTTTATTCATGCTCTGTCACGGTGCTAGACATTAATGACTCTTTAAAATAGTTTAAAAAATCACTTTCATTGTTAAATTATTGTTTTCCAAATTGAGATACTTTACAGTCATCCTTTGAAATTCCTATTTCAAAACATTTCCCTAGACTCCTGTAAAAGGTTTCTTTATTTAAAAATACCCTGACCACTTTAACTCTTCGGAATCTCACATTTCATTCCCATCAAGATGCATTTCCCTACAACTAACAATAAGAAATACGTGCTTTTAAATCAAAGGTAGTCATCATTCATTTGGAGGATTACATTAGCATTCTGATTAAGTTTACTCGGCATACTACAATTCAGGAACATCTGACTTTTTTTTCACAAATGTATCTTTTTATGTCATATATAGTAATGAACTTCCATCAAGCAGCTCAGAAGATGTCAGAATACAAATGTGGAGCTCAAGCAGATTATAATCATTATTTTAGTCTTGCATTGCAGCCTTGAGCGAGAAATATCTATTATTTTTTATAAATATAATTCAAATATTATTCATCATCATTATTTTCATGCATTTTACTGGCCTTGTTCCTGCTAACATTCTAATTTTGACTTTGGGTAATCATTGAAGGAAGGATTGAAAGCAGGGTGGTGGTGGGGGGGTGGAGGGGGAGGGTGCACCACAGCTCAGCCTGATCCTAAGCAAGAGAAAGAAAAAACATAGGGTAATTTCAACCTAACCCATGTGGCGGGAAACTGATGGGATGGATCTGCCATGGGTTTTATACCACGTCTGATTTTACTTTCTATCGACTTTGAAATTGGACTGTGTTTCGCCCGTTTCTCAGACGCAAAATGGGGGTGGAAAGGTCTAAATTTGTGGGGCCCCAAGACTACTACTGGCTCGGACGATATTCACGCTTCCCTGGAAATTGCTTTAAACAGGCATTATGCACCTTACTAGCATATGCAAGGTAAAAGACCTCTCTCTGAAATTGGTCAGGCATGTCATGGGCTTAGTTTTTCCGGTTCACTCTGTGGGCTAACCAGTGCTCCTTAAAGGGACCACTGGAGGCCGCCAACAGAAAGGTAACTTTTTTCTTTTTAATGAACCTTAATGTGGCACCAAGAGGATCCACTGTGGCTCACCTTAGCCCTCCAGCTTGTGGCAAGCAGCCACAAACCATTTTGGGCCTGAAAGCAGGCCTAAATGGATTTCTCCCCTATTCCCACTTCAATATACACTGGGCCTGACACATAATGACAAGCAAGTGTTTTGATGGGTTTTAGCTAAGAACTAAAAAATATCAAGAGCAAACATTTTATTTTATTTTCATTAATTAGTTTGAACTCATGAATTTAAGTAGATTGCCATTATTTTTCATTCTTAGTAGCTGCGGTGAGAAAACTAGTGTAAATCCAGGGAACTAACGATCCCCATTGACTTGATTGGGAGGACGGAGCTATGATTATCAATTCTGCATGGTTTTGGCGAGTGTATTGACGGAGCAGTGTAAAAGTTCCTGGAAATTGTAGTGCACCATGAATAATGGCGTAACTCACTTTCACAATATTTTCCTGGAACGTTTACACTGGAAAAAAAACAATGCCGTAGTTACGCCATTCCAATGACCTAAAGCCTCCAGGAAATTCTTAGCCTCAATCTCATTTATTCAAAGAGGTCCCAAGAATGACTGGTGTAGGAAATTGTAATGTCACATGAGTGCCATAAGGTTGCTCTTTTGCAGGCTTCAATTAAGCCATATTAATGGTCGAAACAGAGCAACATATTCAACTCAAACTACACTCGACCTGGGAGGGCCTGATGCTGACATTTTGTACTGCAAGTTTGAATCTGGAAAGTGTTCTAAATCCCTCGTACTAGAATCATAGGGGGAAAAATTCGGTATTGCCCATTTTGGGGCACTAATATCGGCCGGGCGCAAAGTTTAGTGCCCGACGCTAATTATCGCCTCCGACTGCAAAATTCACCTCTGTCGCCCCTGGAGGTGATTTGAGCGCTAAATCAGGTGCTACACACCTCTCTTAAGGCGCAAGCACCAGGGAGCGAGGCGCTACCTCAGAACGCTACCGAAGCTCAGGTAATGCCAATTACCATGGAAGCCAGACAGACTGGCGCCGTCCAGTTCTTAAAGGGGAGGGACCATCTTGCTGGCCAGCCACTCCCTGCTCATTGCAGCCTTGAATCTCGGCCTGGAGAGACCTCAAAAGCAATTGTGTTGGAAGCACTAATGGATAGGCCCAGGGAAAGAGCTCGGCGTTTAGGAACCTCAAAAGTGGTGCTGAGGGCCAAAACTCCTCAGGACAGCGTTAAAACCAAAAATGTTGCCGGCAAGAAAAGGCAGGAAGTGCCCGCCTTTAAATAGCGCTCCCCCAGCCTCTTTCCGACTTGAAAACGTTCCCCTTTACCTGTCATTCCTAGCGGCAGGCGCTAAGGCAGGGGGCGCGACACAATATCCAGTCCGGGACGCTAGTTGCACGCTTGATTGACGTCACGATCTGTGGGCGCAGGAGATCGTGGCAGCAGTGTTTATCGCCGCCGTAAAATGACTGGTCAATTTCGTGAGCGGCGCTAAAATCGCCGCACTTGGGCGCTAAGTTCCTAGCGCCCCGTTAGCGCCCCCCAGAGGCACTAACAGGGGGCGCTAACCAACTGAATTTTTCCCCCATAGAATCTTACAGCACAGAAGGAGGCCATTTGGCCCATCGTGGCTGTTTAAAGAGCTGTCCAATTTAGTCCCACACACCAAATCTTTCACTTAAACCCCAAATTTAGACCTCAAGTACATGTCTAATTGCCTTTTGAAACTTCCTATGGAATCTCCTTCCACCACCCTTTCAGGCAGCGCATTCCAGATCTTAACGACCCTCTGTGTGAAAAAAATCCTCATTTCCCTTTCGTTCTTTTTCCAATTATTTTACTGTGACCTCTGGTTACCGACCCACTTGCCAGAGGAAACAGTTTCTTCCTACTTGCTCTATCAAAATGCCTCATAATTTTGAATACCTCTATTAAATCTCCCCATAACCTTCTCTGCTCTAAGGAGAACAATCCCAGCTGTTCCAATCTCTGCACTTAACTGAAGTCCCTCATCCCTGGTATCATCCTGGTAAACCTCCTCTGCACCCTTTCCAAGGCCTTGACATCCTTCCTGAAGTGTGGTGCCTAGAATTGGACACAATACTCCAGCTGAGGCCTAACCAGTGATTTATAAAGGTTTAGCATGACTTCCTTGTTTTTGTATTCAATGCCCCTATTTACAAAGCCAAGTATCCCGTACGCTTTCTGAACCATCTTATCAACTTGCCCTGCCACCTTCAAAGATTTGTGAATATGCACTACTCATTTTCACATCTCAAGGCAGTTCATGATTTGCTTTTTCTTGATTTTTTGAAATGTTGGCCGGCTTTTGCTAGTTTTCTAGGTTGTCAGGTTACACTACAGAACAGTCAGAAGTGGAAAACCAGACTGATTTTCCCCTTTCCTGTCCAGGCGTGGTGAGGCCAATTGTAATGGACCAACTAGCAATGCAACTGAGATCAGCCAACTCAGTACCGACCAAGTACTGAAGCTGTGACCTTCTGGTCAGTATGGCTCTGTCACATTCTGCACTCCCCAATGGAGCCTTCAGACCTGATTGAGGTGTTCAAAATTATGAGGGGCATAGATAGGGTAGATAGAAAGGAACTTTTCCCCTTAGTGGAGGGATCAATAACTAGGGGGTATAGTTTCAAGGTAAGGGGCAGGAGGTTTAGAGGGGATTTGGGGAAAAACCTTTTTCACCCAGAGGGTGGTTGGAATCTGGAACTCACTGCCTGAAAGGGTGGTAGAGGCAGGAACCCTCACAACATTCAAGAAACATTTAGATGAGCACTTGAAACGCCATAGCATACAAGGCTATGGACCAAGTGCTGGAAAATGGGTTTAGAATAGATAGGGCTTGATGGCCGGCGCAGGCACGCTGGGCCGAAGGGCCTCTTTCTGTGCTGTATAACTCTATGGGCTCGAATTTCCAAGCCCTGAGGAGGCAGGTTAGGAGGTGGGAGTGGTGGGAAAATTGCAGAATTGGGGGGCACGAACCCATCCTGCCCCCCAACCCGCCTCCATGCCAATGTCCCAGGAGGCGGAGACCCGACCTGTGCTGGGAGCCGCCTCCCTGAGGCGGGAAGGGGATTAGTGCCAATTAACTGCCTGTTAACAGGTAGTTAACAGGCAGCTTTTTGCCTAATCCATATTTTTAGCCCTGAAGTGTGGGCTTCCCGATGGCTCCGAACCACGCCATGTTAGCGAGTTGGTCTGCAGGGGTTGGAGGGGTCGAGATGTCTGTTGTGCAGGTAAGTGATGGGTGCATGTGTGCAGAGGTAAGTGTGTGAGGTAAGTGTAAAGTGTTTTAATAAGTTTTACTTACCTTTACTTTCTCCTGCAGGCTTCCTTCCTTCAGTTCTCGGGAGTCCCTCAGTTCACCGGCACAGAAAGCAGAATGGCCGCTGAACTGTCAAAAGCTGCAGCCTTCTGCTTTCTGGTCTGGAGAGATCTCTACCTGAGACTGATTAGAAGGACTCAAGTTAAAAGACAGATTTTCAGTGTTTGACAGCTTCACAGAGCCTAATTGGGCCAGTGGTTCCCAAATGCAGGAAATCAATTGGCCAATTAGGGGAAAATCGCACTTTTTCAACACTTCACTTAGGAGTCGGGGTCCTGACATGATTTCCACCTGACACACCCCAGCCCGCCCACACTGACAAAATCCAGCCCTATGACTCTATGAGAGCTTATCTTAAAATGTGACAGAGCAGTATTGAAGACTTTTCTCGTGCAATGTATTGGAGAGCCAAGTAATTCTATTGAACAGCTCTCCCTGATTAGATCTCATCAACAACTCTCTGTACTTAGTTTCTTAATACTGTTGCATAAAATTGAGATTGACATTTACTCCTGAATCTTGAAAATATTAATTTATTGCTGCAATTGAAGCAAATCTAACTATGTACTACAAAGTGAACACATGGCATGGAACAATCTAAAATATGATGAGAATACAGATTATAAAAGTAGCAATCACATAAAGTAGATAGACAATGCATTAGGAGACGTGTATATACTGTAAAAATTACAGGCAGCACATAGCTCTAGGATATACTTAACAGCACAGATTTTAATATCATTATTCCACAGAGGAAAACAAAGTAGTTCCCAGAGTTTCGAGGATTAAATTGATCATATAGTACTGTGCTAGAAGGAATTAACTACCATGTTTATTGTTTTTTTTATTGAACCATTTGTCCTCCCAATGGATTCACATCAGTTCCTGTAAGCAGACCTCATTCCCGAGGATCGAGAAGCTGTATTCTTAATCAATAATCTGCCCTCTGCAGATTTAAATGCCCTTGGATTAAGAATGATCTTGCTTAATTTACTGGTTCAAACATAGAGGCCGATAATGCAATTAGAGGCATCCAAAGCACTACATGCTGCGGGAGTCCGCTATTGTTGGGCACAGAGGCCCAAGGACTGTTCCATATCCCACGTACAGTGCACACTGGTCAATATTGAAGTCTGAAATTGGTGCAAGTCTTAATTAAGGTCTGTTGATTAGATCATCGAGGGACATCCCGACATCAAGCATCAGGCCTGATCGGGTAAGTATCACACATACTTATGAGGTGGACGCACCTGCACTTGTAGCACGGGGGATGAGTCGTTCAGGGTTTTGTGACTAAAATTCTACCCTTATTTTGCCATTGATGCTGAAGGGTTGGAGATATTGTTGTAAGAAGTGCTCCAAAGGAGTGTGACCTATTTGGGGTTGAATGCCACCTTCCAGGAAAAGCACAGGAGTCAGCTGCATGAAGGGAGGTCATCAGCTGAATGATTGCAGTAATCTAGCTGTTCTATACCTGGCTGCAAATGAGGATGTTTGCTGGTATCAAGACTGAGACAAAGGTAGCCGTACTTCTAAGTTTTGCTCACATTTTCTGTGGGCCTCATCAACCATGGCACAAACCTATGTAAGCAACTCCTGCCCCTCTGGAAGGTGTCATATGAAGCATTGTGCACAAACATTGCTCTTTTGCACACACTCTTACATTGAGCTTAAGAAGCATGGCACACTCTTTTTTGTTGAAGGTGGAGGAAACAGCCAAGGAACAGTAACCAGCTGCTTAGTCGTCCAGGCTGAATCACTCCCCTGCTCGTAGTGACGTTCTCATTAGTGGCTGCAGGCATGGATGCAGAGACTAGCCCATGTCCCCTAAGTGTCAACCACATAGTGTTTCTTTTCCTTCAATGTGGACAGCTGAACATTGAATGCAAGGCAGCATCCTCCTGGATTAATGTGTATAATGAAGTTTCAGTGGTCAAATACTGCCTGAACATTAACTGAGTGCAAATCACCTCTCTTCATGAAGGCCAGGGGGTTGATATGAAGATCACTAATGGGAATATTGGTACCATATGCAACCTTTTGAGGGACTCCTGCCATTTGGCAATAGCTGGGCATCCTATCCAGATGGTGCCCCCTTTTCCCAGAAACAAACATCTTAACAGTCACTTCCCTGATGCATGTGTGCATTGCAGAATGCCTGATGAGACAGATTACCCCTTCTATGGGAACAACCTGATCCAGACATGGGCACCACTCTGTGTCTGCCTGTCCTCTGAAGTGGAGGCTGCAAAGATAGGACTCCTCTGTCATGTCCCGGCAAAAGTGTTGGGATAGTAACTGTTGAGTCATTGCATCTGCCTTTATTGGCCCCTCATGTACTCCCTTTCCTCCATTCAACTATGCAATGAGTTTGGAACCTCCAGAGGGTTACCCATCCCACTTTTCTGTACAGTGCCACAAGTGCACAAGAGTAACGAGGAGAGTAGAGGCAAGGGGGAAAAATTGCAAAAATGGTGACCTTCCTAACAAAACCAACTAAAATGCAGTCAAGGGTGTTGCATCCGTGTATAATAAGACACAGACTGCGGAGAACGGTACAGCAGGTGTTTACTCAACGTGGCTCACACTGCAACTGATCTGTACAGATTACTACTCAGGGTTATATACAGGTGTGGTCACTGCCGGTACTGCAGTATACATGAGCTGTAAAACATAGTTCCCCCCTTAAAAGTATATACGTTACAATTCCTCCCCTTTTAGATTAACAGTACCATAACACTCATTTAACAATTAAATATCAAACTAATTACAATTAACACTTTTAACATGCAACATTAGCTGAAAATAGTCTATTTATATATTCAGTCTTTGGGGAAGCTTCCTGATCCTTTCTGGATAGCGCATTTCCCGAGTGTCTTGCTCTTGGTGCAGAGGCGATTCTGGCCCCCTGTCGTCGGTTGGTTCATCAGCTTCCGATGCTACTGTTTCTGGGGTAGATGCGACCTGTATGTCGGGTTCATCACCAGGTACGTATGGGCGAGGCATGGGGTTGACTTGTTCCTGTGACTCTAGGATCTGGTCAGCATGGCGTCTCACGATGCTCTCCCCAACGTCCACTGTGTACATTAGTGGGCCCTGCCGTGTGCATATCGTTCCTGGCTGCCATTTTTCTGTTCGGCAGTCGCGGGCCAAGATTGGTTGCCCTACATTGAAGCTCCTTGTTGGCTTCTCATGGATGTGCTGGAATTGCTTACTCTCAACATCTCTTCGTACGTTTGGCCTGAGCAAATACAGGCGAGATCTTAACCTTCGGTTAAAGAACATCATGGCTGGGGCCTGGTTGGTGACTGCATGTGTCGCATTCCGGTAGGCGAACAGGAAATTGTCCACCTTGTGCTGTAGCGGAATGTTGTCATTGCCTTCTTAAAGGTTTGTACGAACCTCTCAGCCAATCCATTTGTGGCTGGATGATACGGGGCGGATGTGTAATGTCTTACCCCATTCTTTTTCAAGAACCTCCGGAACTCTTCGGACACAAACTGTGGTCCGTTGTCGGAGCAAATCTGTTCTGGCAAGCCATTCCTGGCAAAAATGGTCCGTAGGACTGCAATAGTTTTCTCCGTGGTGGTGGAGGACATTTTGACGACCTCAGGCCATTTCGAGTGCGCATCCACGGCTATTAAAAACATTGAGTCCATGAATGGACCAGCAAAATCAATATGCACCCGTTGCCATGGAGATGAGGGCCACTCCCATGGGTGTAGAGGGGCCTGTGGTGGTGCATTTTGGACTTTCTGGCATCCTGAGCAGCTCTTGTTCAGGTCCTCGATTTGTTTATCGATTCCCGGCCACCACACATAAGCCCTGGCTAGGCTTTTCATTTTTACCCCTCCCAGATGACCCTCATGAAGCTCGTTGAGCACTCTATCCCTTAACTAGGGTGGAATTACCACTCGGGATCCACACATCAAGGTCCCACGGCACACTGACAGCTGTTCTCTCCTTGTCGAGAATGCTGGCAACAGTGAGTCGCCATGTGCTGGCCATCCCTTCACCGTCAAATCATTTACCCGAGACAGTGTCGGGTCATTTCGGGTTTCCTTTTCGATACAAGCGTTAGTTACCGGTAGGTATTCAACTATAGTCGAATGAAATATTTCAACAGGATCCACTGCTGCTGCTTCCTCCGCAGTAGGCAGTGGCAGGCGTGATAGCCCATCAGCATTTCCGTGCTGTTTCATGCCCTTATATTCAATCTCATAGTGGTGCGCCCCTAGAAAAAGTGACCATCTTTGTAGTCATTGCGCAGTCATCACCGGAACGCCCTTCTTCGGATTAAAAATGGAGACAAGAGGCTGGTGATCAGTCAGCAAGGTGAATTTCTGCCCGTGCAGATAGTGATTGAACTTTTTCACTCCCCACACTAGGCTGAGGGCCGCCCTGTCAATCTGGGCGTAGTTACGCTCAGCTGAGGCTAGTGATCGTGACGCAAAGGCTATTGGCCTCTCTGAGCCGTCCGAGAATTTGTGCGACAACACTGCTCCAATGCCGTAGGGTGACGTATCACATGCCAACCGAATTGGTAATGCTGATTGTAATGGGCCAATACCTCTTTCGATGTGATTAGTGTTTTGCTCTTCTGGAAAGCTTGTCTACATTCGTCACTCCACTTCCATGGCACCCCAGTTTGCAGTAGGTTGTTCCGTGGGTGTAGTATTGTTGACAAATTTGGAAAGAACTTATGGTAGTAGTTTACCAGCCCGAGGAACGACCTCAGTTGTGACACATTTACCGGTGCTGGAGCCTTGACTACTGCCTCAATCTTCTCTGGGGACTTATGTAACCCCTCTTTATCGATAACGTGGCCACAATACGAGACCAGTTTTCTAAAAAACTCGCATTTGGGGCAGTTAGCTCGGAGCCCATATTCCTGCAATCTAGTGAGCACCTGCTCCAGGTTGGCAAGGTGATCACTGTCATTTTCGCCCGTGACCAGAATGTCGTCCAAATAACACTGGGTCCCTGGGATCCCTTGCAGGACTTGTTCCATTGCCCTCTGCCAAATAGCCGGAGCTGATGCTACCCCGAATACCAGCCGATTGTATTGGTAGAGACCTTTATGAGTGTTGATTGTGAGGTATTTTTTTGATGCTTCTTCTACCTCCATTTGCAGATATGCCTGGGCCAGATCAATCTTAGTGAAGCATTTCCCTCCAGATCGCGAGGCGAAAATATCTTCAATCCGCAGAAGTGGATATTGTACGGTGTGAAGGATCGGGTTCACTGTTACCTTAAAGTCCCCACAGATGCGAACCTTCCTTGGTTCCCCAGGCGAGCTGCTCAACAACTTTTTCATCACAGGGACGATGGATGTAGCCCACTCGCTCCAGTCTACCTTGGACAGTACACCTGAACGTTCCAGATTCTCCAGCTCTGCTTCGATGGCTGGGCAGATCGCATAAGGTACCGGTCTGGCCTTAAAAAAGTTTGGGCTTGCATTTTCTTCAATTTTAATCATCACTGTCATGCCTTTTAGTGTTCCGAGTCCTTGCTGGAACACTTCTTTCGCGCCAGTAAGGATCTTTGACAGCCGCCCAGGTGTGACGTCGTCATCCTTTTTGTCAGCCACAGTCAGTGCCTGCATGGAATGCCAATCCAGATGTATTTTCCGGATCCATTCACGTCCCAGTAATGGTGGTCCTCCATCTTGCAATACATACAGGTCTTGTTTTGGTTTTCCTTACCATTATATATAACAGTCACCCTTATTTTTCCTTTGGGGTAGACTTTTTGCCCCGTGTACGTCTTCAAAATAATTGTTGTGTCTCTCAAGGGTATGTGTGAGAATAGCCGCTCATAGTCCCGTCGGTTTATGACTGTTAGGGCTGATCCTGTGTCCAATTCCATCTTTACCTGGACTCCTGCTATCTTGAGAGTGACCCAAATGGTTCGGTGATCCTCCGTTGTGATCACATTATGTAGTTTCAGACAACTCAGCTCCCTGCTTTCGGAGTCGTTATCACTCTTTTGTTCATCTGAACTATTCTCCGTTATCTTATGTACCTTCTTGTACTTTCCTTTGGTCGGTTTCTTATTGCTGGTTTTCTTTCCTGACCTGCAGACTCGTGCTATGTGTCCTACTTTTCCACACTGTCTGCACACTTTGTCTTTGAACCAGCAATCATTCTGGTCGTGTGTTGTTCTGCCGCAGCGATAGCACTTCTCTGTTCCATATGACATTTCGTTTGTGCCATATTCTTGCGGTCTCTGTTGTATCTCTGCAGCGCCCCGTGCTGCTGCTTCATATGATACCACAATGCTGAAAGCCTTTTCCAGCGTAAGGTCCTTTTCAGATAAAAGCCGTTTCTGGGTTCCTTCACTTTGAAGCCCACACACAAACTTATCCCTCAAGGTATCTGCCAGTCCCGCTCCAAACTGGCAGTGTTTCGATAGTTTGCACAGTTCTGTTAAATAATCAGCATTGCTTTCATCCTTATGCTGGTTCCGTTTGTGAAACTTGAATCTTTCTGCTATCAGCAGCGGTGTGGGGTTTAAATGTTCCTTTAGTATCATTACTATGTCTTCAAAACTCTTTTCCATTGGCTTCGTTGGGGTTAATAGATTTCGTAATAAACCATACGTCTTTGCACCCATTAAATTTAACAATACCGACGCTTTCTTGTCATCTGACACCCCATTTGCCTTGCAGTACACCTCTATTCGTTTGACATATGTAGTCCAATCTTCGACTTCATTGTCAAATGCGGTGATACTGCCACTCTTCGGCATTTTGGGTGTGGTTTAAAATGGCATCTCCCAATGGCTTAAAATGGCATCTCCCACGCTTTCCTTCCCCCCCGCTGCTGCCGACGCCGCTCCCGGCGTTTCTTGTGGCAATGGCGGCGCCCTGTAGGTTTCGCGTGCTTCTCCTGCGCTGCTGCCAACGCCGCTCTCGGCGGTCCTCATGGCAATGGCAGCGCCTCGCGGGTTTCTGCGCGTCTCTCTCTCTCTGTCTCCGACGCTGCTCGGCCCCTGAACACTGGCTGCGCCCTGTGCGCTCTGCCCTCTCTCTCTCTCCCCTGTCGATGCTGCTCGGCCCTTTGCTGTGCCGCTCGGTCGGGCTCTAACCCACCGCTGTCCGGGAAGGGTCTGCGCACTACCTGTTGCCAGCCCGTTTCGCTGGACCACCTCGGCTGGAAAGCCAAGCCTGGCTCTCAACAACCTCCCCCGCAATTCTCGAGTCTCTGCTGGATGACTGGGCGGTTGCCCATGGTCGACGCCCGAGTCTCTGGCCTTGACCTCCAATCCACTGATCTCCAGGAACGAATCCCCGGGAGGTGATGCATAGTTGCAGGTAGGTTCGAACCTGCCTCGTCGCCAATGTTGCGTCCGTGTATAATAAGACACAGACTGCGGAGAACTGTACAACAGGTGTTTACTCAACGTGGCTCACACTTCAACTGATCTGTACAGATTACTACTCAGGGTTATATACAGGTGTGGACACTGCCGGTACTGCAGTATACATGAGCTGTAAAATATAGTTCCCCCCCCTTAAAGGTATATACATTACAATTGGCACATAAAAAAATGCTAAAGAAACTTACCATCTCCCTTTCAGAGATCTACTGGAGCAGGCTAGCCTCCCAGCACTCCAGTGCAGCCAGTTTTTATGGACAAGGCTCACGTCATGAGTGGAAACGCACCTTAAATTATAAAATTTGGGTCCTGAATGGAATCTGATTTGTATGTTTGACGAGGCAGCGCAGACCTCACTTTTCGCCCACAAATTGTGTGTCACTAAATTGGTCATCCCATGCATCGGAGGTCGCTGCCTGCTAAGTCTTACCAGTAGCACGCAATGTCGCAAAATTGGAGCTGATCTGCCAGGGTTAATGATTTCATCAGTTTTCTTCTGGCAACCAGCTAAACAGCTCAAAAATGCTTCAAGCATATGGCAGGATTCTCACAAATGCAGGACATAATTGACTGCATTCTAGCAACATCTGCTCCTATCTCCAATGCAGCTCCATAAATTAAAAGGAGTACCACCGCATTAATGGGCAGGTAGCCTGTGACCAATGGAACAGAATAATGTTCATCAATTGTCTGTTACACTACCAGCTACCGTGATTCCTTTACCCTACGGCAGTCAATGGCACCAACATTATTCGAAGAGCCAAGAAGATGCCACAGATGGCAGAAAGAAGACAAAGGATAGGCATGGTGGTTATGTTACTGGACTAGTAATCCAGAGGCCTGGACTATTGATCCGGAGACGTGAGTTCAAATCCCAACACGGCAGCTGGGGAATTTAAATTCAGTTAATTAAATAAATCTGAAATAAAAAGCTAGTGTCAGTAATGGTGACCGTGAAACTATCAGATTTGCGTAAAAACCCATCTAGTTCACTAATGTCCTTTAGGGAAGGAAATCTGCCGTCCTTACCTGGTCTGGCCTATATGTGACTCCAGACCCACAGCATTGTGGTTGATTATTAAATGCCCTCTGAAATAGTCTAACAAGCCACTCAGTTGTAAAAAAAAAGCTACGAAAAACAATAAGAATTAAACCGGATGGACCACCCGGCATCGACCTCGGCACCGGCTATGGACACGGCAACAGCACACCCAGCCCAGTTGGCCCAGCAAAGTTCTCTTCACCAACATCTGGGGATTTGAGCCAAAATTGGGAGAGCTGTCCCACAGACTAGTCAAGCAACAGCCTGACATAGTCATACTCACAGAATCATACCTTTCAGCCAATGTCCCGAACTCCTCCATCACCATCTCTGGGTATGTCGTCTGGTGGGCCAGATCCACCAGGGGTGGCAGCACAGTGGTATACAGTCAGGAAGGTGGAGCCCAGCATGTGAGTGCAAAAGATAAAGCTGAAGCATTTGCAACCATCTGTGGCCAGAAGTGCCGAGTGGATGATCCATATCGGCCTCCTCCTGAGGTCCCCACCATCACAGAAGCCAGTCTTCAGCCAATTCGATTCACTCCACGTGATATCAAGAAATGGCTGAGCATACTGGATAGAGCAAAGGCTTTGAGCCCTAACAACATACCGGCTGTCGTGCTGAAGACTTGTGCTCCAGAACTAGCTGTGCCTCTAGCCAAGCAGTTCCAGTACAGCTATAACACTGGCATCTATCCGACAATGTGGAAAACTGCCCAGGGATGTCCAGTCCACAAAAAGCAGGACAAATCCAATTTGGCCAATAACTGCCCCATCAGCCTACTCTCAATCATCAGCAAAGTGATGGACGGTGTCGTCGACAGTGCTATCAAGTAGCACTTACTCACCAATAACCTGCTCACTGATGCCCAGTTTGGGTTCTGCCAGGACCATTTGGCTCCAGACTTCATTACTACCTTGGTCCAAACATGGACAAAAGAGCTAAATTCTAGAGGTGAGATGAGAGTGACTGCCCTTGACATCAAGGCAGCATTTGACCAAGTGTGGCATCAAGTAGCCCTAGTAAAACTGAAGTCAATGGGAATCGGGGATAAAACTCTCCACTGGCTGGAGTCATACCTAGCACAAAGTAAGATGGTTTTGGTGGTTGGAGGTCAATCATCACAGCCTCAGGAAATCGCTGCAGGAGTTCCTCAGGGCAGTGTCCTAGGCCCAACCTTCTTCAGCTGCTTCATCAATGACCTTCCCACCATCATAAGGTCAGAATTGGGGATGTTCACTGATGACTGTTGTGTCCGTGTATAATAAGACACAGACTGCAGGAGAAACGGTACAACAGGTGTTTACTCAACATGGCTCACAGTGGAACTGACTGTACAGATTACTACTCAGTGCTATATACAGATGTGGTCCCTGCCGGTACTATAGTATACATGAGCTGTAAAAAGTAGTTCCCCCTTAAAGGTATATACATTACAATTCCTCCCCTTTTAGATTAACAGTACCATAACACTCATTTAACAATTAAATATCAAACTAATTACAATTAACACTTTTAACATGCAACATTAGCTGAAAATAGTCTATTTATATATTCAGTCTTTGGGGAGGCTTCCTGATCCTTTCTGGACTGCGCCTTTCCCAAGTGTCTTGCTCTTGGTGCGGAGGCGATTCTGGCCCCCTGTCGTCGGTTGGTTCATCAGCTTCCGATGCTATTGTTTCTGGGGTAGATGCGACCTGTACGTCGGGTTCATCACCAGGTACATATGGGCGAGGCATGGGGTTGACTTGTTCCTGTGACTCTAGGATCTGGTCAGCATGGCATCTCACGATGCTCTCCCCAACGTCCACTGTGTACATTAATGGGCCCTGCCGTGTGCATATCGTTCCTGGCTGCCATTTTTCTGTTCAGTAGTCGCGGGCCAAGACTGGTTGCCCTACATTGAAGCTCCTTGTTGGCTTCTCATGGATGTGCTGGAATTGCTTACTCTCAACATCTCTTCGTACGTTTGGTCTGAGCAAATCCAGGCGAGATCTTGACCTTTGGTTAAAGAACATCATGGCTGGGGCCTGGTTGGTGACTGCATGTGTCGCATTCCAGTAGGCGAACAGGAAATTGTCCACCTTGTGCTGCAGCGGAATGTTGTCATTGTACATAGCCTTTATTGCCTTCTTAAAGGTTTGTACGAACCTCTCAGCCAATCCATTTGTGGCTGGATGATACGGGGCGGATGTGTAATGCCTTACCCCATTCTTTTTCAAGAACCTCCGGAACTCTTCGGACACAAACTGTGGTCCGTTGTCGGAGCAAATCTATTCTGGCAAGCCATTCCTGGCAAAAATGGTCCGTAGGACTGCAATAGTTTTCTCCGTGGTGGTGGAGGACATTTTGATGACCTCAGGCCATTTCGAGTGCGCATCCACGGCTATTAAAAACATTGAGTCCATGAATGGACCAGCAAAATCAATATGCACCCATTGCCATGGAGATGAGGGCCACTCCCATGGGTGTAGAGGGGCCTGTGGTGGTGCATTTTGGACTTTCTGGCATCCTGAGCAGCTCTTGGTCAGGTCCTCGATTTGTTTATCGATTCCCGGCCACCACTCATAAGCCCTGGCTAGGCTTTTCATTTTTACCCCTCCCAGATGACCCTCATGAAGCTCAATGAGCACTCTATCCCTTAACTTGGGTGGAATTACCACTCGGGATCCACACATCAAGGTCCCACGGCACACTGACAGCTGTTCTCTCCTTGTCGAGAATGCTGGCAACAGTGAGTCGCCATGTGCTGGCCATCCCTTCACCGTCAAATCATATACCCGAGACAGTGTCGGGTCATTTCGGGTTTCCTTTTCGATACAAGCGTTAGTTACCGGTAGGTATTCAACTATAGTCGAATGGAATATTTCAACAGGATCCACTGCTGGTGCTTCCTCCGCAGTAGGCAGTGGCAGGCATGATAGCCCATCAGCATTTCCATGCTGTTTCGTGCCCTTATATTCAATCTGATAGTGGTGTGCCCCTAGAAAAAGTGACCATCTTTGTAGTCGTTGCGCAGTCATCACCGGAACGCCCTTCTTCGGATTAAAAATGGAGACAAGAGGCTGGTGATCAGTCAGCAAGGTGAATTTCTGCCCGTGCAGATAGTGATTGAACTTTTTCACTCCCCACACTAGGCTGAGGGCCTCCCTGTCAATCTGGGTGTAGTTACGCTCGGCTGAGGTTGGTGATCGTGACGCAAAGGCTATTGGCCTCTCTGAGCCGTCCGAGAATTTGTGTGACAGCACCGCTCCAATGCCATAGGGTGACGCATCACATGCCAACCGAATTGGTAATGCCGGGTTGTAATGGGCCAATACCTCTTTCGATGTGATTAGTGTTTTGCTCTTCTGGAAAGCTCGTCTACATTCGTCACTCCACTTCCATGGCACCCCAGTTTGCAGTAGGGTGTTCAGTGGGTGTAGTATTGTAGACAAATTTGGCAAGAACTTATGGTGGTAGTTTACCAGCCCGAGGAACGACCTCAGTTGTGACACATTTTCCGGTGCTGGAGCCTTGACTACTGTCTCAATCTTCTCTGGGGACTTATGTAACCACTCTTTATCGATAACATGGCCACAATACGAGACCAGTTTTCTAAAAAACTCACCTTTGGGGCGGTTAGCTCGGAGCCCATATTCCTGCAATCTAGTGAGCACCTGCTCCAGGTTGGCAAGGTGATCACTGTCATTTTCGCCCGTGACCAGGATGTCGTCCAAATAACACTGGGTCCCTGGGATCCCTTGCAGGACTTGTTCCATTGCCCTCTGCCAAATAGCCGGAGCTGATGCTACCCCGAATACCAGCCGATTGTATTGGTAGAGACCTTTATGAGTGTTGATTGTGAGGTATTTTTTTGATGCTTCTTCGACCTCCATTTGCAGATACGCCTGGGCCAGATCAATCTTAGTGAAGCATTTCCCTCCAGATAGCGAGGTGAAAATATCTTCAATCCGCGGAAGTGGATATTGTACGATGTGAAGGACCGGGTTCACTGTTACCTTAAAGTCCCCACAGATGCGAACCTTCCTTGGTTCCCCAGGCGTGCTGCTCAACGACTTTTTCATCACAGCGACGATGGGTGTAGCCCACTCGCTCCAGTCTACCTTGGACAGTACACCTGAATGTTCCAGACTCTCCAGCTCTGCCCTCTCTCTCTCTCTCCCTCTCTTCGACGCTGCTCGGCCCCTGAACACCGGCTGTGCCCTGTGCGCTCTGCACTCTCTCTCTCTCCCCCGTCGATGCTGCTCGGCCATTTGCTGTGCCGCTCGGTCGGGCTCTAGCCCGCCGCTGTCCGGGAAGTGTCTGCGCACTACCTGTTGCCAGCCCGTTTCGCTGGACCGCCTCAACTGGAAAGCCAAGCCTGGCTCTCGACAGGCTCCCCCGCAATTCTCGAGTCTCTGCTGGACGACTGGGCGGTTGCCCGTGGTCGATGCCCGAGTCTCTGGCCTTGATCTCCAATCCACTGATCTCCAGGAACGAATCCCCGGGAGGTGATGCAGAGTTGCAGATAGGTTTGAACTTGCCTCGTCGCCAATGTTGTGTCCGTGTATAATAAGACACAGACTGCAGGAGAAATGGTACAACAGGTGTTTACTCAACGTGGCTCACAGTGGAACTGAATGTACAGATTACTACTCAGTGTTATATACAGGTGTGGTCACTGCCGGTACTACAGTATTCATGAGCAGTAAAAAGTAGTTCCCCCCTTAAAGGTATATACATTACAATGACTGCACAGTGTTCAGTGCTCCTCAGATAATGAAGCAGTCCATGCCCACATGCAACAAGACTTGGACGACATTCAGGCTTGGGCTGATAAGTGGCAGGTAACATTCGCGCCACACAAGTGCCAGGCAATGACTATCTCCAACAAGCAAGCATTTAACCACTGCCCCTTGACATTCAATGGCCTTACCATCAGTGTGTACCATCTACAAGATGCACTGCAGCAACTCACCAAGGTTTCCTCAGCAGCACCTCCCAAAGGGCAGCAGGCGCATGGGAACACCACCACCTCCAAGTTCCTCTCCAAGTCACACACCATCCTGACTTGGAAGTTTATCACTGTTCCTTCATCGTCGCTGGGGCAAAATCCTGGATCTCCCTCCCTAACAGCACTGTGGGAGTACATTCACCACATGGACTGCAGCAGTTCAAGAAGGCGGCTCACCACCACCTTCTCAAGGGCGATTAGGGAATGGCAATAAATGCTGGCCTTGCCAGCGATGCCCACATCCCATGAACGAATAAAAAAATAACTACTTATGCCACCACATAATTATGCCAGGACAAGAGGAGTGATACAATGCAACCCACCTAGCCACCAATCTCACAGTGGAACACACCTTGATCATTCTCAAGCAGCAATTCTGATACTTGGACAGGTCAAGATGAGTGCTACATTACAACCCAGCCAAGGTCTTCAAGGCTATTATTGCCTATTATTTTTGTATTTTATTGTCCTGCAATGATGCCTAACCATGAAGCAAACAGGCAGAAGAAAGGCTGGTCTGTAGGGTTCTCAAAATTCCCACATTCCCCAAAAGTTATGGCTAAAGGGACCCTGTATGGACAAGTTGTTAAAAAGGGTACCCAAAATGGCTTCTGCAACCTCGTGACCAAAAGCACAGGATTTTAAAAGCAAGGCCCTGCAGAAAAGGCAGGCACTTTTCAAAACCTGAAACGAAACCTAAAATGCATGAATCTGTGAAGCGACTTTGTGGAGCCAGACAGCTAAAGCAAACACAGAATATGCATTCATTCACCTTGAAACAGATCAAGTTAGAATGGGCCTAAATCGAGGCCATTAGGTTTCTGCATATTTAATCGGTAACAGCTCACAGTAGAGTTTCATAAATGACAAACAGCCAGGACATCGAAGCCATTAAACACGGAGACAACCACTCCAGAAGTCGTTAAAGTAAATGGCTGTAATCATTTTAAATGAGTCCGCCAAAAGTTAGACAAAGGACTGACCTGATTTGGCGCGCAGATAAGGAATGAAGAACCAGGCCCATCGGTAGTGATCGCTCTCTTGCCCTTGCCTCTTATCGCTTGGCCTTTGGCCTGCTGCCTCTTGTTCTCGTGCCCTGGCCTCGTGGCGGGCTCTCTTCTCGCTCCCCGCGCCGCTCAACACCAAGGACGCCCATTACTACACCAAGGGCCGAACACGGGAGGAGAACGAGACCCGAGTTCAAAAACACACAGGACACACAGGCCACAGACAGGCAGACGAGACGAGACGAGACGAGACGAAGAATATGGCAAACCGATGAAGGCAAAGAAGGGCAGCGGAAAGACGCATTGGGGGCCAAACGCCTAGTTATAAACTGGCGTTTGACGAATAAACTGACGTTTGAAGCATGGACAGCAGCGTCCGTGATGAATAAACTGGTGTTCGAAGCATGGGTAGTAAAATCAGTTTAACAATATAAACCGCCAACCAAGCCCCAACCGTTTTAAAACTCGTCAGCGACTAAACCGCCCGAGGAAGAAGAAGAAGAAGAAGACGAAGACGCGACTCGACGACGACATTAGCTGAGGAAAAGGAAGGTGATTCGCATAAACAACTCCACCACCGCACCCTGTGACCACGTGGCGACAGCACACCCCAAAGGACAGCAAGAACAGACCCCAAAAATCACAACCGTTAAAGGTCAACAGGTTTCGAATTGGTGAGCATAAATCCCTGGCCCCTCACAGCTTAATCTAGTTAGGTATAGGGGTAGGATAAGGATAAGGGGATTTTTAATGTATTTGTTTCCCTCAATGTGCCATGTGTTCCCCATTCCCATCTAAGTGTATTATTTTTATATACCTGTAATCAGCTTAGTAATTCTCAGCATTGTGTTTTATTCTGTCTTTAATAAAAATTACAGTTTTCTTGCACCGAACCACTTGTCTACTCGTTTTTCTGTATCGCCGCCTGTACCTAAGTCTGGTGTCTAGAACCCAAGGGGTGTGGAGCGATTCGAACCACTCAGAGGCAGTCAGGGGCAGAGCTGACTGGGCACACGCCACACACAAAACCCCCGACAGGCCACAAGATATAAACAGACATTTTGAAGACAATGTTTTGGTTATTGACAAGGCAAGTTTAATGGTTCAGTGTTTTTGAACCATTTTCAGTACAATGCTTGACATCTTTCTCAAACAGGAAGTTAAAAGTGACTTTTCCATCTGACCATGATTTGGTTGGGTTACCAGAAATTGCAAGAGCTCGCATACATTTTTAGTGTCTGATTTCTAACCAAATTTGTTTGAAATCAGGTGACAATTCATCAATATAAAATCCATAATCAATAATACAGATATATATATACATAATAATATGTACACACACACAAGTGGGACAGTGGATATAACTGATCTCATCCCAGCAAGAATATCCATTTTGATCTGTGAATATTCACGTGATACGCAAGTTTCCAGGCAGTCAAAATGGATAAGCCATGAGCTCATTTAGCTCACAAGAAACTCCATTATTTCATTAAAGCAACATTAGCCAATAAATCAATGATGCTCTCAGATTAACAGATCCCATTTATTGACTGCTCAACAGTCATCTTCTGAACTCTAAGAATGAAACAAGCAAAATACAAATACTGTTAGTATCTATGCAGGAAGGACAGTCATAGCCATGTCACTCAAGCAAAACTCTCGATGTATGTTCTTTCAATATTTACACCAGATTCTTTTGGGGTGGGGTGATTTTTGTACTCAAAGTAAAGAATATAAACACTGGGAGTGGATCCTTTTTTCTGCTTTTGTCACTCGGCATCACTATGAATTCACCAAAATACAAAAATCTAATTTCAGATTAAAGGCTCACTTAACTGTGCCTGAATAATAGCGCCTTAGTCCCAGTCTCACAATACAGTACATCCACCAATATGAATCTTTGTGCTTTCTCATCACAGCAATTTTTATGGTCTGAAAAGGTGTTAATCTTCTACCAATTAATGCAGTTATGGACACTCTTGCACTGTGGGCTCACAGTTATTAAACTGGCATCTATACCCATTTCACATCGGACGTTCACATCTAACAAAGTAAGGTGACTTTCACCTCATCAATCTGGGATGGATGGATCGGAACCCATATCATGTGGTCAAAGCATGTTGTTCTACTCCACCCTTGCCAGATCCTACAATTGACCAACAATTTTAAGACAGAGCAAGTGAGAATTGAGACAGTCAAACCCTAAAAATGTTACCAAAACAGGGCCCAAGCACTTCAGATGAACATCCAGTGTCAGCTTTAGCTCAGTGATGGAAGTCATGCCTCTGAGTCAGAAGGATGTGGGTTTAAACTTCACTCCAGAGATTAGCTGGATCCAGCACATAATCCTAGCTAACAGTTCAGTGCAGTACTGAAGGAGTGTCTTTTGGATAAGATGATAAACCAAAGCCCTGTCTGCTGCCTTAGGTAAACGTAAAAGACCTCATAGTACTATTTGAGCACAGGAGCAAGGATGTCTTACTACAGTTATACAGGGCCTTGGTGAGACCACACCTGGTGTACTGTGTGCAGTTTTGGTCTCCTTGCCTAAGAAAGGATATACTTGCCACAGAGGGAATGCAATGAAGGTTCACCAGACTGATTCCTGCGATGGCAGGACTGTCGTACGAGGAGAGATTGGGTCAACTAGGCCTGTTTTCACTAGAGTTTAGAAGAATGAGAGGGGATCTCATTGAAACGTATAAAATTCTGACAGGGCTCGGCAGACTGGATGCAGGGAGGATGTTTCCCCTGGCTGGGGGGTCTAGAACGAGGGGTCACAGTCTCAGGATACGGGGCAGGACATTTAGGACTGAGATGAGGAGAAATGTCTTCACTCAGAGGGTGGTGAACCTGTGGAATTCTCTACCACAGAGGCTGTGGAGGCCAAGTCACTGAATATATTTAAGAAGGAGATAGATAGATTTCTAGACACAAAAGGCGTCAAGGGTGTAAGGGGTTCTTAGAGATCGCAGAGGTCTCTCTCTCTCTCTCTTGCACAGTAAGCTTTTGAGTGGTTCGACCCACTCCCCCTTAGATTCTATACACTGGTCTTTGAGGCAGGAACTACAATGCAGAGAAAACTCTATAGACCAGGTTTAATGAAAACAAAATGAAACTTTATTGCATAAAGGAACAAATCAAGCTGCAAGCCAATAAGGTACATGGGAGGGAAAAACAAATCATAATACAGTACTGGCTAAGATATATACAGGCATATTATACTTTACAAAAGTCATCACGAAATGGGGAAACACACGGAACATCGAGGGACAACTCATTGTTAAAATTACCCCTTAAATGCCCACCCCCTAAGCCTATCTGGATCAGATTGTGAGGGGCCAGAAACATGCTCACCAATCCAATTGGAAAGTATAGAGTTTTGAAAAAGGTCTGCATTTTGATCCTTTCAGGCGTCCTGTCTCCACGTGGTCAGCGGAACGCAGTGGGCTGCGACACACCTTCTTCTCCCTCGAGGTGAAGATCACGGACAGGCTGGATGTCAGCAGGCCTGGAAGTCGGTGCGGGGAGAACCCAACTGTTTTACCATCTTCGCATGGGTTTCGTCGCACAGCCCAGTTGGTTTACCATTTTCATATAGGTTTCACCTATCCTTGTCAGCGTCCCGGGGTTGGTCGATGATCTCCCGATAGTTACCCCGGGGCTAGATGCTGACTTGATCTCCCACCTCGAACCTCGATCCTCCGTCGTCTCCACTCGGACTCTGCACCGAACAGGCTGCGTTTTTCGATGGCTGGCGATGTAAAGATGTAGAAGCCCAGCTGAAGCAGAAGATGAAGCCCCTCCGAATCCTTTGAACTTTCTCCGAATATCGATCGCTACCCCGGGTCCCCAGATATACTTCTCAAAAGAGGCCTTTATCTCCCGCCAAATCAAGGTTAGTCTTTGTTTAACTTTTGGCGGGCTTGTAGCACAGCGGGGTAGTTATTATGTTTTAAACTACTTTGGGATGGCCGGTAACGGCAATCTCTGGTCTGGAATGACCCTGTATTGTTTTTAATGTCCTTCTGATGTCTTTAACGGTTCTTGATGTTCCCCCTATGAATTTGAAACTGTTTTCCTTTGTCTGGGTAAACATCTAGATGGCCTTTATCTACAGGCCGATCTGACTGGATCTGCATCCAATCCATATGTATGTGGTTCTGTCTGGTTTCGTTTTCTCCGAAACGGCCTTCCAGAACTTACTGTGGGCTGAATCCACAAAGGCTGTCTGGGGACTGCAGGAACCATTTTAAAGTGTCCCAAAAAGCTGGTCATGGGGTCTGGCGGCCATTTTGTATGCCCCTTTTCCTGGGCTTCTTTAAAAACAGTCTTTAAAATTAAGGCCTCTTCTGCCAATAGACTCATATAGGACAATGTTCAATTTTGCAAATCTTACAGTCCCCCCTGATGATACTATAATTTGCTTGAAGTATCATAATTCTGGGTGAGCAAAATTTTCTGACTCTCCATAATCAAACCATCCCCTGTATTTACCTATCTACGATCCCACGACACATGCATTTCCCATTTCAGATAACCCGCAGTGCACATTAAGCATCTATAGATGGCAATACATTGGAATTAAAATCTGACACACACATTTCCAGGCGTGGAGGGGGGCCTAATACCCCTACACCACCTGGTTCATACATATTCTCTTTTATTAATAGCAACACATATAATAAAACTTCACTAAAAATACCATAAAGAAAGAAAAATACACACAAAATCATACATGAATACTATCAAAAATAGAGGAGGGAGGGAAACTTTAACTTTATACATAGCAGCAAAAATCTAAACGGGTGTCTCCTCTTCTACCCGCACATAATGCTCTCTCCATTCTCCTCTGTTCTCATACTTCTGGACACGCTTCTCCCTCTTACAATGTACAAACAGTAAATAAATCACAATAAAAACCTGACACACTACAAGGATGTGGGAGGCTATCCTAATCCAAGAAAGGACTTCTATATTAGTGAACAGGTCCCACCACTGTGGGGTCACTATATCCAATATGTCTGCCCCTATTTCTAACGTCTTCTGCTCCAGCGTGTAAAAATGTTTCTGTGAAACGGCAACGGCTTTTATTATCTTGGTGAGGTGTTCAGGGAGAGAGGGAATGATATACCCAAAATGTGCAACGAATCGTTGCAGATCGGTGAAATTTTCTTTAACAGTGATGTGAACAGTGGAAGGTTCAGGAATGGGGACAATTCGCTCTTGGGCCACTTGAACTTCTGCCTTGGGCTTGAAGCAGAAACTGCTGTCACTGACCGGACACCAGCTGTGCTGTCCATGTTGGTAGTGGGGTGCTGCGGTGGTGACACAATATGTCCCAGCTCCTATATATGCCACCTGCGGGGGCACATGGCCTTGTGCCATTGCCTCCATGGTACAATTCATAGGCTTCGCGCCAGCAGTTCTGAACCCGCACTGTGGTTTCGAATAGGCATTCAAGTGCTGGAGACACAGGATGATGTGTGCTCCCCGGCTCCGGCACCCCGAGAGGTTGGTACCCGTCATTGCATGCTCCCATCGAATGATGTATGGTGGGACCGCTGTGTAGCGAATGTGTGCGCCCCCTTGAATGACTCCAATGTTCTCCACCCTGTATACCGGGGCGGGTTTAGCTGTTTTTCCCATTACCGGCATTCTTACCACTATGGTATGATTAGATCTCCCACAGTCCACTGGGACTGGGTAGGCCTCTGTGGCTTGACTGAGCTGGCACGGACTCAATGCGTTCTCAAAAGGGTGGAAGGCTGCGAGGTGCTTATTGCCGATCCAGGAGGGGACCAAACCTTGTTTTAAATCCTCCAGATTACTGCGGCCCTCGCCCAATAACCACACCCCGTACAGCACGCACGCTTTCTTCTGTGCAGCCTGATCTAATGCATTCCGATCCTCCCTGATGAGAGCATTTACCGTTTTAGCGTGTTTCTCCAGCTCAGCTATAATTTCTTTTAAGTGTAGTGTCATGGCCTGGTCCTCATGTAACTCAGAGCCCACTACCTTATTCTCGTACGTCAGTATCTTTCTTAACCGCCTTTTTAAGCCATTAATCTGGGTCTGCAGCTCCACGTCATCCAGAGTGTTGATGACGGGAGTCCCTGTGTTAAAGGCTGTAAAAATATCATTTACTGTACCCCTTCTTTGTCTCCCTACCCTGTCCAAGGCCTCATGTGGTGTGGTGTACAGTCTGGCTCTGTCGACATCGGCAAAATCGAACTCATAAAACTGTCTGAACATTTTTGTTAACAGGATCTGGTACAATTGCCCCGTTTCCTTGGGGCACCACTCTGGCAATCGCACCTCGGTGAGGTTTAAAATCACCGAGGCCACCGCGTAGTGCACCCCTTGGTACAGCACCTCTCCTGTGGGCACTAATACCAATCCGTTCCTGGGTCCCTTGGTAGTGGTGGGCCGACTTCCTTGCGGGCTTTGGCTACCGGAATCGTGGGCAGGGGCTTGCGGGGGCGGGTGATGATCTCAGTGGCATTCACCGGGATCTGAGAGTATGGCACTCCGCACACCCGTGTGCTGACGTCCCACCTCATCCCTTTCCCAGCATCCTGCCACTGTCTTTGGAAAAAATTGGAGACGCCTGTGGGGCAGGCGCGTTCTGAACCCCACATACAGATGTAAATCCCCTCATCTGGTTCCCACCATTTGTCCCAACAGACACTCAATCCCCCATAAGTCCCCGTAATAGTCCAATGGGTATTGTTACCCAGTCTCTCCCACTCGACCGTGGAGTTCTTCATGGTCTTACTCAGCTTCCCCAGCCACCACCATCGGTCCAAAGGAACATGTCCAGTGCAGACCAAACAAATCTTCTTCCCGATGGTAACGCTGACTCTGGGTGCGATGATCCTCACCCTGGGACACATTAGAGAAGTCTCTCTGTATGCGAATCCCGACTGGCTGGAGTATTCCGTAGAGTTCGACCCAGCCATCCTGGCCACCTCCCTTCGTGGAAGTAGGTGGTTGTCTCCTCAACGTCACGAGCACCCGACCCATCCGTCGCGATGGGGGCTGTGTCCCCGGAACATCCATACACTATGGAGTCCTTGGTGTAGCCCCGATAGACCCAGCTACACCCGATCACCGCGAGCGCGATGAGAATCTTTTCCATGGTACCTTTGGTCCCTGCAACAGATTAAACGATACAGTCAGGCTCCCGAGAGTTTCTGGCCTAGGTGAAGGCATGATCGGGTCTTTCGACCCCGATCCCAAACAAACACACATGCTGGGCAGATTCCAAAACTACTACTTATACATACTATCGCCTTAAAAATTACACACCTTAAACTTAAACTTAAACTTAACGATTCTTATGTACAGCGCCGCCCGTCCCCGGGCGGCTTGCCTAACCCCTGTTCGGACTGCAGCTCACCGCCCCCTATGGCGGGGCTGCACTGACCTGTAGCTTGGGTCCCCCACAGCCTTTTGCTGCCAATTGGGGACTGCGTCTTTCCAGGGGTTTCCCAAGTCGGTGTCTGCTGACGTAGGGGAAATCTGGCCAGGTTTTTCTTGGCTGAGGCGTCCGAGATGACCTGCGGAGGGGTGTCTTGGGCGAGGCTCCCTTAGCGAGTGGACCTGTGGTTGGGAGTTTAGCCCTCACAGCCCGTGGCTCCACCACGACTGCCGGCTTTGGCTCCCTTCCCTCAGGCACCGCCCCTTTGGGATTTGGGTCTGTGGCAGACGACTCCTCCCTACCTGTCCCTACAGGTGGAGAATCTCCGCCCCCAAGTTCTACCTCCCCTAAGCTTGAGTCGAGGGCGGGACCTCCGTCCTCCAACTCCACCTCCTCCAGAATCGTGTCAAGGGCGGGTCCTAGCTGTTCAGGCTCCCCCCTAACTGTGCTCGGGTCAGACGACCTGTGAGGGGGTACTTCGGGCGAGGCTCCCTTAGCGAGTGGACCTTTGGTTGGGACTTTAGCCCACACAGCCCGTGGCTCCTCCACGACTGCCGGCATCAGCTCCCTTCCCTCAGGCTCCGCCCCTTCGGGATTTGGGTCTGTGGCAGATGACTCCTCCCTACCTGTCCCTACAGGTGGAGGATCTCCGCCCCCAAGTTCTACCTCCCCTAAGCTTGAGTTGAGGGCGGGACCTCCGTCCTCCGACTCCACCTCCTCCAGAATCGTGTCAAGGGCGGGATCTAGCTGTTCGGGCTCTTCCCCGTCCAAATCCCAGGTGGGCGGGACAGCTCCTCCTCTCAAGCAGGCTGCGGTTCCAGCCTGTGTGGTTTGCGACTCATCGCGCGCCTCAGGCTGAGGATTTTTACCCTCAGGCCTGGCTTCAGTTGTTGGCTCTTTTGCACCCGGCTTAAACAGTTTGCACTGATTGATGTGAAACCATTTAGTGCGTCAGGGCAACTTCCCTATGCTGGTGGCGGGGACCGGTGGGTCTTGCACCAATTCCCGTCTAGCCTTTTCTATGGCTCTCTCTCCAGCGCGGATGGTCAGACCTAGGAATTTTATTTCCTGCCGACCGATCCATGCCTTCTTTGGTGTCACCTTGAAACCCCCTTTTCCTTTCTCCCCCGTACTCGCTCCCCAGAGACAATGATTTCTAAGATCCATGAGAATCCCGTGTTCTACAGGAAACTTTGTGCTATCCGGAGGTGAGCTATCCGGCAATCTGGAGCCACCGGCAAAAATCAGCAGCCGTTTTTTATTCTTATTGTTTGTTTTTTTTGCTTTGTTTGAACAGTCAAGCTGTGCAAGGTCTGTAGCTATAGCAACAGCTTCAGCTACAGAGCTTTAGGGCCACACCCGAGTGTTTAGAAGCTGTTGCTAAGCAACAGTGTTTGTTGTCAAATACGGAGATAAGAATCTCCGTATCTCTCAACATTAACTCTGGAGAGTACGGCACTTTTTAGGCAATGGCAGCAGCTCGGTCCCATGGGTGCCGGATAGCACAAAGTTTCCTGTACTAGGAAATCGGACCCAAGGACCCCCTTTGCACCCCCCGCCTCCCACTCCATTAGGGTACACTTCCGCGTGGTGCGGAGTGGTCCTAAATGAATGGAGAGGGGAATGGAAAATGCGCCAGCCTGTTCTTTGCCTGTGAAGCCCGGTAGCATACATGGAACCCCGGTGGACAGAGGTGAGGTGGTAGGGTTATCTGAGTGGATCACGGTGCACGATGCCCCTGTATCCAATAGGTAGGTTCCTTTCACCTCCTCTACCTCCATCTCCACGTTGGGCCTTTTCCATACATCATATTGCAGTGGACATAGGTAGACAGGCTGCGCGGGCGCTAGTCATTTGGGTGCAGCGGTCGGGGCTGCAGGAACGGCAGGACCGGTGGCGATGGCTATCCTCCCCTGCGCGATCATAAGAGACCGCATTGTCTCTAAAATTGACTCTATTGCAGCGGGATCCATAGCTGCACCGGTTCCCTTTTCTGGGGCAGCGGCCTGGGCTTGGGCTTGGGCTTGGGTTTGGGCTGCGGGAGATTTTCCCTTATTATCCTGCCACGGATTTTTACAGTCCTTGCGCCAATGTCCATCCTTTCCACACCCGTAGCAATTGAGCTTGGCTTGGGTAGGGCGATTCCCTTCCTGATGCCACTCCTTCTTACTTGGGGCTGCGGGTTTTGCCTCATGCACTTTTCCCTTAGAGGGAGGTGTCTCCTGACTCCTACAATTCTTGTATGCAATGGTGAGCTGTCGGAGCACCGTCTCCTCCATGACACCGGGACCTTGGGGGTCAAACCAAGATTTGGCTTGGGCCTTTATCTGCGGCAGGCTGTTGGCAACCAGGCAACGGAGCCAATGAACCCGCTGAACACCGTTCATTGCAGCCCGTTCAGGCATGCCCGGACAGCTGCACCGATACACTGGCCACAGCCTTTCTGCGAAAACCCGTGGGGGTTCTCCAGTTAGCTGCACAGTCCCTTCCACACGGAGGAACGGATTACCTTCGTCCACTCCCAGAACTTCCAGGACCTCATCCCTGAGTTCCACATAACCTTTCTGTCCCCTCTTGATCCCTGCTGAGAGGCACTGAAGGATTGTGCTATCCAGGGAGAATAGTAACATCTTCGCCTGTTCAAGATCATCGCAATCATTGATGGCGGCTGTCTCCTCTACCTCCCTGAAATGGACTGAGGGATCTCCCTTCTCGGTGAGTTTTGGGAGGTGGCTCACCATCGCCCGGAGTTGTTGGGCACCGCGGGGCAACACGATCTGGTTCATGTGGGGTCTGTCCGCGCCATTGGCATCGGTGGGACCATACCTCTGGTGCTGACTGTGACACATTTGTGCCGGCTCCGGCTGTACTACCAGGGGTTGTTCCTCCTCCTGTTCCACCTCGGCTTCCCTTTCTTCCACCACCCCCCTTCGGGCCAAACCTCACTATAGCTCGGCAGTGCTGAGGGCTCAGTGGCTGGCGCCACAACTACTTCGCATGGAATCGGGTTTTTGGATTCCTTCAAAAAGCCTAATTGACTTGCTTTTGGGCTTACGAGGCATACCATGCCTTTTGCCTTAACCAAGGCCGTTCTTAGGTCTTCTATCGTCTTTTGGCAGGGGCCATGGTCTGTGCTCTCAAACCCGTGCTCGAGGGCCAGCTTGTAAGCTGCCTTAACCTCTACTACTCTCTCCTCCTGCGCTCTTAGCTGTTGTGCGAGGCGGGCGTTTTTCTCCCGTATCCTTGCTTCATGAATCTTTGCCTCAGTAACCTGGCATTCCAGGTACTCTATTCTAGCCTGATGTTGGCTGGCTACAACTTGGCATTCCTGATTCAGCGCTTGAAGCGCTGTGATGAGTTTTTCCCCACCCATGGCCTTTTCCTCTATCTCTGAAGCCTGGGTTTTGATCTTGGCTGCCTGCACTGCAATGACTTTGTCCAAAATCTGGACTTGTCTTATGGAGCACATCAGCCACACTGCCTTCTCAACTGACTTCTTATGTTCTTTGCTCTCTGTCCACCTGATGGCTGCGTCTACCGGATGCCCATTCCGTAAGAGATCGGAAATCCACTGTTTAGTGAGATTTACCTTTCCAAAGACATAATCCGCTATCCTCTCATCCATAACATTTTGTCCATTCAAACCTGGGTCTAATGCATTGCAATCCTGCTGCCAGTGTCCTGCCGTGGTCGCCATTTTCTGCAAGGGGTTTTCTTAGATCGCAGAGGTCTCTCTCTCTCTCTCTTGCACAGTAACCTTTTGAGTGGTTCGACCCACTCCCCCTTAGATTCTATACACTGGACTTTGAGGCAGGAACTACAGTGCAGAGAAAACTCTATAGACCAGGTTTAATGAAAACAAAATGAAACTTTATTGCATAAAGGAACAAATCAAACTGCAAGCCAATAAGGTACATGGGAGGGAAAAACAAATCATAATACAGTACTGGCTAAGATATATACAGGCACATTATACTTTACAAAAGTCATCACAAAATGGGGAAACACACGGAACATCGAGGGACAACAACTCATTGTTAAAATTACCCCTTAAATGCCCACCCCCTAAGCCTATCTAGATCAGATTGTGAGGGGCCAGAAACATGCTCACCAATCCAGTTGGAAATCCAGAGTTTTGAAAAAGGTCTGCATTTTGATCCTTTCAGGCATCCTGTCTCCACGTGGTCAGCGGAACGCAGCGGGCTGCGACACACCTTCTTCTCCCTCGAGGTGAAGATCACGGACAGGCTGGATGTCAGCAGGCCTGGAAGTCGGTGCGGGGAGAACCCAACTGTTTTACCATCTTCGCATGGGTTTCGTCGCACAGCCCAGTTGGTTTACTGTTTTCATATAGGTTTCACCTATCCTTGTCAGCGTCCCAGGGTTGGTCGATGATCTCCCGATAGTTACCCCGGGGCTAAATGCTGACTTGATCTCCCATCTCAAACCTCGATCCTCCGTCGTCTCCACTCGGACTCTGCACCGAACAGGCTGCGTTTTTCGATGGCTGGCGATGTAAAGATGTAGAAGCCCAGCTGAAGCAGAAGATGAAGCCCCTCCGAATCCTTCGAACTTTCTCCGAATATCGATCGCTACCTCGGGTCCCCAGATATACTTCTCAAAAGAGGCCTTTATCTCCCGCCAAATCAAGGTTAGCCTTTGTTTAACTTTTGGTGGGCTTATAGCACAGCGGGGTAGTTATTATGTTTTAAACTACTTTGGGATGGCCAGTAGCGGCCATCTCTGGTCTGGAATGACCCTGTATTGTTTTTAATGTCCTTCTGATGTCTTTAACGGTTCTTGATGTTCCCCCTATGAATTTGAAACTGTTTTCCTTTGTCTGGGTAAACATCTAGATGGCCTTTATCTACAGGCCGATCTGACTCGATCTGCATCCAATCCACATGTATGTGGTTCTGTCTGGTTTCATTTTCTCCAAAACAGCCTTCCAGAACTTACTGTGGGCTGAATCCACAAAGGCTGTCTGGGGACTGCAGGAACCATTTTAAAGTGTCCCAAAAAGCTGGTCACGGGGTCTGGTGGCCATTTTGTATGCCCCTTTTCCTGGGCTTCTTTTAAAACAGTCTTTAAAATTAAGGCCTCTTCTGCCAATAGACCCTTATAGGACAATGTTCAATTTTGCGAATCTTACAAGGGGTATGGGGAGAGCGTGGGAATATGGTATTGAGATAGAAGATCAGCCATGATCATATTGAATGGCGGAGCAGGCTCGAAGGGCCGAATGGCCTATTCCTGCTCCTATTTTTCTATGTTTCTATGTTTCTATTTGAAGATGAGCAGGGGACTTCTCCTGGTGCTCTGGCCAACATTCATTCTTTAACCAACATAACTAAACCGGATTATCTGGTCAATTATCCCATTTCAGTTTGTGGGACCTTGCTGTGTGCAAATTGGGTTCCACATTTCCCTATATTACAATAGTGACTACACTTCAAAAAAGGTGTTCATTTGCTGCAAAACACTTTGGGATGTCCTGAGGATGTGAAAGATGCTATATAAATGCAAGTTTTTTCTAACGTAATTTGTATGAAGAGCAGTTCTAATCAGATTGACCTTCAAATGCAAATACCCACTGAGCTAGTTTTAAAAATCTATTACATTTGCAGCTATGGCCATTATTGCCTTTGTGGTAGGACTTGTTTAGATTTGCAGTTGACCCTTATTACATTTATGGTCACTACAATTGTAGTTAAGCATTTATTACAAACAGGCTTAAGGATCTATTCCATTTGTGGTTGGTATTCATTACATCTGCTGCTTTTATGAAATTTTTAAGTGATTAATACATTAGGGTCACACATTCTTTCAGAAAGGTTACATTCATTTCCAGCTCAATGTGTACAACAGCATTTTTGTTTTACATATATATCCAACCAAGCAATACAGAAAGCCTTCTTACTAATTGCACCTCTTAGCTCTAAAAAAAAACAAGCCATGCCATTTCTCATTATCACAACTGCAATGATGTATTTCAGCATTCCAGCAATGACAACAGCCTATTTTAGCATGACCGTACAAGAAATCAAATGATTCATTCATGAATTGAACGCTAAAAATGTACGCTCTGTCTCCATGTCCTGACCTGTCATGTGATGTCCCCTCGGTGCTCCAAAACCTTTGGGCAATCAAATCTTCCAGTAATGTGGCAATATTACATAACGGGCACACCCAGTCCAAAAGTATTAGTGAAGAGCCACCCATAGATCATTGGCCCAGTAATTCCTCTCCCAACGCGTGAGTACGGACGGGGTACTCACGCGTGTGCCCGGAGGAATTGCCGGTTTTCAGCATGCACAGCGCATGCAGGGAAAACCGGCATTTCCTCTCCTCTGACCCAAGGGGTTAAGAGGCTGAACGCGTGCGACTACACAGGCAGCGCGTGTGACTTGGATTTCCTTTATTTTTAGAGAGCTGCGCATGTGTAAAGGCCTCCGGTTTTTACGCATTGAAAAACCACACGTAAGTACTTAGTTTTACAAGTAAGTGGTCTATTAATACAATTTATAAAAAAAAATTCCACAGGTTTATTATTTTTAAAGAATTGACAGTAAGGTAAGTTTAGTTTTAGCCCCGATTTTTTATATAATAATTTTTTCAAATTTTAAAATTATTGTTTAAAATAGTTTTTTTAGTTATTTATGGTTCATTTAAGTAGTGCAATGTTTTTTTTTAATTTTCTTTCAAGTTTAAGTAGTGTTTTGGGGCCAGGAGTTTTCATGAGTTTGACAGCTTTCACTATCAAACTCATGAATGAACTTTTGCAACCTCCCATTGGTTGCCCTGTGCTCACGTGATCCCAGCCGGCTCATCGCACTAAGTACGCCGCTGGGTCACGCACGCACAGCGCGGCAGGACCTCAAGCGGGCCAGTGAGAGGAAATGCAATGCGGGCCAGGATTGAAATGTCAGCACGCCGGGTAAGTGCACATCGGGGGCTTGCACGCGCGGCAAGCTCCCGATCCTAATTTCAGGGCCATTGTTATGGCCCTTCCAGAAGTGATCAGTTTCAGGCACAGACTCAATGGGCCGAACGGCCTCCTTCTTTGCTGTAAATTTCTATGGTTCTATGAGCAAGCAGTAAAATGCCAGGGACAGATTACACCTCGCAGAATATGGCAAATCAATATAATGGGATCAAGTGCGCAATTCAACATCGAATTACTTCAATCAAGAATACTGAATTGCTTCTCACATTTGTACGTGGTTGCGGAAAGCTGTCTGCACAGCAATGGCCGTCATCAGCGATGCTAACTAAACACTTCTTCCTTAGACTTACTGACAGAATTCCATGGCCATCTCACCAACCAGTACCCATTCTAAATAAAGCACTAGAAAAGATACATATGAACATGTGAAAATGACAGGCAGAAAAAGACCAGCTAGTCTATCAAGCTTGCCCCACACTTACGATGGCTGGAGCATCATGACTAGGTGTAGCGTATGTAACTGTTCTACCTTTAAGAGAACTATTGTATGTAACCGTTCACCTTTAAGAGAACTATTTTAGGTGTGGCACTACTTTATCTTGGCTGCTGTATACTGTAATACCAACGGTGACCACACCGGTATATAAGTGCTGTGTCAGGATTTATTGGGCAGATTCGCCCTGACCTTCGAATAGTAAAGTCCTGTTAAAGTTACTCTTGTAGTCTGTGTATTAATTCGCCATAATATCTACAGACTTTACAGTGGCGGCGAGTTCGATCTTACCCTGCGGCAACAATACTTCCGAAGCAGTTAACGAGCGTCAAGAAGAGGCACCCGCCCTCGTCGTTCTGCTGAGAGAAAACTCGAGTCTGCAGAGCAAGGAAGAAGGAAGAATTCAGACACGAAGCCTTCCATCAGCAACAGGCACTGATTGTCCCTTCTGCCACGGTGGTGAGTGAGCCGATCAGCACGAGAAGCAAGTCGGCCACGGTGACTGTGAGTAAAGGGAAAATAAAAAAATAAACGGAGGATAAGGGCGGTGAACTCGACCACGGTCGGGGGAAAGGAGCCGGACAGAAGTCGGGCCCAGAGGCGCTGAGACTGGGGCAGCGTGGAGCATGGAAGCCGCGGTACAAGCGGGCTGGGAGACGCAACGGCGTCGTGAGACAGCTAGACCGCGACCGGCGAAAAAGGCCGGGCAGCTACCGAGGCCACGAGGCGCTGCGACCGGGATCGTAAGGCGCGGGAAGATATAAAAATAAATAAACCGCGGGGAACTCAGCCGCAGCCGGGGAGGAAAGCACCGGACTGCGAGAGGGCTGGGAGGCGCGATTGGAGTGAAAAAGGCCGGGCAGCGACCGAGGCCACGAAGCGCTGCGACCGGGATCATAAGGCGCGGGAAGATATAAAAATAAATAAATCACGGAGAACTCAGCCGCAGCCGGGGAGGAAAGCACCGGACTGCGAGAGGGCTGGGAGGCGCGATTGGAAGCCGCTGAGGGAGAGACAGAGCCCGAGCGAGCGGGAGAGACAGAGCCCGAGCGAGGGAGACTGAGCGAGATCCAGCCAGCGGCTGAAACTGTTCGCCGTCAACGGGTTGTACCCAGCGCCGGTTGCCCTGCCGAGAAAAGGGAACAACAGAGCCCGAGCGAGGGAGACTGAGCAAGATCCAGCCCAGCGGCTGAAACTGTTCGCCGTCAATGGGTTGTACCCAGCGCCGGTTGCCCTGCTGAGAAAAGGGAACAAGGAACGCACTGAAGCTGACGCGCAGGCTGCGAACCCCGAAAGCCAGCGGTCGTCGCCCGAGGGAAAAGCTTACCCCTCCCGCCAGGGGAAGAAACGCGGGAAGCCGCCAGTAGGCGGGGAAGACGACAGAAGCGGGAAACCGCCATTTTGAAAGTGGGCGGGGGGAAGAAGACAAGCGCGGGAAACCGCCATTTTGAAAAAAAAAAAGTTAAAGAAAAATTTTGTGTTTGTTTCGCAGAAAGATAGTGAGAGATAGTGAAGATGCCTAAGCATGGTAACATCAACAACTTCGATTCCGAGGTGGAAGATTGGGCCACGTACGTAGAACGTATCAAGATATATTGTGAGGCCAATAAGATAGCAGATGATGATAAAGCTCTCACCTTATTAAACGCAATGGGGGCAAAGACATACGGGCTATTGAAGCATCTTCTATCACCAGCTAAACCGGCGGATCAGACTTTTGCTAATATTGTTGCTGTCCTGAAGGATCATTTGAACCCCACACCACTGATGTTGGCGGAACGATTCAAATTCTATGCGAGAACGCAACGGAAAGAGGAAAGCAACGCGGAATACTTGGTCGAACTGCGTAGACTAGCGAAATACTGCCAGTTTGGGGAAAATCTGACAGAGGCATTGAGAGACAAGTTCGTGTGCGGGTTGTCGAAGGAAGGAACACAAAAGCGTCTGCTAGAAGAGAACGATCTCACACTTGATAAGGCTGTCCTTATCGCAGCATCGCACGAAGCCGCAGCGAGAGGCACAGCGGAAATGCAGCTGAAGGCAGCGGTACTCAGTGTGGATCAAATTACTTCGCGTACATCGAAATGTTATCGTTGTGGGAAGACAACACACGACCAGAACCAATGCTGGTTTAAAAACCAGGAATGTAGAAAATGTGGCAAACTTGGTCACATAGCTAAGGTATGCCGGTCAGGAAAGAAGACCAACAACAACAAAAAAAAGTCACCGCAGGAAAAGTACAATAAGGTACACAAGGTGGCTGAGAAGAGTTCAGATGAACAGAATTCGGATTCAGACCCAACCGTTCAGGAACTGGGTAGTCTGAGAATTCACAATGTGAGTAAGGAAGCTGACCTGCAAACTATCTGGGTCATGCTAAAAATAGCCGGAGTCCAAGTGAAAATGGAATTGGACACAGGATCAGCCCTATCAGTCATAAATCGAAGGGATTACAACCGGCTATTCTCACACATACCCTTGAGAGATACCAAGATCGTATTGCAGACATACACGGGGCAGAAAGTATACCCCATGGGAAAGATAAAAGTCAAGGTGAGAGACAGGGGCAAAGAACACCAAGGAATGTATTTATATGTACTACCTGAGGGAGGTCCACCACTTCTGGGACGGGAGTGGATCTGGGAAATAAACATGGAATGGCACTATTTAAAAGCAATAATGAGTGAGAACTCAGTGGAGACAATCAGCTCAGACTCTGAAACGGATGACGATAAGACCAGCCCAGGTGCGAAAGACAAGTTTAAAATGGACTTGCTGACTAAGGTTGGAAAAACGAAGGAGTGCATAAATGCTTATGCTTCAGAGGAGAACAAAGTTTCAGAACAGAATTCCACTGAACAACAACAACATAGTTTGACAGAGAATTCTGAGTCTGTCCAGTTTACAGATATGCACAATTCTGAGGAACACCGGGCTCGAACTCAACTCCATTTCAAATTACAACAGCAATTAGAACAATTGAGTTGCCGTCTCGAACAAGAGATGAAAGCAATGAAAAAGTTCTGTGACACAGAGTGGGAGAACCTGGAAAGACAACAGAAACAGCTGATGGAGAAAAAGGAGCAGGAGCACACAAACCGTCGGGGCAAGGAGGCCAAACGAATCAAAGCTGATTCGGTTTCAGAAGGTGCGTGCTTTAATCTGGTGGAGCAAGAGGTTCAGCAACTGAAAGCGCTTGTTAGCGGATTGCAGGCAGAAAAGACTGATTTGGTCGCCATGAACTCCGAGCTCCTACTGAAGTTGGGTGCAGCATCACCGGACGATTCAAGTGGGGAAATTCGAATGGTGGAGGCTGCGGATGATGGCGAAGTAGAAACAGCAAAGGAGCCCCAGGGCAAGGTTATAAACAGCCCTGCAGCTACTGGGAAACGTATGAGGTCAGAAGAGTTAACGGTCAGCCAACTCCTTCATATGCTGAAGGACAAGACTCTGAAATGGGAACAAATTGAACAGGAGTTTAAATCTTCAAAGGAGAGGGGTTTGGAGCTCCCAAAAGTTATTGAAATAGCTGAGGTTGCAACACAGACTGAGAAGATGGCAGCAGAGCAACCCTTGGATGCCAAAAGTACGCTGACTCACGTCAATGTTGAACAACAGAAGGTTGAAACAGCTGCTGCAGTAGAGGGATTGAATAGTCCGATCAACCAATCTCCGAATGAAGTTGAAGTATTGAAATCACAAATGACGTCATTAGTAAAAGACTTGCAGGAAGCCCAGAAAAAGCTGGATGAAGCTGAACGCCTGAAGAAGTCTCTTCAGGAAAGATGTCTGGATTTGGAACAAAAGCTGGCTAATGTCCAGCTGGGTATGGAGGAAATAGAAGACCCTCTCACTGGCCTAGCTCAAGATGACACCGAATATTACCATGACCTGTTGGATGACATCGAATATTACGATGACCTGTTCTGCCCAGCTTGTGATGAAAACTCCCAAAGTGCAGAAACCATGAAGAATCACAAAAAGTCTAAGGAACATCGGGAGATGGTGGCGCTACTACGGAAAAAGGAGGATGAGAAGGAGGAACTGTGCATGCAGCTGGCAGCTGACAGTGGAGCCCAGAGAGTCTCCAAGAAGCAGAAAAGGAAAAGACGAAGCAGAAGATGATGATCATCTGGACCATCATCATCACTACTAGATCACGCACGGGGTCCCTTCGAACGGAGCCAAATCAGTTTGGAAGTAGAAAATCTTCCCAAGGTACTCAAGTTTTTACAAGCCAACAATGCTGGTTCAGAAGGATGGAAGTTCAAGCTGTTAAGTCCAGTGAAGGACTATTGGATGAGTCACTCCAGCAACGTGAACCGACTACACCACAGGGAACTGCTACACCACTGAGGTGTTGTCAGGACCGAGTCAAGAAGCACGGAAGGCGCATCCACCGAGATTGAATTTGTGAACTGTTTTCCGCAGAGACTGAATCTATGAACTGTTTCCCGCAGAGACTGAATCTGTGAACTGTTTCCGCAGAGACTACATCTGTGAACTGTTTTAACATGAAGTTGGATATATGTTATGATGTTATGTTTAATGGGGAATAAGTATGTTGTAAGCTAAAAAGGGAGGATTGTAGTGTATGTAACTGTTCTACCTTTAAGAGAACTATTGTATGTAACCGTTCACCTTTAAGAGAACTATTTTAGGTGTGGCACTACTTTATCTTGGCTGCTGTATACTGTAATACCGACGGTGACCACACCGGTATATAAGTGCTGTGTCAGGATTTATTGGGCAGATTCGCCCTGACCTTCGAATAGTAAAGTCCTGTTAAAGTTACTCTTGTAGTCTGTGTATTAATTCGCCATAATATCTACAGACTTTACACTAGGCACTTCCTACCTGCCTGTAGCCATGTATTCTCCTGGGAGAGGGGGGAAAACCCCCAGAAAAACCCAGGGCCAATAAGGGGGAAAAAAATCTGGAAAATTTCTCTCTGACCCCTTCAGGTGGTGGAAACCAGTCCAGAAAATCTTTTTCTCTCCTCTTCTTTTTGTCTTTTGAGTTAGAGTACACTTTAGGATCCATTTCTTCCCCAAGTTCAGTTGATTTTTTTTTTCCAAGTCTATTTTTGTCCAAACAGTGACTGCTCACGACATCACCAGGGGAACTGACTTAGGGAAATTGCTGTTCTTGACAGCATAAGACAACTGAATTAGCATGCATGGTTGAAATCACTTGATCTGTGAAACACCCTAGGCAAACAACAATGTCTCTGCTGAATTAATTCAACTTCCTCGGGCTTGGTGACTCCTACAAGGCAGTTCCTCTGACAATGGCATCAGCACTCATTAGTTAAGTAAAATATTTTGCGGGGACGCCAACCGGAAACAAAATTCATTGATTTCTTCGCAATCAGTTTTCATAAAGGGTAGTGTCAAATGATAGGGCATCCTCTCCAGTTGAGAGCTCTGAACCCTTCAGTTTCATGTCCTAGCCAAAGTACTATTCTCGAGCTTTATCACAGCTGCCATACAGTATTAATTCACTTGAATGCTTCAGTATCTGTGGCTTAATTCAGTACCTTATGCAAGAAGTAAATCAACACATTGATGAAGTTAACTGACGTGAATACTTACTTTCTACTAGAAGATCTCTTGTGGCATTGCTCATGGCGAATGAGAGAAGAAGCAGTTTATAATAGGAACAGTAGTAGGCCATTCAGCCATTTGAGCCTATTCTGCCATTGAATGAGATTATGGCTGATCTGTATCTTAGCTCCATTCGCCTGCCTTGGCTCCATTTCCCTTAATACCCTTGGCTAGCAAAAATCCAATTATTAATCGAGCTAGCATCTACTGCTTTTTGTGGGAGACAATTCCACACTTCTACCACCCTTTGTATGAAGAGGTGTTTCCTGCTTCTATCCTGAATGGCCTGGCTCTGATTTTAAGTTTATGTCCCCTTGTCCTGGACTCCCCCACCAGCAGAAAAAGTTTCTCTCTATCTACCCTATCAATTCCATTCAAAATTCTAAAAACCTCAATCAAATCACCCCGTAACCTTCTATATTCCAGGAAATACAAGCCTAGTTTATGTAATCTTTCCTCATAATCTAGCCCTTGGACCCCTGGCAACATTCTGGTGAATTCTGGCACTCCTTCCAAGGTCAATGTATCTCTTCTAAGGTGCGGTGCTCAGAACTGTATACAGTGCACCAGATGTGGTCTAACCAGGGCTTTGTGTAGCTGTAGCAAAACATTAATGCACCTTAATGCTGTCAAACACTGAGAAATCAGCTGTCAAAATAAATTGTGCATGGTCCCTTTAAGAAAACCAGCAGATGATGCGTCATCAAATGACATCATCTGACCGGCTTCGTCTTAATTGGCCGGCAAGCCCGCAGGGCAGGCTTAACAAGGCCAATTAACGTAAAATCACATCTGTGGGCCAGATGTAGTTGAGAGCGGGACTGGAACCCGGAAGCCACCTGACCCACTCCCAAGCCGCATCGATCGAGAAAATCACAGCCTTTGTAGAAGACACAAAAAAATTCCACAATTAGTGGGAACCAAGGGCCTGGTGAGAATGAGGAACTTTAAAGAAATTAGTATTAGTAAGGAAATAGTACTGGAGAAATTAATGGGACTAAAAGCTGACAAATCTGAACCAGTTAGCCTGACATCAGTAGTAGAGAAGATGCTAGAATCAATTATTAGGGCTGTTATAACAGGGACTTAGAAAATCCTAATATGATTGGGCAGAGTAAACATGGATTTATGAAAGGGAAATCGTGTTTGACAAATCTGTTTTTTCAGATTGTAACAAGCAGGATGGATAAGGGGGAACCAGTGGATGTAGTGTATCTGGAATTTCAAAACACATTCGATAAGGTGCCACACAAGAAGTTATTACACAAAATTAGGGCTCATGATATTGGATTGAGGATTGGTTAACAGACAGAAAACAGAGAATAGGAATAAGCGGGTCATTTTTGGGTTGGCAGGCTGTAACAAGTGTACCACAGTGCTTGGGCCTTAGATATTTACAATTCATATCAATGACTTAGATGAGGGGACTGAGTGTAATGTATCTAAGTTTGCTGATGATACAAAGTTACGTGGGAAAGTAAGCTGTGAGGAGGACACAAGAAGGCTGCAAAAAGATTTAGACAGGTTAAGTGATTGGGCAAGAATGTGGCAGATGAAATATTACGTGGAGAAATGGGAAGTTATCCACTTTGGTAGGAAAAACAGAAAAGCAGAATATTTTTTAAATGGTGAGAGACTGGGAAATGTTGGTATTCAGAGGGACCTGGGTGTCCTTGTACACAAACCACAGAAAGCTAATATGCAGGAACAGCAAATAATTAGGAAAGCAAATGGTATGTTAGCCTTTATTACAAAGAGATTAGAGTATAAGAGTAAAGAAGTCTTGCTGCAATTACATTGGGCCTTGGTGAGACCATACCTGGAGTATTGTGTACAGTTTTGGTCTCCTTACCTTAGAGGGAGTGCAACGTAGGTTTATTGGACTGATGAGGGGATTGTTCTATGAGGAAAGATTCAGTAGACCAAGCCTGTATTCTCTCGAGTTTAGAAGAATGAGAGGTGATAAAAATTTCTTAAGGGGCTTGATAGGGTGGATGCTGGGAAGATGTTTCCCCTGGCTGGGGAGTCTAGAACCAGGGGCCACAGTCTCAGAATAAGGGGTCAGCCATTTAGGACTGAAATGAGGAGAAATTTCTTCATTCAAAGGGTGGTGAATTTTTGGAAATCTCTATCCCAGAGAGATGTGGAGGCTTAGTCATTAAGTATATTCAAGACAGAGATCGATAGTTTTTTGGATACCATGGGAATCGGCAATATGGGGATAGTGCGGGAAGGTGGAGCTGATGAAAAAGATCAGCCATGATCTTATTGAATGGCGGAGCAGGCGCAAAGGGTCATATGGCCTACTCCTGTTCCTATTTCTTGTGTTCTTATATGCTTATTTGAAAGTGGTAACTTGGTGAAATTTGATTTAAACAGCTGAAAATAGGTTTATCACAAAAAATAATGTTTAATCACAGTGTCAGTACATCAGCTCTGAGTACCCTGATTTTAAATGACTGAAATTCACTTTTAAAACCAGCGCAATCGAGCGGAAACTCCAGGCCAAAAACGCTGAACTTGAAGCTAACCACCAGAGAAAATAGATACAAATGTGACTTTAAAGAAAGATAATGGGGGTAATGTTCAACTTCACCACCTGAATGGTAAAATGGCTGAATGCCCACCCATTGTAAAATGGAATGGAAATTGTGCAGAAGATTCACTTTGCCAGGTTACTATCCAGGCAGCGAGGCTGAAAATGATCCCCAATGTGTTCCTCTGTAGTCATTCAGACCAAGATACCACTTCTATTTAATAGAAGTAATATTCTGAGCAACTAATTTTGTTCATCATAACATGCTTCCCATGACAAAAAGCAAAACTGACATTTATGATTTTAAGAGCCAGCCATATATGGCCGTGGCTGACAGAGCCTTGAGAGCTGCAGCAAGCTGAAGAAAGGTAGCCATATGGCAGGGGCAAGGGCTGACAGAGTCAGGTGGGCAAGGGGAAATAAAAGCAGGCAGCCATATTAGCCAAGAGCCACTGGTGCTAGTGGTTAAAAGAGGGTATGGCATTTTAAAATTAATTTAATGGATGGAGTCAGCAGAGCTGGAAAAATTAAAACAGGTGGCCAGCCTTCTTGGGCAAAACAGGCTGCTGTTCTGGGCCTTGGCCAGAACCGATGGAGCCAGAGGCCTGCAGAGAGGAGCGACAGCACAACATTTGGGTTGGCAAGTTAGAGAATTATTTGAACATTGAATCACAGGCTGGAGAGTTTGACTTGGCAACTTTTACAATAAATCACAAATTCACTGGCAATTTGTTAAGCAAAGAGTACAGACTTGTTGATGTGTCTCTAGCACAGGCTGTGTGACTGGGAAACAGGCGTTCCTGCAGCACCAGCAGTGGTGGGATGTCTGCAAGTTCAATTTGACAGACTGCTGTGCAGACTCAAGCTAGTGTGGTAATGCAATGGCTGCTTTTATTTCAGTCTCTCTGGAACATTCTCTCTGGATATAACTTTCACTCTAAGAGTAGGCCTTGGAGTTTAATTGCTACAAATATTTTTTCTCCCATCACGGGGCCCTCTAGCCTTAACAATATGCAAGTCACACACCATCCTGACTTGGAAGTATATCACCGTTCCCTCACCGTCGCTGGGTCAAAATCCTGGAACTCCCTCCCTAACAGCACTGTGGGAGCACCTTCACCACACAGACTGCAGCGGTTCAAGAAGGTGGCTCACCACCACCTTAAATTAAAATAAAGTACAATACATATCACTTTCCCCCCCTCAGAATTTCAAGGTGACAATAACCATCTCCAAGAATAAGCCTGGTTAACAGTTAAAAATAAAATTAAGTCAAGAAATTCAGCAACTACTGTAATGATATCAGCAAACAGTGATGGTATTTGCCTGTTTGATTATGATGCCTTACCAGCATATTTGCCTGATTGATTATTTATGCCTGACCAGCAGAGGGCATGTGAGAGACAAGCAGTTTAGTTTTGGTTTCGTTTTAGATGGATCTCTAACATGATGTCTCCTGTAATGCTGTTAACAGAGTTGAACAGACTTTAGATTAAAAGACATTCTCTTTCATGAATCTCTCGTCATTGAACCCACATACAAATCAATACATGGTGTCAGAAGTGATTGAAAGAGATGAAGAGGAAAAATCTGAAGTTAAATCAGCTCTCCACATATTAGCAAGCCAAAAGAGAACATCGTTACTTACCATTGGAGAATAGCTAACGAAGTGAAAAATGGTAGGATTACACCCACCGGCGAAACTTCAGTTGACAGGTAATGTGGCTGAAAATTGGAGGAGGTTCAAACAACGTTTGGAGTTGTATTTAGCGGCAATCGGAGCTGACGAGAAAAGTGATAAAATGAAAGCGACAGTGTTCTTGCATGTCGTGGGTGATGAAGTGCTGGAGGTGTATAATAACTTCACATTCGCTGCTGAGGGAGACAAAATGAAGCTGGATAAAATAATGGAACAGTTTGAGGCCTACTGCATACCTAAACGTAACGTGACGTTTGAGAGGCATAGATTTTTCACATGTGTACAGAAAACGGGAGAGAATATTGATCAGTATGTGACTGAACTGAGAAACAGAAGCAAATCGTGTGAATTTGGGGGACTGACAGACTCGCTGATAAAAGACAGACTGGTGTGTGGTATTCCAGATAATGGTCTAAGAGAAAGACTGCTAAGAGAGCAAAATCTAGACCTGGGAAAAGCCATAGCACTGTGTAGGGCTACAGAGACTGTGAAGTCGCAGGCAAAGGAGCTGTTCAGTGACAGTAGCTGCAACGTGGATGCAGTGAGAATGAACGGACACAAACCGTTTAACAAAAAGAGCGCCAATGTGAAAAAAGAGGCGTGGCCAGCGAACAAAAATGAAAGGGGCAATCGAAAGTCATGCAGTCGATGCGGTACACAGCATACACCAAAAAAGTGTCCAGCATATAGTAAAACATGCAATAGTTGCAACAAAAACAACCATTATGCCCGTTGCTGTAAGAACCAAGCACAACAAAGCAAGGTCCATGCAGTAGATGAAAGTGAGATAGAGGAGTTCTATGTAGATGTTGTGTCTGAAAACAAAGAAGAAAAAAGAGACTGGATGTTGACACTAAAAGTGAATGACATACACATTCCATTTAAATTGGATACTGGAGCACAAGTTAATGTGATATCAGAGACTGATTTTAAGAAAATTAGACCCAGACCAAAGATACATGGAATAAAAGTGAAAGTGACAGGATACTCAGGTACTGATATACCAGTGAAAGGAAAATGCATTGTCAAAGTAACACACAAGGACAGAGAGCACACGCTAGCATTAATCGTGGTGCCAAAGGATGTGCAAGCCATACTAGGTTTAATAGCCTGTGAGAGACTGAACCTGGTAAAGAGAGTCCTCGTTGTGGAAAGCAAAGGAGAGACAGTCTATGATGAACTCATGAAAGAGTACAACGACCTATTTAAGGGTCTAGGCTGCCTTCCAGGAGAACACACAATCAGAGTAGATAAAAGTATGCCAACGGTCATACATCCATGCAGAAAAGTTCCGTTTGCTCTTCAAAAGCAACTGAAGGCAGAGTTGGACAGGATGGAAAGCCTGAACGTGATTCAGAAGATAGATGAGTCAACTGAGTGGGTGAGTTCCCTCGTCATTGTGGACAAAAAGAATGGAAAGCTCAGAATTTGCCTGGATCCAAGAGATCTAAACAGAGCAATAAAGAGAGAGCACTTCAAGCTTCCTACACGTGAGGAAATCATGGCACAGTTTGCAAATGCAAAGTATTTCAGCAAGTTAGATGCATCATCAGGATTTTGGCAGATGAAATTGGACGAGGCAAGTTCAAGACTGTGCACGTTCAACAGTCCATTTGGCAGATACAGATTCCTAAGGTTACCATTTGGCATTGCCTCAGCTCCTGAAGTGTATCACAAAACTATCCATATGATCTATGAGCACCTGGAGGGAGTTGATACATCAATGGATGACATCATAGTATGGGGAACCACGCGAACTGAGCATGACGAGAGACTGAAAAAAGTGCTGGAAGCAACAAGGAAAACAAACCTGAAGCTGAATAGAGAGAAATGCCAGCTCGGGGTGACAGAACTGACATTCATGGGAGATATCCTTAGCAGTGAGGGCATCAGACCAGATCCCAGAAAGGTGTCCGCCATTGAGAATATGCCAAAGCCACAATGCAAAAGGACGTGCAGAGGTTTAATGGAATGATCAACTACATGGGTAAATTCATATCCAACCTCTCAGAAAAGATGGCGCCACTGAGACGACTAACTGAAAAGAACAAAGAATGGGAATGGAATCATGAGCATGAGAAGTCATGGAGTGATCAAAAGAAACTGCTCACAGAGGAACCAGTTCTGAGGTTTTATGACCCAGCGAGACCCATCAAGATATCATCAGATGCATCACAGGGTGGGCTTGATGCTGTTCTTCTGCAAAAATATGACTACTGGCAACCTATTGCATATGCATCGCGCTCAATGACAGACGCGGAGACGCAATATGCTCAAATAGAAAAGGAGCTGCTCAGCATCACATACGCCTGTGAAAGATTTCACCAGTTTGTGGCAGAACAAGCAATCAGTGTAGAGACTGACCATAAGCCCTTGATTGCATTGTTCCAAAAGCCACTAAATAGCTGTCCGCTTAGAATACAAAGAATGATGATCAGGCTGCAATACTATACACTGAATGTTGCGTACACTCCGGGTAAACTGATGTATACAGCAGACACGTTGTCCAGAGCTGTAGACCCAAGTGAGCCCGCAAACACCAAAATGGATGAAAAAGTGAACGCCTACGTGGACATGATCACAAGTGCACTGCCCATAGCAGATGCAAAAATGGAGCTCATAAAGACTGAGACAAACAAAGATGAAACAATGAGACGACTGAGGAAAAACATCTTGGATGGATGGCCCAACATGAAGCAAGACTGCTCACCTGACATGGCAGAGTACTGGAACCGCAGGGCGGAACTATCAGTGGTCGAAGACATCATCTACAAAGGAAGTAAAATAGTTATCCCAAAGAGTCTGAGAAAAGAGATGCTAAAAAGGATCCATGGAGGACATCTGGGAATTGAAAAGTGTAAGAAAAGAGCACGAGAGGTGATGTACTGGCCACGAATCAACCAAGATGTGACAAATGAGGTGTCAAACTGCACAATATGCCTGAAATATCAAGCAAGCAATCCTGTAGAACCACTAAAGCCACACCCAGCGCCAGACAGACCTTACCAGAAGGTAGGCGCTGACCTATTCGTATGTCAAGGGAAGGACTATCTTGTAGTCACAGACTATTACTCCCTGTATCCAGAGGTTTGTAGACTGTGCACCACCACTGCAGATGCTGTGATAACATGTATGAAAGCCATATTCTCCAGACATGGCGTGGCAAGCGAGGTCTTCACAGACAACGGACCCCAGTTTTACAATGCAAGTTTCCGACACTTTGCCAAAGAGTGGGACTTTGTCCACACAACGTCAAGTCCTCACTTTCCACAGTCCAATGGACTCGTGGAAAAATCGGTCCAGACAGTGAAAAGACTGATGTACAAGGCAAAAGACAGTGGAACTGACTTCTACCAAAGCATGCTTGTATACCGCACAACGACGCTCGAGTGTGGTATGTCACCAGCCCAACTCCTTATGGGACGTCTGCTAAGGTCAAACCTACCCATCCCGGAGAATCTCCTGAAAACAATAGAGGGGGAGAAAGTGAGGAAGTTCAAAGAACAACAGAAAGAAAAGCAAAAGTACTACTATGACAGAGGAACACAAAACCTACCTGAACTCCACACTGGTGACCAAATAAGGTTCAAAGACAAAACAAACATATGGACTCAGAAGGGAACTGTCCTGAGTGAAGTCCAACCAAGATCATACACCATTCAGACAGATGAGGGTGCTGTTCTGCGAAGAAATCGTCGAGATCTTCTCATGGGACCAGCCACAGCAGGTCAAAAGACTGATACTGTTGAACAACCTGATCACACAGCAGGTCAAAAGACTGATACTGTTGAACAACCTGATCACACAGCTGAGAAACCATCATCTGAGGCAACAACTCAGATTCAAGGACAATCAATCAGAAAATCCTCAAGACACACGAAGCCTCCTGAGAGACTCATTGAGCAAATTTAAGGACTATTGTTATAGAAGGAAGTAATGTTATCTTATTCTTTCTTCAAGTTCTAGGTATTTACAGATTTCATGTGAACACACAAAACAAGGTTAAAAAACCTTGATCATGACAATGATAATGTAAGTTCATTAAGTGTTACAGTTAAAATGCAGAGTAATACAAAGAAAACATGTTGTTAGATAAAAGTAAAATACTTTTGTTTTAAGAAAGGGAGATGTAATGATATCAGCAAACAGTGATGGTATTTGCCTGTTTGATTATGATGCCTTACCAGCATATTTGCCTGATTGATTATTTATGCCTGACCAGCAGAGGGCATGTGAGAGACAAGCAGTTTTGTTTTGGTTTTGGTTTTAGATGGATCTCTAACATGATGTCTCCTGTAATGCTGTTAACAGAGTTGAACAGACTTTAGATTAAAAGACATTCTCTTTCATGAATCTCTCGTCATTGAACCCACATACAAATCAATACAACTACGTCATACAATAAAGTGATATATATATAAAAACCATAGCACTCACTATAATAGGTAGGGGAGATGGGTTCTGCCAACAGTAGAACCACAATGAAAGCCACTATACTCTTAACTATCTACAAGTCCAAAAGACTTCGAAGTTTCCTTAAACACAAATAGGTTTGACAGTGGGTGAGCTGGGAATAACAACGGGAGCAGCACATGGTAATTTCTCAGGTTTGGTTTCAAGACCATTGGGCTTAACAAGTTTCTTTGTGGACCGTCCTGATGAGCTCATGCCATCCTGAAGAAGTACGAACAATGACTGGGAGGTGGTTGGTTTGTTACACATGTGAATAGGTGAAACATCAGAAGCTTTCTGAGGAGGTTTAACAGTTACTTCCTTAGGTGGAATAGGCATAGTTACGAGGTCACACTCAATGTTATCATTTGGTACATCAAAGACAGTAAATCCACACATTAACCCTTATGATGCTCCCACAGCAAACCATCCACCGAAAGTAAAAATGCAATAGCACCAAACATCTGCTCAGTCATGCCAACACTCCATTTTCTCGCATTCCCACAGAAATTAAAATATAATACACTTCCTCCCACGCAATATTGCGATCCAGCATTACGAAGTTTCAACACTAATTTTTCCAAGTCAGGTTTAACCACAGGCATGGTCAGCTTGCCCAGTCACTGTGGTTAATTTTTTTGATTATAATCTCACGCTCCACTTATATTCTTTCCTTTTGAACATAGGAAGTCAAAGATTTTTGGGCTTTGCCTCCTCCTTCACAATAAGATGGACTTGGATATCAAGTTCAAGGCTGAATAAGGACTTCTACTCTTCCCTGAGTACATCCACTGGTCTTGGAGTGGTGCTCTTCTTCCTACTGGCCAGTTTATCTTCAGGCTATGAAGCCAATCTTGACCTATCAATGAGGGGCCTTTGCCCTTAACCACAATTACAGACAATTGCTTTGTCTGATTTTTGTATTTTACTTGGACTTTGTTCCCCCAAGGACTGCCAATGGGTGTCCAGAATATATTTTCAGCAAAATGTCATTTTTTGTGGGGCAATTTTCTGAAACTTCTCCTCGTATACTTTTAAAAGCATAATAGTTACCGCAGCCCCAGTGTCCAATTCAAATTCATTTTACACCCATCTAGATGGGGACTACAATTTTGCATCAGCCCTTTCCTGTTATGGAATGTACAGCAAAACACATCTCTTCTCCACCTGTATCACCTTGTTATACGGTTTCTTCCTCAGGTTCCTCATCGGAATTGACGTAATCGACACTGGATTTTGGTCTTTTCTTCTGTTGATTCCTCATGGTGCTATATATGATATGATTTGGGTTCTTCATTTCTTCTTCTTGCCTCCAATCTAGCAGCTCCTACTGGCTTCTGGAAAAAGATAGCTAAATGGTCAGATTATATGCAGTTGTGACTTATAACCTACTTGAAGAAACATAGGTCTGGATAATGATTATTTTTTACAGCACCTTCAACATGGTGGAGCAACTCTGTTTATTCCAAAGCTGTTAAACTCTGTGGCATGCAAGTCAATGGCAAGCCTGACAGCAGCCCCCATCCCAAGTGTTATTTTGAGTGGTCTGAGAGATATGTGTTTGTCTTCTAGCAACAGTTTCCTCTGTATTGAAATTTCATAGAGTCATAACGGCACAGAAGGAGGCCATTCGGCTCATCGAGTCTGTGCCAGCTCACTGTAGAGCAATCCAGTCAGTCCCATTCCCCCGCTCTATCCCCGTAACCCTGCAAGTTTATTTCCCTCAAGTACCTATCCAGTCTCCCCTTGAAAACATTGAGTGTCTCCGCTTCCACCACTTCCGTCGGCAGCGAGTTCCAGGTCTTCACCACTCGCTGCGTAAAAAAGTTTTTCCTCACATCCCCCCTGTGTCTCTTGGCCAAAACCTTAAATCTGTGTCCCCTAGTCCTTGTACCATCAACTAGTGGGAACAGCCTTCCCCTGTCTAGCCTATCCAAACCCATCATAATCTTGTACACCTCTATCAAATCACCCCTCAACCTTCTTTGCTCTAATGAAAACAAATCCAGCTTCTCCAACCTGCCCTTGTAGCTAAGATCCCCCATCCCCGGAACCATTTTGTTAAATCTCCTCTGCACCCTCTCAAGGGCCTTCACATCCTTCCTAAAGTGTGGTGACCAGAACTGGACGCAATACTCCAGTTGTGGCCTAACCAGCGCTTTATAAAGGTTCAGCATAACTTCTCTACTTTTGTACTCAATACCTCTATTTCTGAAGCTCAAAGCACAGACAAAGCGGACTCTTATTGTCATGTTACGTCATCAGTAATTCCGCTAAAGTCACATGTTTCGGACAGTTTCCTCAGTTCTAACGTAAACCGAGAAACATTTTCAACATCTCTTTGCCTCCTCTGGTTAAACCTGAACCATTTCGCAATAATGAGTGACTTCAGCCTCAGAGGTTCTTTGATCACTTGGACTAACTCCTCATATGTTCTGTCTTTAGGCTGGGCGGGAGCAATCCAATTCTTCATCAATGTATATGTTGCAGATCCACAGATAGTAAGCAAAACTGCTCTCTTTTTGCCATCCGCTCTAAGTTCAGTTGCGTCAAAATACAATGTAAGTCTTTCCACATACTCCAGCTCGACCCTCTTTGAATTTTTGAACCAATGCCAACATAATAAATAATTAGTGACAGGTTTGACCACTACCTAAGTAACAAGGATGTCCAATACTTGATCTTTGTAACAATGCGTTATCCGTTATCCATTATCCTTGTCGCCAAATGTTCTATTTCATAAGTACTTAAGTTGGTGTGGTAACGTAATGAGTGCTTTTATTTGAGACTTTCTGGAACCGTCACTCGATTTCACATTCCCAGCCACCAGCTCCTTGAGGTTATCCTGCAAGGCCATCTGCAGTCTTCCCCAGCAGCCTTCCACCAGACATGTTGCAGCCACTGGGGTAACACTGCATAACATCATGAGGATAAACAAAGGTACACGCAAGACAGTCACTAAGGGAATGCACAAGGGTGATTAGTTGATTTTTTGCTATAATGTTGGATGCATATATGGATAAAGTATGACCGGAAAGTTTGCTTTGTGGTGGCCTTTATTTCAGCATTGTGGCCAAGAGGACACTGTGATGGTCAGTATCTGAGGGAAGGTATGGTGTGGGACAAATGTTGAAAGGGGAATTGGGGTTGTGGTCACTGGTACTGCAGGCGGGTGATTTGATCCCGAATATCCTGGCCAGAAAGGAGCTGTCTGAGTTGCCTCCTTCCTTCCGCTTAGTCCTCTTCTGCTTTTTCCTCTTCTTATTCCTCCTCTTCTGCTTCCTCCTCCCTCTGCGAGCAGCTTGTCCCCTTTGCTGCCTCTGCTCCATCTCCATGTCATGCTGCAGCCCAAGGGGGACTGCAGCTAGAGCCCCCAGGACTGGGAGCAAGTGGTATTCTCAGAGGCCTTCCTTTAAGAGCCAAAGCCTTGCAAGTGTCCAGCAGCACTCCCTGCACACTTTAACAACCTTTTAAATGTATTACACCAAGCTACTACTCCAATAAAATGCAAAGAAACCAGTACAAAAGCAAAAATCTAAACTTACCTGAAAGTTGTGTGTATCCCTTTAAGAAGCACTGGCAGCATCTCTGTTGTGCTGCTGCACGCACGTTCTTCCGTGCGTGGTTTGGAGAGGGCTGTATTAAGAGCAGCACAGTCAAAATTACAGATCATGCGTCAATTCAGGTGTTGCACGCCGATTGATGTCACGATCTGGATTTCCTAAACATGTGCGGCGAGAGCAGGCAAAGGCAGCGCTGCCGACCTTCCCAAAATAGCAGCCGCTGCATTCCGTACCGGAAGTGGGCGGATGTGAGGCAGCTGCCATTTTTTTCTGACAAACCGGCCTTAACGGCCGACGCTAAAGGTCCCAATTTCGGGGCCCAAGTGCCTCTTCCCTCCAAATTAAATACATATACACATATCAATATTCAGAATATAACCATACCATGCCTGACATTCTCAGAACAGGAAAATACTCCTCCTTTTTGTAGGTCATATGAACTGAATGAGGATGAACACCTGACGGCAATACAGACAGCCTCTGAATTCCAATTAACAGCTCATTTCGGTTGAGGAATTGCTGACAGTCGAAGCAGTTCTATAGTATATTCTCATTCTCTGGGTCAAAATTCACCTCGCTGATGCTCTGGAGATCAGTTGAAATACTGCAGAAACTTGCACACACACACAAATCTTGCACATGCAGCTGCAACAGATTTATTCTGGTTGTGATTTTCCTGTGTAGGTAACTTATTTAGGATCAGAATTGCATTGTACATTTAATAGAGAGCCATCTGTTGAAATCTCTCACATTGTACAGACCTGTTAAATCACATCACAATCTCCGAGCCAGCAGTTTATCACTATGATTATTTACACACCAAGGCGTAGAACTTTCATTGACCTTTCAGCTATTCCTAGTGCTGCCACTCACCTACATTCATTTCCAGCAAGGTAATTGTATTTATCATTGAAACAAGAAATGCTGTTTATAGTGTGGCCCTTTGAGTCATTGTGCTTGCCAATCTGAAACCAGTTAATACCTTACCAAATGTACTATCACGACCGTTGACCTGACTCTTCTCTTGGAAATAATTTGTAGTTGTTGCTGATCTTCCTGAATTAGTTCATGATGTGGACTCCCTAGAAGTGCATGAATTATTTTAGAAAAACAGACCAAGCCCCACATTATATCAACTTCCATGTGTATGCTATTGACAACCAACTCTACCTCTCCACCGTCTCTCACTCCTCCAGTGCACCTGTGCTGGTCGACCGCTTGTCCGACATCCACTCTTGGATGAGACGTACGTTCTTCCAGCTAAACACTGGGAAGCCCAAAAACGTTGTCTTCAGCACAAACTTCATACCCTTGCCATCGATTCCATCCCCCTTCCTTTGGCTGAGCCAGAGTTTGCAACTTCGGTGCCCTGTTCAACCCTGAACTGAGCTTCTGCCTCTGTATCACCTCCATCACACAGATCAATTGGTCCCTCAATGCCAAAAATTTGCATCACTATGCTTAAATCCAATGATTGCCTTGACCCTGACTGTCGCTGTAGCTATCCTTCAGCTCTAACCCCACCCCCAAGTGAAATTTCCTGTTGTTGATGCCAGCCTTTTGTGCAGCTGCCTCCCTTAACCATCATCAGTGGCTGTGCCTGCAGATGTCCAGGTTCCACTCAGTGAATTCCGTTGGAGGCGAGTTTGGCAAGCCACATCTGTCCATTTGGACCCTGATTCTTGAGAAATTCAGGATAGATACCATTGATCCCAATGGCCTTCCCAGGCTTGGCCACTGTCAGTGCTGTGTCCACCTCTTCGCTGGTGAAGGCTGCCGCAAAGGTGGTGTGTGGAGCGACTTTTTGCAGAGAGAGATTAAGCAGCTTTTTCACTCTGCGTTTGTTTTCGGTGGTGGTTGTTACCTTTGAGTTGGTTAGGAGGCAGGCCACAATGGCATCTGCACTGATCTTTGCTGCCTCACGTGATGGGGGGCAGTGAGGTGGTGCCAAGCCGGCGGAGCAGTTTCCAGGGTTTCCTGCTGGAGTGTGAGAAATCCAGATTTTCGGTGGTTTCTCGACATCGCGCTAATTTGCCTTTGTTTAGGGAATCCATAAGCACTGTTGCTGTGTCTGGGTCTTGAGTGGCATTAAACTGTGCCAGCAGTCTCTCGCTCTCCTGGGGCCAGCATGGCACGCAGTCTTTATGTAGCCGCGCGGGATGCTTCTGGCGGCCCCCACTTTCAGCAGTCAAGCCAAATGGTGGTAGTTGTTTGCGAGCGGCGGTATTCTCTGGATTGTGTCCTCGACAATGCTCATGAAAGTAGGCCATGAAGCCTTACCGAAGTTCCATCTTGGTTTCGGGATGAAGCGACTATTGACACCTCAATCCCTACATGTATGACGCTGGGTCGGTGTTCTATCGACTGTCCCATTTATGAAGACTTGAAAAACCCACCACACTTAAAATCGCGCTGGCCATTCTGATAAACAGCAGCCAATAGTCATGCAGCTGGTATCGACCCACTCTCCAGATGGACAGAATCATGGGGCACATGCAACATAAAGAACCAACACCTCATCACTGACCCAACAGCAGAGGTCCCTGGCTTTGACCACCCTCGAAGACAGTGGACAGCACTCAACCCAATCCACACAGGGCATGGACACTGCGGCCACCTGCTCCACAAGTGGAAGGTGAGGGATGACCTGAAGTGCGACTGTGGCCATGACTCCCAGACCATGGAACACATCACATCAACCTGCCCACTGAGATCTGTTGCGGGAGACACCTCATTTCTCCTCTCGGCATCTCAGGAGGACATTGAATGGATAGCCAAACTTGACGTCCCATTATAAGCTTTGCCCATCATATGCAACAACAACTGAATTCCGTGCCTGTCATATATGTGGGTAAAACAAATGAAGGACAGAGACACGATGAGTTGCTAGTCCATGTGCTTGCTTTATTAGGCCAAAGCGAACTGAGCATGCTCATACTAAACCATGTGACAAACCATGTGATAATACATTACAGTCCCTCTCCTCCTTTAAGACCCTCCTCAACTCTTTGACCAAGCTCCTGGTCACCCCTAATCTGCCCATCTTTGGCTCTGGAGAGCACCTTGGGATGTTTTTGTATGTTAAAGATGATATAAATGCAAATAATTGTTCTTGTGTGTCCACTAAAATATAGTGGTTGATTATATCAAAGCTTTTTTTTACTCCGCCTAATTTCTTGTTCAATTGACTTCACGTGTTAAATAATGTACACTGCAATCAAGTTAAGACTAAATACCAAAATTAATGAAATTAGCCACCGGTCATTTTAAAAAACACTGGAATCACATCAGTTGAATGCTATCTTCCAGTACAGAGAGGTAAAAACTGTACACAAAGGTCGTTCCAAGAAAGGTACCCTCAGGAACTTGTTTTGGGCGACAGGCCTTATTGACCTAAAGCCTCCTTGAAGTGTTCTCTGCTGTGACAGGTAATACAAATGTGGCTGATGCTGCATAGCAAACATCTGCTTCATTCCTCAGAGGCAGGCCCTTTATTCCCTCACAGAAGAAATGATTAATAATCTCACAAAAAGTTCTTAAACTGACATCTGTTTTGTTGCATATGCTATTAGTCCTTTTACAAAGCAGTCATTTGGCAGCACCTTACAATTCTGTAATTTTTAATGGGGAGGGAAACCTTCATTATGATATCAGAGAACTAATAGCATGCTTATTTTACCAGACTGAGATTGCACTGAGCTATTCAGGGACGGTAGCTATTCTGCAAAAACCTGGTGTCTCTTTTTGTCAAACCAAATTCCTCTTGTTCAGACAAGTTCAGGTACAGAAATGCAGTGGAAAGAAAATCATAAAATGGTAGAAACACTTAACAGGTTAGTAAAGAGAACAGATGAGTTAAAATTTCAGGTGTGGACCCTTCGTCAGATTTTTCAAACGGACAGTGTTCAAAAAGGAACACAACAAATGGAGGATGGAGGGGAAACACACACGCACACACAGAAATACCTGTCAAGTGCTTAAGTGGAAAACAGGAGGTGGTTAAATAGCTGCAGTGGTGTTAGCGTGACAGTAGGAGGCATAATGAGAGGCATCAATAACATTTACAAGAAACAGTAAAAGTGTGAATAGCTAAGGTGGAGAGGGATAAGGCAGGTAAAACGAAAGCACGACAAACTGGCCAAACAAAGCAGTGTCCAGCTGCCCAGGAGCCTGGGAGAAGTACAAAGGCAGATTGAAACAAATGGAATTATGCAAAGCGATTGATGTATCAACAGGTCATGCTGGGACATTTCCTGTTGAATCCATGCAGCCAATTCTCAAAGAACACTAAAATTTCAGAGTCCATCACAGTAGGTCAGGGAAACTCTGGCGCTTTTATGTTAGTTTCTCGCATTAAGATTCTAGGATCCAGCTCGCTCTTTCAGCCAATGTCCCAAACTCCTCCATCACCATCCCTGGGTATGTCCTGTCCCACCGGCAGGACAGACCCACCAGAGGAGGCGGCACAGCAGTATACAGTCGGGAAGGAGTGGCCCTGGGAGTCCTCAACATTGATTCTGGACCCCATGAAGTCTCATGGCTTCAGGTCAAGCATGGGCAAGGAAACCTCCTGCTGATTACTACGGCCCTCTCTCAACTGATGAATCAGTACTCCTCCATGTTGAACACCACTTGGAAGACGCACTGAGGGTAGCAAGGGTACAGAATTTACTCTGGGTGGGGAAATGCAATATCCATCAACAAGAGTGGTTCAATAGCATCACTACTGACCGAGCTGGCCGAGTCCTGAATGACATAAGTGCCAGACTGGGCCTATGGCAGGTGGTGGGAGAACCAACATGAGGGAAAAACCTACTTGACCTCATCCTCACCAATCTACCCATCACAGATGCATCTGTCCATGAGAGCATTGGTAGCAGTGGCCACCGCACAGTCCTTGTGACAACGAATTCCTGTCTTCTGACTGAGAACACCCTCCATCATGTTGTGTGGCCCTACCACTGTGCTAAATGGGATAGATTCAGAACAGATCTAGCAGCTCAAAACTGGGCATCCATGAGGCACTGTGAGCCATCAGCAGCAGCAGAATTGTATTCCACCACAATCTCTAACCTCATGACCTGGCATATCCCTCACTCTACCATTACCATCAAGCCAGGGGACCAACCCTGTTTCAATAAGAAGTGAAGAAGAGCATGGCAAGGAGCAGCACCAGGTGTACCTAATAATGAGGTGCCAACCTGGGGAAGCTGCAACACAGGACTACATGCATGCTAAAGAGCAGAAGCAGCATACTATAGACAGAGCTAAGCAATCCCACAATCAATGGATCAGATCAAAGCTCTGCAGTCCTGCCCTATCCAGTCGTGAATGGCAGTGGACCATTAAACAACTAATGGGAGGAGGAGGCTCCATGAATATCCCAATCCTCAATGATGACACGTGAGTGCAAAAGACAAGGCAGAAGCGTTTGCAACCATCTTCAGCCAGAAGTGCCGAGTGGATGATCAATATCGGCCTACTCCTGAGGTCCCCACCATTACAGAAGCCAGTCTTCAGCCAATTCGTCCAGCAGAATTGAGGTTCTTACTCCCTGTGAGGGCGGGAGCGGGGACTGCAGGGAGGATGAGCAACCTGGCCACAGCACCGTGGTACAGGGGGCCATTCAAGTGGAGGGAGTAAAAAGAAATGTTGTCGTGGTAGGGGATAGTATCATTAGGGGGATAGATAGGGTTCTCTGCAGTCAAGAGCGGGAGTCCCGAAGGCTGTGTTGCCTGCCCGGTGCCAGGGTTAAGGACATCTCTTCTGGGCTGGAAAGAAACTTGGAGTGGGAGGGGGAGGATCCAGTTGTCGTGGTCCATGTTGGTACAAATGACGTAGATAGGACAAGGAAGACGGTTCTGTTAAAGGAGTATGAGCAGCTAGGGGTCAAATTAAAAAACAGAACCTCAAGGTTAATAATCTCTGGATTATTACCTGAGTCACGAGCGAATTTGGCTAGGATAAATAAAATTAAAGAGTTAAATGCATGGCTCAAAGACTGGTGTGGGAGAAATGGGTTTTGCTTCTTGGGAAACTGGCACCAGTACTGGGACAGGAGGGAGCTGTTCCATTGGGACGGACTCCACTTGGCCAGTGCTGGGACTAGAGTCCTGGCGAATCATATAACTAGGGCTGTAGAGAGGGCTTTAAACTAATTAGTTGGGGGAAGGTTTCTAGAGAGCAAATAATAGAAATGACAACAGAGAAGGTCATAGACTTAGGTAGCAGTGGGGGAATTAAAAAACAGAACGTGTCAGGAGGGGACAGAAGGTATGGAGTAAAAAGTAAAGTACTAAAAAGGGAAAAAACAGGAACTAAGTGTTACAAAACATTTTTGAAAGTTCTTTATCTGAATGCACGTAGCATTCGTAACAAAATGAATGAGTTAACGGCACAAATAACGACATATGGGTATGATCTTGTGGCCATTACAGAAACATGGCTGCAGGGTGACCATGACTGGGAATTAAACATACCAGGTTATTTAACAATCAGGAAGGACAGGCAGGAAGGGAGAGGAGGTGGGGTGGCTATGTTAATAAAGGAAGGAATCACTATAATACAGAGAAATGATATTGGGTTAAAGGAGCAGGATAGTGAAACAGTTTGGGTGGAGATAAGGAATAATAAGGGGAAAAAAACACTAGTGGGTGTAGTCTATAGGCCTCCGAACAGTTGCAACTCTGTTGGACGGAGTATTAATCAGAAAATAGTTGAGGCTTGTAATAAGGGAACAGCTATAATTATGGGGGATTTTAATTATCATATTAACTGGACAAATCAAATTGGGCAGAGCAGCCTTGAGGATGAGTTCATTGAGTGTATTAGGGATGGGTTTCTTGAGCAGTATGTAACTGAACCGACCAGGGGGCAAGCAACCTTAGATTTGGTCCTGTGTAATGAGACAGGATTAATTAAAAATGTCCAAGTAAAGGATCCCCTTGGAATGAGTAACCATAACATGGTTGAATTCCATATTCAATTAGAGGGTGAGAAGGTTGCATCTCAAACAAGCGTGCTGAGCTTGAATAAAGGAGACTATGAAGGTATGAGAGCGGAATTGATTAGAGTGGACTGGGAAAATAGATTAAAGGGTACATGATCAGTGGTGTACATTTAAGGAGTTATTTTACTACTTCCAAAAAAAATATATTCCACTGAGGAAAAAAGGGTGTAAAAGAAAAGATAGCCATCCGTGGCTAAGTAAAGTAATTAAGGATAGTATCCAACTAAAAACAAGGGCATATAGGGTAGCCAAATCTAGTGGGAGGATGGAAGATTGGGAAGTCTTTAAAAGACAGCAAAAAATAACTAAAAGATTGATTAAGAAAGGGAAGATAGATTATGAAAGTAAATTAGCAAAAAATATAAAAGCAGACAGCAAAGTTTCTATAGTTATATAAAAACAATAAGGGTGGCGAAAGTAAATGTTGGTCCCTTAGAGGATGAGACCGGGTAATTAATGGTGGGAAACATGGAGATGGCAAAAACACTGAATGAATATTTTGTATCAGTCTTTACAGTAGAGGACACTAAGAATATCCCAACACTGGACAAACAGGGGGCTCCAGGGGGGGAGGAACTAAATACGATTAAAATCACTAAGGAAGTGGTACTTAGTAAAATAATGGGACTCAAGGCGGATAAATCCCCTGGACCTCATGGCTTGCATCCTAGGGTCTTGAGGGAAGTGACGGTAGGGATTGTGGATGCATTGGTAATAATTTTCCAAAACTCACTGGACTCAGCAAAGGCCCCGGCAGATTGGAAAACTGCTAATGTAACACCCTTATTTAAAAAGGGTAGTAGGCAGAAGGCTGGAAACTATAGACCTGTTAGCCTAACATCTGTGGTTGGTAAAATGTTAGAGTCCATTATTAAGGAGACAGTAACGGGACATTTGGATAAACATAATTTAATAGGACAAACTCAGTCTGGTTTCATGAAGGGGAAGTCATGTTTGACAAATTTGCTTGAGTTTTTTGAGGATGTAACATACAGGGTGGATAAAGGGGAACCAGTGGATGTTGTGTATTTAGACTTCCAAAAGGCATTTGACAAGGTGCCACACAAAAGATTATTGCTCAAGATTAAAAATCACGGGATTGGGGGTAATATTCTGGCGTGGGTGGAGGATTGGCTCTCTAACAGAAAGCAGAGAGTTGGGATAAATGGTTCGTTCTCAGATTGGCAACCAGTAACTAGTGGTGTTCCGCAGGGGTCAGTGCTGGGTCCCCAACTCTTTACAATCTATAGTAACGATTTGGAGGAGGGGACCGAGTGTAACACATCAAAGTTTGCAGATGATACAAAGATGGGACGGAAAGTAGCGAGTGAGGAGGACATAAAAAACCTGCAAACGGACATAGACAGGCTAAGTAAGTGGGCAGAGATTTGGCAGATGGAATACAATACTGGAAAGTGTTAGGTTATGCACTTTGGCAGGAAAAATCATAGAGCAAGTTATTATCTTAATGGCAAGAAACTGGAAAGTACTGTAGTACAAAGGGATCTGGGGGTCCTGGTGCACGAAACTCAAAAAGTTAGTATGCAGGTGCAGCAAGTGATCAAGAAGGCCAATGGAATGTTGGCTTTTATTGCTAGGGGGATGGAATATAAAAACAGGGAGGTATTGCTGCAGTTGTACAAGGTATTGGTGAGACCGCACCTGGAATACTGCATACAGTTTTGGTGTCCATACTTAAGAAAAGACATACTTGCTCTTGAGTCAGTACAAAGAAGGTTCACTCGGTTAATCCCGGGGATGAGGGGGTGGTCATATGAGGAGAGGTTGAGTAGATTGGGACTCTACTCATTGGAGTTCAGAAGAATGAGAGGCGATCTTATTGAAACATATAAGATTGTGAAGGAGCTTGATCGGGTGGGTGCGGTGAGGATGTTCCCAATGAAGGGTGAAACTAGAACTAGGGAGCATAATCTTAGAATAAGGGGCTGCTCTTTCAAAACTGAGATGAGGAGAAACTTCTTCACTCAGAGGGTGGTAGGTTTGTGGAATTTGCTGCCCCAGAAAGCTGTGGAAGCTACATCATTAAATAAATTTAAAACAGAAATAGATAGTTTCCTAGAAGTAAAGGGAATTAAGGGTTACGGGGAGTGGGCAGGAAATTGGACATGAGTCTAGGTTCGGAATGGTCATGGCCCTGTGGGTAGTGGAGTGGGCCCAGGGGCCGTGTAGCCTGGTTCTGCTCCTACTGTGTTCTAATTCTGTGTTAGATTTCAGGAGATGGTTTTATTCCTGTTCCTGGCTGGGGTGGAGATCGCCTTTACAGAAGGTAAGTACTGTAGAAAATATAGGGACAGAGTGATCTCCTGGAAGAATTTCGATCGCCTAAATGGGTCGGAGAGGAATTTCCCAGATTTTTTTCTCCCAAATTGGCCATTGGGTCTTTATCTGGTTTTTCGCCTCTCCCGGGAGATCACATGGGTTCGGGTGGATGCAGAGTGATAGAAGATTTGAGGTTAGGATCAGATCAGCCATGATCTTATTGAATGGTGGAGCAGGCTCGAGGGGCCGATTGGCCTACTCCTGCTCCTATTTCTTATGTTCTTATGTTCTTATAAACGGCTGACTGCACTGGCTTTAGCAAAAGCTATGGGCCCCGACAACATTCCGGCTATCCTGTTGAAGACTTGTGCTCCAGAACTAGCTGCGCCTCTAGTCAAGCTGTTCCAGTACAGCTACAACCCTGGCATCTATCCAACAATGTAGAAAACTGCCCAGGTATGTCCTGTCCACAAAAAGCAGGACAAATCCAATTTAGCCAATTACCGCCCCATCAGTCTACTCTCAATCATCCGCAAAGTATGGAAGGTGTCTTCGACGGTGCTATCAAGTGGTACTTACTCGCCAATAACCTGCTCACCGATGCTCAGTTTGGGTTCCGCCAGGACCACTCAGCTCCTTACGTCATTACAGCCTTGGTCCAAACATGGACAACAGAGCTGAATTCCAGAGGTGAGGTGAGAGTGACTGCCCTTAACATCAAGGCAGCATTTGACTGGGTATACCATCAAGGAGCCCTAGTAAATTTGAAGTTAATGGGAATAAAGGGGAAATCGCTTGGTTGGAGACATACCTAGCACAAAGAAAGATGGTTGTGGTTGTTGGAGGTCAATCATCTCAGCCCTAGGACATCACTGCAGGAGTTCCTCAGGGCAGTGTCCTAGGCACAACCATCTTCAGCTGTTTCATCAACGACCTTCCCTCAATCATAAGGTTAGAATTGGGGATGTTCGCTGATGATTGCTCAGTGTTCAGTTCCATTCGCAACTCCTCAGTCCATGCCCACATGCAGCAAGACCTGGACAACTTTCAGACTTGGGCTGATAAGTGGCAAGTAACATTCGCGCCACACAAGTGCCAGGCAATGACTATCTCCAACAAGTCAGTCTCTAACCACCGCCTCATGACATTCAACGGCATTACCATCAGCGAATCCCACACCATCAACATCCTGGGGAGGTCACCATTAACCAGAAAATTAACTGGACCAGCCACATAAATACAGTGGCAACAAGAGCAGGTCAGAGGCTAGGTATCCTGCGGCGAATGTCTCACCTCCTGTCTCCCCAACGCCTTTCCACCATCTACAAGGCACAAGTAAGGAGTGTGATGAAATACTCTCCACTTGCCTGGACGAATGCAGCTGCAACAACACTCAAGAAGCTCAACACCATCCAGAACAAAGCAGCCCGCTTGATTGGCACCCCATCCTCCACCTTAAATATTCACTCCCTCCACCACTGGCGTACCGTGGCTGCAGTGTGTACCATCTACAATATGTATTGCAGCAACTTGCCAAGGCTTCTTCGGCAGCACCTCCCAAACCCGCAACCTCTACCACCTGGAAGGACAAGGGCAGCAGGCGCACGGGAACACCATCCAAGTTCCCCTCCAATTTACACACCATCCTGTCTTGGAAATATATCACCGTTCCTTCATTGTCGCTGGGTCAAAATCCTAGAACTCCCTCCCTAACAGCACTGTGGGAGAACCTTCACCACAAGGACTGCAGCGGTTCAAGAAGGCGGCTCACCACCACCTTCTTAAGGACAATTGGGGATCGGCAATAAATGCTGGCCTTCCCAGTGACGCCCACATCCCGGAACAAATAAAAAAAAACAACTATTTTGTTAATCCTTTTTTCTGTCCACTGTCCAGACTTATATTGGATCTACAAGTGTGGTCAACAAAACAAAATGATTGAACAAAATTCCAGTAGTCGACAGATTCCCAATCAAAAGGCCAATATGAAAACTGTTTCAGAGGGCTGCCCGGGAATAATACATCACCTTCAATGTCCAGATAATGTGGCAAAGCAATTAATACATAAATTGGGATATAGAGCCAGAACAATGGGATACATTTCTGCAGACATTCTGCTGATACTTAACAATATGCTGGTCAGACTTCAGTCCTGTTCAATTTTGATCATCATGCTGCCTATACTTGTATTGGAAAGAGTACAGGGAAGATCAACAAGATGGATTCCAAGTGGCAATATGGTAAGTTGTGAGGTAACATTAAAAAAACCTCAAACTTTACAGTCGACAAATCCAGCAGTTGGGAAGGGGACAAACGTCAGTGCAGGATTATAAAATATTAAATGATCAAGTAGACCCATATTATTACCCCTAAGAATGCTAAAACAAAGTATAGCACATTTGAAATTAGTTGAAAGTAAATTTAGATGAGATTTCAGAAAGGACTTCTTTCTTCGAAGAGCGATAACTGTTTGGAATAATCTGCCAAGTCAGATAATGACGGCAAAAATGTTGGGGTTACAGTTTATTCCTCTTAATTCAAAGTCGAGTTATCTAATAATTAAAATATTGGTGCTAAGTTCTCACTTTGCTGTGTTATTTATGTTGCTTAATTCAAACAACTGGATAATTCAAACATTTTTAGCACAAAAATCAAGTCTGAATTCAAAATACAATTGAATGACTTGACGGAAGAGTTAATACATTGGAGTGAGGGGCTTTGAAAGGCCAAATGTACTTTCCTCTACGTTGACTTTTACTATGTTCAATGTCCTAAATTATTTACCAACAGGCTTTACTAGGTCAATTTCTCAACCCATGGACTCAATATCGGTACATCCAAAGTAACAGGAATGGTTCTTTCCTAGCATCCATACTGGAACACAAGGATCAATACTTCACAATGTTCATCTGTCCTGGGTTTTTTTCCCGATCTCTGCACTGTAATACCTCCACAGATCTTCATTCAAAGCAGGCTGAGTCTGATCAATCATTGAAGCCCATACAATGTTACAAGTCGCTGCTCAGATGAGCTCTGGGCTTAACCTTAGATGCTGTAGCATCACAGACAGTGGGTTAAATTCCTAACCTGCTTGCTTTTAATCTGCAGTGCTCCCAGACTAGTATTACAGTGAATTCATGTGGTCTTACAACCTGACATTCAAAGAGGGCACCCGTTATGGGGTTTTGAAATCCTTCACCTATGTTTAGCAAGGGTAAAGCCAGAAAAGCAACATTTTCTGTTGTGACCAGTTAAATGATTGTGATAGATATTGACTGCGTAAAACTATCTAGCTTAAACTGTACTTCTGGTGAAATGGTCCATCATGTTTACGAGTCCATGATTTGATTGTTTCCTCTCTTAAATCCCTCTATAAAGATCTGCTGTTGGAAATTTGCAAACAATATTTCTCTGGTTCATTGAATAGAAAATAAAAAAAACACAAATTCCCCACAATGGCTCTGTGCCTAGTTCTGTTCCACACTACATGGTTAAGCAGAACAGGTTGGTCTTGGGTGCAGATAGAATCATAGAATCATACAGCCATTTGGCCCATCGTGCCTGTGCCGGCTCTTTGAAAGAGCTATCCCATTAATCCCACCCCACTGCTTTTTCCCCGTAGCCATGAAAATGTTTCCTTTTTAAGTATATATCCACTTCCCTTTTGAAGGTTACTATTGAATCTACTTCCACCGTCCTTTCAGGCAATGCATTCCAGATCACAACAACTCATTCAGTGTTAAAAATTCTTCTCATCTGCCCCCTGGCTTTTTTGCCAATTATCTGAAGTCTGTGTCCTTTGGTTACCGACCCTCCTGCCAGTGGAAGGTCAGAAAATGCTGAAAACCTGATATAATGACAGAAAAGGGCAGAAGCATCTGAAGAGAGAAAAGAAGGGTGAACATTATAATGCTCAGATGAGCTCTGGGTTTAACCTTAGATGTTGTAACATCACAGACAGTGAATAAATATTATATTACTAAAAACAGACAATGCTGCAAAAACTCAGCAGGTCAGGCAGCAGCTGTGGAGAGAGAAACAGAGTTAACGTTTCAGGTCGATGACCTTTCATCAGAACTGGAAAAAGTTAGAGATGTAGAGGGAGAAATTTGGTATCGCCCATTTTGAGGCGCAAATATCGTCCGGGCGCAAAGTTTAGCGCCTGGCGCAAATTATCGTCGCCGACTGCAAAATTCGCCTCTCTCGCCCCTGGAGGTGATTGGAGCACTAAATCAGGCGCTACACAACTCTCTTAAGGCGCTAATCCCGAGGAGTGAGGCACTACCTCAGAGGGCGGGCGCAGCGCAGGTGCTGTCAGTTAGCGATTGAACACAGACACACTGGCACCGGTTAGTTCTTAAAGGGGAGGGTCGACCTTGCTCTGCAGCCACGCCCTGCCCACTGGAGCCTTGAGTCTCGGCCTGGACAGACCTGTGGCGAAATCTTCTAGCCAAGGACCATGGAGAGGGCCAGGGAGCGAGAACAGCGCTTCAGCGAGCGTGCCTTGGAGGCTCTGGTTGGCGCGGTGGAGCGCAGAAGATCTCTACTGTACCCAGAGAGTGGCAGGAGGCCTTTGCCAAGCGAATACAGGAAAGCATGGAGGGAGATGGCTCACAGAGTGACCTCAAGCAGCATGGTGCCTAGGACCAATGTGTAATGCAGGAAAAAGTTCAACGACCTCACTCGGGTCATCAGGGCGAGCGCCTTTTTTCAGAACCTCTTCATCCCTCCATCTCCACCTCACTTTATGGCCAGAGGGTCTTGAAAGCCCCAATGCCCAGCACTCATCCAACACCTATGGCCCTTTCATGGAACACACACACACATTCCACACTTTGCATACAGTAAGGGCTATTCAACCATGGGAGGCATTTCAGGCAAGATCATGGCTGCATACAGTAAGGGCTATTCAACCATGTGAGGGATTTCAGGCAAGGTCATGGCTGCATACAGTAAGGGCTATTCAACCATGGGAGGCATTTCAGGCAAGATCACGGCTGCATACAGTAAGGGCTATTCAACCATGGGAGGCATTTCAGGCAAGATCACGGCTGCATACAGTAAGGGCTATTCAACCATGGGAGGCATTTCAGGCAAGATCACGGCTGCATACAGTAAGGGCTATTCAACCATGGGAGGCATTTCAGGCAAGATCACGGCTGCATACAGTAAGGGCTATTCAACCATGGGAGGCATTTCAGGCAAGATCATGGCTACATATTTGCTCAGACGCCGTCCTTTTTCTTGCAGGCCAAGCTGGCTCATAATAGGAGACACCAGCAATGGACCGGTGGAGGGCGGCCTCACCTTCAAGCCCTCAGCGATCTTGAGCAGCGCGTCCACAGGATTGTAGCAAGCCAGATGCTTGGTCCCGTCACCACTGGAGACGCCGACCCCGTTCTGGCCAGCAATGGTAAGGTCATCACCTTTTTGTCCTCTCTCCTTCCACTTCTTCCTCTCAACAGCAGCCTTTGACACTTTCAATCCAAATCAGTACATCGCTGCACTCATGTCTCCCTTGCTGCCACCCTGTCCTCATGCTAAAGCCACTCTTGTACCTCCCTGCTTTCAGATGGTGATTCACCAGGTGAGGAGATGGGCCCTCAAGCTGCCATTGGGAGTGAAGCTGAAGGCGAGGAGGAAGAGGAAGCCGGACCATCAGCGCAACCCTCTGCTGAGGCAGCCCATGCCCATACTGGGGACATGACTTCCCTGGAGGGGAGCGGGGGGGGGGGAATGGCCTAATGAGGGTGAAGCTCCAGGACCCAGCGGGCTGCAGCAATGCGAGGGGGTTAGGGAAGCTCGGGGGCCTTCTCCCCAGACGGAGAGTGTGGCCTCGAGTCCTGCTGCACTGAACGCAGATGAGGAGCGGGTCTTCGTTGAAATGAGTGCCCAGGCGGAGCAAAGTCACTGGCTGCAGTGGCAAGGATGCCCGAATCCATTAAATCACTGGTAAGGAGTGTGGAGCACTTCGCTGGAGCACAGGTGGCTGCCACACAAATGCTAATTGCTGCAATGCAGTCAGTGGCTGGTCTCATGCAGACACAGGTTGAGGTCATGCGAGCACTGACTGCTGCCACCCTCGCTGGATCAGGCAGATTTCCCCGGGGCTCTCACCGCGCCGCAGCAGGCCAGCAATCTGTGCTGCAGCAGATTGCTCCGCATGCTGAGGTGCTGCCCCATCGGAGTGCCAGTGTGTCGGTCGAGCAGGGAGTTGCTGTCCTCGCTCAAGGTGACAGCATTCCTGCTGCCAACACTGTCACTTCTCCACTGCAGCTGCCACCACCTGTAGGACAGACTGCTGCCGCCCATGCAGAATTGGAGCAGTCAGCAGCCAGGCCCTCCAGGCCCAGAGCTGGACAAGGCTGTCCCTCAAGGGCATCTGCAGTCTCAGTTTCTGACACTCAGCAGCCTTCCCCCAGCCTTACTGCAGCCACTGGGATCCCATTACGGAGGAGCTGCAGGGTGGGAAGGGGGCAATTTCGCAAGGGAGGCAGATCACCCTCGAAGGGCAAAAAGTAGGAGGTGTCGCAAAATTTATTTCATTGTTTTATTGAAGGCCGAGGGTCATGGTCAAATTTTTGTTACTGTTTTGGACATTGTCTCCAGGTTGTGAGAGCCAGTTATGTGAATGACTGTTTTTTTGGGTGTTTCTTTCTATTACTTTGTCATGCAGAAATGAGACACAGTTTGGGAAATAAAGAAGTGTCTGTATTCAAAATGTGCATGTTTGGTCTTTGCACTCATTGTTGCCTTGATCGGCTTAGGGGTTGCAGGATGGTTTCATTCAGGTTGTTTGAACGGCAGAAGCCATTCCCTCAGAGGGGGCCTAGAAGCGACTTGTTATGAGCCTTTGACAGACGGCCCTTCCACTTTGTGCCTCCCCCCCGCCTTGGTGCTGCTGATGATCCTCCTCCTCCTCCTTCTTCTCCTCCTCCTCCTCCTCTGCTGCTGCTCCAATGTCTGGTGGCATTGGCTGGGTCCTGAGGATTGCCAGGTTATGCAGCATGCAGCACACAACAACGAAGTGGGAGACTCGCTCAGGCTGTAAGGGGTTCTCCTCCTTGGATCGCAGAGGTTTCTCTCTCTAGAGACCTCTCTCCCTCTTGCACAGTAAAACCTTGAGTGGTTCGACCCACTCACCCCTTAGGTTCTAGAAACTGGAATTAGATGCAGGAAGTACAATGCAGAGAATACTCTTATAGACCAAGTTTAATGAAACAAAATGAAATTTTATTGCATAAGGAAAAACAAATCAAATGCAAGCAAATAAGAGGGTACATGGGAGGGAAAAACAAATCAAAATACAGTACTAACTAAAATAGATACAGGCATATTATACTTTACAAACGTCATCATGAAATGGGGAAACACACGGAACATCAAGGGACAAAAACTCATGTTAATTATACCCAAAATGCCCACCCCCTTAACCTATCTAGATCCGATTATGAAGGGCCAGAAACATGCTCACCAATCCAGTTGGAAAATTATAGAGTTTTGAAACAAGTCTGCGTTTTGATCCCCTCAGGCATCCTGTTTCCGCGTGGTCAGTGGAGTCACAGCGAGCTGCGCTACACTTCTCTCTCTCTCTCTCTCTCTCTCGAGGTGAAGGTCACGGGCAGGCTGGACACTGGCAGGCCTGGACGTCGGCGGGGACGGAGACCATCTGTTTGACCACGGTTGGAGAGGTCTCTAGCTGGGTACCATTTTCATATGGGTTTCCTCTGTAGGGCTGCTGCCCTTTTGTCTCGTCAGCGGCCCAGGGTTTGTCGACGATCTCCCAATGGTTACCCCGGGGCGGGACGCAGACTCAAATCACCTTCTTGATGGCTGCCTCGTTCTTCTTCTTCTTCAATCCTTCCGAGCTGGTGATCTGTGAAGGAGGATGATGAGCCTCCTGATAGCTACCGATGGCTACCCCGGGACTCCAAATATACTTCTCAAGGGAAGCCTTTATCTCCCGCCAAATCAAGGTTAGTCTTTGTTTAACTTTTGGCGGGCTTGTATCACAACGGGGCAGTTATTATATTTAAACTGCTTTCGGGATGGCCGGTGATGGCCATCTCTGGTCTGGAATGACCCTGCATTGTTTTGAATGTTTTCTTGATGTCTTTAATGGGTCTTTGATGCTCCCCTTATGAATATAAAACTGTTTCCCTTTGTCTGGGTAAACATTTAGATGGCCTTTATCTACAGGCCGATCTGACTGGATCTGCATCCAATCCATATGTATGTGTTCGTGTCTGGTTTCGTTTACTCAGAAACGGCTTCCAGAACTTACTGTGGGCTGAATCCACAAAGGCTGTCTGGGGACTGCAGGAACCATTTTAAAGTGTCCAAAAAGCTAGTCACGGGGTCTGGTGGCCATTTTATGTGTCCCTTTTCTGGGCTTCTTTTAAAACAGTCTTTAAAAGTAAAGGCCTCTTCTGCCACAGGACCCTTATCTGACAATATTAATTTTGCAAATCTTACAGTCCCCCCTGATGATACTATAACTTGCTTGAAGTATCATAATTCTGGGTTAGCAAAATTTTCTGACTCTCCATAATTAAACCATCCCCTGTATTTACCTATCTATGACCCCACGACACATGCATTTCCCGTTTCAGAAAACCTACAGTGTACATTAAGCATCTATAGATGGCAATACATTGGATTTAAAACCTGACACACACATTTCCAGGCGTGGAGGGGGGCCTAATACCCCTACACCACCTGGTTCATACACATTATCTTTTATTAACAACAACTCGCTTAATAAAACTTCATTAATAGAAATAAAGTACACACACAAAATTGCACATGAATAAACATCAAACATAGAGGAGGGAGGGAAACTTTAACTCTATACATAGCAGCAAGAATCTAAATGGGTGTCTCCTCATCTACCCGCACATAATGCTCTCTCCATTCTCCTCTGTTCTCATACTTCTGCGAATGTCTGACCTTATTACAGTGTACAAAGAGTAAATAAATCACAATAAAATCCTGACACACTACAAGGATGTGAGAGGCTATCCTAATCCAAGAAGGGACTTCTATATTAGTGAACAGATCCCACCACGGTGAGGTTACTATATCTAATGGCCCAGAAATTGGTGTTGGGGGCTTCCCACGGGTGCAAGCCCCCGACCAACACTTACATAGCGCGCCGACAGTTGAAGCCTGGCCCTGCGTGGATTTCCTGTCAGTGGCCCGGTTCAGCTCCCGGCACGCTGTGCTTGCGTGATCCAGCGGCATAGTTAGTTCGATGAGCCGGCTGGGATCACGTGAGCACTGGGCAACCAATCGGAGGTTGCAAAAGTTCATTCATGAGTTTGATTGTAAGAACTGTCAAACTCATGAAAACTCCGGGTGCCCAAAACAGTACTTAAACTTCAAATAAAAGTTTTAAAAAATCCCACTAATTAAATGAACTATTAACAACTGTAAAAAACTAATTGAAACAATTATTCAAATTTTTGAAAAAAATAATGTTTTAACAAATCGAATCTAAAAATACACTTACCTTACTGTAAAGTCTTAAAAAATAATAAACCTGTGGAAAAAAAATTCTAACTTTAACTAATAGACCACTTACCTTTTAAAACTAAGTACTTACACCTGCTTTTTTCTCGCGTAAAAACTGGAGGCCTTATCGCACGGGCAACCCTGTAAAAAAAAAGGAATTTCAGCGCGCACACACAGACTCCTGCGCGCACACGTTCGACCTCTGAACCCCTTGGTTCAGAGGATCGGAAATGCCGGTTTCCCGCGCATGCGCTGTGCATGCAGAAAACCGGCAATTCCATCAGTCCCACGCGTGAGTACACGGTGCTTACTCACGCGTTGGGACCCAAATTACTGGGCCAATATGTTTGCCCCTATCTCTAAAGTCTTCTGCTCCAGTGTGTAAAAATGTTTCTGTGAAACGACAACGGCTTTTAATATCTTGGTGAGGTGTTCAGGGAGAGGGGGAACGATATAGCCAAAATGTGCAACAAATCGTTGCAGATCGGTGAAATTTTCTTTGACAGTGGGGTGAACAGTGGAAGGTTCAGGAATGTGGACAATTTGCTCTTGGGCCACTTGAACTTCTGCCTTGAGTTTGAAGCAGAAACTGCTGTCACTCACCGGACACCAGCCGTGCTGTCCATGTTGGTAGTGGGGCGCTGCAGTGGTGACATAGTATGTCCCACCTTCTATATATGCCACCTGCGGTGGCACATGGCCTTGTGCCATTGCCTCCATGGTGCAATTTATAGGCTTTGCGCCAGCAGTTCTGGACCCGCACTGTGGTTTCGAATAGGCATTCAAGTGCTGGGGACACAGGATGATGTGTGCTCCCCGGCTCCGGCACCCTGAGAGGTCAGTACCCGTCATTGCATGCTCCCATCGAATGATGTACGGTGGGACCGCTGTGTAGCGAATGTGTGTACCCCCTTGAATGACTCCAATGTTCTCCACCCTGTATACCGGGGCGGGTTTAGCTGTCTTTCCCATCACCGGCATTCTTACCACTATACCCATAATGGTGTGATTAGACCGTCCACAGTCCACTGGGACTGGGTAGGCCTCTGAAGCTAGTCTGAGCTGGCACGGACTTAATGCGTTCTCAAAAGGGTGGCGGGCTATGAGGCGCCTGTTGCTGATCCAGGAGGGGACTAAACCTTGTTTTAAATCCTCCAGATTACTGCGGCCCTCGCCCAGTAACCACGCCCCATACAGCACGCATGCCTCGTTTTGCGCAGCCTGATCTGACGCATTCCGATCCTCCCTGATGAGAGCATTTACCGTTTTAGCATGTTTCTCCAGCTCAGCAATGATTTCTTTTAAGTGTAGTGTCATGGCCTGGTCCTCATGTAAGTCAGAACCCACTACCTTATTCTCATCCGTCAGTATCTTTCTTAACTGTGTTTTCAAAGATTGATCTGGGTCTGCAGCTCCACGTCATCCAGAGTGTTGATGATGGAAGTCCCTGTGTTAAAAGCTGTAAAAATATCATTTACTGTACCCCTTCTTTGTCTCCCTACCCTGTCCAAAACCTCATGTGGTGTGGTGTATAATCCGGCTCTGTCTACATCAGTAAAGTCGAATTCATAAAACTGTCTGAACATGTTTGTTAACAGGACCTTGTACAATTGCTCCGTTTCCTTGGGGCACCACTCTGGCAATCGTACCTCGGTGAGGTTTAAAATCACCGAAGCCACCGCGTAGTGCACCCCTTGGTACAGCACCTGACCTGTGGGCACTAATACCAATCAGTTCCCGGGTCCTTTGGTTGTGGTGGGGTGCCCTTCCTTGCGGGCTTTGGCTACCGGAATCGTGGGCAGGGGCTTGTGGGGGCGGGTGATGAGCTCAGTGACGTTTACTGGGATCTGAGAGTATGGGACTCCGCACGCCCGTGTGCTGACATCCCACCTCATTCCTTTTCCAGCATCCTGCCACTGCCTTTGGAAAAAGATGGAGACGCCGGTGGGGCAGGCGCGTTCTGAACCTCACATACAGATGTAAATCCCCTTATCTGGTTCCCACCATTTGTCCCAACAGGCACTCAACCCCCCATGAGTCCCCGTAATAGTCCGATGGGTATTGTTACCCAGTCTCTCCCACTCGACCGTGGAGTTCTTCATGGTTTTGCTCAACTTGCGCAACCACCACCATCGGTCCAAAGGAACATGTCCTGTGCATTGCAAGCAAATCCTTTTCCCGATGGTGACGCTGACTCTGGGTGCGATGATCCTCACTCGGGTACACATTAGCGAAGTCTCTCTGTATTTAAACCGAACTAGCTGGAGCATTCCATAGAGTTCGACCCCAACCATCCTGGCCACCTCCCTTCGTGGTAATAGGTGGCTGTCTCCTCAACGCCCCGCGCGCCCGACCCATCGGTCGCGATGGGGGCTGTGTCTCCAGAGCACCCGTAAATTGTGGAGTCCTTGGTGCGGCCCCGATAGGCCCCGCTACACCCGATCACCGCGAACGCGACGAGAATTCCTCTCATTATCTCTTTGGTTCCTGTAACAAATTAAACGATACAGCCAGGCTCCCGAGAGATTCTGGCCTAGGTGAAGGCATGATCGGGCCTTTCGACCTCGATCCCAAACAACACACATGCTGGGCAGATTCCAAAACTACTTATAACACTAATCACTTTAATATTTACACACCTTAAACTTAATTAAACTTAAACTTAACTTATATACAGCGCCGCCCGTCCCTGGGCGGCTTGCCTAATCCCTGTTTGGACTGCAGCTCGCTGCTCCTTGTGGCACTGACCTGTGGCTTGGGTCCCCCGCAGCCTTTTGCTGTCAATTGGGGACTGCGTTTTGCCAGGGATTTCCCAAGTCGGCGTTTACTGAAATCGGGGGAATCGGGCCAAAGTTTTACCGGCTGAGGCATTCGAGACGACCTGCGAAGAGATACTTTGGGCGTGGCTCCCTTAGTGAGTGGACCTTCAGTTGGGACTTTAGCCCTCACAGCCCGTGGCACCTCCATGGCTGCCGGCTTCGGCTCCCTTCCCTCAGGCTCCGCCCCTTTGGGATTTGGGTCTGTGGCAGATGACTCCTCCTCACCTGTCCCTACAGGTGGAGGATCTCCGCCCCCAATTTCTACCTCCCCTAAGCTTGAGTCGAGGGCGGGATCTCCGTCCTCCAACTCCACCTCCTCCAGAATCGTGTCAAGGGCAGGGCCTAGCTGTTCGGGCTCCCCCCCGATGGCGTTCGGATCAGTAGGAGGGCCTTGGTCTTCGGGCTGCTCCTCGTCCGAGTCCCAGGCCATTGGGGAAACCTCCCAGGTGGGCGGGACAGCTTCTCCCTCCTAGCAGGCTGCGGTTCCAGCCTGTGTGGTCTGTGACTTGTTGCACGCCTCAGGCTGAGGATTTTTACCCTCAGACCCGGCCTTGGTTGTTGGCTCTTTTGCACCCGACTTAAACAGTTTGCACTGATTGACGTGAAACCATTTAGAAGCCCTTAGCTGACCCTCTAAACTGCCAGCCCTCGCTGTTAACCTAGCGTTCTCTTCCCTTAAAGCCTGCTCAACTAACTTAGCCTTCGCAACCTGGCACTGCAGGTATTCCTCCATTTTACAGGAGGTCTCTTCCTGTGTATGTCTTTCTAGAGGACACAGGTCGACAGGCTGCGCTGGTTCTAGTCATTTGGGTGCAACGGTCGGGGCTGCAGGAACGGCAGGACCGGTGGTGACGGCTATCTTCCCCTGCGAGATCATAAGAGACTGCATTGTCTCTATAATTGACTCTATCGCAGCGGGATCCATAGCTGCACCGGCTCCCCTTTCTGGGGCAGGGGCTGCGTTTTGGACCTGGCCTCATGCTGGTGCGGCGGTCTGGGCTTGGGCTTGGGCTGCGGGAGCTTTTCCCTTATTATCCTTCCACGGATTTTTACAGTTCTTGCGCCAATGTCCATCCTTCCCACACCCGTAGCAATTGAGCTTGGCTTGGGCAGGGCGATTCCCCTCCTGACGCCATCCCTTCTTACTTGGGGCTGCGGGTTTTGCCTCATGCACCTTTCCCTTAGAGGGAGGTGTCTCCTGACTTCTACAATTCTTGTATGCAATGGTGAGCTGTCGGAGCACTGTCTCCTCCGTGACACCGGGACCTTGGGGGTCAAACCAAGATTTGGCTAGGCCCTGTATCTGTGACAAGCTGTTAGCAACCAAGCAACGGAGCCAATGAACCCGCTGTTCGGTGCTCATTGCAGCCCGTTCAAGCATGCCCGGACAACTGCTTCGATACACTGGCCACAGCCTTTCTGCGAAAACCCGTGGGGGTTCTCCAGTTAGCTGCACAGTCCCTTCCACCCGTTGGAATGGATTACCATCGTCCACTCCCATAACTGCCAAGACCTCATCCCTGAGATCCACATACCCTTTCCACCCCCTCTTACTCTCGTCTGAGAGGCACTGAAGGATTGTGCTATCCAAGGAGAAGAGCAGCATATTCGCCTGTTCTGGATCATCACAATCATGAATGGTGGCTGTCTCCTCTATCTCCCTGAAATGAACTGAGGGGTCTCCCTTTACTGTGAGTCTTGGGAGGTGGCTCACCATGGATCTTAGTTGTTGGGCACCGTAGGGCACCACGAGCTGGTTCAGGTGGGGTCCGTCCGTGCCATCGTCGGCGTTGGGACCGAACCTCTGGTGCCGAGTAGGACACATTGGTGCCGGCTCCGGCTTTACTACCAGGGGCTGTTCTTCCTCCCGCTCCAACTCGGCTACCTTTTCTTTCACCACCTCCCCTTCTGGCCAAGCCTCACTGTAGCTTGGTGGCGCTGAGGGCTCAATGGTTGGTGCCACAACTACTTCGTATGGAATTGTTTTTTTTGATTCCTTTAAAAAGTCCAAGTGACTGGCTTTTGGGCTTACGAGGCATGCCATGCCTTTTGCCTTAACCAAAACTGTTCTCAGGTCTTCTATGGTCTTTTGGCAGGGGCCATGGTCTGTGCTCTCAAACCCGTGCTCGAGAGCCAGCTTGTAAGCTGCCTTAACTTCTACTACTCTCTCCTCCTGCGCTCTTAGCTGTTGTGCGAGGCGGGCGTTTTTTCTCCTGTATTCTCGCTTCATGGATCTTTGCCTCAGTAACCTGGCATTCCAGGTACTTTATTCTAGCCTGGTGTTGGCTGGCTGCAACTTGGCGTTCGTGATTCAGCGCGTGAAGCGCTGTGATGAGTGTTTCCCCACCCATGGCCTTTTCCTCTATTTCTGCTTTCTGGGCAGTGATCTTGGCTGCCTGTGCTGCAATGACTCTGTCCAAAATCTGGACTTGTTTCTTGTAGCACATCAGCCACACTGCCTTTTCCACTGACTTTTTATGTTCTTTGCTCTCTGTCCACCTGATGGCTGCATCTACCGGACGCCCATCCAGTAAGAGATCGGAAATCCACTGCTTAGTGAGAGTTACCTTACCAAAAAACATAATCCACTATCCTCTCATCCATAACATTTCATCCATTCAAACCTGGGTCTAATACATTGCAATCCTGCTGCCAGTGTCCTGCCATGGTCACCATTTTCTATAAGGGGTTCTCCTCCTTGGATCGCAGAGGTTTCTCTCTCTAGAGGCCTCTCTCTCCCTCTTGCACAGTAAAACCTTGAGTGGTTCGACCCACTCACCCCTTAGGTTCTAGACACTGGAATTAGATGCAGGAACTACAATGCAGAGAATACTCTTATAGACCAAGTTTAATGAAACAAAATGAAATTTTATTGCATAAGGAAAAACAAATCAAATGCAAGCAAATAAGAGGGTACATGGGAGGGAAAAACAAATCAAAATACAGTCCTAACTAAAATAGATACAGGCATATTATACTTTACAAACGTCATCATGAAATGGGGAAACACACAGAACATTGAGGGACAACTCATGTTAATTAAACCCAAAATGCCCACCCCCTTAACCTATCTAGATCCGATTATGAAGGGCCAGAAACATGCTCACCAATCCAGTTGGAAAATTATAGAGTTTTGAAACAAGTCTGCATTTTGATCCCCTCAGGCATCCTGTTTCCGCGTGGTCAGTGGAGCCACAGCGAGCTGCGCTACACTTCTCTCTCTCTCTCTCTCGAGGTGAAGGTCACGGGCAGGCAGGACACTGGCAGGCCTGGACGTCGGCGGGGACGGAGACCATCTGTTTGACCACGGTTGGAGAGGTCTCTAGCTGGGTACCATTTTCATATGGGTTTCCTCTGTAGGGCTGCTGCCCTTTTGTCTCGTCAGCGGCCCGGGGTTTGTCGACGATCTCCCGATGGTTACCCCGGGGCGGGACGCAGACTCAAATCACCTTCTTGATGGCTGCCTCATTCTTCTTCTTCTTCAATCCTTCCGAGCTGGTGATCTGTGAAGGAGGATGATGAGCCTCCTGATAGCTACCGATGGCTACCCCGGGACTCCAAATATACTTCTCAAGGGAAGCCTTTATCTCCTGCCAAATCAAGGTTAGCCTTTGTTTAACTTTTGGCGGGCTTGTATCACAACAGTGTAGTTATTATATTTAAACTTCTTTCAGGATGGCCGGTGATGGCCATCTCTGGTCTGGAATGACCCTGCATTGTTTTGAATGTTTTCTTGATGTCTTTAATGGGTCTTTGATGCTCCCCTTATGAATATAAAACTGTTTCCCTTTGTCTGGGTAAACATTTAGATGGCCTTTATCTACAGGCCGATCTGACTGGATCTGCATCCAATCCATATGTATGTGTTCGTGTCTGGTTTCGTTTACGCAGAAACGGCTTCCAGAACTTACTGTGGGTTGAATCCACAAAGGCTGTCTGGGGACTGCAGGAACCAGTTTAAAGTGTCCAAAAAGCTAGTCACGGGGTCTGGCGGCCATTTTATGTGTCCCTTTTCTGGGCTTCTTTTAAAACAGTCTTTAAAAGTAAAGGCCTCTTCTGCCACAGGACCCTTATCTGACAATATTAATTTTGCGAATCTTACAAGGCGAGTACTGCACAGCTCCTCCAGAATGGTCCAGACAGCAGAACCATTGCTTGAGCACGCCGACTGTGTGCTCAACGATGTTCCTGGTAGCTTGATGGCTCTCGTTGTATCGTAGCTCAGCAGGGGTGCTGGGTGAACGGAGCAGGGTCATCAGCCAGGTGCACAGAGGATATCCCTTGTCCCCGAGAAGCCAACCTCCTGGGTGAAGCGGAGCCTCGAAAAGGTCTGCCACAGAAGTCTGGCGCAGGATGAAGGCATCATGGCTGCTGCCTGGAAAGTGGGCATTGACAGCGAGTATCAGCTGTCTGTGGTCACAGACCAACTGAACGTTTAAGGAATGGAAGCCCTTTCGGTTGCGGAAATCCTCGGCATTCTCTTGCGGCGCCCGCAAAGCCACATGGGTGCAGTCAATGGCGCCCTGCACCATGGGGAAGCCCGCTATCCTAGCAAAGCCCAATTGCACGTTCTTGCTGCTTGTCCGGGGTCATGGGGAAAGAGATGTACTCTCATCTCCTTTTAAAGAGGGCATTTGTGACCTGACGGATGCAGCAATGCACCGCGAACTGGGAGATATTGGCGATGTCCCTAGTAGCTGATTGAAAGGAGTCGGTGGCATAAAAGTTGAGAGCCACTGTTATCTTCACTGCCACCGACAAAGACGTCCTGCTCCTCAGTTGAGGCTGCAGATCTGGCTGAAGCAGGTGGCAGAGCTCAGTGACCACTTCCTTGCTGAATCACAGCCTTCGCAAACACTGCTCCTCAGACATGTTAATGTATGAGAACTGTTGGCGAAAAACCCTGGGAGGGTAAGGTCTCCTGTACCGAGGCCTGTTGGCCCTCCTCTGTCTGGCCATGATTGCCACTCTCTCTCTGCGTCTCTGTGCCCTCTGAATGTGATGGAGAAGGACAATGTTCACATCCATTGCAGCCCCCATAGTATCTGGGCAATCAAAGTTATGATGGTCAAAAAGCAAAGTACCTGCAAAGTTATGGCCAGAAGCCAAAACTACCTCAGACAGCATTGACTCAATGCAGAAGTCTCTCTCTTTCTCTCTTTGTCTCTCTCCAAATCTCTCTCGCTCTCTCAGAACGAGTGGTGCAAAAATGGCTACCACACAAAAGCCAGGAAGAGGCCCCCTTTAAATAGCACCCCCCCAACCCCAAAGCGACTGAAGCGTTCCAGTCAACCTGTCGTTAGTCGCACCAGGCGGAAAGGAGGGGGGCGCCACTGAATTTCCAGTCCGGGGCGCCCCAAGGGCGTTGCACTCTCGAGTGACATCAAGATCTACGTGCGCACGAGATCGGGCGGTATTGTTTAGCGTCGCTGCAATATGTCCGTTCAATTTCGCGAGAGGCGCAGATATCGCTGCGCCCGGGCGCTAGTTGGTTTGCGCTCCACATAGCGCCCTCTTAAGGCACTAACGGGTGGCACTACCAACTGAATTTTCCCCCCGTAACGTTTTAAGCAAGTGCATAAGCAGAGAGTGGGGGAAGGGAGTAAAGAGCAAAAGTGATTAAATGACAAAAGGGATGATGGTGCGAGCAATAGGGAATTGTAATCGGACAAGTAAAAGATAGGTCTAGAGGATCTGTAAATGGCAACAGCAGAATCATTACCAGCACCTGCTGTCTAAAAAAATGGAAGCGGTGGTTATGATCTGAAATTCTTGAACTCAGTTTTGAGTCCAGAAGGCTGTAAAGTGCCTAATAGAAAGATGCAGTCCTGTTCCTCAAGTTTCCATTGAGCCTCATTAGAACAGTGTAGGAGGCCAAGGACAGGGAGGTCAGACTGTGAGTGGAGCGGAGAATTAAAGTGACAGGTGACCGGAAGCTCGGCGTCACGCTTACGGACTGAACGGAGGTGTTCAGCAAAATGATCCCCCAATCTGCATTTGGTCTCCCCAGTGTAGAGGAGACCGCATCGTGAGCAGTGAATACAGTATGCTAAATTGAAACTAGTACAAGTAAGTTGCTGTTTCACCTGGAAGGAATGTTTGGGGCCCTGGACGGTGGGAAGAGAGGAGACAAAAGGGCAGGTGTTACATCTCCTGCACTTGCATGGGAAGGCAGCGTGGGAAGGGGAGCGCGTGTTGAGGATGATTGAAGAGTGGACCAGGGTGTTGTGGAGGGAGCGGTCCTTTCGGAATGCTGAAAGGGGAGGGGAGGGGAAGATGTGTTTGGTGGTGGGATCACGCTGGAGGTGGTGGAAATGGCAGAGGATGATCCGCTGAATGCGGAGGCTAGTGGGGTGGAAGGTGAAGACATGGGGAACCCTATTGTGGCTCTGGGAGGGAGGGGAAGGGGTGAGAGCAGAAGTATGGGAAATGCACGGACATGGTCGAAGGTCCGATCAATCACGGTAGAGGGGAATCCTCGGTTGAGGAAAAAGGCAGCACTTTACAGCCTCAGGACTCTACATTGAGTTCAAAAATTTCAGATCATCGGTAGTGGGGAAAATGCTAGAGTCCATTATAAAAGACTAGCTGGAGTGCCCGGCGGTGCCGAGGCTTTTTCGAGGACATGTTGTTGTTGGAAGAGAGAGAGAGAGAGTACGCGACCGGGGGGGAAGAGAGAGCGCGACTGGGGGGAAGAGAGAGAGCAACTGGGGGGAAGAGAGAGAGCGACTGGGGGGTAGGGGGGGAGGGAGGGGGGGAGGGGGGAGGGGGAGGGAGGGGGGAGGGGGAGGGGGGAGGAGGGGGGTGGAGGGGAGGGGGGATGGGAGGAGGGGAGGGGAGGGGGGAGGAAGGGGAGGGGGGGAGGAAGGGGAGGGGGAGGAAGGGGGGAGGAAGGGGAGGGGGAGGAAGGGGAAGGGGAGGGGAGGGGGAAGGAAGGGGAGGGGGAGGGGGGAGGAAGGGGAAGGGGAGGGGGAGGGGCAGGGGGGAGGAAGGGGAGGGGGAGGGGGGGAAGGGGGGGAGGGGGGAGGAAGGGGAGGGAGGGGGAGGAAGGGGAGGAGGGGGAGGGGAGGGGGAGAGGAGGGGGAGAGGGGGAGTCCCCGAGCCCCGCCCCCCGATCTCCCACCCCCCGATGTCCCATCTCCCAATGTCCCGCCCCGCGATCTCCCAATGTGCCGCCCCCCGATCTCCCGCCCCCCGATGTCCCGCCCCCCGATCTCCCGTCCCCGATCTCCCGTCCCCCGATCTCCCGATGTCCCGCCCCCCGATCTCCCGATGTCCCGCCCCTGGATCTCCCGATGTCCCGCCCCCGCGATCTCCCTATGTCCCCGCCCGAGCCGGCTTCAAGACCAGAGAGACACCACCACGCAACCTACTGCGTGAGGCCCGGCCAGACTCAAGTCACGCTCCGGGCAGAAGATGACATGGACGCTGACTCCCGCCCCGCCCGCCTTTACTAAGATGGCGGCGGGTGGCGATGCTCGGCTCAGGCCCGCCCTCTCCAGCCTTCACAAAGATGGCGGCGATCGCTGGCCTTTTGTCGATCGCGACGGGAGGCGCCTAGCTCGGGCGTGGCTGGTCAACAGACGCCCAGGCTTTGAGGCCTGGAAAAACCGTGAATGGTAGGAAAATTATAGAGGTTAGACAAAAGATTTACAAATTAATTAACTTTTTTAAAAAGCAATTTGTCTTTTAAAAGCAACTTTTTTTTTGCTGAAATTGTAGATTTGAAAAGAAACACGCAGAAAGCGGGAAAAAGAAAGGAAAAGTTTGGAATCAAGATGGCGGCGACTCACCTCGGTTCAGAACGATAAGGCCCGCCCACACAGGCACCGATTGGTGGACCGTCAGGTCACCGAAGCGTAGGATTGGTCAATCGTCCCTTCACTCGACTGTAGGAGGGTCCGGCCGCACGCGCCAGGAACCCGCCGTACGATTGGTCGACCTCGACGTCACTCGATGCTAATGAGCGGATAATAAGCGGAATGTTGAAAGCTTTTTGGATACCGCGGGTGCAATTTTTGTCCGGCCGAAACGTAAATATGCTTAGGATGGTTCTGGAATCGTCAGCTTTCTTTCAACGTAATGCACGTGTAGGTACGCTCTATAACTTTCGAGTTAATTCAAGACAGACGGAATGACAGACAGAAGTATCCTTTTATATATATAGACTAGCTGGAGTGCCCGGCGGTGCCGAGGCTTTTTCGAGGGCATGTTGTTGTTGGAAGAGAGAGCGAGAGAGCGACTGGGGGGGAGAGAGAGAGAGCGACTGGGGGGGAGAGAGAGAGCGACTGGGGGGAAGAGGGGGGGAGGGAGGGGGGAGGGGGGGGAGGGGAGGGAGGAGGGAGAGGGGGGGAGGGAGCGGGGGGAGGGGGGAGGAGGGAGGGTGGGAGGGGGGAGGAGGGAGAGGGGAGGGGGGGAGGGGGAGGAGGGGGGAGGGGGGAAGAGGGGGGAGGGAGGAGGGAAGGGGGGCGAGGGGGGGAGGGGAGGGAGGAGGGAGAGGGGGGAGAGGGGGCGGGGAGGAGGGGGGGAGAGGAGGGAGGGGGGAGGGGAGGAGGGAGGGGGGGAGGAGGGGAGGGAGGGAGAGAGGGGGGAGGGAGGGGAGGGAGGGAGAGAGGGGGGGAGGGAGGGGAGGGAGGGAGAGGGGGAGGGAGGGAGGGGGGTCAGGGAAGAGGGGGGGCAGGGGGAGAGGGGGAGGGAGAGGGAGGGGGAAAGAGAGAGGGAGGGGGGGTAGAGAGAGGGAGGGGGGGGAGAGAGAGGGAGGGAGGGGGAAGGAGAGCAGGAAGGAGGAAGAAACCGGGCAGCCCAGACTAAAGATGGCGCTGTTCGGGCCCACCTTGAAGTTCCGCCATGATCAAAGATGGTGTCACGAGGAAATTGCCGTGCCGCCAGGATCAAATATGGCGCTGTGGTGTCGTTGCATTGAACTGCTGCCAGGATGAAAGATGGCCGGGCCCAGTTGTCGGGGTAACCCTCCTCCCCTCCCGACCTCCAGAGCCGGTTGCCGGGTTAACCCTTGAGAGGGGGGGGGAGAGGGGATAGGGGGCGGGGGCAGAAAGAAAAAAAAGCTGCTGCCAGCCTTCAGGGCGGGTGCGGCCAGCCTTGAAGGTGCGTGAAGAAGCCGGCGGCTATTTTCTCATGTCGGTTGGAAGCACGGAAAAAAAAAAATTCTTAATTAAATACTGCAAAAAAAATTTAAAAGTAGGTGCAAGGTACAAAATCGGAAATCTTCTAACTTTATATGTTCTTTCCTTAAAAACTTTCGGCTTTTGTATATCTTCTTACTTTATATCTTCTTTCCTTAAAAAACTTTCGCCTTTTGAAAACCGAAAGTTTTTTAAGGAAAGAAGATATAAAGTTAGAAGATATATAAACTGAATTATTTATTCTCTATCTCTTCACTTACATTGCAATAGTTGCTGCAGTCACTCCAGTGCTCGCGAAGGCTAAAGTAACTTTTATTCTGTCTTATTAAGCATCAGGCCCCGCCCACACACGCCATAGGATTGGCCAACCATCACGTGATGGGGGAGACCGAAGGGGGGGGTGAGGGGTGGGAGGAGCTTGCCACAAAACAATTGCCTAGGGTCCAGCATGGCTGGCAACAGACGCCCAGGCTTAGAGGCCTACCTGCAAAAATGGGGAAAGGTAGGAAAATGAATGAGATTAGATAAAAGATTTAGAAAGTAATTAACTTTTTTTAAAAACAATTTCTGAAAGTAATTAACTTTTTTTTAAAAGAATTTCTGTTTTAAAAGGAACTTTTTTTTTTAAAGATGCAGAAAGCGGGAAAAAGAAATGAAAAGTTTGGAATCAAGATGGCGGCGACTCACCTCGGTTCAGAACGATAAGGCCCGCCCACACAGGCACCGATTGGTGGACCGTCAGGTCACCGAAGCGTAGGATTGGTCAATCGTCCCGTCACTCGACCGTAGGAGGGCCCAGCCGCACGCGCCAGGAACCCGCCGTACGATTGGTCGACCTCGACGTCACTCGATGCTAATGAGCGGATAATGAGTGGAATGTTGAACGTTTTTTGGATACCGCGGGAGCAATTTTTGTCCGGCCGAAACATAAATACGCTTAGGACGGTTCTGGAATCGTCAGCTTTCTTTTGACGTAACGCACGTGTAGGTACACTCTATAACTTTCGAGTTAATTCAAGACAGACAGACAGACAGACAGACGGAATGACAGACAGAAGCATCCTTTTATATATATAGATGTAATAGCAGAGCACTTGGAAAACAGTGACAGGATCGGACAAAGTCAACATGGATTTACAAAAGGTAAATCGTGCTTGACTAATTTACTGGAATTTTTTGAGGGTGTAACTGGTAAAATAGATAAGGGAGAACCAGTGGATGTGGTGTACTTGGACTTTCAGAAGGCTTTCGATAAGGTCCCGCATAAGAGATTAGCGTGTAAAGTTAAGGCACGTGGGATTGGGGGCAAGGTATTGACTTGGATAGAGAACTGGTTGGCAGACAGAAAGCAAAGAGTTGGAATAAATGGGTCTTTTTCCGAGTGGCAGGCAGTGACTAGTGGGGTACTGCAGGGATCGGTCCTTGGGCCCCAGCTATTCACAATATGTATTAATGATCTAAACAAGATAACTAGGTGAAATATCTCCAAATTTGCAGACGACACAAAGCTGGGTGGGCGTGTGTGCTGTGAGGAGGATGCCGAGAAGCTCTAGGATGATTTGGGCAGGTTGGGCAGAAGCATGGCAGATGCAATATAATGTGGATAAATGGGAGGTTATCCACTTTGGTGGCAAAAACAGGAAGGCAGATTATTATCTGAATGGCAATAGATTGGGAGAAGGGGAAGAGCAACGAGACCTGGGTGTCCTTGTGCACCAGTCGCTGAAGGTAAGCATGCAGGTGCAGCAGGCGGTTAAGAAGGCAAATGGCATGTTGGCCTTTGTAGCGAGAGGGTTTGAGTACAGGAACAAGGATGTCTTGCTGCAGTTATACAGGGCCTTGTTGAGACCACATCTTGAGTATTGTGTGCAGTTTTGGTCGCCTTATCTGAGGAAGGGTGTTCTTGCCATGGAAGGAGTTCAGCGAAGATTCACCAGGCTGATACCTGGGATGGCAGGAATGATGTATGAGGAGAGATTGGGTCGATTGGGCTTGTACTTGCTGGAGTTTAGAAGAATGAGAGGGGATCTCATTGAAACTTATAACATTCTGACAGGACTGGACAGACTAGATGCTGGAAGGATGTTCCCGATGGTCGGGGAGTCCAGAACTAGGGGTCACAGTCTAAGGATAAGGGGTAGGCCATTTAGGACAGAAATGAGGAGGAATTTCTTCACCCAGAGAGTGGTGAACCTGTGGAATTCTCTACCACAGAAGGCAGTAGAGGCCAATACATTAAATATATTCAAGAAGGAGTTGGATATATTTCTTAAGGCTAAAGGGATCACGGGGTATGGGGAGAAAGCAGGGACCGGGTACTGAATTTGGATGATCAGCCATGATCGCATTGAATGGAGGAGCAGGCTCGAGGGGCCGAATGGCCTACTCCTGCTCCTATCTTCTATGTTTCTATGTTTCTATCATAACCACTGCTCCCATTTTTTCGGACAGCAGGTACTGGTAATGAGGCATAGAGTACAAAAGCAAGGAAGTTATGCTAAACCTTTATAAATTGCTGGTTAGACCCCAGCTGGATTATTGTATGCAATTGTGGGTATTACACTTCAGGAAGGATGTCAAGCCCTTAGAGAGGGTGCAATGGAGGTTTACTAGAATTGTACCAGGGAAGCAGGACTTCAGTTGTGTGGAGAAACTAGAGAAGCTGTGGGTGTTCTCCTTAGAGTAGAAAAGTTTATGGGTAGATATGATAGAGCTGTTCAAAATTATGAAGAATTTTGATAGAGTAAATAAGGAGAAACTGTTTCCAGTGGCAGATGGTTCGGTAACCAGAGGACACAGATTTAAGGCAATTGGCAAAAGAACCAGAGGCCAGGAGCCAATGCAAGTCAACATGGACAGGGATGATGGGCGAGCATTATGTAGTGTGGGATAGGATACAGGCAGCAGAGGTTTTGGAAGGTGTAGGATGGTTGGGAAAGTATTTGAATAGCAGAGTCTGGGAACAATAAAGACCTGAATGAGGGTTTCAGTGGCTGAGATAGGGATGGGGGCAGTGAGGTTATGGGGGGTGGAAGTAAGTGGTTTTGTGATAGAGAGAATATAGAATCAGAAGCTTAGCGTGAGGTCTAATAGGATGTCGAGTCTCAGTCAGCCCAAGACAGTGGGCACGGTACGCAGTTTGTGACGGGGGCCAAAGATAATGGCTTTAGTCTTAGCTGGAGGAAATTCCAGCTCATGCAATGAATTACTTTCTGAACTGCAATCATTATTGTTCTGCAGACAAATGCAGCAGCCAATTTGCAAACAGTAAGGTCGCAGAAACAGCAAATGACCAGTTAATTTGAAAGATGGTACATTCAACAAAGCAGTGAAGCACTCTGTAAATGCTGCACCAGAACACCAGCCTAGATTATATGCCCAGGAGCTAGAGTGGGATTTGAATCAATAGCCTTCCGCCTCAGAGGTAGAAGCATTGCCAACTGAGGCAAGCTGGGGAAACAACAAAGGCCCACCTTCTAGAAAACCACCAAGGTTGAGAAGAGTAGGATAGAAGACAATATAAAATGAAATGATCAGGTGATGTCCAGTTTGAATGCCATGACTTCAGATACAAACACACCATTTTGTGTATTTATCATTGCAGCAACCCTATAATGTTCTTCCTTTTTAAACATACAGTACTTTATTTGGATAGGATTTCAAAGACATTACACTGGTAACGTTTCCAAACCGAACACTTCCACTGCAATTCCAGATTTCATTCTGCATTAGCTAGTTCTCTGATGTGTGCTCAAGCCTTCTGCTGGAAGAACATCAATTTAAAACTGAGCTATTTTGTCTCACATTAAATATAGCTGCAGCATCTGCTCAAGATCTTTAACATCTGTGGATATATTCAGTGGATCAAATCTTGATAGACTTTAACCGCAAAGCAAACTGTTATTTTGATTGCAGTGATCAAATATAACTTGATAGGTGTACAGTGGTTCTTGGCATGCTGGTTTCAAACAATTATTTTACCATTTCTCTCTAAAAGAGTGGAGATAAAGGCCTCACAAAATAATTATTCCCCCTTGACCTCAAACAGTTAAATCTGTTTACTTTCAGCAAACAATTCTGTAAACTTAATTCGTTCTTGAGAAGCTCATTAATATTCATAATTGGGAGCTCAGGTAATTGGAACTACACCTGCATCAATAGGGTTTTCAACACTGCTTCTTTTCTATTCCACCTGCTTAAAACTCCAGAGTATGACTGGTTAGGTTACTGCATACAATGAAGGAGACACGAATGATATCTCAATGAGAAATCAGTCACTGTACTCATCTTCCCTACTCCAATATCTAACTCAGGGGTAGCCATTCTTCAGAGCTGAAGAATCAAAAAATAGTGTTCCGCCAAAGAACCACAACCGCGTCCTGGGACCAAAATTGGGTCTCTGCTACTGCCAGTTCAATGCAAGTCAGGTCATGCAGGTCCAGGAGTGCCACCATCAACATGAGAACCATCCATCTGCACCTGCATTAAAGTGCTGCAAACTAAAATATAACCATGTATGTGCTTTGCCCTGTTCTTCAATGAATGTTACACCCTGTTCAAAAAGGGGAGAGGGATAAACCTGGCAACTACAGGCCAATCAAACTAACGTCAGTGGTGCAAAAACTATGAGAGACCATCATCCAGGATAAAATTAATTCTCACTTGGAGAAGCATGGGTTAATAAGGGACAGCCAGCACAGATTTGTTAAAGGCATGTCATGTCTGACTAACCTGGTTGAGTTTTTTGACGAAGTAACAGAGAGGATTCATGAAGGTAGTGCAGTAGATGTTGTATATATAGACTTTCAAAAGTCATTTGATAAAATCTTCTTCTTCTTAGGCAGTCCCTCGGAACCGAGGATGACTTACTTCCACATTAAAAATGAGTTCACAGGTGACTGATGAGTCCAATGCGGGACCTACAGTCTCTGTCACAGGTGGGGCAGACGGTGGTTGAAGGGGCGGGTGGGTGAGGTGCTTGGGTTGATGTGCACTCCTTGCGCTGCCTGCACTTGGCTTCCGCTTGCTCCCGGCGAAGAAATTAAATTAAGAGAATATTTTCACCCAGAGGGTTTTTAAGATCTGGAACGCATTACCTGAAAGAGTGGTGGAATCAGATTCCATAGGAACTTTTAAAAGGCAATTGGACATGTACTTGAAAAGGACTAATTTGCAGGGTTGTGGGGAAAAAGCTGAGGTGTGGGACTAAATTGAACAATTATTTCAAAGAGCTGGCACAGGCACAATGAGCCGATTGGCCTCCTTCTGTGCTGTAAGATTCTATGCTTCTATTCTATAAGGATGAGCAATCAAAAAAGCGAGCAATCTCCTCCTCTAGAAAGCCAGTGTACTGCACGGTAAATCACTGAGTCAAGAGGGAAATTTTCATGGAGTTCTTCAATCAGATTTTTTGAATTGTATTTTTTGAATTGATTGAGAGGCTGGCTGGCTGGCGGGCGGTTAAGCCTTTGGCACCAGGGTGCAACCAGAGAGTGGAGAGAAAGGAGGGAGGGATCGGAGGCTTTAGGGGGAGATCGGAAGGGTCTGTGTCGGGGGGAGATCGGAAGGGCCTCGTGGGGGGTGGGGGATATCGGAGCCCTTGGCAGGGAGATCGGAAAGCTTGGCGGGGGGGCGGGAGTGGGGGAGAGGTTGGAAGGGCTGTGGGTAGATCAGAAGGGTCGGGACGGATGAGATCGGAAGGGTTGGGGGGGCTGTTGCAGAGGGGTGGGTGAAGCAGGTAAACTGGATCCAGCAGGTAATTGGATAAACACTTACCTCCTGGATCCAGCAGTCATCGCCTCTCATTAGCCACAGGTTTCCCGAGGCCCGGGTAACCTGGTTAGGCGAGGGTGTATTTTAACATGGCGCTTCATTCTGAGGCAAGCAGCCTCACTATGTTTAAATGACCAGACCGCAAGCAGGTTGGTTGCCCTTACCCCCCACCCCTCGTCCCGCCTCCATTAAAACTGGAAGTGTGCAGGTTGGAGCGGGTTGGGGTCAGGTTTCAGATTCTTTACATTTTTGCATGCCACCTGACCCAAACCCACCAGATTTTGGGGGTTAAGATTCCCCACTAAATTTTAGAACCTGTGGGAAAATCCTATCATCAGGCTTAAGGTTTGTGCTGCGATGACTGAGGATTTGAACAGAGATAGACTGCCATGAGAAAGAAAGTTTTCCATTGCACTCTTTAAAAAGAAAAATAAAACATAGGAAAGCTAAGAATAAGTGATGCTTATCCTCATACTTTCTTTCCTCTTACATTTTTCTGCCAGTCTTTGGCACTCCACTGTAAGGTTATTAAGTTTATATTCACAGCAGAAATAAGTAACCAGTTTCACCCTCTCCTCCAACAGCAATCTCAGATGAAGAATCTCTTCCAATTTTTAAAGAAAATCTTCACTTTTTCATCTCTCTTACCTCTGCTTCTTCATATTGATATGAACGTGAAACAAATGAGTGATTCCGTAAAAGACAATTACATCTAACAATTATTTTTCAATACAACAGCACACCCTGGGCCTCAGACTCGTAAAATGAAAGCCTTCAGCTCAGCATTACCATTTTAAATTTAACATGGCATATACCCTTAACCAGTGCATTCCATAAAGGAGATTCTGCAGCTCAGCCTTAAAAGATTATAAACACTTTGCACTATAAGCACTGAAGGAGGGGGTGGATATTGAATGCAGTGACAGGGGCACAAATCAAGTGAACTGTTCTCTGCTGGATTGTGTTGAGCTTCTTGAGTGTTGTTGTGTTAGCATCCACCCAGGTGAGTGGCGAGTATTGCATCACACTCCTGACTTGAGCCTTGTAGTTGGTGCAGAGGCTTTGAGGGACTGGGAGGTGAGTCACTCATTGCAGAGTACCCAGTTTCTGCCACAAGATATAGCTGGTCAGGTTCAGCTGCTGGTCAATGGTGACTCCAAGATGTCGATGGTGGTGCTGTTGAAGGTCATGGGGAGATATCTGGACTTTACCTGACAATTATGTGGTGCGAATATTCGTTGCCACTTGTCAGCCCAACCCTGCATGTTATCAAAGTTCTACTGTAAGCTGTTAAGTGCATTATCGAAAGAGTTGTGAATAGAGCGGAACTCTGTAGAATAGTCAGCAAATAGCCCCATTCCTGATCTTCTGATGGAGGGTAGGTCATTGATGAAACTGCTTAAGATGGTTGGGCAAAGGATGGTTCCCTGAGAAACTCCTGCAGTGATGTTCTGAGGCTGTAATGACTGGCCTCCAACAACCACAGTCATTTCCTTTGGTTCAGGTATGATTCAAGTCACTGGAGAGTTTTCCCATTGACCAGTTTTTCTAGGGCTCCTTAATGCCATATTTGATCGACTGCTGTCTTGATGTATTCTGACCTCTCCTATTGCATCCAGCTCCTGATCCAAGAGTGTGATGAGGTCTGGCAGAACCCAAACTGAGTGTCGGCAAACAGGTTATAGGTGAGTAGGTGTTGCTAAATACAATTACAACTTGCATTTATCTTCAATGTAGGAATGTCTTAAATATCTATCCCAATTTACCACACATCCAGCTATTGTTGATTACATTTGCCCGGTGATAAGTTAATAATATGCATTGAAGAATATAGATATGGTTATAGCTTTGACATACATTTAAGTTAAAATGAAACCAATTCATGAGAACAGAAAGCGGTGGATAATTATTGGTTGATCCAGTTCAAAGCTCGTTTTTTTCCTACAAAGTTAATGTGTGAGACACACGCAGCCAACAAAACAATGTTGTCAACAAATAGGTTTAAGCGCACTTCTCAATTATTAAATAAGACTTGCTATGTTCAATCATCAAGATGTTTCCCCTGGCTCGGGAGTCTAGAACTAGCTGTCATCGTCTCAGAATATGGGGTCGACCATTTAGGACTGAGATGAAGAGTGTAATGGTTTGTCACATGGTTTAGTATGAGCATGCTCAGTTCGCTCTGGCCTAGTAAAGAAGCACATGAACTAGCAGCTCATCGTGTCTCTGTCCTTCATTTGTTCTGCCCACATATATTATATTTTTGGCGATGAGAATGGGATCCCAAAGCTATTTTTAGGGATCATGGAAGGACACAGTGTTCAACCTTCAAGTGGAAAAGTTTAAAACGAATTTGTAACACCTAAACTGAATTTTTTGTAATGTTTTACTGTTAATGCTGATGCAGAATCATCTGTGCTTCACCTTCGCGTGTATGTATACACAGCAACAGCGGCATTGATTCTCACAGGTACACAGGTAGCGTGCTGAGTCACAGTTCAACGGGATTGGGACAATCATGGCCGCACCTACAGGATTCATCGGAAGCCTCGGCATGTATGACTGAGCTCGCAAACCATTCAGTTCTTACATTGAGCGGATGCAGATGTTTTTTAAGGCCAATAACATCATTGAGACCAAACGTGCAGATGAGAATGTTCAAGCTCAAAATAAAGTAATTTGTGAACTTAAAAAAAGCAATTTTTCTAACAGAGATTGGGCTAGATGTCTACGGAACGTTGACATGCCTACTCACGCCAGGGAAAGCGAACGATGCATTGTTTGAAGATATTGTCGAGAAACTCGAGGACCATTTCAACCCAAAACCATTAGAAATAGCAGAGAGCTAAACGTTTGGTACCAGAAAGCAAAAACAAAGTGAAACCATCAGTGAGTGCAATGTAGCTCTTAAAAACCTGTCTTTGCATTGTAACTTCGGCACATTTCTGGATCGTGCGTTGTGAGATAAGTTAGTGTGTGCACTGGTGGATAAGTGCACACAGTCCAAGTTACTGAACACTCCGAACCTAATGTTTGATACAGCATGCAAAATTGCTCTATATATGGAGTTGGTGTCTACTTCCGTACAAAGCTTTTGATCACTGACCAATATATTGATATGTGTATCGACACAGTGGCGGGCTACGCTATCATGAGTAAGGACACATATGAGAGTAAGTTTAATCAAATACAACTTACAAAGAGTACCGTAGAGTTAAAAAAACGACTCCGGAGAAATCCTAGAGACATATGGACAAATGGAATGTACAGTTCAGCACAATGGCCAGTCAGTAAAGCTGCCTATTACTGTAGTGAGCTACAACAACAGGCTAACCCTCATGGGCAAAGACTGGTTGAGAAAGTTAAAACTAGACTGGAAAAACATCTTCAGTGCAAATGCTTCAAAGAAGCGACTCGACACAATTCTGAACAAGTACGAAGGCATGTTCACAGACAGTTATGAAGGCAACACTGGGTATGACGCACATATCTGCATCAAGTCCAATGTGAAGCCTGTCTATTGTAAGGCAAGGCCGGTCCCCTATGCGTTGAAATGTCAGGTGGAGGAAGAGCTAGCGAAACTGAGAGAGAACGGAGTGCTAGTAAAAACTGAAAAAAGTGAATGGGCTATCCCGATTGTGATAGTGCCCAAAGCAGACAAAATTGTACGCTTGTGTGGTGACTACAAAGTTACTATCAACCAAGCAGTTGACGATGAGCAGTACCCGTTACCTACTTCGCAAGATTTGTATGCAGCACTCCCTGGGTCAAGTGTTTTCTCCAAGCTTGACCTGTCGCACGCTTAGGCTCAGCTGAAGGTTGACAAAGAGATTCAACAGTATCTCACCATCAACACACACAAGGGACTGTACTCATACACCAAGCTGTTGTATGGCTTTAAGTTCTCCCCCAAAATCTTCCAGGTTATGATGGATAAGATTTTGCAAGGAGTTCCAAATTGCTTATGCAATCAAGACAATGTGCTGATCACAACAAACAGCGAGGAAGAAGAAGTGTTAGATTTACATAAGAACATAGGAGCAGGAGTAGGCCATTCGGCCCTTCGAGCCTGCTCTGCCATTCAATGAGATCATGGCTGATCTTCTGCCTCAACTCCATTCACCAGCCCTATCACCATATCCCTTGATGCCCTTACTAGTTAGAAATCTATCGACTTCTGTTTTGAATACATCCAATGCCTGAGCCTCCACAGTCCTCAGGGGTAGAGAATTCCAAAGATTCACCACACTCTGTGTGAAGAAAATTCTTCTCATCTCAGTCCTGAATGGCCTACCCTTTATTCTGAGGCTGTGGCCCCTGGTTCTATACTGCCCAGCCAAGGGAAACATTCTCCCAGCATCCATCCTATCAAGCCCTGTAATAATTTTGTATGCTTCAATGAGATCCCCTCTCATTCTTCTGAATTCAAGTGAATACAGGCCTAGTTTACTCAATCTCTTCTCATACGACAGTCCCGCCATCCCAGGAATCAATCTCGTGAACATTTGTTGCACTCCCTCTATGGCAAGTATATCCTTCCTTAGGTGAGGAGACCAAAATTGTACACAGTACTCCAGGTGTGGCCTCACCAAGGCCCTATATAATTGGAGTAAGACTTCTTTACTTCTGTACTTAAATCCTCTTGTAATGAAGGCCAGCATACCATTTGCCTCGCTAATGGCTTGCTGCACCTGCACATTCACTTTCAGTGACTCATGTACAAGAACACCCAGGTCCCTTTGAGCATCTGCATTCCCCAATCTTTCACCTTTTAGGAAATACTCTGCCTTTCTGTTTTTTCTACCAAAGTGGACAACTTCACATTTATCCACATTATATTCCATCTGCCATGTTCTCGCCCACTCACTGAGCCTGTCGAGATCCCCTTGAAGCCTTTTCACATCCTCTTCACAACTGACACTGCCACCTAGCTTTGTATCATCAGCAAATTTGGAAATGTTACATTTAGTCCCCTCATCCAAATCATTGATATAGATTATGAATAGCTGGGGCCCAAGCAACAATTATTGCGGTTCTCCACTAGTCACAGCCTACCATCCTGAAAAAGACCCGTCTATCCCTACTCTTTGTTTTCTGTCTGTTAACCAATTCTCAATCCATGCTAGTATATTACCTCCAATTCCATGTGCCCTAATTTTGTTCACCAACCTCTTGTACGGGACCTTATCAAAGGCATTCTGAAAATCCAGATACACCACATCTACCAGTTCACCTTTGTCTACTCCAGTAGTTACACTCTCAAAGAACTCCAATAGGTTTGTCAAACAGGATTTCCCTTTCATAAATCCATGTTGGCTCTGCCCAATTTTACTATTAGTTTCTAAGTGCCCAAAGGTTGAATTCCCACAATGTCAAATTGAAAAGGAGCAAATGTGCTTTTGTACAGCCCAAGGTTGTGTACCTTAGTCTGAAAGTTGATGCAAATGTCTTGCAACCAGTGAAGGAAAAGGTTGCTGCTGTCATCAATGCTCCAAAGCCACAGAACATGTTTGAGTTAAAATCTTTTCTTGGAATGGTCCAGTACTACACATGTTTCTTACTTGAATTAGCTCCATTGCACGAGCTCCCTCAAGACGGATGTCCAATGGAAGTGGACAAAAGCACATCAGGAAGCTTACGACGCTTGTAAGAAAAGTCCCTCTAGTAATGCTCTAATTTTGCACTACGACACAGAGTGTGAGCTTAAGTTAGCGTGTGATGATTCCAGCTACGGTGTGGGAGCTGTCATAAGCCACGTATTGGATGACGGCCAAGAGAAACCAATCGCGTTCGCATCGCGAACCCTCACAAAAAGCAAAAGAAACTGTGTGCAAATTGAAAAGGAAGCACTCGCCGTAGTGTTTGAAATCAAGAAATGACAACACTTTCTTATCAGCAGAAAGTTGAAATATAAAAACATAGAAACATAGAAGATAGGCGCAGGAGTAGGCCATTCAGCCCCTTTAGTCTGTTCCGCCATTTAATGAGATCATGCTCAACTGCCTTCTGTGGTAGAGAATTCCACAGGTTCACCACTCTCTGGGTGAAAAAATTCCTCCTCATCTCTGTCCTAAATGGCTTACCCCTTATCCTTAGATTCTGACCCCTGGTTTTGGACGCCCCGCCATCGGGATCATCCTTCCTGCACCTAGTCTGTCTAGTCCTGTTAGAATTTTATAAGTTGCAATGAGATCCCCTCTCATTCTTCTAAACTCTAGCGAATATAAGCCTAATCGACCCAACCTCTCCTCATACGTCATTCCTGCCATCCCAGGTATCAGTCTGGTGAATCTTCGCTGCACTCTCTCCATGGCAAGAACATCCTTCCTCAGGTAAGGTGACCAAAACTGCACACAATACTCAAGGTGTGGTCTCACCAAGGCCCTGTACAACTGCAGCAAGACATCCTTGCTCCTGTACTTGAATCCTCTCGTTATGAAGGCCAACATACCATTTGCCTTCTTAACCGCCTGCTGCACCTGAATGCTTACCTTCAGTGACTGGTGCATAAGGACACCCAGGTCTCGTTGCACTTCCCCTTTTCCCAATCTATTGCCATTCAGATAATAATCTGTCTTCCTGTTTTTGTCACCGAAGTGACAAACCTCGCATTTATCCACATTATACTGCATTTGCCAGGCATCTGCCCAATCACCCAACCTGTCCAAATCATACTGGAGTTTCTCGGCATCCTCCTCACAGCACACACGCCCACCCAGCTTTGTGCCATCTGCAAACTTGGAGATAATACATCTAGTTCCCTCGTCTAGATCATTTCTATATATTTTGAATAGCTGGGGTCCTAGCACCGAACCCTGCGGTACCCCGCTAGTCACTGCCTGACACTCGGAAAAAGACCCGTTTATTCCAACTCTTTGCTTCCTGTCTGCCAACCAGTTCTCTATCCAAGACAGTACCTTACCCCCAATCCCGTGTGCTTTAACTTTGCACGCTAATCGCTTATGCAGGACCTTATCGAAAGCCTTCTGAAAACCGGTCACAAACCACTCCTAGCAATATTGGGGCCCAAATTTGCCATCCCTGCAATGGCCGCATCAAGAATGCGACGTTGGGCAGTGTTGTTGTCACAATATGACTACACGATTGAATATCGCACTTCAAAGCAAAATGCAATCTCAGATGCCTTGTCCAGGTTGCTACATGAGGACTCATGTGTTGGGAGTGAAGGTGAGATTTTCACGCTAGGTACAGTTAACAAAGACTTTCCCGTGAATGCAACTGAGATTGTAAATGAGACTCAAAAGGACTTAGTACTGAAAAGAATGTATGGAAACACCTTGAATGGATGGACTGATCAGTGTCTGGACACAGAGTTGAAACCATTCCATAACCGTCGTACTGAATTATCTTGTGAGCAAGGTTGTATCAAGTCGGGAAACAGAGTGGTGGTACCTACTTCATTGAGAGATAGAATTCTGGCCAAACTTCATACTGAACATCCAGGGATCGTCAGTATGAAATTAATTGCAAGAAGCTTTGTTTACTGGCCTGGATTGGACAATGATTTTGAATCACTTGTCAGCAAATGCAGCGTTTGCCAAAATTGCAGCAACAAACCACCCAAAACTCCACTACAACACTGGTCATGGCCAAGTAGACCTTTTCAGAGAGTACATGTAGACTTCTCAATTCAATTCAATTCAATTCAATTTTATTTGTCATATATGCAGCAAACGTGTGTACTGCACAATGAAATGTTGATTTTTACGAGTCCTCCCAACATTGGAATAAATATGGCATAGCAATGATAAAAAATACTAATAGAAATACAGTAATAATAAATAAAACAACAGTAATAAATAATAATAAATGATTCGTTCATGAGTCTTATGGCCTGGGGGTAGAAGCTGTTTTGAAACCTGCTGGTACGAGACCGTATGCTTCGATATCTCTTACCGGACGGGAGCAGGGCGAAGAGGTTGTGGCTGGGGTGGCTCGCGTCTTTGATGATTCTCAGAGCCTTCCCTCGGCACCTCTCGGGGTAGATATCCTGCACAGCAGGTAGTTTAATTCCTATAGTATGTTGTGCAGCTTTCACCACCATCTGTAGAGCCTTGTGGTCTATGGCGGTGCAGTTGCCATACTAGGTCGTGATGCAGCCGGACAGGATACTCTCGATGGTGCACCGGTAGAAGTTGGTGAGAATCTGGGGGGCCATTCCAAATTTCTTCAGTCTCCTGAGGAAGAAAAGGCATTGCCATGCCTTCTTGGTTACGACGTCGATGTGATTGGACAACGTTAAGTCCTCCGTAATGAATACACCCAGGAATTTGAAGCTGCTAACCCTCTCCACCTCAGCCCCTTCGATGTAGATTGGGGTGTGTCTCTCCCCCTGCCGCTTCCTGTAGTCCACGATCATCTCCTTTATTTTGCTGATGTTGAGGGAGAGGTTGTTGTACTTGCACCATTCTGCTAGGGCTCTTACCTCCTCCCTGTAGCCTGTCTCATCACCATCTGTGATCAGGCCTACAACAGTAGCGTCATCAGCAAACTTGATGACGGAGTTGGAGTTGTGCGTGGCCACACAATCGTGAGTAAACAGGGAGTATAGAAGGGGGCTGAGCACACAACCCTGGGGAGTTCCCATGTTCAGGATCAGTGTGGAGGAGGTATTACTGCTTATTTTCACCACCTGGGGTCTGCCCGTCAGGAAGTCCAGGATCCAGTTGCATAGGGAGGTGTTAAGTCCTAGCTCACTGAGCTTGTTGACAAGCTTGGAGGGGATAATGGTATTGAATGCTGAACTATAATCAATGAACAACATTCTCACATAGGTGTTCCTCTTATCCAGGTGTGATAAGGCAGTATGCAGTACAGTTCTGTGAGAAAGCAAATGATTATTTCCTGGCACTTGTAGATAGTCACTCAAAGTGGATTGAAGTGAAACACATGGGTTCAAATATTACAACTGCATGTACCATAGATGAGTTCAGGTCTATTTTCGCATGTCATGGCTTACCTGAAGGGCTGGATTTTGATACTGGAGGTGTGTAGGAGGCGGGACTACAACTTTTGGGGTTGTAGTCCCGCCTCCATCGAGTTGTGGCCAACCCATGCGATTTTCACATGATTGACCTTGTTGAGCCCGCCCAGCGGGCTCAGCAGGCCAATTAAGGACCACCCGGCAACAGGTGACGTCACAGATTGACATTTCATCTGTCAAGAGCTTTTGACAGATGAAATATCAGCGTTTGACATGTCTTTGAAGCTGTCAAACACTGACAATCCTCTCAGGCTGATTTAGAGAGCTCTCCAGAACAGGAAGCTGAATGCTGCAGCTTTTGACAGCTCGCGGCCATTCTGCTTTCTGTGCCGGTGAGATGAGGGATTCCCGAGACCTGAAGGAAGCAAGGTTGTAAAGGTAAGTAAAACTTATTTAAGCACTTTACACACACCAAACACGCTTACCTCTGCACTCATGCACACATCACTCACCTGAGCACAGGACATCTCGAACCCTCCAAGCCCTTCAGCCAGACGGTCCACCTCGCTAACTTGGCGTGGTTTGGAGCCGTCGGGAATCCCACACTTCAGGGATAAAAATAGGGTTTAGGCTAAAAACTGCCTGTTAACTACCTGTTAACCGGCAGTTAATTGGCACTAATCCCCTTCCCGCCTCGGGGAGGCGTGTCCCAGCACAGGTCGGGTATCTGCCTCCTTTGAAACTGCCATGGAGGCGGGTTGGGGGTGGGATGGGTTTGTGCCCCCTGATTTTGTAACTTTAACCCCCCAAACACCATCAATCCCGCCTCAACGGCCCAATGAAAATCGAGCCCTTCGAAGAGTTTGGGGGAAAAATTCGGTTGCTTTGCGCCTCTCGTTAGCGCCCTAAAAGGCTGCTAACGTGGCACAAAGCAACTAGCGCCCGGGTGTGGCGCCGCCAACGCCTCCTGTGAAATTCAGCGGGAGGTTAGTGCCAGCGGTAACCGTTATCACCGTGCACAGCACCCCACTTGCGCCCCGGCCGCGATCTTCAGTAGCGCCCCCTGACTTACCGCTGGACGCTATATATAACAGGTAGTTAACAGGCAGAAAATAGGATTATCCCCTTTTTGCCCTCACAAGTGTGGGCTTCCTGAAGGCTCTGAAACCCGCCAGGTCAGCGAGGTGAGTAGTGGGTCTGCGGGGGTCGGAGGGGTTCAAAAGTGTGCTGTGGAAGTGAGTGATGGGTGCAAGTGTGGAGAAGTGAGTATCTGGGGTAAGTGCAATGTATTAGAAAAAGTGTACTTACCTTTGTTTCTTCCTACAGGCTTCAGTCGATGTGTATGCGGAGAGTCTCGCACCACCGTGGTAGAGATGACAGATGGCCGTTGCATTCTCCAATGCAACAACCATCTCATTTTTGCAAAAGAAAGAGGTTTGATGAGGTCTTGAATTGAAGACCTCATCAAACTACAGAGAATGCCACTGTTTGACAGCTTCACAGAGCTGTCAAACAATGACAATTCATCTGTCAAAAAAATTTTGACAGATGAAACGTCATCCGTTGACGTGCTCTGCAATCGGCTTCCCCTTAATTGGCCTGCTAAGCCCACTGGGCGGGCTTAACAAGGTCAATCAAGGGAAAATAGTGTGGCTTGGCCAGAAGTTGATGGAGGCGGGATTGAAACCTGACAAGTGGGAGTCCCGCCTCCAAAAGCTCCCCATTGGCAAAATCGCCCCCAAGTGTTGCAAGGTGGTTCGGGACTCAGCATGGAACAACATTTGGCAAATTTCTTGCTGAAGTACAGAACTACTCTGTATACTGTAGGGGGGCATCTTTTCTGTGGTTTACGGTAATTTACCTTCCTTTACCTGGTTTTCGGTAATTCACCTGGTCAGGCAGCCTTTTGCTACTACACGCTGACCAATCCCAAACAGCGGTTCCGAATCGCTAAACCCACCCTTCCAGTTCTGACTGGAGGACTTATAATTAATGATATATATTAAAACGGACAACTGGTCTGGATGTGAGAAAGTCAAGCTTTATTAAACTAAAGAAAACTACACCACACGATTTTAGTAATCACTGTACAATTGCTTAAATGGGGGAAGACAGATGGCAAAATGAGGGATAAATGGCTACAATGTTAATTAAACAAGCTTAGCAATTTCCCTTAAATTACCACCCCCCTTTAACTCCTTACTAGATTGCCTTGCTGAGGAGTCAGAAACCTGCTCACATGTGGTCCAAGGAAAATAAGAGAGAGAGATAGCTTCTCAGGAGCTATCTTTATATCCTGCGAGCTCCTGCTGTTTGGTGCTGAAAGGGTCTGTGTGCAAAATTTGCGCCGAAAAGTTCGAATACACAAGAGAAAGGCTGTGATTGGCTGATTCAAATAAAGCTTGGAGTGGTTTGAATGTGTCTACATTCTGGGGCCGAAGTGTTCCCGCCTACATCTGGAGTTTCTGGGCTAACCAAAGGGGACACACCTGAATAATGGGTGATTCAAAACCCATTCATTCCAAACTGTACTCTTTAAAAAGTCCTTTCCCGGAGTTTTGATGTGTCTCATTGTGTATAAGGGGTTCTGAATGGAGTTGAATTGCTCGGCAAACAGAAGCCTATTGTCCTGCGGTCAGCATAACCGCAACCTAAGTGGATAATCCCTTATGTCAATAAACAAACATCGATTGCTTCTGTAGAGAAGGGAAACCCCCTTTGATTGGCAGGTCTTTCTCACAGACATACTACAAGCTGTACAAGCTGCCTTTTGTACTCTGGCCATGCTTTTCTGATGGCCAAGTTTAAACCCCTTTGCAATTTACCAAACTCCAGGGAACAATTTTATTAATAAAATGTACTGCCTTAAAGTGTGCGAATTTTCCACGAAGTTCCTCGATTCCGGTGTCCACGCACCGCAACACAGCCTTTTGCGGTTCTGGGCACGTTTTAAAACATTGTCCAACCCAGAGGCAATTTAAAGTCATGCACAGTCTCCGTCCATGATGTAGATTAATATCTCCAGTAGCTTCGGGGTTGAGGGGATTTTGCAAACCCCTACATTCCTCCCTTTGGATACTTCCAACTTGCTTGCAGTTTCCACTCGAAGAAGTGAGCAAAATTTTCTGACCCCCGACAAACAACCATCCCCTGTATTTACCTAATAGCTACCTACCACTGATCCCCCAACCCGTCTATTCCCCTCAAATTTGAGAAAAAACCATGGTACGGTAGGCATCTATAGATACATCAATTTACACTAAGGGTCTCATACCCCTGCATCACTCGTTACATTATACCATATTACAAAATGTTGCAATCTTGGTTATACAATGTAATCGCAATGATCCCAAGCACGGAGAGGGTCCTACACCTCTGCTCAGCTTGGAGTTGTCACAAAATGATCCCAAGCACGGAGAGGGTCCTACGCCTCTGCTCAGCTTGGAGCTGTAACAAAGTACAAAAAAAATCTTGTTTAACAACATGCTTAAATAAACCCCGACCATCACAGGCCAATGATGGGTCGCGAAATTCGAGTGGGTATTGCTCCTCCCACCCGGGCAGTAAATGTTCCTTCCACCCCCCTTTGAATGGTCTTAAACCTTTTAAAAGCAGAAGAATAGGTTTTACAGAACAGTCTATTCCACCAGCCCCAAGCCGTTCCCTTTGTGGAGGTGGGGTACCCCTCCTGTTTCATAGACCGAGACCGGAGAGTATGTGATCGTGACTCCCAGTCCCTCCCCCTCCCGTCTTCCCTCGACTGGCTGGAGAGAATGATGGGTGCCTATGTGGCAGCTCTCCCTGGCCCCACACTCATACTTGGATCCCAGATCCGGCCACCCACTCATCCTCCTCAGCCACACTTACACTCTAACTTTTCCCGTGGGCCCAGGGTGAGTTCCTCCCTTCCCCGAATGCACCCACGTGACTCTTGGGTCTCCCCCTCCCCTTTACAATCTTTCCCAGGCCATTACCACCCACTCCCGGTGAACGTGTCCCTATCTGACAAGGCGCCCGCGCTTCCCCACCATGACTCCTCAACAGTGAGGTCTCCTGCAAGTGAACTTCGGTCAGGATAGTGCTGGGTTGGGGCCATGTCCCACCCAGCTGGGGCCATCTCTTCCACATAGGAGAAGTAGGCAAGTTCCTCCGGACCCTGTCCAGTTTCTCCTGAAGGTCGCTGCGGGGTCTCCTCCTGGATTCGTCCAGTGGCGAGGTGATCCCCAACATTCTGTATCCATATCTTCATTCGATGTCCAGCTCGGGCAGGGTGAACAGGGCTGCTCCTTGGTCCATTCTCCTGTAAAAACTTAAAAGGACATGCAGCCAGGTCTCTCACTGACCTGCTGCCTTACCAACTGAACCAACCATTCACTGTACCAGTCTGTAGTCCCCACCCGCTTCAAGATGACATCGGTTATTCCAGTCCTCAAAAAAACAAAAGTAACCTGTTTAAACGACTACCGCCCCATAGCACTCACTTCTGTCATCATGAAGTGCTTTGATAGGCTGGGCAAAACCCACATCAACTCGCTACTACCTGATACACTGGACCCACTCCAATTTGCCTACCGCCCAAACAGATCTAGGGATGATGCCATCGCCTCTGTACTGCACACTGCCTTATCACACCTGGATAAGAGGAACACCTATGTGAGAATGTTGTTCATTGATTATAGTTCAGCATTCAATAACATTATCCCCTCAAAGCTTGTCAACAAGCTCAGTGTGCTAGGACTTAACACCTCCCTATGCAACTGGATCCTGGACTTCCTGACGGGAAGACCCCAGGTGGTGAAAATAGGCAGAAACACCTCCTCCACACTGATCCTGAACATGGGAGCTCCCCAGGGTTGTGTGCTCAGCCCCCTTCTGTACTCCCTGTTTACTCACGAATGCGTGGCCACGCACAACTCAACTCCATCATCAAGTTTGCTGATGACACGACCGTTGTAGGCCTGATCACAGATGGTGACGAGACAGGCTACAGGGAGGAGGTAAGAGCCCTAGGAGAATGGTGCAAGTACAACAACCTCTCCCTCAACATCAGCAAAACAAAGGAGATGATCGTGGATTACAGGAAGCGGCAGGGGGAGGGACACACCCCAATCTACATCGAAGGGGCTGAGTTGGAGAGGGTCAGCAGCTTCAAATTCCTGGGTGTATTCATTACGGAGGACTTAACGTGGTCCCATCACATCGATGTTGTAACCAAGAAGGCATGCCAATGCCTGTTCTTCCTCAGGAGACTGAAGAAATTTGGAATGGCCCACCAGATTCTCACCAACTTCTACTGGTGCACCATCGAGAGTATCCTGTCCGGCTGCATCACTACCTGGTATGGCAACTGCACCGCCACAGACCGCAAGGCCCTACAGATGGTAGTGAAAGCTGCACAACACACGATAGGAATTAAACTACCTGCTCTGCAGGATATCTACCCCGAGAGGTGCCGGGGGAAGGCCCTGAGAATCATTAAAGACGCGAGTCACCCCAGCCACAACATCTTCACCCTGCTCCCGTCCGGTAAGAGATACCGAAGCATACGGTCTCGTACCAACAGGTTTCGAAACAGCTTCTACCCCCAGGCCATAAGACTCATGAATGATTAATTTATTATTATTTATTACTGTTGTTTTATTTATTATTACTGTCTTTCTATTAGTATTTCTATTGGTATTTTTATCATTGTTATGCCATATTTATTCCAATGCTGGGAGGACTCATAAAAATCAACATTTCATTGTGCAGTACACACGTCAGCTGTATATATGACAAAAAAAATGGAATTGAATTGCCTTAGGTGGAGACATGGTCGGGTCCCTCGACTTCGGACCAAAATAAAAGCAACACTTGTAAACTTAAACTTTAAACTTAAACTCAAAACTACAAAATGTTAATTCTAAACTTAAAATTCACGTTAAAAGCATGCTATATTCAAAATGATAATCAAACCAAAGCTATAATAGAAATGCTGCCCGTCTCCGGACGGCCAGGCTAATCTCTGGCACTGTCGCAGATTACTGCTGCCTGCAGCAAAGCTGGACTGCCTTCTGCTTCTCGTCCCTTGCAGCTTATGGCTGCTGATTGGGGACCACTGTGTTCTGTCTCCTCCTGGGCTCGGGAGATTGCTCTCTGTGGCAGGTACTCTGGTGACTGTAATGATATCAGCAAATAGTGATGGTATTTGCCTGTTTGATTATGATGCCTTACCAGCATAGTTGCCTGATTGATTACTTATGCCTGACCAGCAGAGGGCATGTGACAGAGACAAGCAGTTTAGTTTTAGTTTCATTTTAGATGGATTTCTAGCATGGTGTCTCCTGTAATGCTGTTAAAAAGAGTTGAACAAACTTTAGATTAAAAGACATTCTCTTTCATAAATGTCTCGTCATTGAACCCACAAAGAAATCAATACATGGTGTCAGAAGTGATTGAAAGAGATGAAGAGGAAAAATCTGAAGTGAAATCAGCTCTCCACATATTAGCAAGCCAAAAGAGAACATCGTTACTTACCATTGGAGAATAGCTAACAAAGTGAAAAATGGAAGGTTTACACCCACCGGCGAAGCTTCAGTTGACAGGTAATGTGGCTGAAAATTGGAGGAGATTCAAACAACGTGTGGAGTTGTATTTAGCGGCAATCGGAGCTGATGAGAAAAGTGATAAAAAGAAATCGTCAGTGTTCTTACATGTCGTGGGTGATGAAGCGCTGGAGGTGTATAATAACTTCACATTCGCTGCTGATGGAGACAAAATGAAGCTAGATAAAATAATGGAACAGTTTTAGGCCTACTGCATACCTAAACGTAACGTGGCATTTGAGAGGCACAGATTTTTCACATGTGTACAGAAAACGGGAGAGACTATTGATCAGTATGTGACTGAACTGAGAAACAGAAGCAAATCGTGTGAATTTGGGGGACTGACAGACTCGCTGATAAAAGACAGACTGGTGTGTGGTATTCCAGATAATGGTCTAAGGGAAAGACTGCTAAGAGAGCAAGATCTAGACCTGGGAAAAGCCATAGCACTGTGTAGGGCTACAGAGATTGTGAAGTCGCAGGCAAAGGAGCTGTTCAGTGACAGTAGCTGCAACGTGGATGCAGTGAGAATGAACGGATACAAACCATTTAACAAAAAGAGCGCCAATGTGAAAAAAGAGGCGTGGCCAGCGAACAAAAATGAAAGGGACAATCGAAAGTCATGTAGTCAATGCGGTACACAGCATACACCAAAAAAGTGCCCAGCATATGGTAAAACATGCAATAGTTGCAACAAAAACAACCATTATGCCCGTTGCTGTAAGAACCAAGCGCAACAAAGCAAGGTCCATGCAGTAGATGAAAGCGAAATAGAGGAGTTCTATGTAGATGTTGTGTCTGAAAACAAAGAAGAAAAAAGAGACTGGATGTTGACACTAAAAGTGAATGACATACACATTCCATTTAAATTGGATACTGGAGCACAAGTTAATGTGATATCAGAGACTGATTTTAAGAAAATTAGACCCAGACCAAAGATACATGGAATAAAAGTGAAAGTGACAGGATACTCAGGTACTGATATACCAGTGAAAGGAAGATGCATTGTTAAAGTGACACACAAGGACAGAGAGCACACGCTAGCATTAATCGTGGTGCCAAAGGATGTGCAGGCCATACTAGGTTTAATAGCCTGTGAGAGACTGAACCTGGTAAAGAGAGTCCTCGTTGTGGAAAGCAAAGGAGAGACAGTCTATGATGAACTCATGAAAGAGTACAACGACCTATTTAAGGGTCTAGGCTGCATTCCAGGAGAACACATGATCAGAGTAGATAAAAGTATGACACCGGTCATACATCCATGCAGAAAAGTCCTGTTTGCTCTTCAAAAGCAACTGAAGGCAGAGTTGGACAGGATGGAAAGCCTGAACGTGATTCGGAAGATAGATGAGCCAACTGAGTGGGTGAGTTCCCTTGTCGTTGTGGACAAAAAGAATGGAAAGCTCAGAATTTGCCTGGATCCAAGAGATCTAAACAGAGCAATAAAGAAAGAGCACTTCAAGCTTCCTACACGTGAGGAAATCATGTCACAGTTTGCAAATGCAAAGTATTTCAGCAAGTTAGATGCATCATCAGGATTTTGGCAGATGAAATTGGACGAGGCAAGTTCAAGACTGTGCACGTTCAACAGTCCATTTGGCAGATACAGATTCCTAAGGTTACCATTTGGCATTGCCTCAGCTCCTGAAGTGTATCACAAAACTATCCATATGATCTATGAGCACCTGGAGGGAGTTGATACATCAATGGATGACATCATAGTATGGGGAACCACGAGAACTGAGCATGACGAGAGACTGAAAAAAGTGCTGGAAGCAACAAGGAAAACAAACCTGAAGCTGAATAGAGAGAAATGCCAGCTCGGGGTGACAGAACTGACATTCGTGGGAGATATCCTTAGCAGTGAGGGCATCAGACCAGACCCCAGAAAGGTGTCCGCCATTTAGAATATGCCAAAGCCACAATGCAAAAAGGACGTGCAGAGGTTTAATGGAATGATCAACTACATAGGTAAATTCATATCCAACCTCTCAGAAAAGATGGCACCACTGAGACGACTAACTGAAAAGAACATAGAATGGGAATGGAATCATGAGCATGAGAAGTCATGGAGCGATCTAAAGAAACTGCTCACAGAGGAACCAGTTCTGAGGTTTTATGACCCAGCGAGACCCATCAATATATCATCAGATGCATCACAGAGTGGGCTCGGTGCCGTTCTTCTGCAAAAATATGACTACTGGCAACCTATTGCATATGCATCGCGCTCAATGATAGGCGCGGAGACGCGATATGTTCAAATAGAAAAGGAGCTGCTCAGCATCACATACGCCTGTGAAAGATTTCACCAGTTTGTGGCAGGACAAGCAATCAGTGTAGAGACTGACCATAAGCCCTTGATTGCATTGTTCCAAAAGCCACTAAATAGCTGTCCACTTAGAATGCAAAGAATGATGATCAGGCTGCAACGCTATACACTGAATGTTGCGTACACACCGGGTAAGCTGATGTATACAGCAGACACGTTGTCCAGAGCTGTAGACCCAAGTGAGCCCGCAAACACCAAAATGGATGAAAAAGTGAACGCCTACGTGGACATGATCACAAGTGCACTGCCCATAGCAAATGCAAAAATGGAGCTCATAAAGACTGAGACAAACAAAGATGAAACAATGAGACGACTGAGGAAAAGCATCTTGGATGGATGGCCCAACATGAAGCAAGACTGCTCACCTGACATGGCAGAGTACTGGAACTGCAGGGCGGAACTATCAGTGGTCGAAGACATCATCTACAAAGGAAGTAATATAGTTATCCCAAAGAGTCTGAGAAAAGAGATGCTAAAAAGGATCCATGGAGGACATCTGGGAATTGAAAAGTGTAAGAAAAGAGCACGAGAGGTGATGTACTGGCCACGAATCAACCAAGATGTGACAAATGAGGTGTCAAACTGCACAATATGCCTGAAATATCGAGCAAGCAATCCGGTAGAACCACTAAAGCCACACCCAGCGCCAGACAGACCTTACCAGAAGGTAGGCGCTGACATATTCGTATGTCAAGGGAAGGACTATCTTGTAGTCACAGACTATTACTCCCTGTATCCAGAGGTTTGTAGACTGTACACCACCACTGCAGATGCTGTGATAAGATGTATGAAAGCCATATTCTCCAGACATGGCGTGGCAAGCGAGGTCTTCACAGACAACGGACCCCAGTTTTACAATGCAAATTTCTGACACTTTGCCAAAGAGTGGGACTTTGTCCACACAACGTCAAGTCCTCACTTTCCACAGTCCAATGGACTAGTGGAAAAATCGGTCCAGACAGTGAAAAGACTGATGTACAAGGCAAAAGACAGTGGAACTGACTTCTACCAGAGCATGCTTGTATACTGCACAACGCCGCTTGAGTGTGGTAAATCACCAGCCCAACTCCTTATGGGACGTCGGCTAAGGTCAAACCTACCCATCCCGGAGAACCTCCTGAAAACAAAAGAGGGGGAGAAAGTGAGGAAGTTCAAAGAACAACAGAAAGAAAAGCAAAAGTACTACTATGACAGAGGAACACAAAACTTACCTGAACTCCACACTGGTGACCAAGTAAGGTTCAAAGACAAAACAAACATATGGACTCAGAAGGGAACTGTCCTGAGTGAAGTTCAACCAAGATCATACACCATTCAAACAGATGAGGGTGCTGTTCTGCGAAGAAATCGTCGAGATCTTCTCATGGGACCAGCCACAGCAGGTCAAAAGACTGATACTGTTGAACAACCTGATCACACAGCAGGTCAAAAGACTGATACTGTTGAACAACCTGATCACACAGCTGAGAAACCATCATCTGAGGCAACAACTCAGATTCAAGGACAATCAATCAGAAAATCCTCAAGACACGTGAAGCCTCCTGAGAGACTCATTGACCAAATTTAAGGACTATTGTTATAGAAGGAAGTAATGTTATCTTATTCTTTCTTCAAGTTCTAGTGTATTTACATATTTCATGTGAACACACAAAGCAAGGTTAAAAAACCTTGATCATGATAGTGATAATGTAAGTTCATTAAGTGTTACAGTTAAAATGCAGATTAATACAAAGAAAACATGTTGTTAGTTAAATGTAAAATACTTTTGTTTTAAGAAAGGGAGATGTAATGATATCAGCAAATAGTGATGGTATTTGCCTGTTTGATTATGATGCCTTACCAGCATAGTTGCCTGATTGATTACTTATGCCTGACCAGCAGAGGGCATGTGACAGAGACAAGCAGTTTAGTTTTAGTTTCGTTTTAGATGGATTTCTAGCATGGTGTCTCCTGTAATGCTGTTAAAAAGAGTTGAACAAACTTTAGATTAAAAGACATTCTCTTTCATAAATGTCTCGTCATTGAACCCACAAAGAAATCAATACAGTGACCATCTTTTCTTGGGCTTGCGGACCCACTGAGACATTCTGAGGGGCGTCTCTGTGGGGGGAAATTTGGCTGGCGGACCCTGAGCTTGGGTCACAGCCGGGGCTGGCTGGGAACCTTCTCCCCCTGGTGCAAATAGCCCGGACTGTATTGTATACCTGGCAGCCTGCCGGTACTCTGGGTTTGTCTCCTTTTCCCTACCCACTCCTGTGCTGGGGGCAGGTATTGCCTCACCACCCACTGCTGATGGCTGAAAAACTTCCTCTCCATGTCCAAAACCTGGTACCAGCTCCCCTGCAAGAGGAATTGTTATCCCTGCCACCCCAGGGTCCCACATCATGGGGGGGACCACTCTAGAAGCGGGCTGAGAAGCTTGTTCCTTCAAGCAGGCGACTGCGCCTGCACGAATCTCCTCCCCGGAGTCCCCCGGCAGAGGCTGTGAAACCTCTGTATCCAAACAGGTGGCTGCGCCCGCGCAAGAAAACTGAGAAAGAGCCGCTGTGGTCCCGCAGGCAACTGCGCCTGTGCGAATCTCCTCCCCAGAGTTCCGCGGCAGAGGCTCCTCTATCTTCAAACAGGCGACCGCGCCTGCGCGGGAAAACCAAAGAGGAGCCGCTGGGTTCCCGCAGGCAACTGCGCCTGTGCGTTCGAGTTGGCTGAAAAAGGTAGGAAGAACTGCTGGTTCTTCCAAGCAGGCTACTCTGCCTGCGCATATAGATTGGGAAGCAGGGACCTTTAAATGGCCGACTGCGCCTGCGCGCTCGGCCTCACAGAGAAAAGGAGTCGCTGGGGGATCCGAGTCCGCGACTGCGCCTGCGCGAACCCGGTGTTGGGAAACTTCTCCCCTCAGGTGCGCGACTGCGCCTGCGCTGGAAAACTGAAAAGGAGCCACTTGGGTCACGGGCTGGGGAACCGCGCCTGACTGAGCAGTCTCTGTGAATGGATTTGCAGCAGCCTGCAGGTTTCTAATCTCAGGTTGCTGTTTCTCGGTTTCTGAGCCACATAACTTGTTCAAATTTAAACTTTGGCCAAAACTTAGGTTCCACTGGGGCAGGGAAGTTTCCCAATTTGTGGGCTGGACAACTTTTCCCTGGAAACAAGCCACAGCGCCTGTCTTTACAGGCTGTGAACTTGAACTTGTGTTGTCAGATTTATACAATTTTCCTGATTTTCCCTGTGTCCCATCCCTGCCTGTAATCGCTGCCACTGGCCCGGACCCATATGGGTCCCAGAAAGTGCCTGCACGTGCACCCTCCTTGGCCAGCCTACCGGCCAGTCATTGTGGGGAGGCAGAGGTGGGTGAGGGGGCTGCAGCACCACTGATGGCTGCTACCTTTCCCTGATTGGCCCTGAGGAAAGATCTTATCGACTCCAGGATGGACTCGACTGTATCGGGAGTAGTTTCTGTCTCTGTCTTCTGAGTTGGGGCTGCGGGGGTCCTGGCTTTATCACCTCTCCCAGGCTTTTTACAATCCCTGCGCCAGTGGCCATTCTCCCCGCACTTGTAACAAGTGACCTTGTTCTGGGAGGGACGGCTCCCCTCCTGGCGCCACTCTTTCTTATATTGAGCCCCAGGTTTAACCTCGTGGACTTTACCCTTTTGCTGGGGGGTCTCACTATTCCTCCCGTTCCTATATGCTACCATGAGCTGCCGGATTACAGTCTCTTCGGTTACTAGGGTGTCTCGGTGGTCAAACTAAGTATCAGCTTTTACTTTTATCTGGGGTAGGCAATTGTACACCAGGCAACGAAGCCATTGGGTCCGCTGCCTCTCGTTCAGGTTTGCCCTATTTTGTCCCCCTGTACATGCGCTGTTGCAGACTGGCCATAGCCTGTCTGCAAATGCCTGTGGGGTCTCCCCTTCCTTCTGCAGGGTTTTCCTTATGCGATCGAATGGATTGACGTTGTACGCACCCGTGGCTTCCAGTATTTCCTCCTTCAGGTCCTTAAAACCCTTCTGCCCTCTCTTAGCCTCGTCTGAAAGGGTCTGATAGCGCTTGCTATCCACAGAGAAAAACATTTTGGCTTTCTCTTCATCATCACAGCCGTTAACACCGGCTGCCTGTTCTACTTGTTGGAAGTGCATTGAGGGGTCTCACTTTTCAGAGAGCATGGGAATATGTTTCACCAGGCCTCTGAGCTGTTGGGTATCATAGGGTACCAGATAGGTATGCTGAACAGCCCCAGGGTTATTATCGCTCACGGGCGGACTGTACCTCCATTGTCGGAGGGAGTACACTGGTCCTGGTCCCCGCCTGCCTAGCGGGACCTGCTGGCGTTCTCCTACCACCCCATTGTCCACCCCTTCTTGCTGCCAGAGCTCCTCAAAACCCGGAGCTGTGGGCTGCTGTCTTGGGATCTCTAATTCCATGGTCAGCCTTTCCCTGGGTGTTGCCTGTGGGGCAGTTTGATTTGGGCTGCTGGTAAAATTCGGCTGACCTGCCTTCGGGCCAATCAGGCAAATCATCCCCCTTGCTCCTTTTAAAGCCATGTTAAGGCTTTCTATCTCTGCTCTACAGGGGCCATGATCTGCTTCACTAAACCTTTGGTCGCAGGCCAGCTTATAAGCTGCTGTAACTTCTGAGATGAGGCGGACATTCTCTTCCCGCAGTCTCATCTCGCTATCTCTGGCCTCAGTGGCTTCCTGCACAAGGCGCTCTATCTCTGCCTGGCATTTTTCCAACTCTGACTCCCGATTGTTGGCCTCTGTCACCTGCTCCTGCTTCCTCATCTCACCCTTCTTAACCCAGCCACCTATGCTATAATAGGTCAGCTTACATGCTGCCATTAACATCTGCAGGGCTACCCACAGACTGAAAACAAGGGAAACAAGAGCCGATGCTTTCTCCAGATCCAGACCACTCATCATATCAAAAACTGCCTCCAGTCCTGCCGCAGTCGCCAATTTGTAGGGGGCATCTTTTCCGTGGTTTACGGTAATTTACCTTCCTTTACCTGGTTTTCGGTAATTCACCTGGTCAGGCAGCCTTTTGCTACTACACTCCGACCAATCCCAAACAGTGGTTTCGAATCGCTAAATCCACCCTTCCAGTTCTGACTGGAGGACTTATAATTAATGATATATATTAAAATGGACAACTGGTCTGGATGTGAGAAAGTCAAGCTTTATTAAACTAAAGAAAACTACACCACACGATTTTAGTAATCACTGTACAATTGCTTAAATGGGGGAAGACAGATGGCAAAATGAGGGATAAATGGCTACAATGTTAATTAAACAATCTTAGCAATTTCCCTTAAATTACCACCCCCTTTAACTCCTTACTAGATTGCCTTGCTGAGGAGTCAGAAACCTGCTCACATGTGGTCCAAGGAAAATAAGAGAGAGATAGCTTCTCAGGAGCTATCTTTATATCCTGCGAGCTCCTGCTGTTTGGCGCTGAAAGGGTCTGTGTGCAAAATTTGCGCAGAAAAGTTCAAATACACAAGAGAAAGTCTGTGATTGGCTGATTCAAATAAAGCTTGGAGTGGTTTGAATGTGTCTACATTCTGGGGCCGAAGTGTTCCCACCTACATCCGGAGTTTCTGGGCTAACCAAAGGGGACACACCTGAATAATGAATGATTCAAAACCCATTCATTCCAAACTGTTCTTTTTCAAAAGTCCTTTCCTGGAGTTTCGATGTGTCTCATTGTGTGTAAGGGGTTCTGAATGGAGTTGAATTGCTCGGCAAACAGAAGCCTATTGTCCTGCGGTCAGCATAACCGCAACCTAAGTGGATAATCCCTTATGTCAATAAACAAACATCGATTGCTTCTGTAGAGAAGGGAAACCCCCTTTGATTGGCAGGTCTTTCTCACAGACATACTACAAGCTGCACAAGCTGCCTTTTGTACTCTGGCCATGCTTTTCTGACGGCCAAGTTTAAACCCCTTTGCAATTTACCAAACTCCAGGGAACAATTTTATTAATAAAATGTACTGTCTTAAAGTGTGCGAATTTTCCACAAAGTTCCTCAATTCTGGTGTTGTCCGCGCGCCGCAACGCAGCCTTTTGCATTTCTGGGCACGTTTTAAAACATTGTCCATCCCAGAGGCAATTTAAAGTCACACACAGTCTCCGTCCACGATGTAGGTTAATATCTCCAGTAGCTTCGGGGTTGAGGGGATTTTGCGAACCCCTACAATATTACAACTGGACATACCCCAGCCGAACTCTTGATGAAGAGAAGATTGAGAACACGAATGAGTCTTGTTCAACCAAATTTGACCTCAAGAGTTGGGTCAGAAACATTATTATGACAGCAATCAGAAAGAACGCAGTTTCAAACAAAACAAGTGTGTTCATGACAAGTCGAGTTCACATGAGTGGGATGTAGAAGCCATAGTAGAGGTTGGTGGAACCAAGAGATATTTGGTTGAAATTGGTGACAAATCAAAGTGTTCATGTAGATCAAATGATCTCTGCTGGAGATGAACCAAGACGTTACCTTGGACCACTTGATCATGAACTCATACATGAGTTTGCCTCCGTTCAGACTTCAGAAACTGAATTACCAGCTTCAAACAAATCTGAGATAGAAACAGGATCATCTTTGAGTTCGGAACCAGAACAAAACAGCCCAAAAATTGGTTCAACACCAAAACCTTTTGTAAGGAGATCAAGAAGGCTCCCCAAACCTGTTATAACCTGAATTTGTACTTCATTTGTAGCATTTGTTGTTGATTTAAAGGGAAAAAAGCCAGGAGTTTTTGTTATGTGGTACATGTAATGCTGGGAAAGGTGGAACCATAGTTTTGTTGTATTTGAGAGGGGAATATGTACATGTTTTTTTAAGGGGAAAGCTGTGTAAAGTATTATCACATGGTTTGTCACCTGGTTTAGTATGAGCATGCTCAGTTCGCTGTGGCCTAGTAAACAAGCACCTTGACTAGCAACTCATTGTGTTTCTGTCCTTCATTTGTGCTACCTACATATATTACAAGGAGAAATTTCTTCACTCAAAGGGTGACAAATCTTTGGAATTCTCTACCCCAGAGGGCTGTGGATGCTCAGTCGTTGAGTATATTCAAGATAGAGATCAATAGATTTTTGGATATTAAAGGAATCATATGATATGGGGATAGTGCAGCAAAGTGGAGCTGAGGTAGAAGATCAGCCATAATCTTATTGAATGGCAGAGCAGTCTCGAAGGGCTGCTTGGCCTACTCCTGCTCCTATTTCTTATGTTCTTATCAGTTGAGTACTCAGTTCTATGAGCATCAAATGGTAAAACATCCTTGTCAATGCATTAGTGCAATGGTTTCACTTATGTGGGTTGGTTGGCCATGTCATTGACAACGTTCATAAAATAAGAATGCAGCAACAGCTGGATTCAGTCAGAGCAAACTGCTCTTTGTTCCACAGAGATTTCATACAAGTTAATTTAATCTACACTGCACTTGGTCTAGATTCTGAAAACGGTAACAGGGAAAGATAACATGGTGAGCAGCAGCAGGAACAGAGTGCATTGTATCCTGTCCCTTCATATAGAAAAAATATCCGCACCCATTACAAATAGAAGACAAGTGATGCTGGTAAGGAGATGGAGAGAAAAATTAAGGGGAGAGACTCCATAAGCACACAATCAAAAAGGTAGGTTGTTTTGAAAGGAAAGAGGCACGAAGTCCAAGTGATTTTGGGTGAGAGTTCCAAACAGCAAGGTGGTACAGCAGAGGATGAGCAGTCATTTGGAATCAGGGCGTAAAAGCTGAGACATTTGGCAGACTATTATAATTGAGGAACATCCCTGGAGAGACAAAATGAAAGACACACTCCAATCTATGTTCTGTCATGAGAGGTGCACATTAAAGGCTTAGTTTTTGCAGATAAAATAGTGTGCTCAGTATACTGGACGACATTAAGCTATAATTGATGCTGTGAAAACCATTTACAATTTGATTGATTATCTGAATTGGGTGTAGGAAGCACATATTGAATGACTCAGAGACCTTAATACTTGAACCCATGTGAACCATATTCTTGCATAGATGAGACAATCTTAACTCATTTTCTTCTGAAGCATCAATTTTTAATAGTTGGTCTGCATTCATTGTTCATTTTGTCCTTAAAGGTTTTTTGCTATGGGCCTTTTACAATTTTTTTGGAAATAAAAAGGGAGATCTCATTCTAATCAGCATTAAGATTATGTTCTTGCAACAGCTGGGACAATGTAATAGTGGGTTTGGTGTGGTTTATTTTATCTTTTCTTAACGGTACAAATCCTCCCTGTTTAACCCCAAGGGCAAACCGATTCTGCATGCAAAATTGCAAACCAGAGGTTAAACCATCTGTTTTCTTTTGCTAGTTTAGAGTAATAACAATTATTAATAAGGAAGTGTTTGTCTTCAACTGAAATTCTATCCATAAACAGTAAAGCATTGTACACAGTAAACTGGGCCAGCGGGAAATAGAGTGGCCTTCTATATAATGGTACTGTTTATTCAGGATCAGTAAAGCGAGCAATGATCACATTGTACTAGTTACACTGAACAGCAAAGCAAATTAGGATACTGACATGAAAAAAGATTATATGGTCAGGACACAAGTCTTTCATATTGTAATGTCATGAAGAATGAAAGCCATTTTATTATGGAACCATATGCACAGCATTGCACAAGCCAGTTTCTGCCAACAGCTAAGCATTAGGTATTTATCTATCCTGAGGTAGGGAGAGAAAACTGGATGTATAGTCGTCTATGAGTTTCTGAGAAAGAAGAGAGTAGTGTCAGTATAATTGTCCAATTAACGTATTCTAGCTAATCAATGATACATGTTAGCATAAGATTTTCAAAAATGGACATAGAATTCAGATAGGGATTAGCAGCTATTTAGAAGCTTTCCACTTCATTAGAATGTGCAAATCTCCAAAAGAAATCAAGTGTAAATATAAACAGATCAAAGACACATAAACAGACTTTGCACACAAGTCACCTTCCCTGTACTGTTCTACTGTTGATGGTCAGGGGCCTGCCAAGCTCCAATTCCTGATGGATCCCCAAAAAATAACAAAGCGCCATATTAAGACTAATCACACACCAAGATGGCTTTAACAAGAAACAATAAATTTGTTTCTCAAAAACACTGAGGGAAGGTCTGACCTGCATTAAATAAATGTCAAGAACTCAAAATTTGGCTTCCTCTCAGGTACTTCCTACATTTAAAAGAATAATTGGAGTCACAATTTTACATACAAAATGCTCAGTGGCTTTTGATGTAAAAAACCCCAAAATAAAACACATATTATTTGCAGACTTTATTTGCAACTAGGGGGTTATTTTGGGGAAAGGGTGAAAACAGGCATTAAGTGGGTGCTGTGCTCATAAGACACATCTGGTTGAAAGTCTGGTTTTTAGCCCAAAAATGTGGGGCTAATTGATGATTATCTTGATTTAAGCATGCCTGAAGGCATTAAAACAGACACCTGCATGTTTAGAACTCAAGCACTGATTAGAAGCAATTTTCCTGGAGCGGTATATGTAGCCTCCACACACCCACTTCCACTGAAGGGGTGGAGTGCGCTGGCTGACACACAATGGAACTTTTCAGGATGGCTCAGGTACTGAGGGAGAGAACGCACAGGTTCTCGGACACGGCACTGGGGGTCCTGGTGTAGGAGGTCCAGAGGATAAGGGATGGCCTGTATCCACGGGGCGATGGGAGCCACAGAGGCCGCTGATGCAGCAGATGTGGGAGTTTATCGCCCAGGAGGTAACAGCTAGGAGCCCTGCCCCCCTGGTACCAGGACCGCAAGAAATTTAACGACTTAACACGAGTGGTCAAGGTAAGAGCCCACCTCACAAACACAATGCGCAATAACTGCACCACCACCAGGATCACAACTTCAACACACTGCATTCACCATCTAACTATACACTGACATGTGCACAACCCACGCAATTGCATCCTTCCCAGGCACTTCTCACACCTCAGACACATCTCACAGCTCTTCAACCATGTGAGGCATCACACACAAACAAACACATCTGCCAATACACTCATTCACAATCACTGCTCTTGCTCTTTCAGGACAAGGTAGCACATAACAAGTACCAGCAGGACCTGATCGGGGCAGGAGAAGCACGGCTGCAGTGATATCACTCCCCTTGAGGAGGCAGTGCTGGCAGTGGTCGGGAGGGGAGTGGCAGATGCCGTGACCACAGGCAGAGCAAAGGGCAGATCGCTGAGTGGTATGTGGCCACTCCAGCTTCCTTACAAATCCACAACCATTTATGATCCCTAATCCCCCAAACCTATCCTCACTCCCAAGCTCCATGTGGCCTCATCACACACACTCTCCTATGGTGGCCACACAGGCTGCACCCTAACCCTTCTAGATTTATCATTGCAGGCTCCCATGAGTAAGATCCATTTCACACCCCCCACCCCGAAGGAAGTGGAAGAGGAGGAAGAGCCACCTCGCCACCGCCCCCAGAGGAAGAGGAGGAGGAAGAGTAGGAAAATGAGAAAGATAACACTGTGTCGATCGCTACCACTATCGGAGCCACCAGCTCAGAGACCGGCACCACACATAACTTAGAGGCTAGGATAGAAGAGGAATACTCACAGTGGGATGCACTGGGCACTAGTGGGCAGCAGCCATGCCGGATGGAAGTGACACCAGAGGTGCCACCTTGCCGGGACAGGGTAAGGTTGCATACTAGTTCTGCTGTAGAGGAGTCAGATAAGAATCTCGTAGGGCCAAGCTTCAGAAGAAGGCCGATGACAAATCAAATGCTTGGTGCAATGGAGAGCCTGCCTGAAAGCTTACGGATCGTGGCTAAGGAGATGGAGGAGTCAACCTCCATCTAGGCCCGTGGCTTGACGCAGAGCCTCAAACACATCCTCTCCAGCGTATAGATGCTGGCCAATTCCATCTAGTGACCTGTGGAGCCCGATAACATGCAGCAATTTTTTTTATTAGTTCCTGGGATGTGGGCATTACTGGCAAGGCCAGGATTTATTGCCCATTCCTTCTTGCCCTTGAGAAGGTGGTGGTGAGCTGCCTTCTTAAGCCGCTGCAGTCCGTGTGGTGAAGGTACTCCCACAGTGCTGTGAGGGAGGGAGTTCCAGGATTATGACTCAGTGACGATGAAGGAATGGCAATATATTTCCAAGTCGGGATGGTGTGTGACTTGCAGGTGGTGGTGTTCCCATGCGCCTGCTGCCCTTGTCCTTCTAGGTGGAAGAGGTCGTGGATTTGGGAGGTGCTGTCGAAGAAGCGAAACCTTGGCGAGTTGCTGCAGTGCATCTTGTAGATGGTACACACTGCATCCATGGTGCGCCGGAGGTGGAGGGAGTGAATGTTTAAGGTGGTGGATGGGGTGCCAATCAAGAGGGCTGCTTTGTCCTGGATGGTGTCGAGCTTCTTGAGTGTTGTTGGAGCTGCACTCATCCAGGCAAGTGGAACGTATTCCATCACACTCCTTACTTGTGCCTTGTAGATGGTGGAAAGGCTTGAGGGAGTCAGGAAGTGACACACTCGCCGCAGAATACCCAGCCTCTGAACTGCTCTTGTAGCTACAGTATTTATGTGGCTAGCCCAGTTAAGTTTCTGGTCAATGGTGACCCCCAGAATGTTGATGGTGGGGAATTCAGCGATGGTAATGCCGTTGAATGCCATGGGGTGGTGCTTAGACTCTCTCTTCTTGGAGATGGTTATTGCCTGGCACTTGTGTGGCATGAATGTTACTTGCCACTGAATGTCGTCCAGATCTTGCTGCATGCGGGCGTGGACGGCTTCATTATCTGAGGAGTTAGGAATGGAACGTAACACTGTGCAATCATCAGCGAACATCCCCACTTCTGACCTTATGATGGAGGGAAGGTCATTGATGAAGCAATTGAAGATGGTTGAGCCTAAGACTCTGCCCTGAGGAACTCCTGCAGCAATGTCCTAGGGCGGAGATGATTGGACTCCAACAACCACAACCATCTTCCTTTGTGTTAGGTATGACTCCAGCCAGTGGAGAGTTTTCCCCTTGATTCTCATTGACTTCAGCTTTACTAAAGCTCCTTGATGCCACACTCGGTCAAATGCTGCCTTGTCGTCAAGGGCAGTCACTCTCACCTCATCTCTGGAATTCAGTTCTTCTGTCCATGTTTGGACCAAGGCTGTAATGAGGGCTGGAGACGGCTGGTCCTGGCAGATCCCAAACTGAGCATCGGTGGGCAGGTTATTGGTGAGTAAGTGCCGCTTGATAGCACTGTTGATGACACCTTCCATCACTTTGCTGATGATTGAGAGCATCTGATGACTGACGTCGCAGCTTTCACTGCAGTTATTGCAGCTTCCATGGAACGCCATACAGTTTGCATGGAAAGACAAAGTGCTGGAATGGAAGTCCAAACCACTTCCATTGCACTACTTGCATCTTCCATGGAACGGCAAAGTGCTGCAATGAAAACTTAGGCTGCTGCCATGGTGGCTCTGCATTCTTTGGTTGAATGGGGCTTGCAGAGTGTCTCAGCTGCCCAGAGATCTGTCCTCCAGCAGATCAGTGGGCCAGCTGAACAGGTGCCTCGAATTAGTGGCGTAGGAATCATGGAGCAGGAACCTACTGGCCTCTTAGAATTCCTGCTCCCTTCCCTAGCTCTCCATCATTGCCCTTGCAGTTGCCTGTCAGCCAGGCGGCCCAGATTGCTCAAGCCCATGCCAAGATGGTGCAGACTGAGGCGGGTCCATCACAGCCCACAGCCTCTCGAGGGCCTCCCAGGAGGACATCTGAACTGCTCTCTTCAGAATCTCAGCCATCCACTTCGCATCGCACTTCATAGAAGCACCAGAGTAGGCAAGAGCACTTGTAGGATAGTCCCTAAGGGTAAGCATCAGGTTGAATAGTATAATATATGTATGTGCTGTTGGTTATGCCATGTGTTCATTGTTTGCATTTGCTCTAGATAAAGGGTGATTATGATCATTGTGTAGTGCTGGAATTGCTGGTCTTTTTTGTGTTGTTCATGGGGAAGGGGTTGAAAGGATTCATTGCAGCACTTTGCTGTTCCATGAAAGATGGTGCACTTATTGGTGGATCCTCAGTCATGGAAGGTAAGGCTTGTGGCTACAGTGCTTCGAAGTCTGACTGTGGACGGCATCTCTCAAAAAAGGTCTTCAATTTGATGGCGGCGAGCATCCCTTCCAAGTGCAGCCCATCTACCTGGAACCCTCTAGTGCCCCCTGGTCCCCCTCATCTCCCTACTCCTCCTCCTCCTCCTCTTCGTCCTTCTCCTCAACCTCCTCCTCCTTGTCTTCCTCCTCCTCCTCTTGTGACTCCTGAGCTTGACACTCTGGCAAAATTGCTGGTGGTAATGGCTGGTCTCGCATGATCAGCAGATTGTGAAGCAAGCAGTATGTCAGAATGAATCTGGAGCCCAGCTTGCCCTCCTGTCACTCTCTCCTGCAGCAGCTGGTGCTGCTCTGCCTGGCTGCATCTCCTCCTCCCATTCCTTCTCCAGACCAAGGGGGACCCCTAGCAAGATTCCCATGACCAAGCCCTCCCTTTCTCCTGGTGACTGCTATACAATCTCCAATAAGGTAGAGTAGCACAGCACTCGCTCTCTTTAGGTGAAGTCCTGAGAGAATTTCTGAGAAAAATGTTGATAGGGTGTTGGGTGTTGGTGAAATCGTGACAAAGTGACCCAGAAAGCCTCCGATATGTCTCAAAACTTCTTTTCAAACGCAGTCTAGTCTGTCAATCTCAGTCAGCAAGTGAACAGTGAAAACTGAGCATGGTTTTAAGTAACGCTGGAAATCCTCAGCAATGACTTCTTCACTCCTGTTCAGCTAGTCGTTAATTGCAGTGCTAGCCAGTAAAATGGTGTGCAGCCTCTTTAATGAGCATTAGAAGGCAATTTAATTGTCAATCGGAGCCTTAACAATCTTCAGAGCAGTTGTTCCTAGCACTCACTTCAACTCCTGTACAAAGATGGCGACCCACGCTAAACATAGAAACATAGAAACATAGAAAAATAGGAGCAGGAATAGGCCATTCGGCCCTTCGAGCCTGCTCCGTCATTCAATATGATCATGGCTGATCCCCTATCTCAATAGCATATTCCCGCTCTCTCCCCATACCCCTTGATGCATTTTGCATCTAGAAATCTATCTATCTCCTTCTTAAATATATTCAGTGACTTGGCCTCCAAAGCCTTCTGTGGTAGAGAATTCCACAGGTTCACCACCCTCTGAGTGAAGAAATTTCTCCTCATCTCAGTCCTAAATGTCCTACCCCGTATCCTGAGACTGTGACCCCTTGTTCTAGATCCCCCAGTCAGGGGAAACATCCTCCAGTCTGTCTAGACCTGTCAGAATTTTATACGTTTCAATAAGATCCCCTCTCATTCTTCTAAACTCTAGTGAATACAGGCCTAGTCAACCCAATCTCTCCTCATACGACAGTCCTGCCATCCCAGGAATCAGTCTGGTGAACCTTCGCTGCACTCCCTCTATGGCAAGTATATTGTTTCTTAGGTAAGGAGGCCAAAACTGCACACAGTACTCCAGGTATGGTCCCACCAAGGTCCTGTATAACTGTAGTAAGACATCCTTGCTCCTGTACTCAAATCCTCTTGCAATGAAGGCCAAAATACCATTTGCCTTCCTAATGGCTTGCTGCGCCTGCATGTTTGCTTTCAGTGATTGGTGTACAAGGACACCCAGGTCCCTTTGTACATCAACATTTCCCAATCTATCACTATTTAAATAATACTCTGCCTTTCTGTTTTCCTATCGAAGTGGATAACTTCACATTTATCCACGTTATACTGCATCTGCCATGTATTTGCCCACTCACTCAACTTGTCTAAATCACCTTGAAGCCTCTTTGCATCCTCTTCACAACTCACAATCCCACCTAGTTTTGTGTCATCAGCAAACTTGGAAATATTACATTTGGTTCCCTCATCCAAATCATTGATATATATTGTGAATAGCTGGGGCCCAAGCACTGATCCCTGTGGTACCCCACTAGTCACCGCCTGCCACCCCAAAAAAGACCCATTTATTCCTACGCTCTGTTTCCTGTCTGTTAACCAATTTTCAATCCATGCCAGTATACCCATGTGCTTTAATTTTTCACACTAACCTCTTATGTGGGACTTTATCAAAGGCCTTCTAAAATTCCAAATACACCACATCCACTGGTTCTCCCTTATCTATTCTACCAGTTACATCCTCAAAAAACCCCAGTAGGTTTGTCAAACACGATTTCTCTTTCGTAAATCCATGTTAGCTAAAGGTGGGCTAAACCGGCATTGCAGCTCAAGACCCCATCTTGGCCACCTCAGAGGCTCTTTAGTGCCTAAATAATATGGGGAAAATCACCCCCACGGTCTTTTATTGACCCATAAATGATATATAAATTGTGAAGCTTCATCAGCAAATGCCAAAGGTATGGTATAATTTAGTAGGTTCACATAGAATCCAGTTTTTTTAATCCAATGTATACACATAAATACACCATAGACTCATAACTCTAGAAGTTGTGCTGCGATATTAGCGTACAAATATTTAACATGTCTGGATCAAATTACTGTGTCCACTATTTTAACAAAGATGTTAACCCATTTAAAATAGACAGATCAAGACCTGCACTGAATTGCAGAGTATTCTCATGCAAATGTGTTAAAAGTTACAGCCTAATTTTGTACACTGGGTCAGGGAATTCCGCTGAGTTACGTTGCCACCGTAACTTTGTCGGAAGTGCGCAGGAAACCCCTTTTAAGTTACAGCAGCTCGAAAGAATTTCCTGGCCATAGGATTTTCCTTTATAACTGAACCCAATTTAGAAATGGCACCGTATAAGCTCCTTAACATAACAAAAACCCAAACACCATTTTTGGTACTAAATCTAATCCAATGGAGATTTGTGAGGTGATTGCTTATCTACCAAAGCTTTCAACATTTTGGGTGCTCTCTCGCCTTCCAATTACATTATGTAATATATAGAGGCCCTTTGATGTAAATACATTTCCAGGCTATGAAAAGTATAGCATAGAGTCTGTGCACAGGTTCCAAGAACACACTACAACTCAAGGACATGTTATGGCGTGCTAGGCGCAGTTCATCAGGTATCACAACTTCAAGATCAACAAATTGTATAGTCCCGCTTAATGTAATAAAACATCCCAAGGCGCTTCACAGGAGCGTTATCAAGCAAAATTTGGCACCGAGGAACATAAAGAGATATTAGGACAGGTAACCAAAAGTTTGGTTTTAAGGAGCGTTTTAAAGGAGGAAAGAGAGGTGGAGAGGTTTAGGGAGGGAATTCCAGAGCTTAGGGCCTAGACAGCTGAAGGCACGGCCACCAATGGTGGGGCAATGGAAATCGGGGATGGACAGGAAGCCAGAATTGGAGGAGCGCAGAGCTCTCGGAGAGTTGTAGGGCTGGAGGAGGATACAGAGATAAGGAGGGGCGAGGCCCTGGAGGGATTTGAGCACTAGGATGAGAATCTTCAATTCGAGTTGTTGCCGGACTGGGAGCCAATGTAGGTCAGCGAGCATGGGGTGATGGGTGAACGGGACTTGGTGCAAGTTAGAATACGGGCAGCAGAGTTTTGTATGAGCTGAATTTTGCGGAGGGTGAAAGGTGGGAGAGCATTGGAATCGTCGGGTCTACAGGCAACAAAGGCATGGATGAGAATTTCAGCAGCCGATGGGCTGAGGCAGTGGCAGAGACGGGAGATATTACAGAGGTGAATGTAGGCAGTCTTGGTGATGGAGAGGATTATGGGGTTGGAAGCTTTGCTTAAGGTCAAATAGGATGCTGAGATTGTAAACAGTCTGGTTAATCTTCAGACAGTGGCCAAGAAGAGGGATGGAGTTGATGGCTAGGTAATGGAGTTTACGGCAGAGATGGAAGACAATGGCTTCGGTATTCTGAATATTTAGTTGGAAGAAACTTTTGCTCATTCAATACTGCGGCAGTTACATTGGAAAGCTCCCAAAAATGTGCACAGGGATTGCCAGGCATGATTAACCCGTGCCCATTGATTGCACTGCAGGCAGGACGCTAACTTTGTGCTGCCTTCTCATTTCCATGATTGCTCCGGCAGCCAGTGCTCCCCACACTGTTCATTGGCTGCACGCATCAGCATGGGACCCAATAGCGTTCATGCCTAGCACTACTTAAAGCTAGCCTGTACGACTTAAAGGGGAGGTACATTGTGGCTGCTGGTGGTGCTGAGATCAGTCTGAATATTGTGCTGTAGAAGATTCAACAATGGCTGACCATGGGAGAGAGCCAGCACCAATGTTTTCAGATGCTGCACTAGAGATTTTGTTGGATGAGGTGGAAAGAAGGAGAGATGTCCTGTACCCTCAGGGGTGCCGGAGGCCCTCCAGACATGTGCTCAGAAGGCAGTGGAAAGATATAGCGGTGCAGGTGGTCAATGCCAGGAGTGTAGCCCCAAGGATCTGGATGCAGTGCAGGAAGAAGTATAATGATCTCACTCACACGAGTTGTCAAGGTCAGTAAGTGCATCTTCAAATGCCATATCTTACCAACTGCACCACTTGCCTCAGCCACTGCTCAATTCACTACATCCCCATCACTCACCTACCAACAATCTCTATCAACCAGGACTCATGCTTACCTAACATTCATAGGCTTTACCTCGCCCTCACACACTTAGCACTGTTGCAAGCCTGCACCCACATCTCAAAGCTTGCACAAACTGGCAGCTATTCCACCATGACAGCCACATCACCCAAACCTATTGCAGGACGCTCACTGACAAACCTGAGGATTGGGAGCAGTGTAGGATTCAGCAAAGGAGGACAAAGGGATTTATTAAGAGGAGGAAAATAGAGTATGAGAGTAATCTTGCAGGGAACATAAAAACTGAATGTAAAAGCTTTTATAGATAAGTGAAGAGAAAAAGGTTGGTAAAGTTAAGCATAGGTCCCTTGCAGTCAGAATCAGGGGAATTTATAATGGGGAACAAAGACGTGGCAGACCAATTAAATACATACATTAGTTCTGTCTTCACAAAGGAGGACACAAATAAACTCCCAGAGATGTCGGGGAACATAGGGTCTAATGAGAGGGAGGAACTGGTGTTAGGGAAATTGATGGGATTGAAGGCCGATAAATCCCCAGGGCCTGATAATCTACATCCTAGGGTACTTAAGGAAGTGGCCCCAGAAATAGTAGATGCATTGCTGGTCATCTTCCAAAATTCTATAGACTCTGGAACAGTTTCCTTGGATTGGAGGGTAGCTAATGTAACCCCACTATTTAAAAAAGATGGTAGAGAAAAAATGGGGAAATATAGACCGGTAACTCTGACATCGGTAGTGGGGAAAATGCTAGAGTCCATTATAAAAGATGTAATAGCAGAGCACTTGGAAAGCAGTGACAGGATCGGACAAAGTCAACATGGATTTACAAAAGGTAAATCGTGCTTGACTAATCTACTGGAATTTTTTGATGATGTAACTGGTAGAATAGATAAGGGAGAACCAGTGGATGTGGTGTATTTAGATTTTCAGAAGGCTTTCAATAAGGTCCCGCATAAGAGACTAGCGTGCAAAGTTAAAGCACATGGGATTGGGGGTAAGGTACTGACTTGGATAGAGAACTGGTTGGCAGACAGGAAGCAAAGAGTTGGAATAAACGGGTCTTTTTCCAAGTGGCAGGCAGCGACTAGTGGGGTATCGCAGGGATCGGTGCTAGGACCCCAGTTATTCACAATATATATTAATGGTCTAGATGAGGGAACTAGATGTAATATCTCCAAGTTTGCAGACGACACAAAGCTGGGTGGGCGTGTGTGCTGTGAGGAGGATGCAGTGAAACTCCAGTATGATTTGGACAGGTTGGGCGATTGGGCAGATGCATGGCAGTTGCAGTATAATGTGGAAAAATGTGAGGTTATCCACTTCAGTGGCAAAAACAGGAAGGCAAATTATTATCTGAATGGCAATAGATTGGGAAAAGGGGAAGTGCAACGAGACCTGGGTGTCTTTGTGCACCAGTCGCTGAAGGTAAGCATGCAGGTGCAGCAGGCGGTTAAGAAGGCAAATGGTATGCTGGCCTTCATAGCGAGAGGATTCGAGTACAGTCTTCAGCCCATTCAATTCACTCCACGTGATGTCAAGAAACGGCTGAAGACACTGGATACTGCAAAGGCTATGGGCTCTGACAACATTCCGGCAATAGTACTGAAGACTTGTGCTCCAGAACTAGCTGAGCCCCTAGCCAAGCTGTTCCAGTACAGCTACAACACTGGCATCTACCCGGCAATGTGGAAGATTGCCCAAGTATGTCCTGTCTACAAAAAGCTGGACAAATCCGACCCGGCCAATTACCGTCCCATCAGTCTACTCTCAATCATCAGCAAAGTGATGGAAGGTGTCGTCGACAGTGCTATCAAGCGGCACTTACTCAGCAATAACCTGCTAACTGACGCCCAGTTTGTGTTCCACCAGGGCCACTCAGCTCCTGACCTCATTACAGCCTTGGTCCAAACATGGACAAAAGATCTGAACTCAAGAGGTGAGGTGAGAGCGACTGCCCTTGACATCAAGGCAGCATTTGATCCAGTGTGGCATCAAGGAGCCCTAGCAAAACTGAAGTCAATGGGAATCAAGGGGAAAACTCTCCATTGGTTGGAATCATACCTAGCACAAAGGAAGTTGGCTGTGGTTGTTGGAGGTCATTCATTTCAATCACATGACATCACTGCAGGAGTTCCTCAGGGCAGTGTCCTAGGCCCAACCATCTTCAGCTGTTTCATCAATGACCTTCCCTCCATCATAAGGTCAGAAGTGGGGATGTTCGCTGATGATTGCACACTGTTCAGCACCATTCGAGACTCATCAGATACTGACGCAGTCCGTGTCCATATGCAGCAAGACCTGGACAACATTCAGACTTGGGCTGACAAGTGGCAAGTAACATTCGCACCACACAAGTGCCAGGCAATGACCATCTCCAACAAGCGAGACTCTAACCATCTCCCCTTGACATTCAATGGCATTACCATCGCTGAATCCCCCACTTTCAACATCCTGGGGGTTACCATTGATCAGAAACTGAACTGGATCAGCCATATAAATACTGTGGCTACAAGAGCAGGCCAGAGGCTGGGAATTCTGCGGCGAGTGTCTCACCTCCTGACTCCCCAAAGCCTTTCCACCATCTACAAGGCACAAGTCAGGAGTGTGATGGAATACTCTCCACTTGCCTGGATGAGTGCAGCTCCAACAACACTCAAGAAGCTCGACACCATTCAGGATAAAGCAGCCCACTTGATTGGCACTCCATCCACCACCTTCAACATTCACTCCCTTCACCACCGGCGCACTGTGGCTGCAGTGTGTACCATCTACAAGATGCACTGCAGCAACTCGCCAAAGCTCCTTCAATTGCACCTTCCAAACCCACGACCTCTACCACTTAGAAGGACAAGGGCAGCAGACGCATGGGAACATCACCACCTACAATTCCCCTCCAAGCCACACACCATCCTGACTTGGACCTGTATCACCGTTCCTTCACTGTCGCTGGGCCAAAATCCTGGAACTCCCTTCCTAACAGCATTGTGGGTGTACCTACACCATATGGACTGCAGCGGTTCAAGAAGGCGGCTCACCACCATCTTCTCAAGGGCAATTAGGGATGGGCACTAAAGGCAGGCCTAGCCAGCCAGTGACGCCCACATCCCATCAATGAATAAAAAAAAAGGAAATCTTGCTGCAGTTGGACAGGGCCTTGGTGAGACCACACCTTGAGTATTGTGTGTAGTTTTGGTCGCCTTATCTGAGGAAGTATGTTCTTGCCATGGAGGGAGTGCAGCGAAGATTCACCAGACTGATACCTGGGATGGCAGGAATGACGTATGAAGAGAGATTGGGTCGATTAGGCTTATATTCACTAGAGTTTAGAAGAATGAGAGGGGATCTCATTGAAACTTATAAAATTCTAACAGGACTAGACAGACTAGATGCAGGAAGGCTGTTCCCGATGGCGGGGGAGTCCAGAACCAGGGGTCACAGTCTAAGGATAAGAGGTAAGCCATTTAGGACTGAAATGATGAGGAATTTCTTCATCCAGAGAGTGGTGAACCTGTGGAATTCTCTACCACAGAAGGCAGTTGAGGCCAATTCATTAAATATATTCATGAAAGAGTTAGATATATTTCTTAAGGCTAAGGGGATCAAGGGATATGGGGAGAAAGCAGGGACAGGGTACTGAATTTGGATGATCAGCCATGATCGCATTGAATGGCGGAGCAGGCTCGAGGGGCCGAATGGCCTACTCCTGCTCCTATCTTCTATGTTTCTATGTTTCTATGACACACTCTTTCTTGCAGGAGAAGGTGGCGCACACCCGGAGGCAGCAGGAATTAACTGGGGGGAGAGGTGCGCCTGCATGTTTTAACCCCAGTAGAGGATACAGTACTGACTACTATGGGTAGGGGCATTGCTGAGGCCATGGCCACCGATGAGGCTGAAGCCATTGAAGATGAGGTTATCCACATACCTAATCCTCCTTCCCTGATCCCACTTCTTCCTCCTCTCAAAATCTGTTCAGACTTACAAGCTGTAGATGGTGTAAGCAGGCACTTCTTACTTTCTCCTCTCCCCTCATCACAACCCAACTCTTGTCCCTTTTTCATTTCAGATATTCAAGAACTAGAAGCTGGCCAGGCAGTGGTGGAAGAGCAAGAAGAATGTGAAGATGAAGAGACACCATCACTCCATTTCACAGTCGCAGCCACCAGCTCAGATACTGTCATTGCTCAGATCAAATTCAGATTCATAAAATGGGGTACATCAGAACTATCAATTAACATGTAGCAACCAGAATTAAAGCTATTAATCAGCAGTTTCAGTTCCAATCAAAAATCGACAGCCGGTAACAGCTACTAAGCAATGAGCACATGGAGAGCTGTATTGCTCCAAATATGTTTTTGAAAATCCTTTCAATTTTCCATTAAGACAAACACTTGTTTGTAGAAATAAGGTTTTAAATACAGTTTGGCTTGATATTTCTGTGCAATACTGAGGTGCAATCTTTTGGATTAGGTGTTAAACCGAGGCTCTGTCTGCCTATTCAGATGAGCATAAAGAATCAACTTGGCATTATTCAAGGAAGAGAAGTGAGTTCTCCCAGTGCCCTGAAGAATATTTATAACTCAACCAACACAGATGAACTGGTCTTTTATCTCACTGCAGTCTGTGGGATCTTGCTGTGCGCAAATTGGCTGCTGCATTTGCCTACTTAACAACAGTGACTATACTTCAGAAGTAGTTAATTGGCTGCGAAGTGCTTTGTGACATCCTGAGGACATCCTGAGGACATATAAATGCAAATTACTTCTTGCTTTAATAAAGGCACAAAAAATATCATAAAGTTCACAAGGGATTTGATTACACTTACCCATATAATTCAGTTTTCTGTGGAAAAATATGTGCTTAAGAATATTTTCAATCAGAGGCATGTGGTTCTCTTAAAAGCTAAAGTTTTCAGCTCATTTTCTTCCTAGAGCCATCGCTGGCAGCTGAACATAAGAACATAAGAACATAAGAAATAGGAGCAGGAGTAGGCCAATCGGCCCCTCAAGCCCGCTCCGCCATTCAATAAGATCATGGCTGATCTGAACCTAACCGCCAATCTACTATCACAGAACCATCTCCTGAATCTAACAGAATTAGACACACGAAATAGGAGCAGGATCAGGCTACATGGCCCCTGGGCCCGCTCCGCTACCCATAGGGCCATGTCCGATCCGAACCTAGACTCATGTCCAAATTCCTGCCCGCTCCCCGTAACCCTTAATTCCCTTTACTTCTAGGAAACTGTCTATTTCTGTTTTAAATTTATGTAATGATGTAGCTTCTACAGCTTTTTGGGGCAGCATATTCCATGGACCTACCACCCTCTGAGTGAAGTAGTTCCTCCTCATCTCAGTTTTGAAGAGACAACAGTTCAAACTGCCAGCGAGCATCTGTGCCTACAATTCCAAGCATGTATCAGTCTGAGCCGATACACTGTGGCTAAGACTCCGTGTGATTGATGATTGTCTGAGTGAATGTATGCAGTGCTGACGTACTCCTGTTCCTCAAGTGATGACAGTAATTAGGATTTTGTTCTTCCTGAAAACTCAAAATAGTTAAAACATGAACTTTGCAACCTTTTTTGGAGATATGTTTTCACAGGACAGCTTAGCAAGGCCATAAAAATGCAAACCAAGCACTAGGGTTTATTTCTAGAGGGATAGAGTTGAAAAGTAGGGGAGTTATGCCAAACCTGTATCGAACCTTGGTTAGACCACACTTAGAGTATCACGTGCAGTTCTGGTCGCCATATAAAAAGGATATAGAGCACTGGAGAGGGTGCAGAGAAGATTTACAAGGATGATACCAGAAATGCGAGGGTATACATATCAGGAAAGGATGGACAGGCTGGGTCTCTTTTCTCTTGCAAAAAGAAGGCTGAGGGATGATCTAATAGAGGTCTATAAAATTATGAAAGGTTTTGATAGAGTGGTTACAGAGAGAATGTTTCCACTTGTGGGGAAGAGGCCATCAATATAAGATAGTCACCAAGAAATCCAATCGGGAATTCAGAAGAAACCTCTTTACCCGAAGAGTGGTGAGAATGTGGAACTCGCTATCACAGGGAGTGGTTGAAGCGAAAAGTATAGATGCATTTAAGGGGAGGCTAGACAAACATATGAAGGAGAAGGGAATAGAGGGTTATGCTGACAGATTTAGATGAGGAAAGACAGTAGGAGGTTCGAGTGGAGCATAAACGCCGGCATGGACTGGTTGGGCCAAATGGCCTGTTTCTGTGCCGTATATCCTAGATAATCCTATGTAAATATTTTCAAAGCTAGAAAGAGAGAAAATAAAGAGGAAAAATAGTAAGAAAATAGCAAAGTAAAAATAGAAAGAAAAAGGCAAAGTAAAAAGAGAGAAATAAAGTATGTAGATTACTGTACTGAAGATATTCTTTAATTAATCAATCATACCAATTTTACATAAGAACACAAGAAATAAGAGCAGGAGTAGGCCATTCGGCCCTTCGAGCCTGTTCCACCATTCAATGAGATCATGGCTGATCTTCTGCCTCAACTCCATTCATTGGCCCTATCACCATATCCCTTGATGCCCTTACTAGTCAGAAATCTATCGACTTCTGTTTTGAATATACCCAATGACCCACAGCCCTCAGGGGTAGAGAATTTCAAAGATTCACCACCCTCTGTGTGAAGAAATGTCTTCTCATCTCAGTCCTGAATGGCCTACCCTTTATCCTGAGGCTGTGGCCCCTGGTTCTAGACTCCCCAGCCAAGGGAAACATTCTCCCAGCATCCAAACCCTGTAATAATTTTGTATGCTTCAATGAGATCCCCTCTCATTCTTCTGTATTCAAGAGAATACAGGTCTAGTTTACTCAATCTCTTCTTATACGACAGTCCCGCCATCCCAGGAATCAATCTCATGAACCTTCATTGCACTCCCTCTATGGCAAGTATATCCTTCCTTAGGTAAGGAGACCAAAATTGTACAAAGTACTCCAATTGGAGTAAGACTTCTTTACTCCTGTACTCAAATCCTCTTGTAATGAAGGCCAGCATACCATTTGCCATCCTAATGCCTTGCTGCACCTGCACATTCACTTTCAGTGACTCATGTACAAGAACACCCAGGTCCCTTTGAGCAACTGCATTCCCATTTAGGAAATACTCTGCCTGTTTGTTTTTTCTACCAAAGTGGATAACTTCACATTTATCCACATTATATTCCATCTGCCATGTTCTCGCCCACTCACTGAGCCTGTCAAGATCCCCTTGAAGCCTCTTCACATCCTCTTCACAACTGACACTGCCACCTAACTTTGTATCATCAGCAAATTTGGAAATGTTACATTTAGTCCCCTCATCCAAATCATTAATATAGATTGTGAATAGCTGGGGCCCAAGCACCAATCCTTGCGGTACCCCACTAGTCACAGCCTGTATTCCTGAAAAAGACCCGTTTATCCCTACTCTTTGTTTTCTGTCTGTTAACCAATTCTCAATCCATGCGAATATATTACCCCCAATTCCATGTGCCCTAATTTTGTTCACCAACCAATTTTGTAAATTAAACATCCCACTTTGAAATTTGGCATTGTTTTTTGCAATGTATCTAAATTGCTTTACCAGCTATCTCAGAAGTCAAAGCAAATATCAAAAGAAATTAAGTGGAAGGTCCAGAAGGGTTATACCATTCTTCAAGTTTGGAGAGAGGCTCCGAATAAAAGTTTGAATTTGAGCATGTTGATTTCAGCCAAACTTTTCTGTAACATTAAGCGTTGCTACACAGATGTATGGCCAAAGAGGAAAGATGGGAGTTAATGCTCATTTTATATCCTCAGTAAACAGCTGCTTCCCATGTGAGGCATGCAGAGATTTATTCATATGTGGGTAGATTTCATATAGCAGTGCTCATGGAGAGTTAGATGCTTTTCTATTTTATAAAAATAGAGGTATTCATGCCATGTTGGGAATAACATCAGAGCTGCTGGTTGGATGAAGTAGGGTGGGAGGTGGCTCGTGTGGAGCATAAACACCAAACCAATTGGGCCAAATGGCTTGTTTCTGTGCGGTGAATTCCATGTAATTCTATGTAACTGTTGAGATACCGCGGCAAACGTGGGAGTCGAGACCAGAGTTGATGGAACACAACTGCTTTAATTTACATCATGGCAAAAAGAGAGCTTGAAAAGCCCGCGCAACCACTTAAATACTCCCCAGACAGGAAGTGCTCCCGGCAGCCTGTCCCTGCGGGAAACAAGTTGCCGGAGGAGAGAGCCCCCGGCTGGGGGCAGCTGCTGCCGGCAGTGCGCCTGCGTAAACTGTCCGTGCCGCCGTGAGCGGATTATGTCCAATGGTGGTGTGTCGCCACAGAGCTCCCCCCAGAATCCGCTTAGGAGGAGCGCACGAGTCGTGACGGTGGTCTAATGGTTCTGCCGGAGCGGCTCTGAGTGGCCGCCGGTCTAGTTGGTGGGGCCGGGCGGTTTGCCGCCGGCTGTGCTGGCTTGCTGGCGGGACGGCCTCTAGTTGGAGGTCGGGCCACGGGGACCTGTTCCCCTGGTTCTGTGTGTGCTGGTTTGAGTTGGTCGATGGAGACTGTTTCAACCTTGTTGCCGAGTCGCAGCTTGAAGACCTTGTCCCCGGTTTGTAGTACCTCGTACGGTCCATCGTACGGGGGTCGCAGGGGTCCGCGGTGCGCGTCGTGTCGCACGAAGACGAAGCGTGCCTGCTGTAAGTTTGGCGGGACGTGAGGTGCGAGTTTGCCGTGTCGGTTGACCGGAAGTGGGGCGAACTGTTGAGCAGAAGAGAAAGAGTTGAGCCGCTGCTGTTCGGCCGGCCAAGGCGTGGTAGCCTCCGGGAGGAATTCGCCTGGTACGCGCAGCGGTTGTCCGTAGACTAACTCCGCTGCTGAGGACTGGAGGTCTTCCTTGACCGCGGTGCGTAGGCCTAGTAGCACCCACGGTAGGCGGTCAGTCCAGGTACTGTCCTGCAGGCTGGCACGGAGTGAGGCCTTGAGTGAACTGTGGAAGCGTTCACACAGCCCGTTGGCATGCGGGTGGTACGCCGTGGTTCGGTGGAGCGTCACCCCGAGGTTGCGTGCTGTGGCCGTCCAGAGTTCGGAGGTGAACTGGGCGCCTCTGTTGGAGGTTATGTCGGCCGGTACGCCGAATCTCGCGACCCAGGTGTTAACGAACGCCCTGGCGATGTCGGCTGTGGTGGTGGAGGTCAGCGGCACTGCCTCAGGCCAGCATGTGTAGCGGTCGACCATCGTGAGGAGATAAGTTTGGCCTTGCGATGGCGGCAGAGGACCGACGATGTCGACGTGTACGTGGTCGAAGCGGCGGCTGGGTACCTCGAAGTCTCCCAGGGGTGCTTTTGTGTGCAGCTGTACCTTAGCCCATTGGCAGGCGAGGCAGGAGGTAGCCCAAGTCCGAACATCTTTGCTGAGGCCGCGCCAGATGAAGCGCTGGGAGAGGAGTTTGATGGATGCGCGGGAACCCGGATGGGAGAGCCCGTGGAGCGCGTCGAAAATGCGGCGGCGCCAGGTTGCAGGGATGACCGGCCTGGGTTGGCCGAGTGAGACGTCGCAAGTGACTGCCATGGCTTCGGGCCCGTGCGCGACCTTGGCTAGGCGTAGCCCTGGCAGGCTGGTAGCCGCCGAGAGGAGGTCTGGGTCCATGAGCTGGGCCGTGGCTAGTTGCGCGTAGTCGACCGCTAGGTGATTCGCGCAGATGGCGGGACGGGAAAGGCAGTCAGCGACGACGTTGTCTCTACCGGAGATGTGCTGGATGTCCGTGGTAAACTCGGACACGGCCGCGAGCTGGCGTTGCTGCCCAGCGGACCAGGGTTCGGTGTTCTTGGCCATCGCGTATGTGAGCGGCTTGTGGTCCACGTACGCGGTAAAGGGGCGGCCCTCCAGGAGGAACCTGAAATGGCGGACCGACAGGTGGAGCGCGAGGAGCACGCGGTCGAAAGTCGAGTATTTGACCTCTGGGGGGCGCAGTTGGCGGCTGTAGAAGGCAAGTGGCTGCCACGCGCCATTGACCCACTGCTCGAACACAGCTCCGACCGCATGGTCGGAGGCGTCAGTGGTGAGCGCGACCCGGGCATCGGCCCTCGGGTGCGCGAGCAGGGTGGCGTCGGCAAGCGCATTTTTGGTGGCGTCGAAGGCGGCTGACGTGTCAGTGGTCCAGGCTACGGCCATCTTGCTGGATTTACCTCGGAGGGAGTCGTATAGGGGCTTCATGAGGGCTGCAGCTCTGGGGATGAACCTGTTGTAGAAGTTCACCATCCCGAGGAACTCCTGGAGGCCCTTGATGGTTTTGGGGCGGGGGAATTGCTGGACGGCCTGCACCTTGTTGGGCAGGGGGACGGCCCCAGCAGGGGTGATGTGGTGGCCGAGAAAATCGATCTCGGCTAGGCCGAATTGGCACTTCGCCGGGCTGAGGATGAGCCTGTGTTGGGCTAGGCGCCCGAACAGGATGCGAAGGTGTTCGAGGTGTTCCTGTTTGGAGGAGTTGGCCACGAGAATGTCGTCTAGATAGACGAATAGGAAGTTCAGGTCCCAGAGGACTGAGTCCATAAGGCGCTGGAAAGCCTGAGCTGCATTCTTGAGGCCGAAGGGCATCCTCAGGAACTCGAACAGGCCGAATGGGATGATGACGGCCGTTTTGGGGATGTCCGCGGGGTGTACGGGGACTTGGTGGTAACCGCGCACCAGGTCGACCTTGGAGAAGACGGTTCGTCCGGCCAGTCGGGCCGAAAAGTCCTGGATGTGCAGCACTGGGTATCGATCGGGGGTGGTGGCGTCGTTGAGGCGGCGGTATTCCCCGCAGGGGCGCCAGCCTCCGCCGGGCTTGGGGGCGATGTGGAGGGGTGAGGCCCAAGGGCTGCTGGAGCGGCGGATGATGCCGAGTTGCTCCATGGTGGTGAACTCGGCCCGCGCGATTTCCAGCTTGGCCGGGTTGAGTCTGCGGGCGTGGGCAGAGACCGGGGGGCCGGTGATGGGGATATAGTGCTCCACACCGTGTTTGGCGGCTTTGGCCGAAAAGGTCGGGTTAGTGAGAGCGGGAAACTCGGCTAGTAGTGCCGAGTAGTCGTCCGTGGCTCTGGCGAGGCAGTAGGTCGTCAGGCCGGCCGAACGGGCCGGGGTGAATGCACCAGGGATGGGGGCCATAGTGTTGATGTTGACGAGGCGGTGCCTCGGAATGTCGACAAGGAAGCCGTGGGCGCGTAGGAAGTCGGCGCCGATGAGTGGGCAGAGGACCTTGGCTGTGAGGAACTCCCAGCGGTAGCGGCGGCCTGCGAGGTCGAGCGTGACCATGCGGGTGCCGTATGTGCGGATGTCAGAGCCATTGGCTGCGGCCAGCGTGATACCCCGTGCGCCGCGTTGGATTTCGAGGGCGGAGGTGGGGGTGATGCTTTGCTGGGCTCCTGTGTCGCACAGGAATCGGCGGTTGGTGCTGTCGTCGGTGACGTACAGTTGGGGCCCCTTTTGCCCCGCGGCCATCGTGGGGGCCGGTGCGGGGGGGGGTTTGAAAGTGCATGGTGGCGTGCAGCGTTGGGCCCTAGTGCCAAAACGGGTGTGGTAGTAGCAGTGACCCGGAGTGGAAGGGCGGTCGGGCCTAGTGGGCCGGGGGGACCGCGTGGTCGTTGCCGTGAGGTCGGGCGCGACGTCGCAGGCGGTCTGCGCAGAGAGCAGCCGGTCGGCCTTTTTGGCTATCTCATTCAGGTCCGTGGAGCCAGACTCCACAATGAGCGGGCGGATGCTAGCGGGGAGCTGCCGAATGAAAAGCGTGCGAAAGAGGGCGCCGAGGTTTTTGTCGTCCGAGAGGGACAGCATGTGGGAAAGCAGGTCTGATGGTGAAGCGTCACCAAGGCCTGGGAGGTCGAGGAGTTGGCAGTTGCGCTGGTAAGAGGATGCCTGAAATTTTTTAAGAAGCGCGGCCTTCAGATGTTCGTACTTGCCTTCCTCTGGTGGATCCTGCAGCGCTGCCCAAACCTTGGGGACTGTGGCGCAGGTGAGAGAGGCGACGAGGTAGTCGTACTTCGTGGCGTCGACTGTAATGTTTCTCAGCCGGAATCTGGACTCGGCTTGAACGAACCAGGCCTCAGCCAGGTTCTCCCAAAAGTCCGGTAGTTTAACCGTGACTGCGTTTGTATCCGCCATGCTAGCTTAGGATTCGTCCTGAGCGTCGGGGTCATCAGTGTTGAGATACCGCGGCAAACGTGGGAGTCGAGACCAGAGTTGATGGAACACAACTGCTTTAATTTACATCATGGCAAAAAGAGAGCTTGAAAAGCCCGCGCAACCGCTTAAATACTCCCCAGACAGGAAGTGCTCCCGGCAGCCTGTCCCTGCGGGAAACAAGTTGCCGGAGGAAAGAGCCCCCGGCTGGGGGCGGCTGCTGCCGGCAGTGCGCCTGCGTAAACTGTCCGTGCCGCCGTGAGCGGATTATGTCCAATGGTGGCGTGTCGCCACATAACAATGATTTACAATGACTGAAGAAGTCAAATTCCATTTTTATTAAATGGTATTCTGTGAAATTTCCTGGTGCTTTGAGGATTAAATTCCAATAACTGTCCATTATTCTGTGAAAACTGTATTAATACAGTGGCCTTTACTTTATATATTAATTTATCTGACGTGCCATTGCAGATGGTGAGTCAGAGAATACGATCTCTGCTGTCTTCATGTTGTGATTTTTCTCTCTCTTTCTCATTTTGATTCTATCTCTGCCATCTTCTGCTTATCTCTAGTTTTTTTTTCTGCTTCCTTTCACATGGTTGCCATCGGTATGGCGTGGACCACCAACAGCTGCAGGCTACATTTGGGGCAGGGGTTTCAGGGCCCTCAGTGGCTCCAATCACAGCCCCTCCACTAATGATCTGTACTTAACCTGCCCCCATCCCACCTTGCTTCCACTGTGCCCATATCTTCCTTATATTTCCTCCCCTTCATACCATTTCGCCAACCTCATTGCTAACCCTAGGAAAGACCCAACTAAGCCCTGTATCACTGCCACCCCCCCCCCCAGACGCCCCCCCCCCACACTCCCCCAGCTCCATTGTCACTCACCCTCACCCTTAGCCCTCCATCTACTCCCTCAACTCTTACAGAAGCCTGGGCTTGGATTTAATGGGGTAGAACATTGTTGCATCTGTTTTATGGGTTTAAAATGGGCGCAACAAGTACAAATTTAGCAGTGGGCAGGCCTGCCTGCCCCGGATTTGCACATGCACATGGGCCGCTACTAAATTACACAGAAATTAAAACACACAAATAGGCCATTCGGCCCAATCGGTCAATGCCGGTGTTTATGCTCCACATGCGCCTCCTCCCATTCTATTTACTTCATCTCACCCTATCGATATATCCTTCTATACCTTTCTTCCTCATGCACTTAACTAGCTTCCCCTTAAATACATCTATGCTATACACCTCAACCACATCATGCCGTAGCAATTTCTACATTAAAGGTTTTTTGGGCTTTTCAATAGCAGTTTTAAGGAAACTGAAGGATTGACCAGGACCCTGGATTAATTTCCTGCTAAACGAGCCAGGTTTGGTTAAAAGAAGTGTTAAACTAACTGTTCAAGGCCGCATGCTGGGAAAGTTGACCACATTCGAAAAGTCTTATTCAACAGAGTGTTTAGAAGGTTAAAGATAAGACAGTTGCTGGGCCTTGAAAGTCTGTGAGAAGCTGTTGTAAATATCAAATGCTGCAGGATCAGTTTGTGTAACCATGGGAGGGGGAGAGTGGAAAGTTACTGGAAAGCTTGTTTTTATCAGCAAGAAGGGTATAAAACCAGCCAGTTTAGTAAATCCAAGGGAGACAGTCCATGAGACCGACCAGAGACAATCCAGAGACAGACCAGAAGAACACACGCAGGATATTGATGGTGCATTGACCGAAGAATTGGCCATTCTGAGTTTTGAGTTGTACTTCTAATTAAGGTTGTATGAATCTCTGTCTGTAAAACTTCTTGTATTTTAATGTTAATAAAATCAATTGTTAGAAAAATAATAAACCTTGGTTGATCCTTACTTCTGATTACCGTAAAGAGTAAAGAGTTAAAACAAACATCCAGCAAAATTTTCATTCCTCGTTGAGTACAAAGATTTGCCAGGGCTTTGTCTTTAGGTGGCCAAGAAAGAACCATAGGTAAACATAGAGGCAAAGACAGAAAGACATAAGAACATAAGAACATAAGAAATAGGAGCAGGAGTAGGCCATTCGGCCCTTTGAGCCTGCTCCGCCATTCAACGAGATCATGGCTGATCTTCTGCCTCAACTCCATTCACCGGCCCTATCGCCATATCCCTTGATGCCTTTACTAGTCAGAAATCTATCGACTTCTGTTTTGAATATACCCAATGACTGAGCCTCCACAGCCTTCTGCGGTAGAGGATTCCAAAGATTCACCACCCTTCACATCTGAGGCCTGAATGGCCTACCCTTTATCCTGAGGCTGTGACCCCTGGTTATAGGCTCCCCAGCCAAGGGAAACATTCTCCCAGCATCCACCCTATCAAGCCCTGTAATATTTTTGTATGCTTCAATGAGAACCCCTCTCATTCTTCTGAATTCAAGAAAATACAGGCCTAGTTTACTCAACCTCTTCTCATACGACCGTCCCGCCATCCCAAGAATCAATCTCGTGAACCTTCGTTGCACTCCCTCTATGGCAAGTATATCCTTTCTTAGGGAAGGAGACCAAAATTGTACACAGTACTCCAGGTGTGGTCTCACTAAGGCCCTATATAATTGGAGTAAGACTTCTTTACTCCTGTACTCAAATCCTCTTGTAATGAAGACCAGCATACCATTTGCCTTCCTAATGGCTTGCTGCACCTGCACATTCACTTTCAGTGACTCATGTACAAGAACACCCAGGTCCCTTTGAGCATCTGCATTCCCCAATCTTTCACCATTTAGGAAGTACTCTGCCTTTCTGTTTTTTCTACCAAAGTGGATAACTTCACATTTATCCACATTATATTCCTTCTACCATGTTCTCGCCCACTCACTGAGCCTGTCGAGATCCACTTGAAGCCTCTTCACATCCTCTTCACAACTGACACTGTCACCTAGCTTTGTATCAATAAGCAAATTTGGAAATGTTACTTTTAGTCCCCTCATCCAAATCATTGATATAGATTGTGAATAGCTGGGCCCCAAGCACCAATCCTTGTGGTACCCCACTAGTCACAGCCTGCCATCCTGAAAAAGACCCGTTTATCCCTACTCTTTTTATCGACACACACACATGACAGCAAGTGAAATTGGTTTTGATCATTTACTGTCAAGGATAGGCTGGTTGTGTGATGAGGCCATGCATGAAGACAGGGTTAATAAAAAAAGAATTCAGCTCCAGAGCCTTTGGATTCTGCACCACTAAAAGCAGGTGTGCCCAGGCCTGAAACTTAACATGAGGCAACCAAAGCTCACTTGCTCATAGAGCCAGTTTTTTTGTGTGAAGGCATTTGTCATTTTTGTTATGGTTGGCGAGGACAGGTTCTCTATTTAATGTTCATCTGTTTCAACAGATTTCCAGGATATGCATGATGCATCCATTGCATCAACGCTGTACCCAACAGATGCCAATTTTCCTCTCCCTGACACAGGGGTGCGAAGGCCAATTGTAGCATCCCTACCACTGTCCCAGCTAAGATTAACTAGCTCAGGACAAATTGCATTATATAATACAGTAATCCCTCCCCAACCGCGGGGGATACGTTCCTGAAAGCCCCCGTGGTTAGTAAAACCGCGGTTGGCAAATACAGTATAAATGTTCAAATAACACAATAAAAAAGAATATATAAGCAATAAAATCATGTTATTTACCTTAATCCTAAATTAAAAACCGCGTATATGCAAAATTCACTGCCGTGGTTGGCAAAAGTTGTCGTTGAAATCCGCGTATGGCAATACCACGGTTGGGGCGGGATTCCTGTATAAAAAATGGTATCAAAAAATGGAATAAGAAAATAGACTCACTAATGGATTAGCCCGATACAGTGAGAAATGAGGCTGTAATATAATAAAGCACAAAAATGCAAGTCAAAACAGTGTTCTCACAGTATTAGCTAATGGGCTGGAAAATGGAGTCCATTCGATATCATCAATTTAAAACTGGTTTGGTTTCCAGTTGCGCATTAGTGGAAGTACCAATAGTACACAAAGTCTGTGGCCTAGAAATTCAGTTGCCTTAGCGCCGCTTTTGAGGCGCTAGAGGGACTAGCGCCAGAGTTATGGCCAGTTTTAAAATTCCCTGGGGCCCTAAATCGGCGTTGCACCGGTAGCGCTGCGCCGGCACCGATGACGTCATTGGTGTGCGCAGCGTCCCGGTTGCCATGCCGACGGGCCCTAGCGCCGAAATTCAGTTGCGGCCGCCTCGCCCGTGGCAGCCGCAACTAAGACTCTGGCAACAGAGTCCAACATGTGTTTGCGCCGGCGCATTAAAGGCCCCGCGGCGGCCGGCCGCTTTCCCGCCGGCCGCCTGCCCGCAGCTCCCTCCCCGGACTTCTCCCCCCCCCCCCCCGGAACAGATGCAAGCCCGGCACTTGTCCGAGGTGCCGGGCTCATTTTTGAAGAGATTTGCGCGGGCCGCGGCCGGGTGCAGGCAGCTCCTCCTTAACGGAAGGAGGAGGCCTGTACTTCCCGAGCCTGCCACACCGCATCGGGTGCCGCAGCGCCGGAATTGCGGCGCGAAACGGCAGTTAGCGCCGATTTACCGCCGCAAAGACCCTTAAGTAGCGCCGGCAGCCGTTTGGGCGCGGCCCTGCTGAATTTTTGGCGCGCGCAGGGGGACTTAGCGCTGGCACTAACTTCCGGCGCTAAAGCCCTGGCTAAGCCAAAACCCAATTTCTAGGCCTTCATTTGTGGAATAAACTCAGAATTATACCATATTTCATGGTGTGCCCTCGATTTTGGATACATTTTAATTGAGGAAAACACAAGCTGAAGAAGAGAGCGCATTTCTTAATTGGATATATTCTGGACAAAATTGAAACTTTGTTGTATTCTGAAATCGTGTGGCTGGGCAGGTATTGACAGCACTCAACTCCTGTCACAGGCTCATATCAAGTAGTAACATGACCTAGGGTAATGTTAAGGTATATATTTGTCAAGTGGCTGACACACTTTGTCCTCGCCAACCATAACAAAAATGACAAATGCCTCCACACAAAAAACTAATTCTATGAGCAAGTGAGCTTTAGAGTCATAGGCCTAGAAATTGGGTTTTGGCTTAGCCAGGGCTTTAGCGCCGGAAGTTAGTGCCGGCGCTAAGTCCCCCTGCGCGCGCCAAAAATTCAGCAGGGCCGCGCCCAAACGGCTGCCGGCGCTACTTAAGGGTCTTTGCGGCGGTAAATCGGCGCTAACTGCCGTTTCGCGATGCAATTCCGGCGCTGCGGCACCCGATGCGGTGCGGCAGGCTCGGGAAGTACAGGCCTCCTCCTTCCGTTAAGGAGGAGCTGCCTGCACCCGGCCGCGGCCCGCGCAAATCTCTTCAAAAATGAGCCCGGCACCTCGGACAAGTGCCGGGCTTGCATCTGTTCCGGGGGGGGGGGGGGGGAGAAGTCCGGGGAGGGAGCTGCGGGCAGGCGGCCGGCGGGAAAGCGGCCGGCCGCCGCGGGGCCTTTAATGCGCCGGCGCAAACACATGTTGGACTCTGTTGCCAGAGTCTTAGTTGCGGCTGCCACGGGCGAGGCGGCCGCAACTGAATTTCGGCGCTAGGGCCCGTCGGCATGGCAACCGGGACGCTGCGCACACCAATGACGTCATCGGTGCCGGCGCAGCGCTACCGGTGCAACGCCGATTTAGGGCCCCAGGGAATTTTAAAACTGGCCATAACTCTGGCGCTAGTCCCTCTAGCGCCTCAAAAGCGGCGCAAAGGCAACTGAATTTCTAGGCCATAGAGTTTTACAGCACAGAAAGAGACCCTTCGGCCCATCGTGTCTGCGCCGCCCATCCATCCCTGTCCAGTCTAATCCCATTTTCCAGCATTTGGTCCATAGCCTTGTATGCAATGGCATTTCAAGTGCTCATCCAAATGCTTCTTGAATGTTGTGAGGGTTCCTGCCTCTACCACCCTTTCAGGCATTGAGTTCCACATTCCAACCACCCTCTGGGTGAAGAAGTTCCTCCTCAAATCCCCTCTAAATCTCCTGCCCCTTACCCTGAATCTATGCCCCCTTGTTATTGACCCCCCTACTAAGGGGAAAAGTTCCTCTTTATCTACCCTATCTATGCCCCTCATCATTTTGTACACCTCAATCAGGTCCCCCCTCAGCCTTCTTTGCTCCAAGGAAAACAACCCCAGCCTGTCCAGCCTCTCTTCATAGCTGAGGCGCTCCATCCCAGGTAACATCCTGGTGAATCTTCTCTGCACCCTCTCCAAAGCAATCACATCCTTCCTATAGTGAGGCGACCAGAACTGCACACAGTACTCCAGCTGTGGCCTCACCAGCGTTTTGTACAGCTCCATCATAACCTCCCTGCTCTTATATTCTATGCCTCGGCTAATGAAGGCAAGTATCCCATATGCCTTTTTAACCACCTTATCTACCTGTTCCGCTGCCTTCAGGGATCTATGTACATGTACACCAAGGTCCCTCTGACCCTCTGTACTTCCTAGGGTCCTACCACTCATTGTGTATTCCCTTGCCTTATTTGTCCGTCCAAAATGCATCACCTCGCACTTTTCAGGGTTAAATTCCATTTGCCACTTTTCCGCCCATCTGACCAACCCGTTTATATCGTCCTGTAGCCTGAGGCTTTCCTCCTCGCAATTTACCACCCCACCAATTTTCATGTCATCTGCAAACTTACTGATCATACCTTTTACATTCTCATCCAAATCATTTATGTAGATCACAAACAACAAGGGACCCAGCACCGATCCCTGAGGTACCCCACTGGACACAGGCTTCCAGTCACAAAAGCAACCTTCGACCATCACCCTCTGCCTCCTGCCACTCAGCCAGTTTAGGATCCAACGCGCCAAGGCACCCTGGATCCCATGGGCTCTTACCTTCTTGACCAGTCTCCTATGCGGGACTTTGTCAAAAGCTTTACTGAAGTCCATGTAAACCACATCCACAGCATTTCCCTCATCCACCCCCCTAGTCACCCCCTCGAAAAATTCAATCAGATTTGTCAGACATGATTTACCCTTGACAAAGCCATGCTGACTATCCCCGATTAATCCTTGCCTCTCCAAGTGGAGACTAATTTTGTCCCTCAGAATTTTTTCCAATAATTTCCCTACCACAGATGTTAGGCTCACTGGCCTGTAATTCCCTGGTTTATCCCTGCTACCCTTCTTGAATAATGGTACTACGTTAGCTGTTCTCCAGTCCTCTGGTACATCCCCTGTGGCCAGAGAGGTTCTGAAAATTTGTGTCAGAGCCCCTGCAATCTCCTCCTTTGCCTCCCACAGCAGCCTGGGATACATCTCGTCCGGGCCTGGGGATTTATCCACTTTTTGGCCTGCTAAAACCGCTAGCACCTCCTCCCTCTCGATGCTAATATGTTCAAGTATGTCACAGTCCCCTTGCCCGATTTCTATGTCTGCATCGTCTTTCTCCATAGTGAACACAGATGCAAAAAATTCATTTAAAACCCCGCCTACCTCATCTGGCTCTACACACAGATTGCCACTTTGGTCCCTAATGGGCCCTACCCTTTCCCTGGTTATCCTCTTGCCCTTAATATACTTATAAAACATCTTAGGATTTTCCTTTATTTTGCTCGCCAGTGTTATTTCATGGCCCCTCCTCGCCCTCCTAATTTCTTTTTTAAGTACGCCCCTGCACTTTTTATACTCCTCTAGGGCTTCTTCCGTCTTTAGTCTTTTGTAACTGCCAAAAGCCCCCCTTTTATTCGTAATGCATTTTTGTATATCCCTTGTCATCCAAGGTTCCCTTTGCTTGTTGGTCCCACCCTTGACCTTTACAGGAACATGTTGGCGTTGTACTCTCTCTATTTCCCTTCTGAAAGTCTCCCACTGTTTTGATGTGGATTTTCCTATAAGTAGCTGCTCCCAGTCCACTTTGGCCAGATCCTGCCTTATCATATTAAAATCGGCCTTCCCCCAATTTAGAACCCTTATTTCCGGGCCATCTTTGTCCTTTTCCATGACCACCTTAAATCTCACCGAATTATGGTCACTGTCGCCAAAATGCTCTCCTACTGACACTTCCATCACTTGCCCGGCTACATTCCCTAGAATTAGGTCCAGTACCGCCCCCTCTCTTGTAGGACTTTCTACATGTTGGCTCAAAAAGCTCTCCTGGATGCACTTTAAGAATTCTGCACCCTCTAAGCCTTTCACACTCTGACTATCCCAATTTATATTGGGGAAGTTGAAATCCCCCACTATTATTACCCTATTATTTTCGCACTTTTCTGAGATTTGCCTACATATCTGTTCCTCTATCTCCCCCTGACTGTTTGGGGGCCTATAGTACACTCCCAGCAAAGTGCTTGCCCCCTTTTTGTTTTTAAGTTCTACCCATATGGCCTCATTAGAGGAACCCACTAATATATCATCCCTCCTTACAGCAGTAATTGACTCCTTAATTAATATTGCAACACCCCTCCCCTTTTACACCCCCCTCTGTCTCGCCTGAAGATTCTATACCCCGGAATATTGAGCTGCCAGTCCTGACCCTCCCTCAACCATGTCTCCGTGATAGCAACAATATCGTACTCCCATGTGTTCAACAACAACTTCAGTTCATCCACCTTATTTGCAAGACTCCTTGCATTAAAATAAATGCCTTCCAGCCCTGCCATATTCTCTTTTGCCTTCACATATTTGCTCTGCCTTCCCAGCTGACTTGTTTTTCCCTCTGTATTTGGCTGTAAATCACCCCCTACTATAGCTCCACTCTGTACCCCATCCCCCTGCCAAGTTAGTTTAAACCCCCCCCAGCAGTGCTAGCAAACCTCCCCGCAAGGATATTGGTTGCCCTCTGGTTCAGGTGTAAACCATCCGACTTGTACAAGTCCCACCTTTTCCAGAAGCAGACCCAGTGATCCAGGAAACTAAAGCCCTCCCTCCTGCACCATCCCTTTAGCCACGCATTCATCTGTTCTATCTTCCTATTCCTATACTCACTAGCATGTGGCACCGGGAGTAATCCAGAGATTACAACCCTTGAGGTCCTGCTCCTTAATCCTTCACCTAGCTCCCTAAATTCTTGCTGCAGGACCTCATCCCTCTTTTTACCTATGTCATTGGTACCAATGTGGACCACGACCACTGGCTGTTCACCCTCCCCCTCCAGAATGCCCTGCAGCCGCTCAGTGACATCCTTGACCCTGGCACCAGGGAGGCAACAAACCATCCTGGATTCACGTCTACGGCCACAGAAACGCCTATCTGTTCCCTTTGGTTGCCTCATGTTAAGTTTCAGGCCTGGGCACACCTGCTTTTAGTGGTGCAGAATCCACTGGAGCTGAATTCTTTTTTTATTAACCCTGTGTTCATGCATGGCCTCATCACACAACCAGCCTATCCTTGACAGTAAATGATCAAAACCACTTTCACTTGCTGTCATGTGTGTGTGTCGATATGTGTCTTTCTGTCTTTGCCTCTATGTTTGCCTATGGTTCTTTCTTTCTTTCTTCTTCTCCCCATTTCTCTCTTGTTTCCCTTGTGAGTCTGTGGGCTCGATTTTGCCAGGCCCGAGGAGGCGGGTTTGGAGGCGAGTGTGTTGTCAAAATCGAAAACAATGGCGGCCGGGCCCGATCCCGCCTCCATCCCACCTCCGAGCAATTTTTCCACATTCGTGTTTTCAGACCCCATTTCCATCCCACCTTCAAGAGGCAGGATAGGCCATTAAGGCCCTTAACAACCACTTAATTGCCTCTATAATCCCATTTTGAGAGGCCTTTCTGATTTTTAGACATTTCCCCCATCCTACACGCCTCCTCTAGCACATGCCAGGTAATCCTGGTGGCCTCACAATTGGATTGCTTACTAACAGCTGCAGCTCCACTATTACAGAGGAGTTTTCACCAATGATCACTTGCAGGTGGCAGGACTTTGTTGTCTCAGGTCTGGGGGAACTTTTAGCAGGTATACTCATTGTTGTGGAAGTTTGGAGCCTTACACCCAGCTCCAGTGTGACCTGCTGGGAAACCCCTCTCCCCACCTTGACTGTGCGCTTCCTCAACTGAGGTATATACCAGAAGCATGACAAACATTTATTTCCTTTCCTCCTGGACATCAGATTCGGATGAAGACCAGCCACGGCAGCAGCAGACCCATGAGCAATAGCAGCACCAACAGCAGCAGCAACAACAGGAGCGCCAAGCTGCTGCTCACCCACATGAAGCTGCACAGGCCAGAAGGCGCCAGCTCACGACCACATTGCTGCCCGGGATGCAAGGGATGCACTCATGTTGGCCAGATTTGCTTAGCCTGCACAATCAAACACGTTTGCCTCACACCTTCTTAACAGACCATCAACAATGGACAAGAACCTGCGGATTCCTATTACTCTGACCACCATACTGACAATTGCAAGTTGCCCTAAGCCCTCAATGTGGAAGTCCCATTTACGAAATGACACAGGCCACAACTTCAACAGTTTGCCATCAAATCTGTTTATCATACCATGAGAAGGATGGCTGGTCAAAAAGAATACATCACAACACCCAAGTGAGTACCCTTGTGACTACTTGTGCATTATCATCCTCTTACGCATGCTCCTACCTGGTGCTTCCCCCATGGCTTCAGCAGATGTGGTGGCCCCTTGCTCACTTTCTTGCTGCTCCTATCTCGACACCTTTGGCGGGTGTCCTCTGGGGTTGCCAACTTGTGAGGGCTTGGCAACAGTCTGCTGCTCCTGCGGCTGTGCAGGGCCTGAGACGCCCATCTCAGTTGGGTGAGGACTCTGGTGGGGCTCTGACTGAGGGCTTTGCAGTGGCATGGTCGTGTGAGCGCTTGGAGAGGAGCCTCCACTTCCTTGTTGTCTGCCCCCAACATCCCTCTCATGGGTCAGCCCCACTTCAGAGCTAGCAAGTGGCTTGACAGCATCTGGCCGCATTGCAGGGGGGCCATGAGGACCCGTTTCTGCACTGGAAGTCCTACTCCAGTGGACTTCCATGAAGGTCTGGTTTGTACGCTTAATAGCTGACCATCGCTCCTCAAGAGATGTCATTCTATTCTGAACAGTGACCATGTTTTCAATACCCTGGCAACTAAGCTCCTCTATGGCCGTAGCCATCCTCTCCTTGACCGTAGCCATCCTCTCCTCTACAGTAGCCAGCCTTACTACAGAGGTAGCCATCCTTTCCACGGAGGTTGCCATCCTGTCCTCGGTGATATGTTCATGCGCCAATGCCTCCACAAAGGCTCTGCTCATGTTCGCGATGGACTCCTCCATTCGTTCCACACTCGCAGTGACCCTGGAGACAAAACCTGCCAGAGAATCCTGGACTTGTTCCTGGAGTTCCAGCACCGCTCTCCTTCTGATGGACCTGGAGGCGCAGGGTTGACATGCAGCTGAGCCTAGCTGGCAGAGTCCTGCGCCCTCCAACGAGGACTCTCCACTGCTGACCCTGTCTCCACCATCTGCTGATGCTCACTTGTGAGCTGTGATACACCAGGTGACAACGCTACTCTATCTCGCGAAGGTCCCACCGATGTGTGAGTGTCTGCTCTGATGCTGGGTGCGCTGAATTCTGCTGACGCTGTGTCTTCAGAGGTTGCAGCTTCTTCTGAGGAGTCTGGAAGCTCAGGCTGTTCCTCCTGGACAGTGGGGACGGGGGCTGTCGATGGTTCTGTGGGGGAGTAAAGGAAAGAGTTAGAGATGTGAGGTCAAGGTTACATGCACATTGAATAGTGCAGATGATCATAAGTCAATCTGTTAGAGCATCAGAATCATTATCAGTGACTCATGCAATGTCAATGAGAGAGATGTCAAACTACTCTGTCACCAGCTTGCTGTGATGCGCCTGTCTGTCCGTCCCCCATTTGGGAATCATCCTCAATCTTGACGACTTCCAGGGCCACCTCCTCCCAGGCAATGAGCTGGGCTACTGAGGGTGGCCCTCCACATGTCATGGCTCTTTCCCTCTTATTGGAGGCTCTCTTTTCCTGCAATGAGGGACACAAGTGGAGTTTGAGTGAGAATGAAGGAGTGAGTATAGAGAATCCATAGCATAGGTGCTTAGAAGGATACAAAGGACCCTCCCTGTGTGTTGTAAGTTGTTGTTGTCATTGTATCACAGCGATAGGGAGTGTGAGGGCTGCATGGTCGAATAGTTAAGTGAATGTGACCATAGAGAGAGAGGGAATGGGTAAGGGTGCAGGAATGTAAGTGTCAAGTGGGATGTGGAGGAAGAAGTTGGCAAAGCAGAGTGCTGGGGAGGAGAGGTGATGGGGATCAGATTGAGAGTGATGGGAAATCTCTTCCTGCATTGCAGCCAGATTCTGCAGCTCATCGATAAGGATTTTGTAGTGTATGTACCCGTCTACCTTTAAGAGAACTATTGTATGTAACCGTTCGCCTTTAAGAGAACTATTTTAGGTGTGGCACTACTTTGTTTGGCTTCTGTATACGGTAATACCGACGGTGACCACACCAGTATATAAGTGTTGTGCCAGGAGTTATTGGGCAGATTCGCCCTGACCTTCGAATAGTAAAGTCCTGTTTTAAGTTACTCTTGGAGTCTGTGTATTTATTAACTAAACAACCCACAGACTTTACAGTGGCGACGAGTCCGATCGTACCCTGCGGCAACAATACTTCCGAAGCAGTTAACGAGCGTCGAGAAGAGGCAACCGTCCTCGTCATTCTGCTGGGAGAAAACTCGAGTCTGCAGAGCTGGAAAGGAGGAAGAATTCAGAGACAAAGACTTCCATCAGCAACAGGCACTGACTGTCCCTTCTGCCACGGTGAGGAGTGAGCCGATCAGCACGAGAAGCAAGGCGGCCACGGTGACTGTGAGTAAGGGAAAAGTAAAAAGCATAACCGGAGGATACGGGCGGTGCACTCGACCACGGTCGAGGGGGAAAGGAGCCGGACAGAAGTCGGGCCCAGAGGCGCTGAGACGGGGGCAGCGTGGAGCAAGGAAGCCGCAGTACTAATAGGCTGGGGACGCAACGGCGTCGTGAGACAGCTAGACCGTGACCGGCAGGAAAAGCCGGGCAGCGACCGAAGCCACGAAGCGCTGCGACCGGGAGCATAGGCGCGGGAAGAGATAAACTCAGCCGCAGCCGGGGAGGGAAGCACCGGACTGCGAGACGGCTGGGAGAGGCATTTGGGAGCCGAGCGAGCGGGAGAGGCAGAGCCGACCAAGGGAGACTGCGCGAGAGCCAGTCCAGCGGCTGAAACTGTTCTCCGTCAACGGGGTGTACCCAGCGCCGGTAGAGCCGAGAGAGCGGGAGAGAGACCGAGCCCGAGCAAGGGGAACTGAGCGAGAGCCAGCCCAGCGGCTGAACCTGTTCGCCGTCAACGGGGTGTACCCAGCGCCGGTTGCCCTGCCGAGAAAAGGGAAAGCCCTGAAGCCGACGCGCAGGCTGTGAACCTGAAAGCCAGCGGCCGTCGCCTGTGGGGGAAAGTGTACCCCTCCCGCTAGGGAAGAAACGCGGGAAGCCGCCATTAGGCGGGGAAGAAGACAGAAGCGGGAAACCGCCATTGAAGTGGGCAGGGAGAGAAGATAAGCGCGGGAAACCGCCATTTTCGCGGGAAAACCGCCATCTTAGAGAAAAAAAAAATAAGTTAAAGAAATAATTCGGGGTGTTATCAGAAAGAGAGGAAGATGCCTAAGCGTGGTAACATTAACGATTTTAATGCCGAGGTAGAAGACTGGGCCACGTACGTGGAACGCATCGAGATCTATTGTGAGGCCAATAAAATAGAAGAAGATGACAAAGCTATAACCTTGCTAAACTCGATGGGCGCGAAGACATACGGGCTCTTGAAGCATCTACTATCACCAGCTAAACCGGCGGATCAGACTTTCAATGATATTGTGGCTGTTCTGAAGGATCACTTGAACCCCACACCGTTGATGTTGGCGGAACGATTCAAATTCTATGCGAGAACGCAACGGAAAGACGAAAGCAACGCAGAATACTTGGTCGAACTGCGTAGACTAGCGAAATACTGCCAGTTTGGAGGGAATCTGACAGAGGCATTGCGAGACAAGTTCGTGTGCGGGTTGGCAAAGGAAGGAACGCAAAAGTGACTACTCGAAGAGAACGACCTTACACTTGACAGGGCTGTCCTTATTGCAGCATCGCACGAAGCCGCAGCGAAGGGAACTGCGGAAATGCAGCTAAAGACAGCAGCACTAAGTGTGGATCAAATTACCTTGACAACAACAAAATGCTATCGTTGTGGGAAGACAACACGCGACCAGAATCAATGCTGGTTTAAGAACCAGGAATGTAGGAAATGTGGCAAACTGGGGCACATAGCTAAGGTATGCCGGTCAGGGAAGAAGACCAACAACCAAAGGACCAACAACCAAAGGAAGCCATCACAGGAAAAGTACAACAAGGTACACAAGGTGGCTGAGAAGAGTTCAGACGAACAGAATTCAGACTCAGACCCAAACGGCCAGGAGCTGGGTAGTCTGAGAATTCACAATGTGAGTAAGGAAGCTGACCTACAAACTATCTGGGTCATGCTAAAAATAGCTGGAATCCAAGTGAAAATGGAGTTGGACACTGGATCAGCTCTATCAGTCATAAATCGAAGGGATTACCACCGGCTATTCTCACATATACCCTTAAGAGACACCAAGTTCGTATTGCAGACATACACGGGGCATAAAGTATACCCCATGGGAAAGATAAGAGTCAAAGTGAGAGATAGGTGTAAAAAACACCCAAGAATGAACTTATACGTACTACATGAGGGAGGACCACCACTTCTAGGACGGGAGTGGATCAAGAAAATAGACATGGAATGGCACTATCTAAAAGCCATAACGAGTGAGGACTCGGTGCAGACAATCAGCTCAGATTCTGAAACGGATGACGATAAGACCAACCCAAATATGAAAGACAAGGCTGAAATGGACTTGCCGACGAAGGTTGGAAAAACAAAGGCATGCATAAAGGCTTATGCTCCAGAGAAGAACAAAGTTTCAGAGCAGAACTCCACCGAACAACGACAACCTAGTTTGACAGAAAATTCTGAGCCTGTTCAAGTTACGGACATATCCATGACGCAAGAACACCGAGCTCGGACTCAAACTTATTTCAAATTACGACAACAATTAGAACAATTGAGTTACCGTCTCGTACAAGAGATGAAAACAATGAAAAAGTTCTATGACACCGAATGGGAGAATCCGGAAAGACAACAGAAGCAGCTAGCTCAGCAGAGAGCGACCATAGAGCCATCGTGACCAATTACCGATCACATCTCCCTTATGCTGTTCAGGAGTTAGAATATTTGCAGAAAGAAGCAAATGAAGAGGAATCTTCAGGAAGCCAGGATTTTATTCCAGTTCTTCTCTATGACTCCTTACAAGCAGAGGGTGAGAAGTTGAAAGAACAGCATGAACAGGCCCAGGCTACAATTCTGGAAGGGGTTAACTCGGCAACCTCCGAAAAGCTAGTTTCAGTGGAAGCATATGAGCAACTGAAGGTTGAACATGAGCAAGAAGTCCAAAGGCTGCAGGAAATTCTTGATGAGCTCAAGGCCAAGACAGACTCATCGGTAGAAGTTCCATCCATAGATGAGAAATTAGAGGTGAAAGACAGGGCAGAACATGAAAGACAAGATGTACAAGAACTCATAAAAATATTAAAGGAAACCCAAGACAAATATGGGGCGGCAATGACCGAGATTCTACAACTTGAAGAACAGATTCAACTGGGAATCCGTTCAATGGAAGAAAAGGGAACTGTAAGAAACACAGAGACTGTAAGAATGGCCTCTGAACATGAGCTAGAGAGCATCAAGGCGCAACTTCTCCGAGCGCTGAAAGCCAAAGTACAAGAGGAAAAGAAGGTGAAAGCATTGGAGGAAAAGGTGGATGAAATGGAGAAGACTCTGACCCACAGTGTTCCCGTGGAAGAGTTAACGGTCAGCCAACTCCTTCATATGCTGAAGGACAAGACTCTACAATGGGAACAATCTGAACACGAGCTTCAATCTTCAAAGGGAAGGAGTTCGGAGCTCTCAAAAGTTATGGAAATAGCTGAGGTTGCAACACAGATTTTACAGGGATGCCAAAAGTACACTGAATCACGTCAATGTGAACAGCAGAATGTTGAAACAGCTGCTCCAGTCGAAGGATTGAATAGCCTGATCAATCAATCCCCGAGGGAAGGGGAAGTATTGAAATCACAAACGAGGTCATTAGTGAAAGATTTGCAGGAAACCCAGGAAGAGCGGGATGAATATGAACGCATGAAGAAGTCTCTTCAGGAAAGATGTCTAGGGAGGGAACAACAGTCGGCTAACGTCCAGTTGGGTAAGGAAGAAGTAGCAGGCCCTCTCGCTAGACTAGCTCAGGACGACACCGAATATTACCATGACCTGTTGAGTGATACGGAATATTACGATGACTTGGTCTGCCCAGCTTGTGATGAAAACTCCCAAAGTGCAGAAATCAGGATGAAGCACTTAAAGTCTAAGGAACATAGGGAGATGGTGGCGCTACAGCTGGCAGCGGATAAGGAAGCCCCGAGAGTCTCCAAGAAGCAGAAAAGAAAAAGACGAAGCAGAAGACGATAACCATCTAAATCATTATCACTTCTATCAGATCATGCACGTGGGCCCTACGAAGGGGGCCAAATCAGTTGGAAAGTAGGAAAAATTACCAAGGCAGTCCAGCTGTTTGTAAAAGTCAGCACTGCTGGTTCAGCAGGACGGAAGTTCAAGCTGTTAAGCCAAGGGAAAGACTATTGGATGAGTCACGCTAGAAATGTGAACCGGCTACACCACAGAGATGTTGTTCGGACCGAGTCAAGACCAGAGACTGAATCTGTGAACTGTTCCCGCAGAGACTGAATCTGTGAACTGTTTCCCGCAGAGACTATATCTGTGAATTGTTTTACATGAAGTTGATTATATGTTATGTTTAATGGGGAATAAGTATGTTGTAAGCTAAAAAGGGAGGATTGTAGTGTATGTACCCGTCTACCTTTAAGAGAACTATTGTATGTAACCGTTCACCTTTAAGAGAACTATTTTAGGTGTGGCACTACTTTGTTTGGCTTCTGTATACGGTAATACCGATGGTGACCACACCAGTATATAAGTGTTGTGCCAGGAGTTATTGGGCAGATTCGCCCTGACCTTCGAATAGTAAAGTCCTGTTTTAAGTTACTCTTGGAGTCTGTGTATTTATTAACTAAACAACCCACAGACTTTACAGATTTGACCTCCTGTGTCACTTGCAGCCACACAGCTTTAGTCTGTTGGGGTGGCTTTTTTCTCCCTGAGGAAGGGAACAGCACCTCCTTATTGGATCTTGCTCCCTCCACCAGAGCTTGGAGGGAGGGATCATCGAAGCGTGGAGCACACTTTGGCCTACTGGTGGACATAGCCTATCAATGAAGTCCTTACTGACTCATTGGGCCAGGGGTTCCCACACGTTGGAAATCAATTGCCCAATTCGGGGAAAATCGCATTTTTTCCCCACTTCTCTTCAGAGTCGGGGTCCTGACACGAATGCCACCTGACACGCCCCAGCCCACCCACAATGGCAAAATCGAGCCCTGTGTCTCTGTCTCTCTGCCTTGTGTGTGTGTGCACGTGTATTCGTCTGTGATATGTTCTCTCTCTCTCTCTGAGGTGTTCTGTGTGTTTTTTTTTCTCTATCTATCCAACTATCTGCCTTGTTTGCCTGTGGTGTGTCATTCTCTGTCTCCTTAGGTTTCTGACTCCTAAAGTAAAAGAAACTCCCCGGGAGGATCGTGGGGAGGTCCAAACTACAATCGAGGACTCAGGCTTTGATTTGGTTTTGGTTTGGAAACCCAGCAGAAATGGCTCCTGTCCTAGTTTGCATGCCTGAAAACAACATTGTACCATTCAACCGGCAAGGATACGGAGAAATGAGGAATATTTGGGGCCAGTGACCCGGGCCTTTGGCAGTAATTGGTCAAACTTGATCAAACACACCACAGTGAGTGAGGCTCAAAATGTAACAATAGTCACATTTCTTGTTGCTGGGGATACTCTTCAGGCACATTACAAAGTTACAAAGTATTTATAGCACAGAAACAGGCCATTCAGTCTAACTGATCCATGTCAGTGTTTGTGCTTCACATGAGCCTCCTCCCACCCTTCTTCATCTAACCCCATCAACATATCCTTCTATCCCTTGCTCCCTCGTGTGCTTATCTAGATTCCCCTTAAATTTATCTATGCTGTTCCCTTGCGGTAGCAAGTTCCACATTCTCACCACTCTCTGGGTAAAGAGGTTTCTCCTGAATTCCTTATTGGATTTATTAGTGACTATCTTATATTTATGGCCCCTAGTTCTGGTCTTGCCTGCAAGTGGAAACATCTTCTCCACGTCTGCCCTTTCATAATCTTAGAAACCTTTATCAGGTCACCCCTCAGTCTTCTCTTTTCTAGAGAATAGAGCCCCAGTCTGTTCAGCCTTTCCTGATAGTTATAACTATCTCAGTTCTAGTATCATTCTAGTAAATCTTTTTTGTACCTGCTCTAGTGCCTCTATATCCTTTTTATAATATGGAGACCAGAACTGTTCACAGTATTCCAAGTGTGGTCCAACCATAGTTCGATACAATTTCAACATAACTTCTCTGCTTTTCAATTCTGTCCCTATAGAAATGAACGCCAGTGCTTCGCTTGTGTATTTTATGGCCTTTTTAACCTGCGTTGCTACGTTTAGTGATTTGTGTATTTGTTACATCACAAATCAGATCTTAAGTGCATTAGTTAACCAGTTTTCAAAGCTACAATCTATTTGGCAGCAGAGGTGAGCATCTCTGCCAAAACGTCATGGCACACCCTGACCAGCTTACCTAGGTCTGGGAAGTGGGGACGAAATGGAGCGATTCCACTTGCGAGGTTGGCCACGTTGAGCACATTTTGAAAACGTCACACTCTGGTCCAAGTAAGTGCAATCTGATTATGAACAAAACGGAGTTTACAAAATGTGACCAGGAGCCATCACTGTGGAAATATTCCTTGGAATAACAACTTATCTGTCAAAATATTTTGACTCTGCTGAAAAACCAGTATGATTTATGAGGCGTTTCTGGAAAATTATACAGCATAAGTCAGTCAACAATGATATCATCCTACCCAGAATGACAGCCAGAACGGGAAGCAAAAAAATAAGCACGGTGCTTTTGATGGGAGAATCCAATACTAAAGACTGCAATTGCATTTTTCCAAGATAGAGGATAAGAGTCAGTATTTTCAGCTCCCTAAAAGGGATTAGGTTCCACTGTAAGTGCAGCAACCTGTGCTCACGGGACACATATGCAGACGCTATTTTTACAGATTGGTAAACAGAATCTTACACTTAAAAACCCATACACACCAGCCAGCATCGTTCTGATTACTGTACTAATAGGCAATTGAATTGTTGTGGGTGGAATATACTGCCAATTTTAGATTTTTTTTCTCCATTTAACTTATCTCCTACATTTCATACTCAAATCATGCAGACATTTAGCTAGTGATAGCCCAGTACAGAGTAACTGATTTATAGGTACTTTCAAAGCAAGCGTGAACGATTAACGACTGAGTAAATGGCTCACCTTCAATACAAAATCTGTTTGTTCATTTTGATTTTAAAAGATATTTTTTTTTAAACTACCAACAGAAAAGATCTCCATCAGCCATTGGGCTCAAACTTCTCAGACTTGATTTAATAACAGCACTTCCTGCAGACCTAGTAGATGCCCCTAAAGAATCTGGGTTGTAGCACTAAAGGAGATCCCTCAATAAAGTCTCAACCAGCCTATCTCCATTCTCTGGGCTGTGTTTGCCAGTCCATTTAAACATTGCATTTCATCTCAATTCCCATACAATATCCAGCAAAAAATAGTTTTCTTGTGGGAGAATAAAATGAAGTGAGGGGCGAAGCAGAACAGAATTACATATATAAGACAGTGGCTGAATAAAAATAAAGCTCTCACTCTGATGTTCCTCAATATGCTAGGGAAGATGAGGAAAGGTTACTGGGGGTGATTTTGGCCAAAGGGTGAAAACAGCCTCTAAATGGGTGCTGTGCTAATAGGACTCAACTGTTTGAAAGTCTGGATTTAGCACATAATTTTGTTTCTAATTGCTGATTACCATAATTTGAACTTGCCTGGAGGTGCTAAATCAGAAACCTGCAGGTTTAGCACTCAAGTGTTGATTAGACACAATTTTTCTGGAGCAGTATATGTGGGCTCCTCGCACCCGCTTCCACTGAAGGTGTGGAGTGCGCTGGCTGGCACACAGCAGCATGTTTCAGGATGGCACAGGGATGGAGGGAGAGAGTGCGCAGGTTCTCAGATGCGGCACTGGAGGTCCTGGTGGAGGAGGTTAAAGACAGATGCAAAGTATTCATCTGCCGCCCTTACCCGGTCTGACCTATATGTGACTTTAATCCCACACCCACGTGGTTGACTCTTAACTGCCCTCTGTAGTAACCTAGCAAACCCCTCAGTTGTATCGAACTGCTTTCAAGAAGAAGGCCCACCGCCACCTTCTCAGGGCTACTAGGGATGGGCAATTAATGCCGGTTATAATGTATTATCACATGGTTTGTCACATGGTTTGGTATGAGTATGCTCAGTTCACTCTGGCCTAATAAAGCAAGCACATGGACTGGCAACTCATCGTGTCTCTGTCCTTCATTTGTTCTACCCACATATGTTACATTTTGGTGATGAGAATGGGACCCCAAAGCCATTTTTATGGATCATGGAAGGAAACAAGCCCAGAAATTCCGATCGCAGGCCTCCCGCGGGCAGAGGGCTGCGATCTGGAAAAATATGCGCCAAGATCGGAGGGCTCCCGGGAGGTGCAGAGTTCCGATGCTGGGCCTCTCCAAACTGCCAGTGTGCAGGGCCCGCGTATCCCAGAGGCGCAAGCGGTTCGCAGCGTCCCTGGCGTCACGTGGGCCATGGGGAGCCAATCAGAGAAGGGAATCTCCCTTCATACACTTGACAGGAAGACCTGCCAAATACATGAGTAGAGATCACCCCCAAAACATAGTAAAACCTTAAATAATTTTTTTTTTAAATCACATTTTTAAAATGACTTGAAATTACATAAATTAACTATTCTAAACAAAAATTTAATTTTTTGAAAAGAATAATTAAAGTTTTTAACGGGCTAAAAATAAACTTACCTTTCTTTAAAGTATTTTTAAATGATAAATCAGTGGAAATTTTTTTTTTTTACTTTTTTTCAACTCTTATCCTGGTAAAAGCAGGCCTTACGCCTGCTTTTACCAGGCGAAATAATTTTAAGTGTTTTCTGCAGGCAGAGGGTCTCCAAAAAGTGGAACTCTCCACTCGCAGAGGCCCTTCTCCCAGGCAGCCGGAGGATCTGTCAAGAGCTTTCTTGACAGATTGGAAATGCCGGTTTCCAGCGCATGCGCAGTGCATGCCTGAAACCGGCATTTCCGATGTCCCTACGGGTGAGTACACAGCATGTACACACCCGTAGGGATCGGAATTTCTGCACCACTGGCCTAGAAATTTGGGTCTCCACAGGTGTGTACGCACGGGGTACTCACCCGAAGGCCCAACGGAAGTGCCAGTTTTTTGCATGCACTGCGCATGCGTGGGAATCCGGAACTTCCGTTCCTTTAAAGGAAGGGGTTCAGAGGTCGAATGTGTGCGTCGGAGAGGCAGCGCGTGCGCATGGAACTTACGTTTTTTTCCAGGTTTCTCCGGGAGGGTAAGTCTCCAGGAGTTACACATGTAAAAAGCAGGTGCAAGGCCTGCTTTTAACAAGGTAAATAGTGAATTAATTAAAATTAAAACATTTTTTTCACAGGTTTATTATTTTTAAATACTTTAAAGAAAGGTAAGTTTATTTTTAGCCCCGTTAGAAAATGTAATTAATTTTTTCAAAAAATGTAATTATTGTTTAAAATAGTTATTTTATGTAATTTATAGTTATTTTAAAAATGTGATTTTTAAAAAATTTATTTGAAGTTTTAGTGATGTTTTGGTGCTTATAGTATTTATAGTTTTGACAGCTCTTCCTGTCAATTTTATGAATGGGCATTTCCCTGCTACCATTGGCTCTCCATGGCCCACGTGATCCCAGGGGACGCTTCGAGCTAACTGCGCCCCTGGGATACGCAAGCACTGTGCACCGGCAGTTGGAGCAGATCGGAATACCACGCGGGCCCACAGCTCAATGGCCGGCGCGCTAGGTAAGTGCAGGTCGGAGGCCTGCACCCGCGGGAAGCCTCCGACCCGAATTTCTGGGCCAATGTATTTCGTGAACGGAAAAAAGCAATTTGTTTAACAGAGATCGGGCCAGATGTCCAGGGAATGTTGACAAACCTACTTGCGCCAGGGAAAGTGAAGGATGCGTTATTTGAAGACATTGTCGAGAAATTCAAGGACCATTTCGACCCAAAGCCATTAGGAGTAACAGAGAGCTGTAAGCTTGGTACCAGAAACCAAAAACAAAGTGAAACCATCAGAGTATATTGTATCCCTTAAGAATCTGTCTTTGCATTGTAACTTTGGCACATTTTTGGATCGTGCGTTGCGAGATAAGTTTGTGTGTGGATTGGTGGATGAGCGCACACCATCCAAGTTACTGAACACTCCGAACCTAACATTTGACATAGCATGCAAAATTGTCCTATCTATGGAGATAGCATCTAAGAATGCTAGAGAGCGCCGTCCAATTCAAGTGACGAGTGCAGCTGAGGTCTACAGTCACAAAGCCACCTCCAAACCTAAAGCTGTGAGTCTGAGTCAAAAGCATGCCGGTGAGAGCAGTTCAGTGAATTGTTATCACTGCAATCGAAATCACTCACCACGGTCCTACTGTGGTGATTATTCTTGTTTTATAAGAAGCATTGTAATTGGTTGCCTGTTTTCCTGCCTTGAGATATATGCTGTAAACTTATTGGTTAGTTGATTCCATGTGACCTGTGGTGGCCATCTTAAATTCAGTTCTCTACAGTTTGGTTGAGACTGGGTGCTTAACATGTACTGCTGGTTTTTTAAGGTTAATAAAGCCTAGCTTTTGAAAGGCAAGCTACTCTTTATTTCAATTTATTAACCTTTTGCTATAATGGAACGATATCTTCGACCGGAACGATTTAATGCTGACCCTAATTCTGCAAGAGTGGATGATCAATGGAAACATTGGTATTGTACATTTAAAAACTTTTTGGGCGTGTTGGATCAGCAATCTCTGAATAAGTTGGATATACTAATCAACTACATTGCTCCGGATGTGTATAAGTATATTTTGGACTGTGAAACTTATGAATTGGCTATTGCTATGTTGGAAAACATTTTTGTTAAACCCAAAAATGAGGTATTTGCACGTCACCTTTTATCTGCCCGTAGGCAGCAGGCGGGAGAATCCTTGGATGCTTATTTACAAGCACTCCGGCGCCTTGGTGCTAACTGTAATTATAAGGCCGTGTCTGCAGAAGAACATAAGGAAGAGTCGGTACAGGATGCATTTATTAATGGATTACTGTCTAGATCAATTCGTCAGCGGATATTAGAAAATAAGACCTTGGATCTTAAGAGTGCTTTTGAGCAAGCCTCTACATTGGATTTGGCTCAGAGGAGTTCGGATTCTTATGCTCTTTTTGATCGGCCTGCGACCGTGGTTTCGGCAGTTCCGGATGAAAGGGAGTCACATGGATTTAATAGGAGTGGTTTACCAGATTCCGAAACAGTTTCTATTTCGGCAGCTGTTGCCTCTAGGATTCAGAAGTGTTATTTTTGCGGGAACGCCCGGCACCCCCGTCTGAAGTGCCCTGCCCGGGAGGCTGTGTGTAGTAAATGCGGCAAGGGAGGTCATTATGCACGTGTTTGCAAATCGGTTGCCTCCTCTGCAACCATTCAGCCTTTAGATAGGGCGTTTATTGCATCAGTTTCTGCCGCCTTTTCCCATGGCTTAAACAAAGCTATAGTTATGGCCCAAGTTAATGGGTTAGAAGTGAAGGCCCTTATAGATACGGGCAGTACTGTGAGCTTTATAAGTCTTCAGTTTGTGAGGGAGAAGCGTTTGAAAATTTCGCCTGCTTCCTATCAGGTGTGTATGGCTCAGACGACTCTCACCTCACAAGTAGCTGGTTGTTGCCTTGTGAAATTAATTCTCCTAGGTAATACGTATACTGATATACGCCTATCCGTTCTGCCTAATCTCTGTGCGGACATTTTGATTGGTCATGATGTGCTTCAATTACATGAGTCCCTCAGTCTTTCTTTCGGAGGAACTAAGCCACCTTTGTCTATTTCTGGATTAACTTCTTTATTCATTTCTCCATTATCACTTTTTTCCAATTTGATGCTGGACTGTAAGCCAATTGCTACCAAGTCAAGAAGGTATAGCAGTCAGGATAAAGAATTTATTAATTCTGAAGTTCAACGTCTTTTATCGGAAGGAATCATTGAACCTAGTTTTTCGCCCTGGCGGGCACAGGTAGTTGTCACCACTAATGAGAGACATAAGAAGCGAATGGTGATAGACTACTCTCAAACTATTAACAGGTATACTCAATTAGATGCGTACCCCCTGCCTAAGATTGATGAGCTTATCAATAAAGTATCTCAATATAAGGTTTTTAGCACTATTGACCTAAAGAGTGCGTATCATCAGATTCCTATCGCTAAGAGGGACAAACCATATACGGCCTTTGAAGCTGGCGGAAAGCTGTACCAGTTTTGCCGAGTACCATTCGGTGTTACTAACGGTGTCGCCTGTTTTCAACGGGCAATGGATGCTTTTATAAGTGATAACTCTCTCTCTGACACCTTCTCATATTTAGATGACATCACGGTGTGTGGCAACTCAAGGGTGGAGCACGATTTTAATCTAGAAAGATTCCTTCAAGTTGCAGAAAAAGTTGGCTTAACTTTCAATAAAGAGAAGTGTATCTTTTCGACCACCGAGGTAAATTTACTGGGGTATATTATCTCGGGAAACAAGATTAAACCAAATCCAGAACGGCTGCGACCACTGATTAAGTCACCTTGCCCTACTAATTCTAAGGCCTTGCAACGAGTTGTTGGACTGTTTTCTTATTATTCTAATTGGATTGCAAACTTCTCGCAGAAGATCCGGCCCCTTATTCGGGTTACGACATATCCTCTATCATGGGAGGCCAGGATGTGTTTTGATAATCTTAAAAAGGATATCCTTGGAGCAGTTGTGCATTCTATTGATGAGCAGGTTCCCTTTGTGATTGAGACGGACGCTTCCGATTTTGCAATTGGGGCTACCCTGAACCAAAATGGAAGACCTGTGGCCTTTTTCTCACGTACTCTGAGCAATAGTGAGCAGAGACATTCATCAATAGAGAAAGAGGCGTACGCAATAGTAGAAGCACTGCGTAAATGGAAACATTATTTATCTGGGCGATATTTTACGTTAGTAACTGACCAAAAATCTGTGTCCTTCATGTTTGATGTCAAACATTTCGGAAAGATTAAGAATGATAAAATAATGAGGTGGAGGATCGAGTTGGCATGCTATCATTTTGATATAGTCTATCGTCCGGGGAAGGATAATGTTGCCGCTGATGCGATGTCGAGGGCTTATTGTTCTGTGCTTCACGGAGATACGCTTATTAATCTTCATAATGCTTTGTGCCATCCTGGTGTTACGAGGATGATACACTTCGTACGCAGTAAGAATTTGCCCTTTTCAGTTGAAGACATCAAGCGGATGATTTCGTCATGCTCTGTCTGCGCCCGGTGTAAACCGAATTTCTTTAAGCCTCAACGAGCTCATCTTATAAAGGCTACTTCTCCCTTTGAACGCCTGAGCGTGATTTTAAGGGGCCTCTTCCTTCAATGACTCAGAATCGATATATATTTACTGTTGTGGATGAGTTTTCAAGGTTCCCTTTTGCTTTTCCTTGTGCAGATGTATCAGCTGCTACAGTTATTAAATGTCTGACTCAACTTTTTGTCATCTTTGGGATGCCTGCGTATATCCATTCGGATCAGGGAAGTTCTTTTATGTCTTCCCAGTTGAAGGAATACCTCCAGAGTCGGGGAATTTCTACTAGCAGAACTACACCGTATAATCCCCAGGGTAATGGACAGTGCGAACGATACAATGGGGTGATCTGGAAGGCAGTTATGTTGGCTTTGACATCCCGGAACCTTAAGAATACACAGTGGGAAATGATACTGCCTGATGCCCTGCATTCCATTAGATCATTGCTTTCAACGGCTACTAATGTGAGCCCCCATGAAAGGCTCTTCAACTATCCACGGAGATCCTCTACGGGATATTCGGTACCTTCATGGCTTACTATGCAGGGACCTGTGTTGCTCCGACGCCATGTTAGACTGTCAAAGTATGATCCTTTAGTGGAGGAGGTGGAGCTATTGGAGGCAAATTCCCAATATGCTCATATTCGATTCCAAGATGGGAAAGAAAGTACGGTTTCAGTTAAAGACTTAGCTCCTTGTGGTGGCCAGCCCTCTCCTGAGGACATTAACAATAGCCATAATTCAGATAATGTTGATGTCGTCACAGATACTACGAACATTTCCAATCCTATTGCAGACACTTACAATTCTCTCAGTCTGCCCCCGATGGATGTTCATGACCCTCCCAGTCTACCTTCTAATGGGACTTTCAATCCGGAAACCGTTGATAATCGGGATATTGATAGCCTCCCTGCAGAAGATATTTCTGTGTCTCCTGGTGTGGGAGGGGAAGGAACTCCACCAAGGCTAAGAAGGTCGACACAAACAAGATATCCGGTCGACCGATTAAAAATGGACTTTTAAAATAATTAATAATTTAATAGTAAAATTTCAAAATTGTTGAAGGCATTATACATGTATTGCTCTAGTCATAAATAACTAATTGTAAACTGTAAAGGCTACCTAGGTTGAAGTATATTTTAAAAGGAGGGGTGAATGTGGTGATTATTCTTGTTTTATAAGAAGCATTGTAATTGGTTGCCTGTTTTCCTGCCTTGAGATATATGCTGTAAACTTATTGGTTAGTTGATTCCATGTGACCTGTGGTGGCCATCTTAAATTCAGTTCTCTGCAGTTTGGTTGAGACTGGGTGCTTAACATGTACTGCTGGTTTTTTAAGGTTAATAAAGCCTAGCTTTTGAAAGGCAAGCTACTCTTTATTTCACCTACCAATACAGAAATGTGAAGTGTTTTCATTGTCAGACTCTCACGGACAAAGACTGGTTGAGAAAGTTAAAACTTGACTGGAAAAAACATCTTCAGTGTAGATGCTTCAAAGAAACGACGCGACACAATGCTGAACAGTTATGAGGGCATCACTGGGTATGACGCTCATATCCACATCAAGTTCAATGCAAAGCCTGTCTATTGTAAGGCAAGGCAGGTCCTCTATGCAGTGAGAAGTCAGGTGGAGGAAGAGCTAGTGAAGCTGAGAGAGAATGGAGTGCTAGTAAAAACTGACAAAAGTGAATGGGCTACCCCGATTGCGGTAGTACCCAAAGCAGACAAAATTGTACGCTTGTGTGGTGACTACAAAGTTACTATCAACCAAGCAGTTGATGATGAACAGTACCTGTTACCTACATCGCAAGATTTGTCTGCAGCACTCTCTGGGTCAAAGGTTTTCTCCAACATTGACCTGTCGCATGCTTATGCTCAACTGAATGTTGACAAAGAGAGTCAACAGTATCTCACTATCAACATACACAAGGGATTGTCCTTATACACCAAGCTGCCATATGGTGTAAAGTCCACCCCCAAAATCTTCCAGGCTATGATGGATAAGCCCAAGGTTATGTACCTTTGTCTGTAAGTTGATGCAAATGGCTTGCCACCAGTGAAGGAAAAGGTTGATGCAGTCATCAATGCTCCAAAGCCACAGAATGTGCCTGTGTTAAGATCTTTCCTTGGAATGGTCCAGCACTACACACGTTTCTTACCTGATTCAGCGACCCTGTTAGCTCCATTGAATGAGCTCCTCAAGAAGGATGTTCAGTGGAAGTGGATGAAAGCGCAACAAGAAGCTTACGGAACTTGTAAGTGAAGTCTCTCTAGCGATGCTCTATTTGTGCACTACGACACAGAGTATGAGCTTAAGTTAGCATGTGATGCTTCCAGCTACGGTGTGGGAGCTGTCATAAGCCACGTATTGGATGACAGCCAAGAGAAACCAATCATGTTCGCATCGCGAACCCTCACAAAGAGCAAAAGAAAATACACGCAAATTGAAAAGGAAGCACTCGCCATAGTGTTTGGAATCAAGAAATTTCAACAGTTTCTGATCGGCAGAAAGTTTATCCTGATAACTGATCACAAACCGCTCCTAGCAATATTGGGGCCCAAATCTGCCATCCCTGCAATGGCCGCATCAAGAATGTAACGTTGGGCAGTGTTGTTGTCACAATATGACTACACGATTGAATATCGCACTTTAAAGCAAAATGCAATTGCAGATGCCTTGTCCAGGTTGCCACATGAAGACTCATGTGTTGGGAGTGAAGGTGAAATTTTCACGCTAGGTGCAATTGACAAAGTCTTGACTGTGAATGCAACTGAGATTACAGATGAGACTCAAAAGGACTCAATACTGAAAAGAGTGTCTGAAAACACCTTGATTGGATGGACTGATCAGTGTATGGACACAGAATTGAAACCACTCCATAACCGTCGTACTAATTTCTCTTATGAGCAAGGTTGTATCAAGTGGGGAATCAGAGTGGTGGTACCTACTTACTCTGAGAGATAGAATTTTGGTCGATCTTCATACTGAACATCCAGGGATTGTCAGTATGAAATCAATTACAAGAAACTTTGTTTACTGGCCTGGATTGGACAGTGATCTTGAGCGAAGTGGACTGAAGTGAAACCTATAGGTTCAAACAAGTCTGAGATAGATCTAGGATCATCTTTGAGTTCAGAACCAGAACAAACCAGCCCAAAAATTGGTTCAATACCTAAACCTTCTGTAAGGAGGTCAGGAAGGCCTCTTATTAAACTGGATTTGTAGTTCATTTAAAAGAAAAAAGCCAGGAGTTTTTGTTACGTGGTACATGTAATGCTGAGAAAAGTGGGACTGTAGGAATTAACGAATTCCTACGAATAACAGAGATCGACACAAGAGAACAATCAAACAGGCCTTTACTCAACAGAGGTGCCACAAGGACTGCCTGGGCAGTCCCATGGTTTGCGACGTGACGTCATCGCGTTTGCCCACGTTTTCCCGCGCTCTTAAAGGGGCCATGCCCCTTACATGCAAACTCTATATACAAAACACAGTAATGCCTAACACAATGGTACAGGTTTAGGCTGGTGTTAAAACATCGTTAAAGAGAATTATACACAGTTAGCCAGAGTCATTCAGTGGTTTTGCCACATGCGCCCCCCCCAGAATTCGCTTTAACGGACAAAGTCAAACGGTGAGGGGGTCTGACAAGCCTGTCAGAATGACTCCTGTACTCTCAAGGTGGAGGCTGCTGGGCGGCTGGCGGTCTGGCGGGCAGTCGCACTTGGTCTGCCATAACGACGACGGGTGGCCGACCCCGTCTCGGCGGTTGTGCTGTCTCGACGGGGCGGTCGAGGTCCAAATGTGCTGGCTTTAAGCGGTCGACCGAAATGTGGTCCGGTTTACCACCGACATCTACCGTGAAGGTTTTGTCCCCTGCTTCCAACACGCAGAAGGGACCGGTATATGGGGCCTTGAGCAGATCCCTACGTGCGTCATGGCGAATAAAAACGTATTCAGCCTTGTGAAGCTCCGTGGGAACGTGTGACCTCTGCGGCCCGTGGTACGAAGTGGGCACCGGTGCAAAACATCTGGTCACCTCTAGGTGACTAGCAAGCTGGGCAGATGTGGACCATTGCTCCGTCGATGTTGGTAGGAAGTCCCCTGGGACCCGCAGCGGCTGACCAAACACAAGCTCCGCTAATGAAGAGTGAAGGTCTTCTTTGGGGGCCGTGCGAAGGCCCAACAGGACCAACGGTAGCTTGTCTGCCCATCCAGCGTCCTAGAGGCTGGCTCTCAGGGCGGCTTTCATTGACCGGTGGAAGCGTTCACAGAGGCCATTCGCCTGTGGGTGGTAGGCTGTGGTGCGATGTAATTTGACACCGAGTCCTTGGGCCACTGCATTCCAGAGTTCGGAGGAAAACTGCGGTCCCCTGTATGATGAAATATCGGCGAGTACTCCGAAACAGGCAATCCAGGAGGAAATGAACGGTGGCCACGTCCGCCGAAGTAGTGGATGACAGGGGGAGCGCCTCTGGCCATCTGGTGGTGCGGTCAACCATGGTCAGGATGTGTGAAAAACCATGAGAGGGTGGGAGTGGTCCTACCAGGTCCACGTTGACGTGGTCAAAACGTCGCTCCGGAACTGTGAAGGCGGCCAATGGAGCTTTGATGTGGCGCTGTACCTTGGCCTTTTGGCAGACCACGCAGGTGTTGGCCCAGTTGCAGACATCTTTGTGCATGCCATGCCATACAAATTTCGCCGACATCAGTTTCTGAGAGGCCTTCATTCCAGGGTGTGACAACCCATGTATGGCGTCAAACACTTTGCGGCACCAGACGACCGGCACGACAGGGCGAGGATCCTGTACGGAGACATCACACAATAGCGTGGTACCTGCCGAATGGAACTTGACGTCGGCCAACTGGAGGCCAGTGATGGCCGTTCGGTAAGCTTGGACTTCCGGGTCTGAGGCTTGGTCCGCTGCCATGAGGGCGTAGTCGATGCCCAAATGAACCATATTGACGATCGCGCGGGAGAGGCAATCTGCTACCAGGTTGTCCTTACCGGCCACATGCCGTATATCCATGGTGAATTCGGATATGTAGGTCAGTTGATGCTGCTGTCGGGCTGACCATGGTTCGGCGGTCTTGGACATTGCAAAGGTCAGCGGCTTATGGTCCACAAAAGCGGTGAAAGGACGTCCTTCCAGAAGGAACCGAAAATGGTGGATGGCCAGAAAAAGGGCGAGCAACTCCCGGTCGAACGTGCTGTAGGCTTTCTCGTTCTGCCGTAGTTGATGGCTGAAGAATGCCAATGGCTGCCACGTCCCATTCACCCACTGCTGTTGCACGGCACTGACTGCGTAGTCCGACGCGTCGGCGGTGAGGGCGATGGTGGCTCCTGGCAGTGGGTGCGCCAGCATAGTTGCGTTGGCTAAGGCACTTTTGGTGTTGGCGAACGCTCGGGCCATGTCATCCGTCCAGTCTACTGGGTTCTTGCCAGTCTTGCCCTTGAGGGCCTCGTACAGGGGCTGCATGAGTAGTGCCGCCTTAGGCACGAAACGGTGGTAAAAGTTTACCATGTCTTTATGTTCTGCGGGTGTGGAAAGGATGTCACCGCCTCTACCTTCGAAGGTAAAGGAACCGCTTCCTCTGAAGTGATGCGATGCCCCAGGAAGTCAATTTGGTGCAGGCCAAACTGACACTTGGCCGGGTTGATAATCAGGCTGTGTTGGCTGAGGTGTTGAAAAAGGGTGCGTAGGTGACAGGTATGTTCTTCCTTAGTAGGACTGGCAATTAGAATATCATCCAGGTAGACGAAGAGGAACTTGAGGTCCCGTAGCACGGAGTCCATCAGGCGTTGGAAAGCCTGGGTGGCATTCTTTAACCCAAACGGCATCCGTAAAAACTCGAAGAGGCTGAATGGGGTGATGACTGCGGTCTTCTGGATGTCTTGTGAATGAACTGGGACCTGGTGATAGCCCCGGACGAGGTCGACTTTTGAAAACACGGTGTTCCCTGCCAAATGGGCAGAGAAATCCTGGATATGAGGGATCAGGTACCGATCAGGAGTGGTGGCGTCGTTTAGTCGTCGATAGTCGCCGCATGGCCGCCACCCGCCGCCAGGCTTCGGGACGATATGGAGGGGTGAAGACCAGGGACTATTCGACCGGCGAATAATCCCTAACCGTTCCATGGTTGCGAACTCTGCCTTTGCGACCGCCAGCTTGCCAGGTTCTAGGCGCCGGGCCCGCGCGTAGACCGGGGGGCCGTTGGTGGTGATGTGGTGTTCCACACCATGTTTCGTGGCTGTGGAGGAGAACATGGGTCTTGTCAGGTCGAGGAATTCGCTGAGCAGGCGAGCGAACTCATCAAGAGTCGGGAATGCACAGGAGATGGTGCGTGACATAGTGTTACTGCGGTAACACGGAAGAGAATTAAAAGTTGCTGCATTGATCAGCCGCCGGTTCCTAACATCGACCAGGAGGCTGTTGGCGCACAGGAAATCCGCGCCGAGGAGGGGCTGGGAAACTTTGGCCGTAACAAACTCCCAGTGAAAACGTTACCCTCCGAGGCACAACTCCACTCGCCGTCTGCCGAAGGTCTGAATTGTTCCGCCATTGGCCGCTTCAAGGGCGGGGCCATGATTCCCCGTCTGCACATCGAGGGCGGACACGGGTAAAATGCTGCACTGCGCTCTGGTGTCGCACAGAAAACGACGACCGGAGAGAGTATCAGTGATGAAGAGCAATTTTCCCGCGTTGCCGATCGCCATCGCGGCTGCGGGGTGCCCGTTAGACCCGTTCCTCGGTGGTCGCAGTGTCAGTTGTTGGTTTTTTTGGGGGAAACTGCAGGGAGGGCGGCAACGCTTAGCTTTCGCGCCAAACTGCACGTGGTAGAAACACAGCCCAGCAGGCTGATGAGCAGGGGCGGTGTCTGCGGGGGATGGGTGCCTCGTGGCGGTGCAGTACTGCCGAGTTACAGCGAAAATTTTGGAAGCCTCCGCAGCGAGTGTTGCGCAGTCTTCAGTTTCAGATCTGGCCAGGGCAGCTTGTACCTGTTCAGGCAGTTGGCTGAGGAAAATCTCGCAGAATAGGAAACATTCCCGTTCTGAGCCCAGGAGTGTGAGCATTTGGCTCACCAACTCTGAAGGCTTGGAGTCCCCGAGCCCAGGCATAGCGAGTAATCGACGGGCGCACTCCGATTTTGTGAGCCCGAAAACCTGCAGTAACCGCGCTTTGAGGGTTTCATACTTGTGCTCCGTTGGGTTTTCGAGGAGGCTGACGATCCGAGAGGCGGTAGAGCTGTCGAGTGCAGAGACCACGTAAAGATACTTGGTCTGATCCGCATCGATGTTCCTCAGGGCGAACTGGGCCTCGACCTGAATAAACCATGAGGGCGCTTGCTGCTCCCAGAACTGCAGTAGCTTTAGCGAAGCGGCATTTGCTTCCATGCTGTGCTCTTCTTTTGTGAAAACGTTCACAAAAACGGGGTCACCAATGTAGGAATTAACGAATTCCTACGAATAACGGAGATCGACACAAGAGAACAATCAAACAGGTCTTTACTCAACGGAGATGCCATGAGGACTGCCTGGGCAGTCCCGTGGTTTGCGACGTGACGTCACCGCATTTGCCCGCGTTTTACCGCGCTCTTAAAGGGGCCATGCCCCGTACATGCAAACTCTATATACAAAACACAGTAATGCCTAACACAATGGTACAGGTTTAGGCTCGTGTTAGAACATCGTTAAAGAGAACTATACACAGTTAGCCAGAGTCATTCAGTGGTTCTGCCACAGGACCATATTTTGTTGTATTTGAGAGGGGAATATGTACATTTTTTTTAAATGGGAAAGCAGTTTAATGTATTATCACATGGTTTGGTATGCATATGCTCAGTTCACTCTGGCCTATTAAAGCAAGCACATGGACTAGCAATTCATCGTGCCTCTGTCCTTGATTTGTTCTACCCACATATATTACACCGGCCTTGCCAGCAAAGCCCACGCCAGCAACACCCACATCCTAAGAATGAATTATAAAAATGCAACACTTGCTGTAGCTTAAGGAAATTAGGTCACAATGCCCATAAACTCACATAGAAACGAGGACCCTTTGTCTTTCTTACACATTACATGTAACACACCATGCTACTATGAACTGAATTGCGTCAAATTGAATTAGTGGTGAGAATGTAGAACTTACTACCACATGGAATGGTTGAGGCGAATAGCATAGATGCATTTAAGGGAAGGCTAGATAAGTACATGAGGGAGAAAGGAATATTTTTATATTATGAAGTAAGGTGGGAGGAGGCTTTTGTGGAGCATAAATACCGACATAGACCATTTGGGCCGAATGGTCTGTTTCTGTGCTGTAAATACTATGTAATCAACTCTGAAAGTGTGGGGCCTGGATGTCAAGTGAAGATGCTAGATTTTACCCACATAGGTGCAAGCTTGAGTGGCTAATCACTTAAATTCAGCAGCCATGTGACACGCCATGCTTTGTCAGCAGCAGACTTGGTGAGATGGGAACTGAGATCATATCATGTCTCACTGCGCAATCACCAAAAGGTTACAGACTGCCAACAGGGACAACCTCCGATTCTGTTTGCCACACTTTCCTCCTGTCCCGAGGACAATATAGTAGAAACTTCAAAAGTGCAAAGTTCTAATGCGAATCACAAAAAAATACAGGTGTTTTTTCAAATTAAATTTAAGGAAGGATAGTGCCTTATCATGTCCTCAGGATGTCCCAAAGCTTCTTACATCCAATTGATTACTTTTAAATTGCAGCCTCCGTTATTACATTGGCAAGTACAGCAGACAATTTCTCACAAAGCAAAGTCCCCACCAATAGGAAATCAGATGAATGACCAGTTAATATGTTTTATATTGGTGGTGTTTGGAGGAGGAATGCTGACCAGAAAATAAGAGAACTCAGCTCATTTTTTTCTAATTCTGAAGAGCATCGTGGGATCTTTTACACCCACCCAGACCACTGAAACAGGCAGATGGGACATTGTGTGAAAGACGGCAACTCCAACAATGCAGCACTCTCTCAATATTATAATGGAGCACAGCCTAAATTTTTATTTACCTTGAGGTGAAGCCCCAACCATATATCCAATTGTTACATGAGGACAGGAGTCAGAATAAATGCTACCTGTGGGAATCAATGTTATTGCAATAATTTAAGAAATAACTTGGACTTAAATAGCACCTTTCATATTCATTTCGCAACCATTTCATGGTTGTCATTTTCCAAAATTCCATAGATTCTAGAATGGTTCCCGCGGATTGGAAGGTAGCAAATGCAACCCCACTATTTAAGAAAGGAGGGAGAGAGAAAACAGGAAATTACAGACCAGATAGCCTGACATCAGTGGTAGGGAAAATGCTAGAATCTATTATTAAGGACGTGGTAACAGGGCACTTAGAAAATAATAATAGGATTGGGCAGAGTCAACATGAATTTATGAAAAGAAAATCGTGTTTGACAAATCTGTTAAGCGTTTTTTGAGGTTGTAAGTAGCAGAATACTTAAGGGGGAACCAGTGGATGTGGTGTATTTGGATTTTCAGAAGGCATTTGATAAGGTGCCACACAAGAGGTTATTAAACAAAATTAGGGCTCATGGGATTGGGGGTAATATACTAGCATGGATTGAGGATTGGTTAACGGACAGAATTCAGAGAGTAGGAATAAACGGGTCATTTTCGGGTTGGCAGGCTGTAACTAGTAGGGTACCGCAAGGATTAGTGCTTGGGCTTCAGCTATTCACAATCTACATCAATGATTTGGATGAGTTGATACAAAGCTGGGTGGGAGTATAAGTTGTGAAGAGGATGCAAGGAGGCTTCAAGGGGACATAGACAGGCTAAGTGAGTGGGCAAGAACATAGCAAATTGAACATGATGTGGAGAAATGTGAAGTTATCGACTTTGGTAGGAAAAATAGAAAAGTAGAGTATTTTTTAAATGGTGAGAGATTAGAAAATGTTGGTGTTGAGAGGGACCTGGGTGTCCTTGTACATGAATCACTGATTGTTAATATGCAGGTACAGCAAGCAATTAGGAAAGCAAATGGTATGTTGGCCTTTATTACAAGAGGATTTAAGTATAAGATTAACGATGTCTTACTGCAATTATATAAGGCCCTGGTGAGACCAGACCTGGAGTATTGTGTACAGTTTTGGTCTTCTTACCTAAGGAAGGATATACTTACCATAGAGGGAGTGCAACGAAGGTTCACCAGACTGATTCCTGGGATCAGGGAATTGTCCTATGAGGAGAGATTGAGTAGACTAGGCCTATATTCTCTAGAGTTTAGAAGAATGAGAGGTGATCTCATTGAAATATACAAAATTCTTACAGAGCTTGACAGGGTAGATGCAGGGAGGATGTTCCCCCTGGCTGGGGAGTCTAGAACCAGGGGTCACAGTCTCAGAATAAGGGGTCGGCCAGTTAGGACTGAGATGAGAAATTTCTTCACTCAGAGGGTGGCGAATCTTTGGAATTCTCTACCCCAGAGAGCTGCGGAGGCTCAGTCATTCAGTATATTGAAGACAGAGATTGATAGATTTTTGAATATTAAGGGAATCAAGGGATATGGGGATAGTGCAGGAAAGTGGAGATGAGGTAGAAAATGAGCCATGATCTTATTGAATGGCAGAGCAGGCTCGAAGGGCCAAATGGCCTACTCCTGCTCCTATTTCTTATGTTCTTATGACCTCAGTATGTCCCAAAGCCCTTCACGACTACTGAAGTACTTTTGAAGTGTTGCAATGTAGGGAAATGCAGCAAACAATTTGCACACAGCAAGGTCCCACAAACAGCAATGAGAGAAATTACCAGATAATTTACTTTCGGTGCTGTTGTTTGAGGGATAAATGTTAGTCAGCACACCGATAGAATACCCCCTGCTTTCCTTCGAAAATTGCTATGAGATCTTTTACGTCCACCTGAGAGGACAGATGGGGCCTCGGTTATCATCTCATCTCTAAGTGGCTGTACCTCAGACAGTGCAGCACTCCCTCAGTACTGCATTAAAGCGTCAGCCTAGACTATGTGTTCATGTCTTTGGAGTGGGGCTTGAGCCCACAACCTTTTGACTCAGAAGTGCGAGTACTAACTTACAGTGTTAATGCCAACTGGGTGAGATATTTGTATCCCTGCATTCGTTGCATTTCTTATATTTCAGAATATGGTACTGTGGAGGTGGGTTAAACTTTGAACATTGTCCTGATGATGGTAGTGATACAGCAATATCATGAAATGGGAAATTACCAATTTATTGAATAAATATGGCTCTGAACACCATTTAAAAAATTTGAAGATAATGGAAAACCAGTTTAACCCCAGCCTAGGTCTTATTGACCACTTAAGTGGGCACTCTTTCTTTTAGCAGAAGGGGTATTGCTTTGCAAATTCAGAGAGGGGATGTGACCCCTCATCCACTTGGTCTCAGATAAACATCTAAACCAGACTTTGAACATTCGACTTTTGCTAAATGCTAACTGTGAATATAGAAGTAGCATTTGCACGGTTTACAAGGAGAAAATTGGCTCTTAATAAAGGTTTGCATTGTGTCTTGTAGTCAATAAATTTAATGGTATTGCAAACAACTACAATCATGGAGTGCGCAGGTGCTCTTCTCCTGTGTCGACAATTGTTTGTGTTCCTCAAACAACGTTTTACAACTTAGCATTCCAAACACACGGTGCATAAAAAGATTTCATCTGAAATGGAAAGTTTCAGTATTCAATCGGACAAAATTTAGCTCTGGTTTAAATCATCCAGATGCAAAATCTGATTGTCCAAGGTTGCTGAACAAATGGATTTTAGCACTGCACTGAAATATCACCAGTTATGACAAACCTATCAATAATTTCCATATTCCATCTGGAATTAAAAATGGATAGGGGTTAGAGGGGCACAGCGTTTTAATGTTCAATACCATTCTGGCATGTCATTATCTCGTTAATTGTGCTCTGAAATCTTTTGTGATTCAGGTTACTGCTGATATTTCTGTTATGGTATTCAATCTTTTCTGAATCACATAATTACTCTTAAATGTGACTTTCAAATCCTTCTATCTTTCTCCTTAGAATAAAAAAGGATTGACCTTTCCAATCCCTGGCAAAGCACAACAAAAGGGAATTTGAAATGACAGGCACCAGCATATTTAACAAAGTTCCAATTGTCTTCGTATATTCCCAATTAGAGACATTCATTTGACTTCAAAGTACACAGTGGTTTTAACAGCCATTTCATAGGCAAGGATTTAATTCCTGCTCACAGCCAGGTTGATCCTGTAGTCTGCTGCATAGTGAATTTGCCAAGGATCTGTGGCAAATGAATGATGGGGCAATTGATTATTGCTGAATAGCAATGAAAATTTCAGCAAATGTTTATTCAGCTAGAAGAAATATGCAGCTCACTCCAGTGCTTTTAAGTCCAAGAATATTTGTACACAATTACATGAGGAAGAGAAATCGCATTGTATGCTGACCACTTTTTAATTAAGTATTTAAAGCCAATAAATATGTTCAGTGCTAGAAACTATTGTGTAACTATATCCTGACTGTTTCCAGGTTATTAACTGTATATCATTGCTCGATAACTTGGATACAATGGATCTTATTTGGTAATGCTTCATCAAATATCAACAGTGTGGATCACACTTACTGTTGTTGGGTGTAACAACTATGTACAAGAGAAGAAAGGATCCATAATTAAATAAAGCTGTTCCCCCTGCCGCCCCCAAGAAGACTGTTACAAGGGGTTCATTGCTGTTGAAATCTAATGGTTAGTGTGGTGAAACAGAGAGTCTAAGCACCAGCCCAAGACTGGTGCTTGCATCCACTCATCAGTAAATTACCAATCTCAGCCACACTGCTGTGGAGAGGCTAGGTGTCCCCAGAAAGGGGAAATGAAATGGAGAGCACGAACAAGAAGCTATATTTAAGGAACCAAGAGTAGTCGACTGAGATGTATTTGCCTAGTCTCTTGGCTATAATTGGTCAGAACCAATGGAATGGAAAGAATAGAAAAAGAAGAGGGAACTTTTTATCTTTTAAAAAGACAGGCAAATTCTCATCCCATGGTTTAGGAGCCATTTGTTGAGACTAGTGCCTTAATCACTCCGAGGTATCCGTTATTCTGCACATAATCCATGCAGGAAAGTAGGTGTTGGTAATATTCCCAACAACTCATTTCATCTTCCTTTTGCTCATCGAGGCGGGTCCGGGGCAGCCGGGGTCGATGTCGCGGTCCCAGCCAGCTGCCGACTGCAGCCCGCACTCTCCAAGTGGTTTTACGATGATTGGGCATGTTAAGCCCACCCTGTGAGGTTCCCAGCCAATTAATAGGAGGCGGGTCTGATGACGTCATTTGATGACACGTCATCAGCCGGTTTCCTTAAAGGGACCATGCCCAAGTTGATTTTGACAGTTGTGCTGTCAGTGCTCTACAGCATTGAGGTGCAACAAACACTGACAAGCACTGCACAGAGGTGCACAGCTACACCCAGACTCTCCCATAACTCCCTCCATATGTTTATGAAGGGAGTCACAGCATGCAGGGAGGTTCTCTTCCCTTCCAATGGGTAGAAGAGACCTCCCCAGGAGACCAACACAGCCTGGTTACACATTGCACAGGAGGGCAAAAGCACGAATGTCGTCAGGAGGACCTGGCTGCAGTGGCGCACACCTTTCAATTGTCTCAGTGGAAATGTTACTCCAAAGTCACACTCAACCTCATCCTGCTGTGCCACTCATTACATCCCCATCACTCTGCCTTCCCCACCCTACTCCTGCACATCCTTACTCACACCAACTTAACTTGCACCTCCACCTGTTGCGTCCGTGTATAATAAGACACAGGCTGCGGAGAACGGTACAACAGGTGTTTACTCAACGTGGCTCACACTGCAACTGATCTGTACAGATTACGACTCAGTGTTATATACAGGTGCGGTCACTGCCGGTACTGCAGTTTACATGAGCTGTAAAACATAGTTCCCCCCTTAAAGGTATATACATTACAATTCCTCCCCTTTTAGATTAACAGTACCATAACACTCATTTAACAATTAAATATCAAACTAATTACAATTAACACTTTTAACATGCAACATTAGCTGAAAATAGTCTATTTATATATTCAGTCTTTGGGGAGGCTTCCTGATCCTTTCTGGATAGCGCCTTTCCCGAGTGTCTTGCTCTTGGTGCGGAGGCGATTCTGGCCCCCTGTCGTCGGTTGGTTCATCAGCTTCCGATGCTACTGTTTCTGGGGTAGATGCGACCTGTACATCGGGTTCATCACCAGGTACGTATGGGCGAGGCATGGGGTTGACTTGTTCCTGTGACTCTAGGATCTGGTCAGCATGGCGTCTCACGATGCTCTCCCCAACGTCCACTGTGTACATTAGTGGGCCATGCTGTGTGCATATCGTTCCTGGCTGCCATTTTTCTGTTCGGTAGTCGCGGGCCAAGACTGGTTGCCCTACATTGAAGCTCCTTGTTGGCTTCTCATGATGTGCTGGAATTGCTTACTCTCAACATCTCTTCGTACGTTTGGTCTGAGCAAATCCAGGCGAGATCTTAACCTTCGGTTAAAGAACATCATGGCTGGGGCCTGGTTGGTGACTGCATGTGTCGCATTCCAGTAGGCGAACAGGAAATTGTCCACCTTGTGCTGCAGCGGAATGTTGTCATTGTACATAGCCTTTACTGCCTTCTTAAAGGTTTGTACAAACCTCTCAGCCAATCCATTTGTGGCTGGTTGATACGGGGCGGATGTGTAATGCCTTACTCCATTCTTTTTCAAGAACCTCCGGAACTCTTCGGACACAAAGGGCTGGATTTTGCTACGGGGGCGGGTTGGAGGTGGGAAACCCACATTCGGGCTTGTTGTCCCGCCTCCATGGAGATGTGGCCAACCCACTGGATTTTCCTCTGATTGACCTTGTTAAGCCCGCCCTGTGGGCTCAGCAGGCCAATTAAGGGCCACCCGGCAACAGGTGACATCAGAGATTGACATTTCATCTGTCAAAAGCTTTTGGCAGATGAAATATCAGTGTTTAACAGCTGTTTGAAGCTGTCAAGCACTGAAAAACTGCTAATTCAGCCTCAGTCCTTTCTCAGGATAACTTTAAAATCATTTTGCTGCAGAAACCAAGAAGCTGATTTTTTTTTTTAAATCGGAGCTTCTGTGGTTCTTGCAGCTGACTCCCGACACCGGAATGCAGGACTCCTGTAAAGGTAAGTAAAAGTAAGTTAAACTTATTTAAACACTTTAAACACTTGCAAAACACTTACCTTTACACTCCTGCACCCCTCACTCACCTGAACACTGGGCATCTCGACCCCTCCAAGACCTCAGACCCACGTCCCACCTCGAAAACATTTTGTGGTTTGGAGCTGTCGGGAAGCCCACAAACCATCAATAAAAATCGCGAATAGGCAAAAAACTACCTGTTAACTACCTGTTAACAGGCAGTTTAATTGCCTTTAATCCCTTCCTGCCTCTGGGAGTCGGGTTCCAGCACTTGTCGGCAACCCGACTCCTATGAAATTGACATGGAGGCGGGTTGGAGGCGGGATGGGGTCGGGACCCCCGGATCCCCGATTTTTATCGCCCGCACGCCTCCAACCCGACTCCAGGGGTTTAGGAAAATCCAGCCCAATCTGTGGTCCGTTGTCGGAGCAAATCTGTTCTGGCAAGCCATTCCTGGCAAAAATGGTCCGTAGGACTGCAATAGTTTTCTCCGTGGTGGTGGAGGACATTTTGATGACCTCAGGCCATTTCGAGTGCGCATCCACGGCTATTAAAAACATTGAGCCCATGAATGGACCAGCAAAATCAATATGCACCCGTTGCCATGGAGGTGAGGGCCACTCCCATGGGTGTAGCGGGGCCTGTGGTGGTGCATTTTGGACTTTCTGGCATCCTGAGCAGCTCTTGGTCAGGTCCTCGATTTGTTTATCGATTCCCGGCCACCACACATAAGCCCTGGCTAGGCTTTTCATTTTTACCCCTCCCAGATGACCCTCATGAAGCTCATTGAGCACTCTATCCCTTAACTTGGGTGGAATTACCACTCGGGATCCACACATCAAGGTCCCCCGGCACACTGACAGCTGTTCTCTCCTTGTCGAGAATGCTGGCAACAGTGAGTCGCCATGTGCTGGCCATCCCTTCACCGTCAAATCATATGCCCGAGACAGTGTCGGGTCATTTCGGGTTTCCTTTTCGATACAAGTGTTAGTTACCGGTAGGTATTCAACTATAGTCGAATGGAATATTTCAACAGGATCCACTGCTGGTGCTTCCTCCACAGTAGGCAGTGGCAGGTGTGATAGCCCATCAGCATTTCCATGCTGTTTCGTGCCCTTATATTCAATCTCATAGTGGTGCGCCCCTAGAAAAAGTGACCATCTTTGTAGTCGTTGCGCAGTCATCACCGGAACGCCCTTCTTCGGATTAAAAATGGAGACAAGAGGCGGGTGATCAGTCAGCAAGGTGAATTTCTGCCCGTGCAGATAGTGATTGAACTTTTTCACTCCCCACACTAGGCTGAGGGCCTCCCTGTCAATCTGGGCGTAGTTACGCTCGGCTGAGGTTAGTGATCGTGACGCAAAGGCTATTGGCCTCTCTGAGCCGTCTGAGAATTTGTGCGACAGCACCGCTCCAATGCCGTAGGGTGACGCATCACATGCCAACCGAATTGGTAATGCTGGGTTGTAATGGGCCAATACCTCTTTCGATGTGATTAGTGTTTTGCTCTTCTGGAAAGCTCATCTACATTCGTCACGCCACTTCCATGGCACCCCAGTTTGCAGTAGGGTGTTCAGTGGGTGTAGTATTGTAGACAAATTTGGCAAGAACTTATGGTAGTGTTTTACCAGCCTGAGGAACGACCTCAGTTGTGACACATTTTCCGGTGCTGGAGCCTTGACTACTGCCTCAATCTTCTCTGGGGACTTATGTAACCCCTCTTTATCGATAGCGTGGCCACAATACGAGATCTGTTTTCTAAAAAACTCGCATTTGGGGCGGTTAGCTCGGAGCCCATATTCCTGCAATCTAGTGAGCACCTGCTCCAGGTTGGCAAGGTGATCAGTCATTTTCGCCCATGACCAGGATGTCGTCCAAATAACACTGGGTCCCTGGGATCCCTTGCAGGACTTGTTCCATTGCCCTCTGCCAAATAGCCGGAGCTGATGCTACCCCGACTACCAGCCGGTTTTATTGATAGAGACCTTTATGGGTGTTGATTGTGAGGTATTTTTTTGATACTTCTTCTACCTCCATTTGCAGATACGCCTGGGCCAGATCAATCTTAGTGAAGCATTTCCCTCCAGATAGCGAGGCGAAAATATCTTCAATCCGCGGAAGTGGATATTGTACGGTATGAAGGACCGGGTTCACTGTTACCTTAAAGTCCCCACAGATGCGAACCTTCCTTGGATCCCCAGGCGTGCTGCTCAATGACTTTTTCATCACAGGGACGATGGGTGTAGCCCACTCGCTCCAGTCTACCTTGGACAGTACACCTGAATGTTCAATTTTAATCGTCGCTGTCATGCCTTTTAGTGTTCCGAGTCATTGCTGGAACACTTCTTTCGCGTCAGTTAGGATCTTTGACAGTCGCCCGGGTGTGACGTCGTCATCCTTTTTGTCAGCCACAGTCAGTGCCTGTATGGAATGCCAATCCAGTTGTATTTTCTGGATCCATTCACGTCCCAGTAATGGTGGTCCTCCATCTTGCAATACATACAGGTCTAGTTTTGGTGTTTCCTTACCGTTATATGTAACGGTCACCCTTATTTTTCCTTTGGGGTAGACTTTTTGCCCTGTGTACGTCTTCAAAATAATTTTTGTGTCTCTCAAGGGTATGTGTGAGAATAGCCGCTCGTAGTCCCATCGGTTTATGACTGTTAGGGCTGATCCTGTGTCCAATTCCATCTTTACCTGGACTCCTGCTATCTTGAGAGTGACCCAAATGGTTCGGTGATCCTCCGTTGTGATCACATTATATAGTTTCAGACAACTCTGTTCCCTGCTTTCGGAGTCGTTATCACTCTTTTGTTCGTCTGAACTATTCTCCGTTATCTTATGTACCTTCTTGTACTTTCCTTTGGTCGGTTTCTTATTGCTGGTTTTCTTTCCCAACCTGCAGACTCGTGCTATGTGTCCTACTTTTCCACACTGTCTGCACACTTTGGCCTAGAAATTCACTTTGGGCCCGCCAGCTGGCGTGCGCCCAAAAGTTAGCGCTGAGCGCGGAGCCAGTTGCGCCAGTCAGATATTCCATTTTTGCGCCCCAAGTCGGAACCGGGCGCTATTCCAGGGTGTGCCCGCCCCCGCTTGGGGCGCTGAAACTGAATTTCAGCGCTCTAGGCGCCGCTGCGCCACCCGCTGCGGAGCGGCAGGCTGCGGTACTGCAGGCCTCCTCCTTCTCTTAAGGGGGAGGTGCCTGCAACGGGGAGATCGCCGCTGGATAGTGCCGGCAAATGAGCCCGGCACCACGGAGAAGTGCCGGGTTCGCGGAAAGCAGCCGGCAATGCCGCGGGGGGGGTTGGAGGAGGCCGGGGAAGGAGGTGCGGGCAGGCTGCCGCCGAAAATGCGGCCGGCCGCACCTCCACCTTAAAGCGCCCCACTAAGGCTACAGTACGGCCCCGTTTTCTGATCGCTGTTTGCGGCCGCTGCGGAAGAGGCGGCGGCAACTAAATATGGGGGTCGGGCTGGTATCGGGGCGGAACCAGGGCACTGTGCACACCGATGATGTCATCGGTGCCGGCGCAGCGCTAACGGCTACCGCCGCCTTTACCGCTGCGCTGAATATCAGCGCAAACTCCTCCATTGGCGCAGAAGCCCTCTTTGGGCGGTAATTGGCCGCAAAGCTGGCGGCGCCTTACTGAATTTCTAGGCCTTTGTCTTTGAACCAGCAATCATTCTGGTCGTGTGTTGTTCTGCCGCAGCGATAGCACTTCTCTTTTCCATATGACATTTCGTTTGTGCCATATTCTTGTGGTCTCTGTTGTATCTCTGCAGCGCCCCATGCTGCTGCTTCATATGATACTGCAATGCTGAAAGCCCTTTCCAGCGTAAGGTCCTTTTCAGATAAAAGCCGTTTCTGGGTTCTTTCACTTTGAAGCCCACACACAAACTTGTCCCTTAAGGTATCTGCCAGTCCCGCTCCAAACTGGCAGTGTTTCGATAGTTTGCGCAGTTCTGTTAAATAATCAGCATTGCTTTCATCCTTATGCTGGTTCCGTTTGTGAAACTTGAATCTTTCTGCTATCAGCAGTGGTGTGGGGTTTAAATGTTCCTTTAGTATCGTTACTACGTCTTCAAAACTCTTTTCCATTGGCTTTGTTGGGGTTACTAGATTTCGTAATAAACCATACGTCTTTGCACCCCTTAAATTTAACAATACTGATGCTTTCTTGTCATCTGACACCCCATTTGCCTTGCAGTACACCTCTATTCGTTCGACATATGTAGTCCAATCTTCGACTTCATTGTCAAATGCGGTGATACTGCCACTCTTCGGCATTTTGTGTGTGGTTTAAAATGGCATCTCCCAATGGCTTAAAATGGCATCTCCCGTGCTTTCCTTCCTCCCCTGCTGCTGCAGACACCGCTCCCGGCGGTTCTCGTGGCAATGGCGGCGCCCTATAGGTTTTGCGCGCTTCTCCTGCACTGCTGCCAACACTGCTCTCGGCAGTCTTCGTGTCAATGGCGGCGCCTCGCGGGTTTCTGCGCATCTCTCTCTCCCTCTTTCCGATGCTGTTCGGCCCCTGAACATCGGCTGCGCCCTGTGCGCTCTGCCCTCTCTCTCTCTGCTCCCTTTGCTGTGCCGCTCGGTCGGGCTCTAGCACGCCACTGTCCGGGAAGGGTCTGCGCACTACCTGTTGCCAGCCTGTTTCGCTGGACCACCTCAACTGGAAAGCCAAGCCTGGCTCTCAACAGCCTCCCCCGCAATTCTCGAGTCTCTGCTGGATGACTGGGCGGTTGTTCATGGTCGACGCCCGAGTCTCTGGCCTTGACCTCCAATCCAGTGATCTCCAAGAACAAATCCCCGGGAGGTGATGCAGAGTTGCAGGTAGGTTCGAACCTGCCTTGTCGCCAATGTTGCATCCGTGTATAATAAGACACAGACTGTGGAGAACGGTACAACAGGTGTTTACTCAACGTGGCTCACATTGCAACTGATCTGTACAGATTACTACTCAGTGTTATATACAGGTGTGGTCACTGCCGGTACTGCAGTATACATGAGCTGTAAAACATAGTTCTGTGGCGACACGCCACCACTGGACACAATCCGCTCACGGCGGTACGGACAGTTTAAGCAGACGCCCCCAACCGGGGGCCCTTTCCTCCAGCAACTTGTTTCCCACAGGGACAGACTGCCGGGAGCACTTCCTGTCTGGGGAGTATTTAAGTCAGGCGCGGGCTCTTCCAGTTCCTGTTTTGCCATGAGGCTGAAATAAAAAGCTGTTCTGCTTAACTAGCTCTGCTCTTGACTCCCACGTTTGCCGCGGTATCTCAACACTGGTGACCCCGACGCTCAGGACGAATCCTAAGCTAGCATGGCGGCTACAAACGCAGTCATGGTTAAATTACCAGACTTTTGGGAAAACTTGGCCGAAGCCTGGTTTGTTCAAGCCGAGTCCAGATTCCGGCTGAAAGGCATCACAGGTGACACCACGAAGTACGACTACCTCGTCTCCTCGCTCACGTACGCTACCGTCCCCAAAGTTTCGGCAGCGCTGCAGGACCCACCACAGACTGGCAAGTACGAACATCTGAAGGCTGCGCTCCTTAAAAAATTTCAAACGTCCTCTTACCAGCGCCACTGCCAACTCCTTGACCTCCCCGGTCTCGGTGACGCTTCACCATCAGACCTGCTTTCCCACATGCTGTCCCTCGCGGACGACAAGCCCCCCGGCGCCCTCTTTCGCACGCTTTTCATTCGGCAGCTTCCCGCCAGCATCCGCCCGCTCATTGTGGAGTCCGGCTCCACGGACCTGAATGACATAGCAGGAAAGGCCGACCGGCTGCTCTCTGCACAGTCCGCGCGCGACGTCACGCCCGACCTCGCGGCAACGACCACGCGGTCTCCCCGGCCCACCAGGCCTGCCCGCCCACCACTCCGGGCCACTGTTACTACCACACCCATTTTGGCACTAAGGCCCAATGCTGCACGCCACCGTGTACCTTCAATTCCCCCCCCGCACCGGCCCCCGCGATGGCCGTGGGGCAAAAGGGGCCTCTACTGTACGTCACTGACGACAGAACCAACCGCCGATTTCTGTGCGACACAGGGGCCCAGCACAGCATCACCCCCGCCTCCGCCCTCGAAATCCAACGCGGCACACGAGGTATCACGCTGGCCGCTGCCAATGGCTCGGACATTCGCACATATGGCACCCGCATGGTCACGCTCGACCTCGCGGGCCGCCGCTACCGCTGGGAGTTCCTCACCGCCGAGGTCCTCTGCCCACTCATCGGCGCCGACTTCCTACGCGCCCACGGCCTCCTTGTCGACATTCCGAGGCACCGCCTCATCGACGCCAACACTATGGCCACCATCCCCGGCGCCTTTACCCCGGCCCGTTCGGCCGGCCTGACGACCTACTGCCTCGCCAGGGCCGTGGACGACTACTCGGCACTCCTAGCCGAGTTTCCCGCCCTCACCAGCCCGACCTTTTCGGCCAAAGCCGCCAAACACGGGGTGGAGCACTATATCCCCACCACCGGCCCTCCAGTTTCTGCCCACGCCCGCAGGCTCAACCCGGCCAAGCTGGAAATCGCGCGGGCCGAGTTCACCACCATGGAACAACTCGGCATCATCCGCCGCTCCAGCAGCCCCTGGGCCTCGCCCCTCCACATCGCCCCTAAGCCCGGCGGAGGCTGGCGCCGTTGTGGGGACTACCGCCGCCTTAACGACGCCACCACCCCCGACCGATACCCGATGTCTCACATCCAGGACTTCTCGGCCCGACTGGCCGGACGAACCATCTTTTCCAAAGTCGACCTGGTGCGCGGTTACCACCAAGTCCCCGTACACCCCGCGGACATCCCCAAAACGGCCGTCATCACCCCATTCAGCCTGTTCGAGTTCCTGAGGATGCCCTTCGGCCTCAAGAATGCAGCCCAGGCTTTCCAGCACCTTATGGACTCGGTCCTGCGGGACCTGAACTTCCTATTCGTTTATCTAGACGACATTCTCGTGGCCAGCTCCTCCAAACAGGAACACCTCGAACACCTTCGCGTCCTGTTCGGGCGCCTAGCCCAACACGGGCTCATCCTCAGCCCGGCGAAGTGTCAATTCGGCCTAACCGAGATCAATTTTCTCGGTCACCACATCACCCCTGCTGGGGCCGTCCCCCTGCCCAACAAGGTGCAGGCCGTCCAGCAGTTCCCCCACCCCACAACCATCAAGGGCCTCCAGGAGTTCCTCGGGATGGTGAACTTCTACAACAGGTTCATCCCCAGAGCTGCAGCCCTCATGAAGCCCCTATACGACTCCCTCCGAGGTAAATCCGGCAAGATGGCCGTAGCCTGGACCACTGACACGTCAGCTGCCTTCGATGCCACCAAAAACGCGCTCGCCGACGCCACTCTGCTCGCGCAGCCGAGGGCCGACGCCCGGGTCGCGCTCACCACCGACGCCTCCGACCACGCGGTCGGGGCCGTGTTCGAGCAGTGGGTTAATGGTGCGTGGCAGCCACTTGCCTTCTACAGCCGCCAACTGCGCCCCCGGAGGTCAAATACTCCACTTTCGACCGCGAGCTTCTCACGCTCCACCTGTCGGTCCGCCATTTCAGGTTCCTCCTGGAAGGCCGCCCCTTCACCGCGTACATGGACCACAAGCCACTCACATACGCGATGGCCAAGCACACCGAACCCTGGTCCGCTCGGCAGCAACGCCAGCTCGCGGCCGTGTCCGAGTTTACCACGGACATCCAGCACGTCTCCGGTAGAGACAACGTTGTCGCCGACTGCCTTTCCCGTCCCGCCATCTGCGCGAATCACCTCACGGTCGAATACGCGCAACTAGCAGCGGCCCAGCTCACGGACCCAGACCTCCTCTCGGCGGCTACCAGCCTGCCAGGGCTACGCCTAGCCAAGGTCGCGCACGGGCCCGAAGCCACGGCAGTTACTTGCGACATCACACTCAGCCAACCCAGGCCGGTCGTCCCTGAAACCTGGCGCCGCCGCGTCTTCGACGCGCTCCACGGGCTCTCCCACCCGGGTTCCCGCGCGTCCGTCAAACTCCTCTCCCAGCGTTTCGTCTGGCGCGGCCTCAGCAGAGATGTTCGGACTTGGGCAACCTCCTGCCTCGCCTGCCAATGGGCTAAGGTACAACGGCATACAAAAGCACCCTTTGGAGACTTCGAGGTACCCAGCCGCCATTTCGACCACGTACACGTCGACATCGTCGGGCCCCTGCCGCCATCGCAAGGCCAGACTTATCTCCTCACGATGGTTGACCGCTACACACACTGGCCTGAGGCAGTGCCGCTGACCTCCACCACCACAGCCGACATCGCCAGGGCGTTCGTTAACACCTGGGTAGCGAGGTTCGGCGTACCGGCCGACATAACCTCCGACAGAGGCGCCCAGTTCACCTCCGAACTCTGGACGGCCACAGCACGCAACCTCGGTGTGACGCTCCACCGAACCACGGCGTACCACCCGCAGGCCAACGGGCTTTGTGAACGCTTCCACCGGTCACTCAAGGCCTCACTCCGCGCCGGCCTGCAGGACAGTACCTGGACTGACCGCCTACCGTGGGTACTACTAGGCCTACGCACCGCGGTCAAAGAAGACCTCCAGTCCTCGGCAGCGGAGTTAGTCTACGGACAACCGCTGCGCGTTCCAGGCGAATTCCTTCCGGAGGCTACCACGCCTTGGTCGGCCGACCAGCAGCGGCTCAACTTTTTCTCTTCCGCTCAGCAGTTCGCTCCACTTCCGGTCAACCGACACGGCGAACTCGCACCTCACGTTCCGCCAAATTTACAGCAGGCGCGCTTCGTCTTCGTGCGACACGACGCGCACCGCGGACCCCTGCGACCCCCGTACGACGGACCGTACAAAGTACTACAAACCAGGGACAAGGTCTTCAAGCTGCGACTCGGCGACAGGGTCGAGACAGTCTCCATCGACCGGCTCAAACCAGCACACACAGAACCAGGGGAACAGATCCCCATGGCCCGGCCTCCAACTAGAGGCCGTCCCGCCAGCAAGCCAGCACATCCGGCGGCGAACCGCCAGGCCCCGCCAACTAGACCGGTGATCACGCAGAGCCGCTGTGGCAGAACCATCAGACCACCGTCACGACTCGTCCACTCCTCCTAAGCGGATTCTGGGGGGAGCTCTGTGGTGACACACCACCACTGGACACAATCCGCTCACGGCGGTACGGACAGTTTAAGCAGACGCCCCCAACCGGGGGCCCTTTCCTCCAGCAACTTGTTTCCCACAGGGACAGGCTGCCGGGAGCACTTCCTGTCTGGGGAGTATTTAAGTCAGGCGCGGGCTCTTCCAGTTCCTGTTTTGCCATGAGGCTGAAATAAAAAGCTGTTCTGTTTAACTAGCTCTTGTCTCGACTCCCACGTTTGCCGCGGTATCTCAACAGTTCCCCCCTTAAAGGTATATACATTACACCACCCATTGCTCTCTATCTACATTATCACTTCCCCATCTCAGTAGCCACCCCTCACGCTCACCCTCATCCTAGTCCAATCATACCAACTAACAGCACACAAGGATAGGCACCTGTGTGTTTTATGCAATGTTCATGTGTAAATTTTTTGTTAATGTGTTGTCAAACATTGAAATCTTTACTTTCAACACTTTGCCTTCTTGGACAGATCTGTGCTCACCTTTGGAAATGTCTTAGTGAGTTGCAGTGAATGGTGAGTCATAACGGTACACCCCCAAAGGTGATGAGTGTGAAAGGAATTGCTTGGGCATTGTAAGGATGCTTTATGGTGATGGTGTGGGGTGGTTCCAACCTGCTGCATCATGTGGCAGCCAGGGTGTGCAGTGTCAAGTGATGTAAATTTGGCCATGGTGATGCCATCGCTGGCCTCCTGGGCAGCAATGTTGTCGGGTGCTGATGCCATGTCCTGTGCAGCATCAGGTGGTTGCGGAGAAGGTTGGTAATTTTGTTGGTGATGTTGGTATGCCTGGTGATGTTGGTATTAAGGCTGATTGTGGTGAGATTCAGAGGACCAAGGTGAGATTTTTTCAAGGGCACTGATGTTGTTGGAATAGATGGCAGCTGAAGTTGAGATGACAGAAGTGATCTGTCAATGGTGAGAGAGTTTGCTCCAAGGAGGTGAAACTGGATAGAGAGTTTACTCCAAACACTTCCAAACTGCAAACAGCTCAAAAGTGTCTTCCAAGTCCTGAAGGCTCAAGCTTCTGACATTGGAAAGTGATCAGCTGTGAAATGGTAGCTTTCAGACCACTTTTGCAGCTGTCACCTATTCACAGCAATGGGGAGACATAGAGAACACGACCTACTTACCTGACGCGATCTCTGAATGACGGGAATCCTGTTAAAAAAGTGGTAAAAAAGAAATAGGCTGGCAAAATAGTAAAGAAGTGTCTAACAAGCATTTAACTATCTTAAATGCTTCCCCTGCCGCTTGGTGTTGGGTCTGTTCTAAATTCGCTGACCCAACACTTTGGAACCTTACATTGAGGCGGGTTCGGAGTGGGTTTCCAACCCGCTGTGAATCATTTCGATTTTGACAGTGAACCCGCCTCTGAACCCGCCCTCTGAGCGCCGGCAAAATCGCGGCCATTGTCTCACATGAGGTGTCGCAGCCTCCCTGCAACATGGAACTGCGGACAGTTCTCATGCTGGGAAAGAACAGAACAGGCAGAAACCTCTTTCACACCAGATTTTGTGGGGTGCTCAGGCTGTCATCTCCCGAGGCACAGGTCTTGTACAGCTGGCCACAGCCCCAAAGTAAACTTGCTGTATTTGCGAAGACCAGTAGCTAGATCTTCCTGGCCATTGGCCTCGCTGAGTCAGACAATTTATTTTGCAGTAGCTGAAGGCTCCTTGGAACTTGCAAGTCTGAAGCCAGCACCCTTAACATGTCACTAAATCCAATACAAAAGCAGCTAAAGAGACATGAAGAAGCTGCAATTCTCTCTTTTGGATCAATTTGCAGAACGCTCCCTTAGTAATCTAATTTTTACCGAATATAGGATGATACTAGGGTGACAAGGAAATTGAACCTGAGTGAATGAATCTGCTATCGTTTATGAGCACATAAAGTCTGAAGAGAGAAATGGCCTTTCAGCTCATCAAACGCATTCCATCCAGCGCTCGTTCCCTTTGTTCTATCCTGGACATCCCTCTCATATTAATTATGACTTTACATTAAATAAGTGAAACCTAGTTTAAATGAATGAAATCTGAGAGGAAAAATTGAGAGGTTTTCTTTCGAGGTAGACAATAAAAAAAGTGCATGTAAATAGAAAACAAAAATGGTCAACAGTCAGAATGACTTATAATTTTATTCAAATGAAAGGACAGCCTCTTACTAGCAACTTCCATTTGTCAATCCCCTTGAAGAGCGCTGCATTTTATAGGACCTGCTCAACAGCATTTACAGCAGTTTTCCTGTTTATTATAGGATGTTCCCATCAGCAGGTTTCTAATACATTACCTCTCGACATGGAAACCCTAAGATCTGGGAGATGCGATTCCTTCTATTCAAAATGGAGACCCAAATATTTTTGATCCCTCCTTTTCATCTCTGGATTTCTACAGCCATCAGCCCCCCCCCCCCCCCACCCCGGCCTCCATCTCTCTCTTTCCCTCCCAGTCCCCCCCACCCCACCCCACCTGCCACACACAAGCAATAACTGTGACAGGAGGAACTGAACTATTTGTTTGCTGCATCTGTAATGTTGCAATTATGGAGGGCGATCCACAGGTCAGCCATTTCTGGGATTGAGACACAACAGGGGTGGTAAAACAGAAAGGAATAGTTAAACATCTCTGAAGGCTGCAGCCGTCAAATTTATTGCAGAGACAAGACTTTCAGGGCACACTGCTCCTTTCCAGGCATGCAGAACACATTAAAGTGATAATAAATGAATAGGCTCCCCTGCTGAGGTGACTGCTGACTCTTACTACAGATAGCACCAAGAGCCTCTGAATTGGAGTCACAGCTAGCCTTGATTGAGTTAGCAAAAAAAATAGACAAGCAATAGCAGGTGGTGTTAAATTACATTTGGGAAGTGGGGGGCAGCGGGAAATGCATTTACTTGTAGGCATCAACAGTTAAGTTTTCAATTTATTGCAGGGTAGCAGCGAAAGAGCCCATGATGATTACCTATTTTATCTCATTTTCCATAGCTGATTGGAAACAGTTCTTCCCGTACTGTGCCAAAAAAGTTAGAAAGCTGCGGGCGAGCGATTCATTTCTGGTCAGATTGTTATGGTCAGTCAGTGTGAAGATCCTTCATTTTCTCAGTGAGTGCAGTGCAGTGTAAGGCAGGGAGCCAGCTTACATTGTTGTACTCAAGCAAGCACAGCGCCTGAATTCAGAACACACAATAATTCTTCGAACTGACCGATTCTGAATAGCTTATCTCAGCTTTGCAGCGAGTTGAAAAGCAAACTCGCTGCAATGATGCCGAGCCCAGACTCAGTCTCATTAGATTAACCAGCCTGATTTTGAATTCGCACTGCTCTACGTTCTGATACCATCATAACATTGATTTGATTGAGCAGTGATCAACCAGAATACTGTAAAAGGTCTCTGGAGCATGCATTCAAAATGTTACAATTTTTTGTGATTTTGCTAAACTTGTTGTTCAATAGCACACAGTTTATAGGTACATTTGTGTGCGGAATCCTAGACTGGCGTTATGTCTTATAGTTCAAAGGAGAAAGTACAGTAAGAATAAGCATGCCCACAGAAAGGGCAATGGAGTTTGTGCATCCCCGATTTTAATCGCTCCACCATTGGCGGTTGTGCCTTCAGCTGCCTAAGCCCTAAGCTCTGGAATTCCCTTCCCAAACCTCTCTGTCCCGCTATCTCTTTCTCCTCTTTTAAGATGCTCCTTAAAACCCACCTCCACCTGTCCTAATATCTCCTTACGTGGTTCGTTGTCAAATTTTGTCTGATTAGGTTCCTGTGAAGCGCCTTGAGATGTTTTATTATGTTAAAGGCGCTATATAAATGCAAGTTAGAGTCATATGGGGTGATTTTAGCTCAGGTGTGGGCTGTTGCCGTGTTATCCGAATTTTGTGTTTCCCACACGAATCTAAATGGATGTGGGAGATTGATGCAATTTTAACTCAATTGGCCAATTGATTTCCAATGTGTTGGAAGCCTTTGCAAGGGGGTTTTTCATGACTGAAAGTCCCCTCTGATGATGTTATCATTGCTGCTGCATTTAAGGTCCACAGCAAGCCTTGCTTCTTCTGCAGGCTTCCAAGTTCCTCCATTTGGTGTCAGAGGGACCTGCAGGGGAGATGACAAGCGGGAGGGCAAGAGCAGCTCCTCGCTTTGATGAGGCAGCACTTCAGGCATTGGTGGATGGGGCTAAGGCCAACAGGGAGGTCCTGTTCCGTTCATCAGGGAGGAAGAGGCCTCCCACTCAGACAAAGGCTGTGTGGATGCAAGTGGCTGAGGAGGTCAATTCCTTGGGAGTCACCCGCAGAACCTGGACACAGTGCAGGAAAAGATTTCATGACCTTCAGCGCACTGGAAAAGTGAGTATGAATTTCCCATCACCCTCAATCTGATCCCCATTGCCTTTCCTCGCCAGCACTCAGCTTCAGCAATCTCTTCCTCCACATCCCACTTGACACTGACATCCATGCACCCTTACCCATTCCCTCTCTCTCTATGCTCACATTCACATAACTATTCCACCATGCAGCCCTCACACACCCTCTCACTCTGATGCTTGGAACACAACTGATAACACACAGGGAGGGCCCTTGGTCTTGCCACCTCACTCCATCTTTGTCTCCTTCTAAATATCTATGCTATGCAATCTCTACACTCACTCCTTCATTCTCACTCAACCTCCACTTGCCTCCCTCATTGCAGGAAAAGAGAGCTCACAACAAAAGAGAGCGAGCCAGGACAGGAGGAGGGCCACCCTCAATAGCCCACCTGACCGGAGGCTGTCCTGGTCATCATTGGTTTTGAGGATGATTCGCGCATGGGGGACGGACAGACGGGTGCAACACAGCAAGCTGGTAACAGAAAAGTTTCCCATCTCTCTCTTTGACATTGCATGAGTCGCTGATAATGATTGTGAAGCTGTGACAGATGGACTTATGAGCATCTGCAAAAAACTATGTGCATGTAGCCTTTGCATCACATCTCTGACTCTTTCCTTTACTCCCCCACAGGACCATCGCAAGCATCCGTCCCCCCTAGTCAGGAAGAAGAAGCTGAGCAGCCAGACTCCTCAGAGGAAGCTGCAACCTCTGAGGGCGCAGCGTCAGCAGAATTCTGCGCACCCAGCACCAGCGCAGACAATCACACCTCGGTGGGACCTTCGGGACATAGAGTAGTGTTGTCACCTGGTGTATCACAGCTCACAAGTGAGCATCAGCAGATTGTGGAGACAGGGACAGCAGTGGAGAGTCCTAGTCAGAGGGCGCAGGACTCTGCCAGCTCGGCTCAGCAGCATGTCAACCCTCTGCCTCTGGGTCCATCCATGAGATCAGCGGTGATGGACCTCCAGGAACAGATGCAGGAGTCTCTGGCAGGTTTTGTCTCCAGGGTTGCTGCGAGTGTGGAGCGAATGGAGGAGTCCATAGCGAACATGAGCAGAGCCTTTGTGAAGTCATTGGCGCATGAACGCATCACCACGGAAAGGATGACTACCTCCGTGTTAAGGCTGGCTACCATGCAGGAGAGGATGGCTACGGTAGAGGAGAGGAGGGCTACGGCCATGGAGGAGCTTAGTCACCGGGGTATGGAAAACATGGTCATTGTTCAGAATAGAATGACCTCTCTTGAGGAGCGATGGGCATCTATTGAACAGAGAAACCAGACCTTCATGGAAGTCCTGAGTTGGACTGCCAATGCAGATACAGAGCCCCATGGCCCCCCTGATGTGCAGCAAGGTGCTCTCCAGCCACTTGCAGGCGCTGAGGGGGACCTGACCTGCTGTGTATGTACCTTTAAGAGAATAACTGGTCTCAGACTGCAGTACCGGCAGTCACCACCCCTGTATAAAAGGCGCTAGCGAGCCTCTGTTTGTTAGTTTTTCACTATTGACTTCCACCAGTAAAGACTTGTTTGTTTTCACTCCTGCTGGTCCGTGTCTCAATCATTCACGGACTTAACACTAGCGACGAGTAAGAAACGAACTTACCTGCAACTCGGCAGCACCTCAGATCACGTTGTTGAAGGTCGGAGCCAGAAGAAAGAAAAAAAAAATAGAGTCCAAAGAAACTCGGGAAACGGGCGTCGACCGTCAATCATCGGTTTGAAAACTTGCAGGAGAGACTGTCCAGAGCCAGGCTGGGTTCCTCGGTCTGTGGTTTCCCAGCTAATCGGGCTGGTGGCAGGTAGTGCTCTGATCCTTCCTGGGCTGCGGCGGGCTGAAGCTCGATCGGGTGGCTTTTCAACGGGGCCGGGCAGCGAGTCGGGAAGCAAAGAGAGAGAGAGAGGGTGGAGCACACAGGGCGCGGCCGGTGCTTCGAAGCCGGGCAGTGTTCGGACCTAAGATGAGGGAGGGAAGTGTCCCAGAGGGTCCGCTCCATGACGGGAAAATAATAAAAGAAAAAGAATCAATATTTAATGCGCAAGAAACCGTGGAAAGCAGCGCTAACAACAGCGGGAAAGAAGGCAAAACGCGGGAGTCGCCATTTTGTTAAATCGGGGAAGAAGGCAAAGCGCGGGAGGTGCCATTTTAGATTTGCAAGATGCTGAAGACTGGCTGTATCACTGCTTTTGATAATACATTAGAGGACTGGACCACGTATGTGGAAAGAGTCGAGGTATATTTCGAGGCAAACGAAATAACGGAGGGGAAAAAGGCATCGATATTGCTAAACTTAATCGGCGCTAGAACGTACGGCCTATTGCAGGACCTGATTACTCCAGCCAAACCGAAGGCGAAGAGTTTTAACGAAATTGTTGCTGTCCTACAGGAACACTTAAACCCTGCACCGCTGTTGATAGCAGAAAGATTTAAATTCCACAGGAGAACTCAGCACAAAGATGAGAGCAATGCTGAGTATCTTACGGAACTACGCAAGCTATCAAAGCACTGCCAGTTCGGAGCAGGACTGGCAGATACCCTACGGGACAAATTTGTCTGTGGACTCCTGAGTGAAGGAACACAGAAGAAGTTACTCTCAGAAAAAGAGCTGACGCTAGATAAGGCTTTCAGCGTGGCAGTATCGTATGAAGCAGCAGCCAGGGGAGCTGCAGAAATTCAACAAAAACCACAGGAATACGGCACCCACGAAATGACACGGGGATTTGCAAAATGTTATCGCTGCGGCAGAACTAATCATGACCAGAAGGACTGCTGGTCCAAAGACAAAATATGCAGACAATGCGGGAAGATTGGACACATTGCACGAGTTTGCAGGTCTGGGAAGAAGACCAGCGACAACAAAACGGCTACTAAGGAACCGTACAAGAAAGTACAAAAGATGACGGACAGTAGTTCCGAAGACCAGATGAGCGATAGTGAATCCGGAAACAGGAGACTAAGCTGTCTCAAACTTCACAATGTAATCGCAAAAGAGGATCACCGAACCATTTGGGTCACCCTCACGATAGCAGGGTCCCAAGTTAAAATGGAATTGGATACAAGATCAGCGCTAACCATCATGAATCGACGAGACTACGAGCGGCTATTTTCACACATACCCTTGAGAGAGACATCCATCGTCTTGACGACGTATACGGGGCAAAAAGTATACCCCAGAGGAAAAATAAGGGTGCCTGTCGAATACAATGGCAAGAAAATACGGAAATTGTATCTCTACATACTGCCAAATGGTGGACCACCGTTATTGGATGGGAATGGATCAGGAAGATAAACTTAGATTGGCATTCCATTCATGCAATGACGGTGGACGGTAAAAAAGATGAAGACGTCACTCCTGGACGATTGTCAACAATCTTAGCTAACGCCAAAGAGGTATTTCAACAAGAACTGGGCACGCTTAAAGGCGTAACCGCCTCGATAAAAATAGAAGAGAATGCAGTTCCCACGTTTTTCAAAGCAAGACCGGTACCATATGCAATTCGCCCAGCCGTCGAGGCAGAGCTGGAGAATCTGGAGAAGGCAGGCGTGTTGTCTAAGGTCGACTGGAGCGAGTGGGCGACACTCATCGTTCCTGTCATGAAGAAAACGTTAAGCAATAAGTCCGGAGAGCCAAGGAAGATTCGCATCTGTGGGGATTTCAAGGTGACGGTGAACCCTGTCCTTCACACAGTACAATATCCTCTTCCAAGGATAGAAGACATCTTCGCCTCACTGTCTGGAGGGAAGCGTTTTACAAAAATTGACCTAGCACAAGCATATTTGCAGATGGAGGTTGAAGAGTCCTCTGGGAAGTATCTCACGATAAACACTCACAAAGGTCTTTACCAGTATCATCGATTGGTATTCGGAGTAGCATCGGCTCCGGCGATATGGCAAAGAGCGATGGAACAAGTCCTGCAAGGGATTCCGGGGCCTCAGTGTTACTTGGACGACATCCTTGTGACAGGTGAAGATGACAGTGAACACCTTAACAACCTAGAACTGGTGCTCACTAGACTACGGGAACATGGGCTGCGAGCCAACCGCCCCAAGTGCGAATTTTTTAAGAAACAGATATCGTATTGTGGCCACGTGATTGATGAAGAGGGGTTACATAAGTCCCCTGACAAAATTGAAGCGGTTGTTAAGGCCCCAGCACCTGAAAATGTGTCGCAACTGAGGTCATTCCTCGGGTTGGTGAATTACTATCATAAGTTTTTGCCGAATTTGTCGACAATTTTGCACCCACTGAACGCCCTGCTACGAACGGGGGTAGCATGGAAATGGAGCGATGATTGTAAGCGTGCTTTTCAGAAGAGTAAGGACTTAATCACTTCAAGGGAAGTATTGGCTCACTGCAACCCAGCACTGCCAATCAGACTGGCGTGTGATGCGTCTCCCTACGGCATTGGGGCGGTACTGTCACATAAATTCCTGATGGTTTAGAGAGGCCGATAACTTTTGCGTCACGCTCGTTAACTTCTGCCGAGCGTAACTACGTCCAGATTGACAGAGAGGCCCTCAGCCGAGTGTGGGGGGTGAAGAAGTTCAATCACTATCTGAACGGTCAAAAATTTACTCTACTAACCGATCATCAACCTCTTGTCTCCATTTTCAACCCTCAGAAGGGCGTACCGATAATGACGGCACAACGGCTGCAGAGATGGTCCCTTTTCCTAGGGGCACACCAATATGACATCGAGTACAAAGGAACTAAACAGCATGGAAATGCTGATGGATTGTCACGCCTACCGTTGCCGATGGTGGAAGAAGAAGACCTTGCAGTGGATCCAATGGAGTTATTCCACTTGACCATAGTCGAATGTCTCCCTGTGACGAATGCAAACATAGAAAAGGAAACACGGAATGACCCGACACTATCACGGGTCTGTGATTTCACGGTGAAGGGATGGCCAGCACATGGCGAACCACTGCTGCCAGCATTCTCGCCGAGAAGAGAACAGCTGTCAGTGTGCAGAGGAACCTTGATGTGTGGATCCAGAGTAGTAATTCCACCTAAATTGACGGATAGAGTACTCAATGAGCTTCATGAGGGTCATGTGGGTGGGGTAAAAATGAAGAACTTGGCCAGAGCGTTTGTGTGGTGGCCGGGAATCGATAGAGAAATCGAAGAGATGACCAAGAGCTGTGCAGGATGCCAGAAGGTCCCAAACGCCCCACCACAAGCTCCTCTGCATCCATGGGAGTGGCCCTCATCTCCATGGCAATGGGTGCACATTGATTTTGCTGGTCCCTTCATGGACTCGATGTTTTTAATTGCGGTGGATGCACATTCAAAGTGGCCAGAGGTAATAAAAATGTCCTCAACCATCACGGAAAAAACTATCACAGTTTTGCGAACCATATTCGCCAGGAATGGGCTGCCTGAACAGATTTGCTCTGACAATGGACCACAGTTTGTGTCTGAAGAGTTCCGGAGGTTCTTAAAGAACAATGGCGTTAAGCATTACACATCTGCCCCATATCATCCAGCCACTAATGGATTGGTCGAGAGGTTTGTCCAAACAGCCAAGAAGGCTATCAAGGCAATGTGTAATGAAGATATACCCCTACAACACAAGGTGGACAACTTCTTGTTTGCCTACCGGAATGCGACACATGCGGTTACCAACCAAACTCCAGCCATGATGTTCTTCAATCGAAGACTACGATGCCGCTTGGATTTGGTTAAGCCAAACGTCCGATGAGATGTGGAGAACAGGCAGTTTCAGAATATGAATGAAAGGCCGACCAGGAGTTTTAAGATAGGTCAACCAGTTTTGGCCCGGGACTACCGCACTGAGAAATGGCAGCCAGGAACGATTTGTACACAGCAAGGACCTCTCATGTATACCATGGACGTTGGAGAGAGCATTGTAAGGCGCCATGCTGACCAGATTCTAGAGTCACTGGAAAACGTCAACTCCACACCACGATCTGATACACCTGGCAATGAAATCGACGTACCAATTGCACCTACCGTAGAATCGGTGATATTGGAAGTAGATGAACCAAACAACGACATTGATCTCGACTCAACATTGCCAGAAGAACCTGATACCCCAAAGAGGCGTTATCCAGACAGAATCAGGAAGCCTCCTCAAAGACTGAACTTATAATTGCTTAAACTTAACCAATGTATCTAGCAACCATAATTGTGATTGTAATTAGTTATCATTTAGTTGTTAAATGAATGTTATGTACTGTTTATCTAAAAGGGGAGGAATTGATGTGTATGTACCTTTAAGAGAATAACTGGTCTCAGACTGCAGTACCGGCAGTGACCACCCCTGTATAAAAGGCGCTAGAGAGCCTCTGTTTGTTAGTTTTTCACGATTGACTTCCACCATTAAAGACTTGTTTGTTTTCACTCCTGCTGGTCCATGTCTCAATCATTCACGGACTTAACATGACCCATGAGAGGAAGGTTGGTGGCAGACCTCAAGGAAGTGGGGGCTCCTCTCCAAGTGCCCACACTTCCATGCCACTGCAGAGCCCTCGGTCAGAGCCCCACTCCGGAGTCCACACCCAAGTGAGATAAGCGTCTCAACCCCTGCACAGCTGCAGGAGCAGCAGACTGTTGACGAGCCCTCACAGACTCGCAACCCCAGAGGACGCCCGCCAAAGGTGTCAAGACAGTAGCAGCAGGAAAGTGAGCAAGGGGCCTCCACATCTGCTGAAGCCACAGGGAAAGTACTACGTAGGAGCATGCGTAAGAGGAAAATTCTGCACAAGTAGTCACAAGGGTAGTCACTTGGGTGAAATGTGTTTATTGTAAAAATGCAATCAGTTGGTTCTTGTACATAAAAATTCTGATGGCAACTGTTGCAGTTGTGGCGTGTGTCATTTCGCAAATGGGACTTTCACATTGAGGGCTTAGGATTACTTGCACTTGTCAGTGTGCTGGTCAAATAGCTGGGAATCCACAGGGTCTTGGCCATTGTCGATGCTCAGGTAAGAAGCTGCTAAGCAAAAGTGTTTGATTGACTAGGCTAAGCAAATCTGGCCAGGATGAGTGCGTTCCTTGCATCCCGGGCAGCAATATTCTCGCGTAATGCTGCCGCTGGTTGATGGGCCTCTGCAGGATCTTCGTTTTTGCCCTCCTCCTCCTCCTCCTCATCTGAGGAGGATATGTGAGGAGCCACTTGGTCCTCAGGAATCTGTAAGCCACGACGCTGTGCCATGTTGTGAAGTACACAGCAAACCACGACAATTCTGGAGACCCTGGCTGCTGAGTACTGTAGGGCTCCACCTGATCTATCCAGGCATCTGAAGCACATCTTCAGCAAACCGATGGTTTGCTCGATAATGGATCTGGTGGAAATGTGGCTGGAGTTGTAACGCTCCTCAGCTTCGTTGGCTGGCCTCCTCAACGGCGTTATTAGCCACATCCTCAGGGGATAGCCCTTGTCTCCAAGTAGCCATCCGTTAAGTTGGTCTGGAAGACTGAATAGCAGAGGCACACTAGACTGGCGCAGTATGAAGGAGTCATGGCAACTGCCAGGGTACATGGCACTAACATGCAAAATTTCCTTCTTGTGGTCACACACCAGCTGAACGTTGAGGGAGTGGAAGCCCTTGCGGTTGACAAAAATACCTGGATTGTGATGGGGTGCCCTAAGGGCCACATGTGTGCAGTCAACAGTGCCCTGCACCCTTGGAAAGCCTGCTAGATGAGCTAATCCAACCGCTCACGCCGTGACACTTGCTCGATCCTTAGTGAAATGGATGTGATTGTGCGCGAGGGCAAAGAGGGCATCGGTTACCTGCGTGATGCAAGTGTGTGCGGCCACCTGGGAGATGCCGCTGAAGTCTGCTGCTGATCCCTGGAATGAGCCTGAGGCAAAAAAGTTGAGTGCGGTAGTGACTTTGATGGCCACTGGTAATGGTAGTCCACCTGGTCCTCTGGGCAGCAGGTCTTGCAGTAGCATTGCGCAGATGTCAGTCATTACCTGTCGCGAAAGTCGGAGCCGCCTTTGGCACTGCTGCTCAGACATGTTGAGGTAGCTGACCCTGCGTCTGTAGACCTTGTTTGGGGGGTATCTCCTGCGACGACGGGCATCCATGCGCTGGCCCCTTCTGGCTTGTGCAGCTTCAGGTGGGTGAGCAGCAGCCTGGCGCTCCTGCTGCTGCTGCTGTTGCTGGTGCTGCTGTTGTTCATGGTTCTGCTGGTGCCACGGCTGGTGCTCGAGCTCCTCTAATGCCCAGATGGGAAGGAAATAAATGGCTCCCATGCTTCTGGTATATGTCTCTGTTGAGGAAGCGCTGAGTAAAGGTGGCGAGAGGGGTTTCCCAGGAGGTCACAATGGAGATGGGTGTGAGGCTCCAACCTTCCACAGGTGTGGTAAAGCCTTGTAAAAGTTGCTCCAGACCTGAGACCATGAAGTCCTGCCACCTGCAAATCATGGCTGATCAAATCTCAACTTTAATGGTTGACCTGCAGTTGAAAGTCACCAATGCAATCGTGCTCCCGCCAGGTTTCACATTCGTGATTCCCACCAGGTGTGTTTTACGTGGGAAAAGGGTTAAAGTTGCAAGGGCCTGTTAAAATAGGATTATAGAGGTCATTTAGTGGTAATTAAGGGCCTTAAAGACCAGTCCCAACTGTTGGATGCGGGACGGAGTCGGGACCATCAGACACGCCTGAGTTAAAATTGCTCGGAGTGGGGAACCAGGCAGTGGGGGGGGGGGGGGGGGTCCCGCCCGCCATTTTTTGCGATTTTAACACCCCGCCTGCCTAAAAGCCCGCCTCACGGCCGAAAGAAAATCGAGGGCTCGAATTTCACAGGGCCGTGGAGGCGGGAATGGAGGCAGGTGGGGTGTTAATATTGCAAAAAGTGGCAGGCGGGCCCAACCCCGCCTCCATCCCGCCTCCAAGCAATTTTCAAGCAATTTTCAAGAAATCATGTTTACTGCTCTCGTCTCCGTCCCGCCTCCAAGAGGTGGGATAGGCCCTTAAGGCCCTTATCAAGCACTAAATTACCTCTAATATCCCATTTTGAAAGGCCATTGTGATTTTAACCCTTTTCCAACGTGAAGCACACCTGCTCTGAGACACAACAGTGAAACCTGGCGGGAGCACAATTGGATTGCTGACTATTAGCTGCAACTCCACCATTAAATAGGATATTTGATCAGCCATCATTTGCAGGTGGCAGGACTTTGTTGTCTCAGGTCTGGGGGAGTAGGGGTTGATGGAAATAAACAGACTGCGAGACTTTCATAGCAGCAAAGAAAAACGCGTGTTAGCTTTATTAACTCTCCGCATGGACTGAGGGACTCGGCCTCGTCGCAGGGCTATGATGTCATCACACAATCGACGACTCTTAAAGGGACCCTGCCCCGATAACCCAACCAAGTTCCGTACATAACGTGGAGCGATAACAACATTGGCTATACATAGTGAATTGTGTTACTGTCCCTATGTGGTCTCCACCACATACGTCCCCCGGAATTCACTAGAACTGGCATTGTCAGTCATTGAGGGGCCCGGATCACACGGCCGAAATGGCTCCTTAAGTCCGGGGCGGGGATCGGTGGGGGTTGCAGGAGGGTCCCCGGGCGCTCGGTGGCGGACTGAGGGTGCAGAAGCCGGAGGTCGGCCCCGCCGCGGGGGCTGAGCCAACCCAACGGATCGGTCCAGATCCAGGTGGGCCAGCTTAAGACGGTCCACGGAAATGTAGTCAAGCTTACCGCCGACATCCACCATGAAGGCCTTGTCCCTGGCTTCCAGGACGCGGAATGGTCCGTCGTAGGGTGGGTGAAGAGGTCTCCGGTGGGCGTCGTGGTGGACGAAAACATACTCCGCTGCACGAAGGTCGGGCGGAACGTGGGACTGAGGGAGGCCGTTGTCCAGGAGGGCGGACCGCTGACGGGCTGCGGACCAAGGGTCCGTGGCGTTGGGGATGAAATCCCCGGGAACCCGCAGCGGCTGCCCGTAGACGAGCTCGGCGGACGAGGACTGGAGGTCCTCCTTGGGGGCGGTCCTGAGTCCCAGCATGACCCACGGGAGTCTGTCGATCCAACTGTCGTCCCGGAGGCTGGCCCGGAGCGCGGCCGTCATGGAGCGATGAAACCGTTCGCACAGCCCGTTAGCCTGAGGGTGATATGCGGTGGTGCAGTGGAGTCTCAACCTGAGGCCTTGGGCGACAGTGTTCCAGAGCTCCGACGTGAACTGGGGCCCCCGGTCGGAGGAGACGTCAGATGGGGCGCCGAACCGGGCGACCCAAGTGTTGATGAATGCCCGAACCACATCGGCAGACGTTGTTGATGACAGCGGGACGGCTTCCAGCCATCGGGTGGTTCTGTCGACCATCGTGAAGAGGTGGGTGAACCCACGGGAGGGCGGCAGGAGCCCCACCAGGTCCACGTTAACATGGTCGAACCGCCTCTCGGGCACCGCGAAAGGCGCCAATGGGGCCTTAGCATGGCGATGCACTTTCGAGTGCTGGCATACCACACAGGTATTGGCCCAGTCGCGAACATCCTTCTTGAACCCATGCCAGATGAACTTAGCCGCCACCAGCTTCTGTGACGGCTTCCTGCCCAGGTGGGAAAGGCTATGGACGGCGTCGAAAACCTGCCATCTCCACCCGTCGGGCTCGACGGGGCGTGGCTGCACAGTGGAGACGTCGCACAGGAGCGTGGTACCGGCATCGTCAAACGCGACGTCCGCTAACTGAAGGCCCGTGACAGCCGTCCTGTAGGCCTGGACGTCCGGGTCGGAGGCCTGGTCGGCCGCCATGCGGGTGTAGTCGATGCCGAGGTGTACGGCACTGGCGACGGCCCGGGAGAGACAGTCGGCGACAGGGTTGTTTTTCCCAACCACATGCTGGATGTCCGTCGTGAAGTCGGAGACGAAGGAAAGCTGGCGCTGCTGATGGACCGACCACGGCTTGGAAACTTTGGCCATGGCGAAGGTCAACGGCTTGTGGTCCACGAACGCTGTGAACGGGCGGGCCTCCAGCAGGAAACGGAAGTGTCGGACGGCGAGGTAGAGGCCGAGAAGCTCGCGATCGAAGGTGCTGTACTTCCGTTCGTTGGGGCGGAGCTGCCGGCTGAAGAAGGCGAGCGGCTGCCAGGTGCCGTTGACCCACTGTTCATGGACGGCGCCGACAGCATAGTCTGAAGCGTCAGTGGTGAGAGCGATCAGCGCATCAGGCAACAGATGCGCCAGCATGGTCACGTTAGCCAGGGCCCTTTTCGTGTCCATGAAAGAATTGGCCATCTCCTCGGACCAGTCGACGGCGAGCTTGGCGGGCTTGCCTTTGAGGGCCTCGTAAAGGGGGCGCATAAGCTGGGCTGCCCGGGGAACGAAGCGATGATATAAGTTCACCATGCCCAAAAACTCCTGCAGGGCCCTCACGGTGAGGGGTCGCGGAAAATCCTTCACGGCCTCCACTTTCGACGGCAGTGGCACCGCCCCGTCCTTCGTGATGCGGTGCCTGAGAAAGTCGATCGAGGACAGCCCGAACTGGCACTTGGCCGGATTGACGATTAGGCCGTGCTGGCTGAGGCGTTCGAAGAGAGCCCGGTGGTGGGACACATGCTCCGTCCTGGAGGCGCTGGCGATGAGAATGTCATCCAGGTAGATGAACAGGATTGGCAGGTCCCGTAACACGGTATCCATTAGGCGTTGAAAAGCCTGAACAGCGTTTTTGAGACCGAATGGCATGCGGAGGAATTCGAACAGCCTGAACGGGGTGATCACCACGGTTTTCGGGACGTCCTGCGGCCGAACGGGGACCTGGTGGTAACCCCGAATGAGGTCCACTTTAGAGAAAACAACTTTCCCGGCCAGGCGGGCGGAAAAGTCCTGGATGTGTGGAATCGGGTAGCGGTTGGGGGTCGTAGTGTCGTTGAGGCACCGGTAATCGCTGCACAGGCGCCAACCACCACCTGGTTTTGGTGCGATGTGGAGGGGCAAGGCCCACGGACTGTTCGACCGGCGAATGATGCCGAGGTGCTCCATCGTGTCAAACTCAGCTTTAACAATGGTGAGTTTCCCCGGGTCGAGGCGCCAAGTGCGGGCGTAGACAGGCGGACCGGTGGTCAGGATGTGGTGTTCTACCCCGTGCTTGGTGGCGGCGGACGAGAAATTGGGCTTCGTGAGGTCCGGGAACCCGGCGAGGAGGCGGGAAAACTCGGAGGAGGCCGAGAGTGCGCTGGACAACTTCGTCGTGCTGGAACCACTGAGCGAACACGGGCACGAACTGAAAGTCTCAGCGTTGACGAGACGTCGGTTCTTGACGTCCACCAAAAGGCCATTGGCGCAGAGGAAGTCAGCGCCGAGAAGGGGGGTGGACACTTTCGCTGTAAAAAAGTCCCAAGCGAAACGCTGCCCGCCAAATCACAGCGCCACGCTCCGTTTCCCGAAAGTTCGGATGGAACTGCCGTTGGCGGCTTCGAGGGCGGGGCCGTGGTTCCCCCCCTGTATGTCTACGGTTGACGCGGGCAGGACGCTCACCTGGGCACCCGTGTCGCAGAGGAAACGACGTCCAGTGTCAGTGTCCGTAATGAATAACAGACTACCTGAACGGCCGACAGCCATGGCAGCTAATGAGTGGGCCTTCGCGTTTCCCGACACGGTAAAGCTGCACGGGGGCCGACACTTCTTAGCGTTTAGGCCGAACTGCGCGTGGTAGAAGCACATGCTTGGGGGCTGCCGCCGTTGGGCTGTGGTGGTGGGGGCAGAGCCCCGCATGGCCGCGCAGTACTGTTGCCCGGCGGAGAAAAATTTGTCGGCCTCCTTGGCCAGGGCGCGGAAATCACTAATATGAGATTTGGCTAAAGCCGACCGTACCTGCCCTGGCAGCTGTTGTAGGAACAGTTCTCTGAAGAGGAAGCACGGCTTGTGCTTGCCCAGGAGGGTTAACATGTGGTCCATCAGTTCTGAGGGCTTGGAGTCGCCAAGCCCGGGTAGAGAGAGAAGCTGGCGTGCGCGCTCGGGTTCAGTTAGTCCAAAAGTCACTTTGAGGTGTGTTCTCAGCGTCGCAAATTTGTGGTGCTCCAGGGGGTCCTCGAGCAGGCTCACGACTCTGGCAGCAGTGGAGCTGCCGAGAGCAGAGACGATGTAGTAGTACATCGTGTCGGCCGCGGTGATGTCCCGGAGAGCGAACTGAGCCTCGGCCTGGGTGAACCAAGCGGCAGCCTGCCGTTCCCAAAACTCCGGTAATGTGAGAGAAATGGCGTTCGTCGCCACCTCAGATAAAGTCTTTGGAAACGTCCAAAAGAGAAACGGGGTCACCAATGTAGGGGTCACTGGAAATAAACAGACTGCGAGACTTTCATAGCAGCAAAGAAAAACGCGTGTTAGCTTTATTAGCTCTCCGCATGGACTGAGGGACTCGGCCTCGTCGTAGGGCTATGACGTCATCACACAATCGACGACTCTTAAAGGGACCCTGCCCCGATAACCCAACCAAGTTCCGTACATAAAATGGAGCGATAACAACATTGGCTATACATAGTGAATTGTGTTACTGTCCCTATGTGGTCTCCGCCACAGGGGAACTTTTAGAAGGCATAACCACAGCTGTGGAAGTTTGGAGCCTGACACCCATCTCCAGTGTGACCTCCTGGGAAACCCCTCTCACCACCTTCACTAAGTGCTTCCTCGACTGAGGCATATACCAAGTAATCCTAAGCCCTCAATGTGGAAGTCCCATTAGCGAAATGACACACGCCACAACTGCAGCAGTAGCCATCAGATTTTTTATTTACAGTAACCATCTGATGGCCTTTTAACATTAAACATCAAATCTCACCCAAGTGACTACCCTTGTGACTATTTGTGCAGTATCTTTCTTTTATGTGTGCTCCTACGTGGTGCTTCCCCTGTGGCTTCAGCAGATGTGGAGGCCCCTTGCTCACTTTCTTGCTGCTCCTGACTCGACACCTTTGGCGGGCATCCTCTGGGGTTGCGAACCTGTGAGGGCTCGCCAACAGTCTGCTGCTCCTGCGGCTGTGCAGGGTTTGAGATGCCGATCTCACTTGGGTGTGGACTCTGGTGGGGCTCTGACCGAGGGCTCTGCAGTGGCATGGAAGTGTGAGCGCTTGGAGAGGAGCCCCCACTTCCTTGAAGTCTGCCACCAACTTCCCTCTCATGGGTCAGGTCCCCCTCAGCGCTTGCAAGTGGCTTGAGAGCACCTTGCTGCACATCAGGGGGCCATGGGGACCCGTATCTGCACTGGCAGTCCTACTCAGAAGGACTTCCATGAAGGTCTGGATTCTCTGTTCAATAGGTGACCATCGCTCCTCAAGAGATGTCATTCTATTCAGAACACTCACCATGTTTTCTGCACTCTGGCGACTTATCACCTCCATGGAGGTTGCCATCCTTTCCATGGTGATGCGTTCATGCGTCAATGACTCCACAAAGGCTCTGCTCATGTTCGTTATGGACTCCTCCTTCGCTCCACACTCGCTGTGACCCTGGAGACAAAACCTGCCAGAGACTCCTGCATCTGTTCCTGGAGTTCCAGCACCGCTGATCTTGTGGATGGACCCAGAGGCAGTGGGTCGACATGCAACTGAGCCGAGCTGGCAGAGTCCTGCGCCCTCTGACTAGGACTCTCCACTGCTGTTCCTGTCTCCACCATCTGCTGATGCTCACTTGTGAGCTGTGATACACCAGGTGACAACACTACTCTATGTCCCGAAGGTCCCATCGAGGTGTGAGTGTCTGCACTGGTGCTTGGTGCGCTGAATTCCGCTGACGCTGCGCCCTCAGAGGTTGTAGCTTCCTCTGATGAGTCTGGATGCTCAGGCTCTTCCTCCTGGCTAGTGGGGATGGGTGCTGTCGATGGTCCTGTCGGGGAGTAAAGGAAAGAGTCAGAGATGTGATGCCAAGGTTACATGCACATTGCATATTGCAGATGATCATAAGTCCATCTGTTAAAGCTTCAGAATCGTTATCAGCAACTCATGCAATGTCAATGAGAGAGATGGAAATCTATTCTGTCACCAGCTTGCTGTGATGCACCCATCTGTCCGTCCCCCACTTGCACATCGTTCTCCACTCCCACGATCTCCAGGACCGCATCCTCCCAGGGGGTGAGCTGGGTTACTGAGGGTGGCCCTCCTCCTGTCCTCACTCTTTCCCTCTTATTGTGAGCTCTCTTTTCCTGCAATGAGGGAAACAAGTGGAGTTTGAGTGAGAATGAAGGAGTGAGTGTAGAGAATCCATAGCATAGATGCTTAGAAGGAGACAAAGATGGAGTGAGGTGGCATGACCAACGGCCCTCCCTGTGTGTTGTAAGTTCTTTTCATAGCATCACAGTGATAGGGAGTGTGAGGGCGGCATAGTCGAATAGTTAGGTGAATGTGACCATAGAGAGAGAGGGAATGGGTAAGGGTGCATGGATGTCAGTGTCAAGTGGGATGTGGAGGAAGAGATTGCTAAAGCTGAGTGCTGGTGAGGAGAGGCAATGGGGATCAGATTGAGGGTGATGGGAAAGTCATACTCACTTTTCCAGTGCGCAGAAGGTCATGAAACCTCTTGCTGCACTGAAGCCAGGTTCTGCGGGTTATCGACAAAGAGTTGACCTCCTGGGCCATCTGGATCCACACAGCCTTGGTCCGCTGGGGAGGCTTCTTCCTCCCTCAAGAAGGGAAGAGCACCTCTTTATTGGCTCTTGCTCCCTCCACTAAAGCTGCAGGGCAATATCATCAAACCTGGGAACAGACCTCGGTCTCTCGCTGGTCATTCTACCTCCAGGTCCCTCTAACATGAAAGGCCAAAAGGTTGGCAGTCTGCAGAAGAAGCAAGGCTTGTTGCAGGCCTTAAGTGCAGCAGCAATGATGACGTCACCAGAGGCGAGTTTCAGACTGAAAAAACGAATTGGGCCATGGGTTCTCACACGCTGGAACTCAGTTGCCCACTTAAGTTAAAATCACTTCATTCTCCCACATCGATTTAGAATTGGGTGGCTAACACGAAAAGCGGATTACATGACCCCAGCCCGCCCCAGTAACAAAATCGAGCCCATAGTGTCATAACGGCACAGAAGGAGGCCATTTGGTCCATCGAGTCCATGCCGGCTCTCTGTAGAGCAATCCAGTCAGTCCCATTCCCCCGCTCTACCCCCGTAGCCCTGCAAGTTTATTTCCCTCAAGTGCCGATCCAGTCTCCCCTTGAAAACATTGAGTGTCTCCGCTTCCACCACTTCCCGTCGGCAGCGAATTCCAGGTCATCACCACTCGCTGCGTAAAAAAGTTTTTCCTCACATCCCCCCTGTATCTCTTGCCCAAAACCTTAAATCTGTGTTCCCTAGTCCTTGTACCATCAACTAGTGGGAACAGCCTTTCCCCGTCTAGCCTATTCAAACCCGTCATAATCTTGTACACCTCTACCAAATCACCCCTCAACCACCTTTGCTCTAATGAAAACAAATCCAGCTTCTCCAACCTGTCCTTGTAGCTAAGATCCCCCACCCCCAGAACCATTCTGGTAAATCTCCTCTGCACCCTCTCAAGGGCCTTCACATCCTTCCTAAAGTGTGGAGGCCTAAACAGCGCTTGGTTGTTTTTGTTTGCAATGCAGGAATCCAAAGGCTTGTGCTTCCCCTCCCTTCTGTTCCCTGCAATCTAATGCACCTGTTTAATGCCACTCCAGAAGTCTGCTATCTCCTTTTCTTATAGCGAGGGTCACAGAACATGACACGATGGTTAGAATATCTCACCTTTCCCTGCAATATTGTTGGAGTCGCTAGAAATCAACAGGCTCTGAGATTTTTGTTGCAGCAAAGGCAAAACGCGTGTTACTTTATTCACTCTCCATGAGGACTGAGGTTCTCAGCCTCGTTGCAGGGCTATGACATCATCACGCTACCGACGCATGACGTCATCACGCTACCGACACTCTTAAAGGGACCCTGCCCCGATAACCCAACCAAGTACATACATATAACAACATTGGCTATAGATAGTGAATTGTGTTTAGGTACATATAACCACATTGGCTATACATTGTGAATTGTGTTATTGTCCCTATGTGGTCTCCGCCACAATATCAAGATTTACTGTAATGAGAGCAGGCCGAGGCTGATACAGCTCTAATTCTCAGTAACATGCCCAGACTCTCACAGTGAGGGCAAGAACTGGAGGTCACAGAGGCTTATGGAGGTAGAAAGATTAGCGTCAGATACACAAAACTCTATCTAAAGCGAGGCTCGTTTGGATTACAGTGATGATAGAATTAATGGTGCTTTCTGTCTACAGATAATTTAGAAAAATTATAAGCTGAGAATTCATACATCAAAAATGCTGGATATTACTGCAAGCACACAACAGGATGGTATTCCTATTCTATTGTCAGCACCGACTATACATGCGACTTTGTAAATGCCAGTGTCTGGGATGAAAGCAAAATGCTGCAAAAATCCAGCAGGTTAGGCCGCACCTGTGGAGAGAGAAACAGAGTTAACATTTTAGGTCAATGACCTTTTGTCGACCTGAAATGCTGACTCTGTTTCTCTTTCCGCAGGTGCTGCCTGACCTGCTGAATATTTCCAGCATTTTCTGCTTTTATTTCAGATTTCCAGCATCCGCAGTAGTTTGCTTTACTTTCAGTGTCTGGGATGCTGCTTTAAAAACGGTTTTGTGGCGACACGCCACCACTGGACATAATCCGCTCACGGCGGCACAGGCAGTCTAAGCAGAAGCCCCCAGCCGGGGGCCCTTTCCTCCAGCAACTTGTTTCCCGCAGGGACAGGCTGCCGGGAGCACTTCCTGTCTGGGAAGTATTTAAGTGGATGCGCGGGCTTTTCTAGTTCCTGTTTGTCATGTGGTTGGAATAAAGCAGTTGTGTTTTCAATAGCTCTGGTCTCGACTCCCACGTTTGCTGCGGTATCTCAACACTGGTGACCCCGACGCTCAGGACGAATCCTAAGCTAGCATGGCGGATACAAACGCAGTCACGGTTAAATTACCAGACTTTTGGGAGAACCTCGCCGAAGCCTGGTTCGTTCAAGCTGAGTCCAGATTCCGGCTGAAAGGCATTACAGTCGACGCCACGAAGTACGACTGCCTCGTCGCCTCGCTCACCTACGCTACAGTCCCCAAGGTTTGGGCAGCGCTGCAGAATCCACCAACGGAGGGCAAGTACGAACATCTGAAGGCTGCGCTACTTAAAAAATTTCAAACGTCCTCTTACCAGCGCCACTGCCAACTCCTGGACTTCCCCGGCCTTGGTGACGCTTCACCATCAGACCTGCTTTCCCACATGCTGTCCCTCTCAGACGACAAAAATCCCGGCGCCCTTTTTCGCACGCTTTTCATTCGGCAGCTCCCCACCAGCATCCGCCCGCTCATTGTGGAGTCTGACTCCACGGACCTGAATGATATAGCCGAAAAGGCCGACCGGCTGCTCTCTGCACAGGCCGCTCGCGATGTCGCGCCCGACCTCACGGCAATGACCACGTGGTCTTCCCGGGCCGCTAGGCCCGACCGCCCTACCACTCCGGGTCACTGCTACTACCACACCCGTTTTGGCGCTAGGGCTCAACACTGCACGCCACCATGTACCTTCAAACCCCCCCCCGCACCGGCCCCCGCGATGGCCGCGGGGCAGAAGGAGCCCCTACTGTACGTCACTGACGACAGAACCAACCGCCGATTTCTGTGCGACACAGGGGCCCAGCACAGCATCACCCCCGCCTCCGCCCTCGAGATCCAACGCGGCACACGGGGTATCACACTGGCTGCAGCCAACGGCTCTGAAATCCGCACATATGGCACCCGCATGGTCACGCTCGACCTCGCGGGCCGCCGCTACCGCTGGGAGTTCCTCACAGCCAAGGTCCTCTGCCCACTCATCGGCGCCGACTTCCTACGCGCCCACGGCCTCCTTGTCGACATTCCGAGGCACCGCCTCGTCGACATCAACACTATGGCCCCCATCCCCGGCGCCTTTACCCCGGCCCGTTCGGCCGGCCTGATGACCTACTGCCTCGCCAGAGCCACGGACGACTACTCGGCACTCCTAGCTGAGTTTCCCGCCCTCACTAACCCGACCTTTTCGGCCAAAGCCGCCAAGCACGGTGTGGAACACTATATCCCCACCACCGGCCCCCCAGTTTCTGCCCACGCCCGCAGACTCAACCCGGCCAAGCTGGAAATCGCGCGGGCCGAGTTCACCAACATGGAACAACTCGGCATCATCCGCCGCTCCAGCAGCCCTTGGGCCTCGCCCCTCCACATCGCCCCCAAGCCCGGCAGAGGCTGGCGCCCTTGCGGGGACTACCGCCGCCTCAACGACGCCACCACCCCCGATCGATACCCGGTGCCACACATCCAGGACTTCTCGGCCCCACTGGCCGGACGAATCGTCTTTTCCAAAGTCGACCTGGTGCGCGGTTACCAAGTCCCCGTACACCCCGCGGACATCCCCAAAACGGCCGTCATCACCCCATTCGGCCTGTTCGAGTTCCTGAGGATGCCCTTCGGCCTCAAGAATGCAGCACAGGCTTTCCAGCGCCTTATGCACTCAGTCCTCCGGGACCTGAACTTCCTATTCGTCTATCTAGACGACATTCTCGTGGCCAGCTCCTCCAAACAGGAACACCTCGAACACCTTCGCATCCTGTTCGGGCGCCTAGCCCAACACGGGCTCATCCTCAGCCCGGCGAAGTGCCAATTCGGCCTAACCGAGATCGATTTTCTCGGTCACCACATCAACCCTGCTGGGGCCGTCCCCCTGCCCAACAAGGTGCAGGCCGTCCAGCAATTCCCCCGCCCCACAACCATCAAGGGCCTCCAGGAGTTCCTCGGGATGATGAACTTCTACAACAGGTTCATCCCCAGAGCCGCAGCCCTCATGAAGCCCCTATACGACTCCCTCCGAGGAAAATCTGGCAAGATGGACATAGCCTGGACCACTGACATGGCAGCTGCCTTCGACGCCACCAAAAACGCGCTCGCCGACGCCACTCTGCTCGCGCACCCGAGGGCCGACGCCCGGGTCGCGCTCACCACCGACGCCTCCGACCACGCGGTCGGGGCCGTGTTCGAGCAGTGGGTCAATGGCGCGTGGCAGCCACTTGCCTTCTACAGCCGCCAACTGCGCCCCCCGGAGGTCAAATACTCCACTTTCGACCGCGAGCTTCTCGCACTCCACCTGTCGGTCCACCGTTTCAGGTTCCTCCTGGAAGGCCGCCCCTTCACCGCGTATGTGGACCACAAGCCACTCACATACGCGATGGCCAAGCACCCCGAACCCTGGTCCGCTAGGCAGCAACGCCAGCTCGCGGCCGTCTCCGAGTTTACTACGGACATTCAGTACGTCTCTGGTAGAGACAACGTGGTCGCCGACTGCCTTTCCCGTCCCGCCGTCTGTGCGAATCACCTCGCGGCCGACTACGCACAACTAGCAGCGGCCCAGCTCACGGACCCAGACCTCCTCTCGGCGGCTACCAGCCTGCCAGGGCTATGCCTAGCCAAGGTTGCGCACGGGCCCGAAGCCACGGCAGTCACGTGCGACGTCTCACTCGGCCAACCCAGGCCGGTCGTTCCTGAGACCTGGCGCCGCCGCGTCTTCGACGTGCTCCACGGGCTCTCTCACCCGGGTTCCCGCGCATCCGTCAAACTCCTCTCCAAGCGCTTCATCTGGCGCGGCCTCAGCAGAGATGTTCGGACTTGGGCCACCTCCTGCCTCACCTGCCAACGGGCTAAGGTACAGCTGCACACCAAAGCACCCCTGGGAGACTTCGAGGTACCCAGCCGGCGCTTCGACCACGTACACGTCGACATCGTCGGTCCCCTGCCGCCATCGCAAGGCCAAACTTATCTCCTCACGATGGTCGACCGCTACACACGCTGGCCTGAGGCAGTGCCGCTGACCTCCACCACCACAGCCGACATCGCCAGGGCGTTCGTTAACACCTGGGTTGCGAGGTTCGGCGTACCAGCCGACATAACCTCCGACAGAGGCGCCCAGTTCACCTCCGAACTCTGGACGGCCACAGCACGCAACCTCGGGGTGACGCTCCACCGCACCACGGCGTACCACCCGCAGGCCAACGGACTTTGTGAACGCTTCCACAGGTCACTCAAGGCCTCACTCCGCGCCGGCCTGCAGGACAGTACCTGGACTGACCGCCTACCGTGGGTGCTACTCGGCCTACGCACCGCGGTCAAGGAAGACCTCCAGTCCTCGGCAGCGGAGTTAGTCTACGGACAACCGCTGCGCGTCCCAGGCGAATTCCTTCCGGAGCCTACCAAGCCTTGGTCGGCCGAACAGCAGCGGCTCGACTCTCTCTTCCGCTCAGCAGTTCGCCCCACTTCCGGTCAACCGACACGGTGAACTCGCACCTCACGTCCCGCCAAATTTACAGCAGGCGCGCTTCGTCTTCGTGCGACACGACGCGCACCGCGGGCCCCTGCGACCCCCGTACAACGGTCCGTACGAGGTACTACAAACCGGGGACAAGGTCTTCAAGCTGCGACTCGGCGACAGGGTCGAGACATTCTCCATCGACCGGCTCAAACCAGCACACACAGAACCAGGGGAACAGGTCCCCGTGGCCCAGCCTCCAACTAGAGGCCGTCCCCCCGGCAAGCCAGCACAGCCAGCGGCGAACCGCCCGACCCAACCAACCAGACCGGCGACCACTCAGAGCCGCTGCGGCAGAACCATTAGACCACCGTCACGACTCGTCCACTCCTCCTAAGCGGATTCTGGGGGGAGCTCTGTGGCGACACGCCACCACTGGACATAATCCGCTCACGGCGGCACAGACAGTCTAAGCAGAAGCCCCCAGCCGGGGGCCCTTTCCTCCAGCAACTTGTTTCCCGCAGGGACAGGCTGCCGGGAGCACTTCCTGTCTGGGAAGTATTTAAGTGGATGCGCGGGCTTTTCTAGTTCCTGTTTGTCATGTGGTTGGAATAAAGCAGTTGTGTTTTCAATAGCTCTGGTCTCGACTCCCACGTTTGCCGCGGTATCTCAACAGTTTCAGGATTAACCACCTACTTCACCTGTTTCCCTGGTTCAAGTTGATGTGTCTGCCTTTGTTTCAAAACATCGAACCTGCAGCCTACACGAGCGTTCACTGAGTAAATCGCAGTAAAACTCACTGAGGTCAATTATAGTCACTGTTTGAAGAAGAATTCCCAAACTTTACTGAAACTGTTAATGGCACCCTCTATAGGAGATGGCAAGCAACCACATCATCTAAACTCCACTGAAACTTATTTCCTGTTAATAAAATTTGTTCAGATTAACAGGTTGATGAAGCAATGAGTTGCTCTGTGTAAGTGTAAATGAATTCACTCTCTTCTGTATAAGGTAAAAACACACAGTTTATTATACGAAGCACTTCGGGAGAAGAGTTTAAAGACTCCGCAGTCTAGTAACCCTCTTCTCGCCGTCACAGTGGTAGCGAAACTCCTTTTATACATTTTATGAGCCGGATAAGCAAAATATTACACACAAATGTCTTCACCCAATCACATTCCCTTAGCAACAATTCCCTTGTCCAATGATACACTTTCAATACCAACTTAATTATAGTTTGTGCCTTAAGCTGAGTTTGTTTTGTCTTAAGCTTATGTTTGTTTTGTCTTAAGCTGAGTTTGTTTTGTTACTTCCTTGGTGGACTTCATGTTGTTCTGCACGTACACAGTTTGATTGCTGACATTACTTGCCGCACTCAGATCGGTGGAGCCATTTTGTCTTGGTTCATGTCCCTTATTTATAATTTCACTTCTTACAGTCACTCCTGTTGGTCCCTGGCCAAACCCAATTGGCCCGGGGAACCATTCTGATATGATTAGTCCTTGTATCCCATTGCTTGTATCGATCGTTCTTTTCTGGTTGTATTCGGAATCTTTTAGATGAACAAGTCAGTTCGTCCTTGATAAACTTTTACAACTGGGGCTGCAGGAGCAACATGTTTGGCCATCTGGGCACAGCAACATTTCAACAATAAAAACATACAATATATCACGATTACTATTACAAAGAACAATATCAGTCCCTGTACCAGTGAGGTCCCAAGCGATCCCAACCAACCAGTCGCCCAATTCCACAGGGTCGAGGTAAGTGATTATTTGAGTTTCTCCACTTCCTTTCTTATGTGCTCGGCCAAGTTCTTAATTTTCTCCGATTTGTCTGGGATATATGTGCAACATTCAGTCTCTGTACTTGTGAGAGGTGGTCCACAAACCTAGTATAGGGGACTACGTAGCCTAGGTAGCAAGACCTGATCCAGGTCAGTGGCAACCATGGGTATGTTTTGTGACCATAGGTAAAGTAAGTACCACTATAGGAGGTGAGATTTTGAACTACTGACTCACAGACTCTCCATCTCCATCTGATCCCTTCCATATCCTTTCCACTTGTTTTGTTTAGAACATTTGTTAGTTCAAAGAAACCCTGCCCCCAGTTCTGTGTCCTATTAATCTTCGTAACACTAAAAGACAGGGTACAATTACTATGTCCCACTGCTTGTCCTCCTGTTTCATTTCTACTTAAACATATCGCCCCCTGTGGTCTTCCAGCTCCCGAGGTGTTAGTGAGAACCAAGAACGGGGGTGGTCTGGTGCGATTGTAATTAGGCTGGTACCATCCCTGGAAAGTGGTCAGATTATAACCTGCTGACCTCCATTGTTCCCTATCCCCCTCTTGGCCATCTGAATCATTAAAATCACTACTGTCGTTTTGGCGCATGACCCATTCAGCCGTCTCTGATGCATTAAAGGGGATGGGTCTCAAGGGGATGCCTCCCCTCGAGTGGATGGGCACATGTGCACATACCCAACATCCCTTTGTTTTTCCTGCTTGCGCTGCAGATTGGTACGACATATACAAAAAGGTATTTACATTTAGTTCTCTGGGGTTTCTCTTATTGCTCTCCGGCTCTGGAGCCTGCCTCAGTATTAATAGGCAGACCCCCAATAAACACGTACATAACACCAAAATTAATTTTACCATTTTTACATCAATTTATATCCACACTTATAGAAATTAACAATGTTCAAAAAGGCGTCCTTGTGTCAATTCTATCCAGCCATCTTAATTTCTTCTCTAGCCGTCTTCCTGGTGAAGGTTTATTCTGAAAGGCTGGACAGACATAATTGTCTGGACAGCTATGCTTACACTATGTTTTTGTCCTTGTATATCTCTCCCCCCTGTTGGCCATGATAATGAGCCAGTATTTTTCGCAACAAGGCCCGTACGTTTAATCGGGGTTGTACACTTTCAACTGTGTCCAATGTTTCCATCTACCCACCCCCTTGATGTCAACGCAGGCACAGGTATCCCCGCTGATGATGACCTGATAAGGTCCTGACCATTTTGGGGCAAAACCGGGTTTACCAGGTAAACTTTTACCATGACTTGACTTCCCGCGGGAGGGACAGCTGGAAACTCAAGCAGACTTGTTTTGTCATCTGCCGCAGCCTGCTTATCTCTAATTTGTTGTCGCATTTCTTTTAATTGGTTGCTTAGTTCGAGGACATAGCGGCGCAGCCTATCCTTTAAAGGCCCTACATCAGTTCCTCTGGTAATTATACCTTCTGGGAGTAACATTGCTCTCCCAGTCATTAGCTTGTATGGTGTTAAACTGGTGGTACGATTTGGGGTAGTCCGCAGTTTCATTACGATGATGGGCAGTACATCTACCCATGTTTTTCCCGTGTGTGGTAAACCACTGTTATTGTTGTTCACCGTTGTTGTTGTTGTTGCACACTGTTGTATCTATGCATGCCTCAGCTGGCTCCGCCCCTGGCTCCACCCACATGCCCAGGTATAAAGATGACTGTTCTGCAGCCCCCTGCCTTCTTGGAAACCAGTCGACCATGAGAGGCATGCTCTGTTCTTTGTTAATAAAAGCCTTTTAGTTACTCTCCTAACTCTCCGTCTTTTATGAGTAATTGATAGCGCATCAATTTTATTAACAAAAACAAAATGTCGGCACCAAACGCTGAGCAGCAGGCACTGCAGCAAAGGACGGCACCAAACGCTGAGCAGCAGGTGCTGCTGCATGCCCTCAGACCAACATGCCTGGACCTAGACCCTCAAGAGGCGGGTTCGTCTACCAAGTTCGCACAATGGCTGCGTTGCTTAGAAGCTTACCTGGAAGCCTCAGCCGTGACACTAGATGGAAACAAACTAAAAATCCTGGCCTCCAAGGTGGGCCACCAAGTCTACACGCTCATCCAGGACGCGACTACCTACGCGGCGGCTATCGATCTGCTAAAAGAACAATACACACGCCCGGTAAATACGGTTTATGCCAGACACCTCCTGAGATCCTGCAAACAGCAGTCCGGGGAATCGGTGGAGGCATTCCTACGGGCACTACAGATACTCAGCCGAGCCTGCGATTGTAAAGAGGTATCGGCCGTGACACACACGGAGGGACTTATCCGAGATGCTTTCATTGCGGGCCTCAAGTCCGACTACTCCCGGCAGAGACTGCTGGAGAAGGGCGAAATCGACCTGAAGAAGGCAGTGTCCCTCGCGCTCTCGCTAGACGCGGCCCACCGGAATATGGACGCATTCTCCCCTAACCGCTCCGCACCGTGGATGCCGCAACCTTGGGTCATGGGACCGCCACCCCCGTCACCAACTGCTGCAGCGATGTCCAAGGGCCCGAAATGTTACTTTTGTGGCCAGGCAAAACACCCCAGAGCACGCTGCCCGGCGAAAAACGCTACCTGCTCTGGCTGCGGGAAGAAAGGACACTACGTCAGCGCCTGCAAAGGTAAAACCGCTAACGCCAGCAGCGCCGCGTGTGAGCCGTGGGGGCAGCGATCTTGTCCGCCATCTTGGACACCTCCAGCCGCGTGGGGATCGGGATCATGGGCGCAGCCATTTTGTCCGCCATCTTGGACGCCTCCAACTCCAATCGCGGGTGACCCGGACTCAACCACCGCCTCGTCTGACGACCACAGCGACTCGCTCGACCATACGCTGGCCTCCGTGACGCTGGACCAATCTCTTCCTCACCAACTGTCCAGGTCCATGATGGACATTACGGTAAACGGCCGCGCCACTACCTACCTTTTCGACAGCGGGAGCACGGAGAGCTTTATCCACCCCGACACGGTGCGCAGTTACTCTCTCCCGGTCCTGCCAACGCGCCATCGGATCTCTATGGCTTCCAAATCCCATTCAGCAGACGTCGGTGGCTATTGTGTAGTGACCCTTTCAGTAAGGGGCACAGAATACAAAAATTTTAAACTTCTTGTCCTGCCCCATCTCTGCGCTGCCGTTCTACTGGGGTTGGATTTTTAGTGCCACCTTAAAAGTGTCACATTAGCGTACGGCGGACCCCTCCCCCCACTCACAGTCCGCAGCCAGCAGCTTTTAAATCGCCCGCCGCGCACCATTTGCAGCCTCTCCACGATTAAAGTCTCCCCCCCCCCCTTGTTCGCTAACCTCACCCGCGACTGTAAGCCCATCGCTACCAAAAGCAGGCGGTACAGTGCCGGGGATAGGAGCTTCAATAAATCCGAACTAGCAAGACTCCTGAAGGAAGGGATTATTGAGGGTAGCACTAGCCCATGGCGAGCACAAGTGGTGGTAGTGAAGACTGGCGAAAAACAGCGCCTAGTTATTGACTACAGCCAGACGATCAATCGCTACACCCAGTTAGATGCATACCCACTCCCCCGCATATCTGACATGGTCAATCAGATAGCACAATACCGGGTGTTCTCGACGATTGAACTGAAGTCAGCATACCACCAGCTCCCCATCAGGGCTGAGGACCGCCAGTACACAGCTTTTGAAGCTGACGGTCATCTCTACCACTTCCTCCGAGTCCCCTTCGGCGTCACCAACGGGGTTTCGGTCTTCCAAAGGGAGATGGACCGAATGGTTGACCAGAACGCGCTGCAGGCCACCTTCCCCTATCTAGACAACATCACCATCTGCGGCCACGACCAGCAGGACCATGATGTTAACCTAGAGAAATTCCTCCGTACGGCCCAGCGGCTGAATCTAACATACAACAAGGACAAATGTATGTTTCGCACCACGCGCCTCGCCATTCTTGGCTGCGTAGTGGAGAACGGAGTCATCGGCCCCGACCCCGACAGAATGCGCCCCCTTATGGAGCTCCCCCTCCCCCACTGCCAAAGAGCACTGAAGAGATGCCTAGGGTTTTTCTCTTACTATGCGCTCAGTGGGTGCCCAACTATGCGGACAAAGCCAGACCCCTCATCAAGTCCACCTCCTTCCCCCTGACAGCAGAGGCATGTGCAGCCTTCACTCTCATAAAAAGAGGTATTGCGAAGGCCACAATGCACGCAGTGGATGAGTCCATCCCTTTCCAAGTGGAGAGCGACGCATCCGACTTCGCCCTAGCTGCAACCCTTAACCAGGCGGGGAGACCCATGGCCTTTTTCTCAAGGACCCTCAAGGGCCCCGAGATTCGACACTCCTCTGTCGAAAAGGAGGCCCAGGCCATTGTGGAAGCGGTGCGACATTGGAGGCATTACCTGGCCGGAAAACGATTTACCCTGCTCACTGACCAGCGTTCAGTAGCTTTTATGTTGAACAATAAGCAGAGGGGCAAAATCAAGAACGACAAGATCTTGAGGTGGAGAATTGAACTCTCCACCTACAATTACGATATCTTGTACCGACCCTGGAAACTCAATGAGCCCCCAGATGCCCTATCACGTGGTACATGCGCCAACGCGCAGGTTGATAGACTGCAGACCCTCCACAATGACCTCTGCCACCCGGGGGGTCACCAGGTTCTTCCATTTCATCAAATCCCGTAACCTGCCCTACTCCATCGAGGAGGTCAGGACCATGACCAGGAACTGCCAAATCTGTGCCGAGTGCAAACCGCATTTTTATAGGCCAGACAGAGCAAGCCTGATCAAGGCCACTCGCCCCTTCGAGCGCCTGAGCGTCGATTTTAAAGGGCCCCTCCCCTCCTCTGACCGCAACGTGTACTTCCTCAACATAATTGATGAGTACTCCCGTTTCCCGTTTGCCATCCCTTGCCCAGACATGACCAGTACCACGGTCATTAAAGGTCTGAATGACCTTTTCGCCTTGTTCGGCTTCCCTAGCTATATCCATAGCGACCGGGGCTCATCCTTTATGAGCGACGAACTCCATCAGTACCTGCTCACGAGAGGTATTGCTACAAGCAGAACCACCAGCTACAACCCCCGGGGGAACGGCCAGGTGGAAAGAGAGAACACGACGGTTTGGAAGGCCGTCCTCTTAAACTTAAAATCTAAGGGCCTTCCGACCTCTCGCTGGCAGGAGGTCCTCCCTGCGGTGCTCCACTCCATTCGGTCACTGCTTTGTACGGCCACCAATGCCACCCCCCATGAAAAAATGTTCACTTTACCCAGGAAGTCCACATCGGGGACCTCGCTACCGACATGGCTGACGTCTCCAGGACCCGCCCTACTGCGGAAGCACGTGAGGTCCCATAAAATGGACCCCCTGGTCGAGAGGGTGAGCCTCCTCCACGCCAACCCCCAGTATGCTTACGTGGCATACCCGGACGGGCGGGAGGACACAGTCTCCATCCGAGACCTCGCACCTTCGGGTGCCCCTGAAACACTACCATTGCCATCCACCACTACCCACAACCCAACCCCTGTAGATGGCATGCCGCAGCCCCAGGACCCGTCATTGACCACCCAACCACTCAATGAGACGCCAGATTCAACGTTGGATGCTGCACCATCACCGCCGCCACCACGACGATCAGGACGGCATACAAGGCCACCTGATAGACTTACTTACACGAACCTTTAGTACACTTCACCCCGCTGGACTCAATTTTAAACAAGGGGTGAATGTGGTAAACCACTGTTATTGTTGTTCACCGTTGTTGTTGTTGTTGCACACTGTTGTATCTATGCATGCCTCAGCTGGCTCCGCCCCTGGCTCCACCCACATGCCCAGGTATAAAGGTGACTGCTCTGCAGCCCCCTGCCTTCTTGGAAACCAGTCGACCACGAGAGGCATGCTCTGTTCTTTGTTAATAAAAGCCTTTTAGTTACTCTCCTAACTCTCCGTCTTTTATGAGTAATTGTTAGCGCATCACCGTGTCATGGATTGCCTTTGCGAGTGCCGTCTTTAAGGTGCGATTCATGTGTTCTACCATCCCAGAACTTTGGGGGTGGTAGGGAATATGAAACTTCTGTTTTATTCCCATGAGTCCACACATTGCCTTCATGATCGCTCCAGTGAAATGGGTTCCCTGATCGGAGTCAATTTGGAGGGGCATTCCCCATCTAGGGATAATTTGTCCGCAGGACATTTGGCTCTGACCAATTGATGTATATCCCGGGGATGTATTCACAGAAACAGAATTCACAGAAACCCCACAGTGCAGATAGAGGCCATTCCGGCCCATCGAGCCTGCACCGACACATATCCCACCCGATCCCCGTAACCCCTACACCAACACATATCCCACCCTATCCCCGTAGCCCCACGTATTTAATCCCCCTAACACTAAGGGTCAATTTATCATAGCCAATCAACCTAACCTGCACATCTTTGGACTGTGGGAGGAAACCGGAGCACCCGGAGAAAACCCACGCAAACACGGGGAGAATGTGCAAACTCCACACAGACAGTCGCCCGAGGCCGGATTCGAACCCGGGTCCCTGGCACTGTGAGGCAACAGTGCTAACAACTATGCCACCGTGCTGCCCGTCGTGGATGTCCCACATTTCCTCAAGTTCCCTCCAAAATTCCATATTAGTACAACGGGGCTTTAATGTCCCCAAATCTTTTAGTATCATTTGCTTCTCCAGAGGACTAAAGGCCTGGTATTTTGCCGTGGGGGCCGCTAGCATCCCTCCTCTCTTGAGGGGTGCTACCTTTGTCCCCTGTTTTGTAGTTTCATCCTCACTATCACTATCTTCTACCGGCAGTGCTGATGTCGCCGGGGCGTAAGGAGGTGGTTTTTCATCTTTAGATTTGGAACCCTGTATTCCTACAGGGGCGCAAAGTTGCGCCTGTTTTTCGTTCCAATACTCGGAATTCTCATCCTCGTGGTGACCGAATTGTCCCCTCCCCATTAATTGACTCTCTAATTCCTGGATCCTCTCGTTTTTACTTGCAAGTCTAGTGTGAAGTCTCTGTACCTTATTCGTTAATGCAACTAACTGGTGAACTAGTATCACCCCCGCCTTCTTTCCCTTTTTCTGTTTTTGTCCTTCACCATCTTTGGGCTTTCGGATTCTGGAGCAGGTCCCACCCCTCCTTTCTCATCTTATCAACTAAACCCTTCCGGTCGTCTGCATAGAACCTAGTAAGGGACCCTGCTGGTCCACATTCTATTTCTTTCCCTGACGCCATTATGTAGTCCAACTTACAGTCTTACCAATGCTGAGTTCCTCTACGCGGGTTCTTGATGCCTATTAGGGATTTCAAGGGTTTGTTAGTCACAATCCTTCTGACGTCACGATCCTGTAGAGACCAAGCTCAATCTCTACATCTACTTGATCCTGGCCATTACGTGGGGCCCAATCGCCCTCTTAATTCCGGCTCAGGCTAGATGAACGAGATGTTGGCTCTACCTTGTCCTCTGTCGATCGGTCAGAAACTTATCTATTCCTCCTTGACATTTATCGCTACCACATTAGGTCTTATCAACTCATACTTCACACTTTACATGAAACTGTGTCTCCATACCTATCACAGATCCTTGGATTTTTGATGCTCCGGTACCATTGGTTCCACCCCTCTTCCGGGTGACTCAATTTATGGGTGGTCAAAACTTGGCTTACACCCGTGTTCACCGGTGCGGAGTGGACCTTGGCCCCAGAGCATCCTGCCGACTACCTCAATTGTAAGTGTAAATGAATTCACTCTCTTCTGTATAAGGTAAAAACACACAGTTTATTATACGAAGCGCTTCGGGAGAAGAGTTTAAAGACTCCGCAGTCTAGTAATCCTCTTCTCGCCGTCACAGTGGTAGCGAAACTCCTTTTATACATTTTATGAGCCGGATAAGCAAAATATTACACACAAATGTCTTCACCCAATCACGTTCCCTTAGCAACAATCTCTTGTCCAATTATACACTTTCAATACCAACTTAATTATAGTTTGTGCCTTAAGCTGAGTTTGTTTTGTCTTAAGCTGAGTTTGTTTTGTTACTTCCTTGGTGGACTTCATGTTGTTCTGCACGTACACAGTTTGATTGCTGACATTACTTGCTGCACTCAGATCGGCGGAGCCATTTTGTCTTGGTTCATGTCCCTTATTTATAATTTCACTTCTTACACTATGCCTCAGTATTGGAAACCAAGTTCATTGCTACTGAATCACACATAGGCACATTTGCCAGGATCACATGAAAACACTGAAGGTTTGCAACAGGAGAAGAGTCACAAACACCAATGGACACAGGTAAGGAAGACGTCCACAACTGAAATGTAGAATCCGGTTTACAATGTTCCATTTTAGTCTTCACCATTTAAAACTGAGATTGTATGCTCCCCTGTTGTTCTACTTTTTTTTATTCGATTATGGGATGTGGGCATCGCTGGCAAGGCCAGCATTTATTGCCCATCCCTAATTGCTCGAGAAGGTGGTGGTGAGCTTCTTGAACTGCTGCAGCCTGTGTGGTGATGGTACTCCCACAGTGCTGTTAGGTAGGGAGTTCCAGGATTTTGACCCAGCGATGATGAAGGATCGGCAATATACTTCCAAGTCAGGCTGGTGCGTGACTTGGAGGGGAACTTGGAGGTGGTGGTGTTCCCATGCGCCTGCTGCCCTTGTCCTTCTAGGTGGAAGAGGTCACGGGTTTGGGAGCTGCTGCCGAAGAAACCTTGGCGAGTTGCTGCAGTGCATCTTGTAGATGGTACACACTGCAGCCACGATATGCCGGTGGTGGAGGGAGTGAATGTTTAAGGTGGTTGATGGGTTGCCAATCAAGCGGGCTGCTCTGTCCTGGATGGTTTTGAGCTTCTTGAGTGTTGTTGGAGCTGCACTCATCCAGGCAAGTGGAGAGTATTCTATCATACACCTTACTTGTGTCTTGCAGATGGTGGAAAGGCTTTGGGGAGTCAGGAGTTGAGACACTCACCGCAGAATACCCAGCCTCTGACCTGCTCTTGTTGCCACAGTATTTATGTGGCTGGTCCAGTTAGTTTCTGGTCAATGGTGACCCCCAGGAAGTTGATGGTGAGGGATTCGGCAATGGTAATGTCATTGAATGTCAAGGGGTGGTGGTTAGACTCTTGCTTGTTGGAGATAGTCATTGCCTGGCACTTCTGTGGTGTGAATGTTATCTGTCACTTATCAGCCCAAGCCTGAATGTCGTCCAGGTCTTGTTGCATGCGGGCATGGACTGCTTCATTATCTGAGGAGTTGTGAATGGCACTGAACACTGTGCAGTCATCAGCAAACATCTCCACCTCTGACCTTACGTTGGAGGGAAGGTCATTGATGAAGCAGCTGAAGATGTTTGGGCCTAGGACACTGCCCTGAGGAACTCCTGTAGCGATGTCCTGGGACTGTGATGATTGACCTCCAACCACCACAACCATCTTCCTTTGTGCTAGGTATGACTCCAGCCAGTGGAGAGTTTTCCCCCCGATTCCCACATTGACTTCAGTTTTACTAGGGCTCCTTGATGTCACACTCGATCAAATACTGTCTTGATGTCGAGGGTAGTCACTCTCACCTCACCTCTGGAATTCAGCTCCTTTCTCCATGTTTGGACCCAGGCTGTAATGAGGTTGGGAGCCAAGTGGTCTTGGTGGAACCCAAACTGGGTATCAGTGAGTAGGTTATTGGTGAGTAAGTGCTGCTTGATAGCACTGTTGATGACACCTTCCATCACTTTGCTAATGATTGAGAGTAGACTGATGGGGCAGTAATTTGCTGGGTTGGATTTGTCCTGCTTTTTGTGGACAAGACATACCTGGACAGCTTTCCACATTGTCGGATAGATGTCAGTGTTGTAGCTGTACTAGAACAGCTTGGCTAGAGGTGCGGCTAGTTCTGTTAACCAAAGCTATTAAGGGATATGGGCCAAAGGCAGGTATATGGAGTTAGGTCACAGATCAGCCATGATCTCATTGAATGGCGGAACAGGCTCGAGGGGCTAAACGGCCTACTCCTGTTCCTATGTTCCCATGTTCCTATGTGGAATAGAATGGAGGGAACAGCTAGTCATTAACATATTTTTCAAATGTTGTAAAGTCAGCTGCTTTTGAAGCTGAAGTTGAGGTGCTTACCTCACCAACTGTCACCAGTAAGCAACAAGAAATCCCCCACTGCATCAAACAAAGTAGACAGAGATTTACTTCCACACCTGTTTAGGATTAGATGTAACCACTATCTTCCCCCAACCAAAAAATAAAGGTAAGGGGGGAGGAGTCAGTCTGCAAGGGGCACATGCTATACCATTAGTCTTTCAGGTGTTAGTTTAAATATATATTTTACTTTATCACCATAGCTTCAGCAACAGATAACAGACAAATACTCAATGGAAAAATATTGGAGACTGAATTAAAAAAACAGGAGTGGGAACACAATTAAAAGGGGGAAAAAATCATTGGCTGACAAGTGCACTTCATTCATTGAGCTAAATTTGAAAAAGAAATAAAGGGAAGCAAATGCAATTGCGAGCTTTGTGCAATTAAGCATTTTGCTCTGACGTCTAAAGCACAGCACAAGGCATTGCTGGATATGCAAATACGTATTAATAAAGTAAACATGAAGTAAAAGGTTTGAAGAATCCCTAAGCCAAACCATTCAATATTCCCATATCATTCACAGATATTATTACTATTTGATCTGTAAGTCTGTCAGCCTCACCAAATTTTCTCACATCAAAAACAGCCCAAGTTCTTTTATGCAAGTTGCCAACTTGTCTACATAGTATTATGTGCTGCCTAATTCTCAAGTGTAGATTACTGAGCGCCACAATTAATTTCAACCCTGTTTATCATTATTAGAGGAGGTTTACAATTCACTGGCTGCTGTATATACACATATAATATATTCTACAAAGGACTTGCCAGTAGCTGTCAGACTTTAGTGCTTGCATGCTAAATTCATGAGCCAGCTCTTGACACACAGCAGCAGAATGAACACCCTTTAGATGTAGAACAACAGCTGGCTGCGAGTGAGAGATAAGGCCATAACAAAATCAAGGGATTTGAATGAAATAAAGCACAAGAATAAAACTCAAATAAGATAGGATGCAGGGGTGAATGATAGTGAGGCAAGGGTTGCAGTAGCACAACAGAACCTACTCAAGCCTATTCCTTCCACTCTGACCTCGGCCTCCTACACTGTTCAGGGTTATCCACAATGTAAGCTGGGGGAGTAGCACCTCATCTTTCGATTAGGCACTTTATGACCTCAATGTTGAGGCTGGACGGCTGTAGAGTCATAAGGCTGGATTTTGTCAATGGGGAGCTTTTGGAGGCGGGACTCCCACTTGTTGGGTTTTAGTCCCGCTGTAATGTATATACCTTTAAGGGGGAGAACTACTTTTTGCAGCTCATGTATACTGTAGTACCGGCAGTGACCACACCTGTATATAGCACTGAGTAGTAATCAGTACAGTTCAGTTCCAGAGTGAACCACGTTGAGTAAACACCTGTTGTACCGTTCTCCTGCAGTCTGTGTCTTACTACTGACGGACAAAACATTGGCGACGAGGCAAATTCGATCCTACCTGCAACTCTGCATCACCTCCCAGGGAGTCATTCCTGCAGACCAGTCGATTGGAGGTCAAGGCCAGAGACACGGGCGTCGACCATGGGCAACCGCCCAGTCATCCAGCAGAGACTCGAGAATTGCGGGGGAGGCTGTTGAGAGCCAGGCTTGGCTTTCCAGTCGCGGTGGTCCAGCGAAACAGGCTGGCAACAGGTAGTGCACAGACCCTTCCCGGACAGCGGCGGGCTAGAGCCCAACCGAGCAGCACAGCAAAGGGCCGAGCAGCGTCGACGGGAGAGAGAGAGAGAGAGGGCAGAGTGCACAGGGCGCAGCCGGTGTTCAGGGGCCGAGCAGCGTTGAGGAGAGAGAGAGAGACGTGCAGAAACCCGCGAGGCACCGCCATTGCCACGAGGACCGCCAAGAGCGGCGTTGGCAGCAGCGCAGGAGAAGCACGCGAAACCTACAGGGCGCCGCCATTGCCACAAGGACCGCCGAGAGCGGCGTTGGCAGCAGCGGGGGAGGAAGGAAAGTGCGGGAGATGCCATTTTAAGCCATTTTAAACCACACCCAAAATGCCGAAGAGTGGCAGTATCACCGCATTTGACAATGAAGTCGAAGATTGGACTACATATGTCGAACGAATAGAGGTATACTGCAAGGCAAATGAGGTGTCAGATGACAAGAAAGCGCCGGTATTGTTAAATTTAATGGGTGCAAAGACGTATGGCTTATTACGAAATCTAGTAACCCCAGCGAAGCCAGTGGAAAAGAGTTTTGGAGACATAGTGACGATACAACAGGAACATTTAAACCCCACACCGCTGCTGATAGCAGAAAGATTCAAGTTTCACAAACGGAACCAGCATAAGGATGAAAGCAATGCTGAATATTTAACAGAACTGCGCAAACTATCGAAACACTGCCAGTTTGGAACGGGACTGGCAGATATCTTAAGGGACAAGTTTGTGTGTGGGCGTCAAAGTGAAGGAACCCAGAAACGGCTTTTATCTGAAAAGGACCTTACGCTGGACAAGGCTTTCAGCATTGCGGTATCATATGAAGCAGCAGCACGGGGCGCTGCAGAGATACAACAGAGACCGCAAGAATATGGCACAAACGAAATGCCATACAGAACAGAGAAGTGCTAACGCTGTGGCAGAAGAACACACGACCACAATGATTGCTGGTTCAAAGAAAAGTGTGCAGACAGTGTGGAAAAGTAAGACACATAGCACGAGTCTGCAGGTCGGGAAAAAAACCAGCAATAAGAAATCTCCAAAAGAAAAGTACAAGAAGGTACATAAGGCGACGGAGAATAGTTCAGAGGAACAAACGAGTGATACCGACTCCGAAAACAGGGAGCTGAGTTGTCTGGAACTACATAATGTGATCAAAACGGAGGAACACCGAACCATTTGGGTCACTCTCAAGATAGCAGGAGTCCAGGTAAAAATGGAATTGGACACAGGATCAGCCCTAACAGTCATAAACCGACGGGACTATGAGCGGCTATTCTCACACATACCATTGAGAGACACAAAAATTATTTTGAAGACGTACACGGGGCAAAAAGTCTACCCCAAAGGAAAAATAAGGGTGACCGTTATATATAACGGTAAGGAAACACCAAAACTAGACCTGTATGTATTGCAAGATGGAGGACCACCATTACTGGGACGTGAATGGATCTGGAAAAAACAGCTGGATTGGCATTCCATACAAGCACTGACTGTGGCTGCCAAAAAGGATGACGACGTCACACCTGGGTGACTGTCAAAGATCCTAACCGACGTGCAAGAAGTGTTCCAGCAAGGACTCGGAACACTGAAAGGCATGACAGCAACAATTAAAATCGAAGAAAACGCAAGCCCAAAATTTTTTCAGGCCAGACCGGTACCTTATGCGATCCGCCCAGCTGTCGAAGCAGAGCTGGAGAGTTTGGAACGTTCAGGAGTACTGTCCAAGGTAGACTGGAGCGAGTGGGCTACACCCATCGTCCCTGTGATGAAAAAGTCATTGAGCACCATGCCTGGGGAACCAAGGAAGGTTCGCATCTGTGGGGACTTTAACGTAACAGTGAACCCAGTCCTTCACACCATGCAATATCCACTTCCGCGGATTGAAGATATTTTCGCCTCGCTATCTGGAGGGAAACGCTTCACTAAGATTGATCTGGCCCAGGCGTATCTGCAAATGGAGGTAGAAGAAGCATCAAAAAAATACCTCACAATCAACACCCATAAAGGGCTCCAGCAATACAACCGGCTGGTATTCGGGGTAGCATCAGCTCTGGCTATTTGGCAAAGGGCAATGGAACAAGTCCTGCAAGAAATCCCAGGGACCCAGTGTTATTTGGACGACATCCTGGTCACGGGCGAAAATGACAGTGATCACCTCGCCAACCTGGAGCATGTGCTCACTAGATTGAAGGAATATGGGCTCCGAGCTAACCGCCCCAAATGCGAGTTTTTTAAAAAACAGATCTCGTATTGTGGCCATGTTATCGATAAAGAGGGGCTACATAAGTCCCCAGAAAAGATTGAGGCAGTAGTCAAGGCTCCAGCACCGGAAAACGTGTCACAACTGAGGTCGTTCCTCGGGCTGGTAAACTACTACCATAAGTTCTTGCCAAATTTGTCTACAATACTACACCCACTGAACACCCTACTGCAAACTGGAGTGCCAAGGAAGTGGAGTGACGAATGTAAATGAGCTTTCCAGAAGAGCAAAACACTAATCACATCGAAAGAGGTATTCGCCCATTTCAACCCAGCACTACCAATTCGGTTGGCGTGTGATGCGTCACCCTACGGCATTGGAGCGGTGCTGTCGCACAAATTCTCGGACGGCTCAGAGAGGCCAATAGCCTTTGCGTCACGATCACTAACCTCAGCCGAGCATAACTACGCCCAGATTGACAGGGAAGCCCTCAGCCTAGTGTGGGGAGTGAAAAAGTTCAATCACTATCTGCACGGGCAGAAATTCACCTCGCTGACTGACCACCAGCCTCTTGTCTCCATTTTTTATCCGAAGAAGGGCGTTCCGGTGATGACTGCACAACGACTACAAAGCTGGTCACTCTTTCTAGGGGCGCACCACTATGAGATTGAATATAAGGGCACGAAACAGCATGGAAATGCTGATGGGCTATCATGCCTGCCACTGCCTACTGCGGAGGAAGCACCAGCAGTGGATCCTGTCGAAATATTTCATTCGACTATAGTTGAATACCTATGGTAACTAACGCTCGTATAGCAAAGGGGACCCGAAATGACCCGACACTGTCTCGGGTATATGATTTGACGGTGAAGGGATGGCCAGCACATGGCGACTCACTGTTGCCAGCATTCTCGACAAGAAGAGAACAGCTGTCAGTGTGCCGGGGGACCTTGATGTGTGGATCCCGAGTGGTAATTCCACCCAAGTTAAGGGATAGAGTGCTCAATGAGCTTCATGAGTTTCATCTGGGAGGGGTAAAAATGAAAGGCCTTGCCAGGGCATATGTGTGGTGGCCGGGAATCGATAAACAAATCGAGGACCTGACCAAGAGCTGCTCAGGATGCCAGAAAGTCCAAAATGCACCACCACATGCCCCTCTACACCCATGGGAGTGGCCCTCATCTCCATGGCAATGGGTGCATATTGATTTTGCTGGTCCATTCATGGACTCAATGTTTTTAATAGCCGTGGATGCGCACTCGAAATGGCCTGAGGTCATCAAAATGTCCTCCACCACCACGGAGAAAACTATTGCATTCCTACGGACCATTTTTGCCAGGAACGGCTAGCCAGAACAGATTTGCTCCGATAATGGACCACAGTTTGTGTCGGAAGAGTTCCGGAGGTTTATGCAGAAGAATGGGGTAAGGCATTACACATCCGTTCCGTATCATCCAGCCACAAATGGATTGGCTGAGAGGTTCGTACAAACCTTTAAGAAGGCAATAAAGGCTATGTACAATGACAACATTCTGCTGCAGCATAAGGTGGACAATTTCCTGTTCGCCTACCGGAATGCGACACATGCATTCACCAACCAAGCCCCGGCCATGATGTTCTTTAACCGAAGGTTAAGATCTCGCCTGGATTTGCTCAGACCAAACGTACGAACAGATGTTGAGAGTAAGCAATTCCAGCACATCCATGAGAAGCCAACAAGGAGCTTCAATGTAGGGCAACCAGTCTTGGCCCGCGACTACCGAACAGAAAAATGGCAGCCAGGAACGATATGCACACAGCAGGGCCCACTAATGTACACAGTGGATGTTGGGGAGAACATCGTGAGACGCCATGCTGACCAGATCCTAGAGTCACAGGAACAAGTCAACCCCATGCCTCGCCCATACGTACCTGGTGAGGAAACCGACCTACAGGTCACATCTACCCCAGAAACAGTAGCATCGGAAGCTGATGACCCTACCGACGACAGGTTGCCAGAATCGCCTCCGCACCAAGAGCGAGACACTCGGGAAAGGCGCTATCCAGAAAGGATCAGAAAGCCTCCCCAAAGACTGAATATATAAAGGGACTATTTTCAGCTAACGTTGTATGTTAAATGTGTTAATTGTAATTAGCTTGACATTTAATTGTTAAATGAGTGTTATGGTACTGTTAATCTAAAAGGGGAGGAATTGTAATGTATATACCTTTAAGGGGGGTGTTATCACAGAAATCACAGAAACCCCACAGTGCAGATAGAGGCCATTTCGGCCCATCGAGCCTGCACCGACACATACCCCACCCGATCCCCGTAACCCCACGTATTTAATCCCCCTAACACTAAGGGTCAATTTATCATAGCCAATCAACCTAACCCGCACATCTTTGGACTGTGGGAGGAAACCGGAGCACCCGGAGAAAACCCACGCAAACACGGGGAGAATGTGCAAACTCCACACAGACAGTCGCCCGAGGCCAGATTCGAACCCGGGTCTCTGGCGCTGTGAGGCAACAGTGCTAACCACTATGCCACCGTGCTGCCGTTCATTAATAAATAGACATTCTTATTATGAACACAGCTAGCTTTTGCTAGACCTTTTATTGAGCACATGTGGACTAGGTACAGTATCTGTAGAGGCTTCCATCTTGACTGCTGCCTTGTGGGTAGCCTAGTGCCTCATGGGTAATGTAGTCTTAATATATATACAGCTGGGTAGTGTAGTCTTATACATACAGCTATATATAGCTCTACACAGCTCTACGGCTCCACCTAGTGTCCACTATAGAATGACATGTTATTGATCATTACATCCCCCTTTCTGAGTTTTAACAAAACCAATATCAATCAACTTTCAAGAAAACAATAAAGATAATATCAGTAACACTTTTGTTAGTGCTCTATAAACATAAACATTTACAAAACAGTCAACACATTTTCAAAGCTTTACATTGTACTCAAAGATTAAGTCTATCAGGCTCTTTTACTTCACATGTGGATCTTCTCAACATGGGTAAGTCTGATGTGTCTTCATGAGATTGTTCTGGCGGTGAATGACAAGATGCAGTTGCAGCATTGTCATCAATCTGCTCTAGAATAGTCTCTTGTGTTTTTAGGAGGGAACGGCGGTTCCTCCTGAGAATCTGTCCTTCCTCAGTTCTAACAGTGTATGACCTTGGTCCCACTTCCTCAAGAACTGTAGCTTTCCTGTTCCATGCATCTGGATCCTCAATCCTGACAACATCATCCCTTGTCAATGGTTTTAGAGTTTTGGATGACTTGTCATAGTATGATTTCTGTTTCAGCTTTAACAGTTGAAGTCTCTGTCTCAGTTCCTCACTTTGCTGTTCTTTTGCACAGCAGGGTAGCGTGGTGCGCAACTTGCGACCCATTAGTGTTCAGCAGGTGAAGAACCACAGTCTAAAGGTGAGGCTCGGTAGCTCAGCAGGGCGAGATAAGGATCAGACTTGCTTTCTGTCGCTTTCTTCAGTAGCTGCTTGAGAACTTGAACACCTTTCTCTGCCTTACCATTTGACTGAGCATACAAAGGACTGGATGTGATGTGCTGGAAGTCATACTGTGCTGCAAACTGTTGCCACTCCTTACAGTTGAAGCACGGACCATTGTCGCTAATGGCAATCCTGGGAATTCCATGTCTGGCGAAGATGGATTTCACATGCATTATGACACTGCTTGCTGTGGTGCTTGAGAGCAGCGCCATCTCAGGATAGTTAGAATAGTAGTCAATCACTATTAGATAGTCTTTACCATTTAAATGAAAAAGGTCCATACCAACCTTTTGCCATGGTGCTGTTGGTATGTCAGCTACTATCATTGGTTCCTTTGCTTGTTTGTTTTGGTGTTTCTGACATGTCTCACATTTGCCTATCATTTTATCAATGTCCTTATTTATGCCAGGCCAATAAACAGTGTCTCTTGCCCTCCTTTTGCATTTTCAATTCCGAGGTGTCCCTCATGGATCCTTTTGAGCATGTCTTGACGTAGAGCCTGTGGAATGACTATTCTGTTCTGTTTTAGTAATAGTCCACTTGCGACACTCAATTCTGACCTGATGTGAAAATATTTTGGACAGGAACCTTTTGGCCAACCATGATGAATGTTTTCTATTACTGTTTGTAATACTGTATCTTTTACTGTTTCTTCTGCTATTTGCTTTGATTTTGTGTCTGACCCGGGCAGCGCAGCAGTGACCATACTCACATGAACATCCACGTCTTCTTCAGTAGAGCTCACATGACTCATTGTGGGTGCTCGGGATAGTGCATCTGCTAACACTATGTATTTGCCTGGTGTGTAGATCAGTTCAAAGTCATTTCTTTGCAGCTTCATCATGAGTCGTTGAATCCTTGGAGACATCTCATTCAGGTTTTTTTTAATGATGGCAACCAGAGGGCTGTGGTCTGTCTCAACTGTGAAGGTGGGAAGTCCATATATGTAGCCATGAAACTTTTCTAGTCCAACTACCAAGCCGAGACATTCCTTTTCAATCTGGGAGTATCGACACTCAGTATCAGTCATAGACCTGGAGGCATAGGCAACAGGCTTCCAATCTTCACGCTCTGCTTGTAGCAAGACTGCACCTAGGCCATCTTTTGATGCATCCGTTGACACTTTGATTCTTTTTGTTGGGTCAAAGAAGGTGAGTACAGGTGTGGTTGTCAGCACTGTTTTGAGGTTTATCCACTCTTGTTCATGTCTTTCTGTCCATGTGAACTCATTTGTTTTATGTAGCAGGTCTCGCAGACAGGCTGTCTTGGCTGACAAGTTAGGAATGAACTTTCCAATGAAGTTTATCATCCCCATGATGCGTAGCACTCTTTTTTGTCAGTGGGTCGGGGCATTTTGAGTATGGCATTTACTTTTTCCATATCTGGCTCTATTCCTTTACCAGATAGATTGTCTCCTAGGAAAGTGACTTCCTGGACGCCAAACTGACACTTGGCTTTGTTGAGCTTCAGTCCATTCCAGTGTATGCTCTGTAGCACTTTAGTCAGTCTCTCATTGTGTTCTTTCAGTGTGGAGCCCCAGATGATGATGTCATCAACATAGACCCGAACTCCTTCCAGACCTTCAATTATGTGTTCCATCGCTCTATGAAAGATTTCAGATGCAGATATTATCCCGAAAGGCATTCTGAGGAAACAATACCTGCCAAATGGTGTGTTGAAGGTACAGTATTTGGTGCTCTCTTCATCCAGTTTTAGTTGCCAAAATCCTTGTGAGGCATCGAGCTTTGTAAAGTATCTGGCACCTGACATTTCACTGGTGATTTCTTCTCGCTTGGGAATCTGGTAGTGTTCATGTTTTATGTTTGCATTTAAGTCCTTTGGATCCTTGCATATTTTTAGATCATTGTTCTTTTTCTTTACACATACCATGGAGTTAACCCAGTCTGTTGGCTCTTCGACTTTCCTGATGACTCCTAGTGTGGCCATTCTGTCCAGTTCATTCTTGAGCCAGTCACGCAGGGGTGCTGGAACTCTTCGTGGAGCATGTACCACTGGCTGAGCATTCTGCTTTAGCTGGATCTTGTAAGTGAATGGTAGAACTCCGAATCCTTTGAACACATCCTGGAAATTATTCACTACAGAATCCACCGAGTCATCTGGTCTGCTTATGGCACAGTTTATACGGTAGACTCTCTTGACCAGTTCTAAGTCCTCACAAGCTTTGTCACCTAGTAGAGAATCAAGTCTTTCAGCCACAACAGAAAACATGAGATGATGCACTTTGTCTTTGACTGTCACTTTAAGTCTGCATACACCTAAGCTATCTATTTTCTGTCCATTATAGTCCTTCAGTAGTACTGACTTTTTCTGTATTTTGGGCTTTTCTTTCATATTGTTAATGTCACTCATACTGATTAAGTTTGCTTTTGCCCCAGTGTCTAGTTTCCAGGTAACTAATGCTCCATTTACCTGCAGTGGGATCATCCATTTGTCCTCTTTTACTGCATTAACTTTATGTTCAGCATTGTCCATTTCTGAGGGCTGCACATTTTCTGTATCCTTTTTGATATTGTCACATGACACCATTCATACAATAAATGTCACTTAGATCAGTGTCCTCAATTACATTAACTCGTTGCCCATTCTTAGTTTTTACTTTTGAAAAGCATTGTTTGGCAAAGTGATTCTTTCCATTACACTTTGTGCACATTTTTCCAAACGCTGGGCATTGTTTTAACTGGAGTTTGTAACCACAGCGTTTACAATTAAAAATGTCATCCTCCGATTGCTTTTCATTTCTGTTCTGCCCATGTTTCTTCCCCTTGTAGGACACAGCACCGACAGCAGCATTATCACTCATTACAATCGCATCATTATTGATTTCACTGAAAGTCTTCGCGTGCTTTCGAGCTAGCTCGCTGGCTTGGCATATTTTCACCGCATTTTCCAAATTTAGTTCGGTTTCTCTCAACAGACGTTCCCTGACTTTTTTATCATGAATACCAAACACAATCTGGTCACGAATCATGGATGCTTTGAGCTCAGAGAAATTACATGTCTGTGCTTTCAGTTTCAGATCAGTTATAAAGCTATCAAAAGTCTCATTTTGCTGCTGTGTCCGAGAACGGAACATGTATCTTTCATAGGTCTCATTCTTTTTGGGAGAGCAATGTGCATCAAATTTTTTTAGCACATCTTCTAATTTTTCTCTGTTCTCCTCTGGATTAAATACAAATGTATTAAATACCTCTATCGCCTGTGGGCCTGCAACCGTAAGCAGCAACGCTATCTTCCTTGCATCTGGCTTTGTACCGAATCCGATGGCTGCAATGTCGAGTTTGAATTGTTGTTTAAGAGTCTGCCAATTGTAGTCGATGTTTCCCGTGAGTTTCAAATGCTCTGGTGGCTTCAAATTCTCCATTTCGCTTTTCACAATTTTCAGCAGATCTTCACCATCCTGGTACCATGTTATGTTCATTAGTAAATAGACATTCTTATTATGAACACAGCTAGCTTTTGCTAGACCTTTTATTGAGCACATGTGGACTAGGTACAGTATCTGTAGAGGCTTCCATCTTGACTGCTGCCTTGTGGGTAGCCTAGTGCCTCATGGGTAATGTAGTCTTAATATATATACAGCTGGGTAGTGTAGTCTTATACATACAGCTATATATAGCTCTACACAGCTCTACGGCTCCACCTAGTTTCCACTATAGAATGACATGTTATTGATCATTACAGGGGGAACTACTTTTTACAGCTCATGTATACTGTAGTACCGGCAGAGACCACACCTGTATATAGCACTGAGTAGTAATCTGTACAGTTCAGTTCCAGAGTGAGCCACATTGAGTAAACACCTGTTGTACCGTTCTCCTGCAGTCTGTGTCTTACTACTGACGGACACAACATCCACCTCAATCAACTTGTGGCCAACCCACGCTACTTTCCCTTGATTGACCTTGTTAAGCCCTCCCAGCGGGCTTAGCAGGCCAATTAAGGGTAAGCCAGTTACAGGTGACGTCAGCGAGTGCTGTTTCATCTGTCAAGAGCTTTTGACAGATGAAATGTCATCGTTTGACAGCTCTGTGAAGCTGTCAAACACTGACAATCTGTCTTCCAAGTTGTGTCTTTACTCAAGACTCAATTAGAAAGCCTTCCTGACCAGAAAGCAGAAGGCTCGAGTTTTTGACAGTTCAGCGGCCATTCTGCTTTCTGTGCTAGTGAGTTGAGGGACTCCCGAGACCTGAAGGGAGGAAGCCTGCAGGAAGAAGTGAAGGTAAGTAAAACTTATTAAAACACTTTACACACACCTCACACACTTACCTCTGCACACAAGCACCCATTACTCACCTGCACACCGAACATCTCAGCCCCTCCGACCCCCACAGACCGACGGCCCGCCTCGCTGACCCTGGTGAGGTTCGGAGCCATCGGGAAGCCCACACTTCAGGGCTCAAAATAGGGAATAGCCAAAAAACTGCCTGTTAACTAACTGTTAACAGGCAGTTAATTGGCACTAATCCCCTTGCCTCCTGGCAAGATGGCATGGAGGCGAGTTGGGAGCGGGTTGGGCAGCCACCCCCAAATTCTGCCATTTTCCCGGCAGTCCCGCCTCCAAACCCACCTCCGCAGGGCTGTCAAAATCCAGCCCATAGAGTCATAGGGCTCGAATTTCCCTGGGCCGTGGAGGCGGAAATGGAGGCGTGTGGGGTGTTAAATTTGCAGAATCAGGGGCACAAATCCTTCCAGCCCCCAACCCAGCTCCATGCCCATTTCCCAGGAGGCGGGTACCTGCCCTGTGCTGGGAGCCGCCTCCCTGAGGTGGGAAGGGGATTAGTGCCAATTAACTGCCTGTTAACAGGTAGATAACAGGCAGATTTTGGCCTAATCCCTATTTTTATCCCTGAAGTGTGGGCTTCCCGACGGCTCCAAACCATGCCAAGTTAGCGAGGCGGACCGTCGGGCTGAAGGGCTTGCAGGGTTCAAGATATCCGGTGTTCAGGTGAGTGATGGGTGCATGAGTGCAGAGGTAAGTGTGTTTGGTGTGTGTAAAGTGTTTAAATAAGTTTTACTACTTACTAATGCAGGCTTCCTTCCTTCAGGTCTCGGGAGTCCCTCATCTCATGGGCACAGAAAGCAGAATGGCCGCGAGCTGTCAAAAGTTGCAGCCTCTGCTTTCTGTTCTGGAGAGATCTCTAAATCAGCCTGAGAGGAAGGAATTAACTTAGAGTACAGATTGTCAGTGTTTGACAGTTTCAAAGAGCTGTCAAACGCTGATATTTCATCTGTCAAAAGCTCTTGACAGGTGAAATGTCAATCTGTGACGTCACCTGCTGCCGGGTGGCCCTTAATTGGCCTGCTGAGCCCGCTGGGCGGGCGCAACAAGGTCAATCAAGGGAAAATCGAGTGAGTTGGCCACAACTTGATGGAGGCGCGACTACAACCCCAAAAGTGGGAGTCCCACCTCCTACTCGCCTCCATTGATAAAATCCAGCCCATAGAGTTAAACAGAACAGAAAGAGGCCCTTCTGCCCATCAAGCCCTGTGTATTCTATTCCCATTTCCCAGCACTTGGTCCATAGCCTTGTATGCTATGTCATTTCAAGTGCTCATCTAAATGCTTCTTGAATGTTGTGAGGGTTCCTGCCTCTACCACCCTTTCAGGCAGTGAGTTCCAGATTCCAACCACCCTCTGGGTGAAAAAGTTTTTCCTCAAATCCCCTCTAAACCTCCTGCTCCTTACCTTGAAACTATGCCCCCTGGTTATTGACCCCTCTACTAAGGGGAAAAGTTCATTTCTATCAATCCTAGCTATGCCCCTCATAATTTTGTACACCTCAATCAGGTCCCCCCTCAGCCTTCTCTGCTCTAAGGAAAACAACCCCAGCCTGTCCAGTCTCTCTTCATAGCTGAAGCGCTCCAGCCCAGGTAACATCCTGGTGAATCACTTCTGCACCCTCTCCAATGCAATCACATCCTTCCTATAGTGTGGCGACCAGAACTGCACACAGTATTCCAGCTGTGGCCTAACTAGCGTTTTGTACAGCTCCATCATAACAACTTTAGATCATAACCACTGCTCCCATAGAAACATAGACAATAGGAGCAGGAGTAGGCCATTCGGCCCCTCAAGCCTGTTCCGCCATTTAATGAGATCATGGCTGATCATCCAAATTCAGTACCCTGTCCCTGCTTTCTCCCCATATCCCTTGATCAGTTTAGCCTTAAGAAATATATCTAACTTCTTCTTGAATATATTTAATAAGTTGGCCTCAACTGCCTTCTGTGGTAGAGAATTCCACAGGTTCACCACTCTCTGGGTGAAGAAATTCCTCCTCATCAGTCCTAAATGGCTTACCCCTTCTCCTTAGACTGTGATCCCTGGTTCTGGGCTCCCCCGCCATCGGGAACATCCTTCCTGCATCTAGTCCGCCTAGTCCTGTTAGAATTTTATAAGTTTCAATGAGATCCCCTCTCATTCTTCTAAACTCTAGCGAATATAAGCCTAATCGACCCAATCTCTCCTCATACGTCATTCCTGTCATCCCAGGTATCAGTCTAGTGAATCTTCGCTGCACTCTCTCCATGGCAAGAACATCCTTCCTCAGATAAGGTGACCAAAACTGCACACAATACTCAAGGTGTGGTCTCACCAAGGCCCTGTACAACTGCAGCAAGACATCCTTGCTCCTGTACTTGAATCCTTTCGCTATGAAGGCCAACATACCCCAGTTGGCTGGGTGTTATATGTCCTCTCCTTGGATCTTATGTTATCCCTAATTTCCCTTGTTAGCCACGGTTGTGCCACCTTTTTTGTTTTATTTTTATGCCAAACAGGGGTGAACAAATTCTGTAGTTCATCCATGCGATCTTTAAATGTTTGCCATTGCCTATCCACCATCAACGCTTTAAATAACGTTCCCCAATCCATCCTAGCCAACTCGCGCCTCATACCATCATAGTTTCCTTTATTTAAATTCAGGACCCTAGTCTTTGGGTCAACTAATTCACTTTCCATCTTAATGAAGAATTCTATCATATTATGATCGCTCCTCCCCAAGGGGCCTCGCACAACAACATTGCTAATTAATCCTTTCTCATTACATAATACCCAGTCTAAGATGGCCTGATCTCTAGTTGGTTCCTCGACATCTTGGTCCAGGAAACCATCCCGTATACACTCTAGGAATTCCTCCTCCACAGTATTGTTACTAATTTGGTTAGCCCAATCTATATGTAGGTTTAAATTTCCCATGATAACTGCTGTGCCCTTATTGCACGTGTCTCTAATTTCCTATTTAATGCCATCCCCAACCTCAGCATTACTGTTTCGGGATCTGTATACAACTCCCACTAACATTTTCTGCCCATTGGTATTTCTCAGCTCTACCCATACAGATTCCACATCATCAGAGCTAATATCCTTCCTTACTATTGTGTTAATCTCCTCTTTAACCAGCAATGCTACCCCACCTCCTTTTCCTTTTTGCCTCTCCTTCCTGAATATTGAATACCCCTGGATGTTGATTTCCCAGCCTTGGTCACCCTGGAGCCATTTCTCCATAATTCCAATTACATCATATCCGTTTGCATCTATTTGCGCAGCTAATTCATCCACCTTATTATGAATGCTCCTCGCATTAAGACACAAAGCCTTCAGGCTTGTTTTTTTAACACTCTTAGTCCTTTTATAATTATTATTTACTGCAGCCCTGTTTGATTTACACCCTTGATTTCTCTGCCTTCCACTTTTGCTTTTCTCCTTCCTGTCTTTTATTTCTATCCTTTCTTTCCTTTCCTCTGTCTCCCTGCACAGGTTCCCAACCCCCTGCCATTTTAGTTTAAACCCTCCCCAACAGCACTCCCCCGAGGACATCAGTCCCGGTCCCGCCCAGGTGCAAACCATCCAGTTTGGACTGGTCCCACCTCCCCCAGAACCAGTTCCAATGTCCCACGAATTTGAATCCCTCCCCCTTGCACCATTCCTCTAGCCATGTATTCATCTGAAATATCCTTCTATTTCTACTCTGACTAGCACGTGGCACTGGTAGTAATCCTGAGATTACTACCTTTGAGGTCCTATTTTATAATTTACCTCCTAACTCCCTATATTCAGCTTTTAGGACCTCATCCTGTTTTTTACCTATATCGTTGGTACCTATATGCACCACGACAACTGGTTGTTCACCCTCCCACTCCCATTTTCTCAGTGCTGGTAATGGTTCTGCTGTAACCATTTACACCTCCTCTGGACCTCTTTTGAATCTTTACTTGTCCCATTACCACCCTTTTGCCTTGCACCATCTGCCCTTTTGTCATTTAATCTCTCCTGCCTTCCACCCTACGATAAATCTTTCCTTTGTTCTTTCCTCTCCACCCGCCCCCCCCCCCGCCCCCCGCCATTCCCTGCCCCTCTACTTCCTTAAAAACTCTTAAATCTGTAACTCCTTCCAGTTCTGATGAGAGGTCATCAACCTGAAACTTTAACTCTGTTTCTCACTCCACAGATGCTGCCTGACCTGCTGTGTGTTGCCAGCATTTTCTACTTTTATTTTGTATACAATTCTCTCTGTTATGTGCCTTGTAGTGCTTTTCTACATTAAATGCACTATATTTGTAAGGCTATGGGGAAAGAGCAGGGGAGTGGAACTAATTGGATAGTGAAATAAAGAATAGATTTGCCTTCCAAAGCTAGGCTTTATTAACTTTAAAATCTGCAGCACATCTTCCCACATCCAGTCCCAACCAAAGCTGGAAAAGAACTGAATTTAAGGTGGCCACAACACATCATGTGATCATCAACTACCAATGAGATTACAACATATATCCCAAGGCAGTTAACAAACAACCAATCACAATACTTTTACTAAACAAGGAATAATCACCACATTCACCCCTCCTTTTAAAATATACTCCAACCTAAATAACCTTTACAATTTATAATTAATTATTTACAACTAAAACTATGCACAACAAGAATAAAACTGTTCACATGACACAATACTAAGTGAACAACAACAAATAGTAACATTGCACATAAGTATTAAGTATCTCTCAACTAAAACAATATACTATAATATTTCAACAATTTTAAAACATTACTATCAATTTAAAAGTCCATTTTCAATCGGTCGACCGGATATCTTGTTCGTGTCGACCTTCTTAACCTTGGTGAAATTCTTTGCCCTCCCACACCAGAAGGCACAAAAGTATCTTCAGCAGGAAGGCTATCCATATCCCGATTTTCAACGGTTTCCGGATTAGAAATCCCATCAGAAGGTAAACTGGGACGGTCATAAACATCTATCAAGGGCTGACTAATAGAAGTATAATTATTTGCAATCGGATTGGAAATATTCGTAGTATCTGTAACAGCATCCACATTATCTGAATCATGACTATTGTTAATATCCTCAGAAGAGGGCTGGCCCCCACAAGGAGCCAAGTCTTTAATTGAAACAGTACTTTCTTTCCCATCTTGGAATCGAATATGAGCATATTGGGAATTTGCCTCCAACAGCTCCACCTCCTCCACCAAAGGATCATATTTTGACAATCTAACATGGCGTCGAAGCAGCACAGGTCCCTGCATAGTAAGCCATGAAGGTACCGAATATCCCGTAGTAGATCTCCGTGGATAGTTAAAGAGCCTTTCATGGGGGGTCACATTAGTAGCCGTTGAAAGCAATGATCTAATGGAACGCAGGGCATCAGGCAGTACCATTTCCCACTGTGTATTCTTAAGGTTCCGGGATGTCAAAGCCAACATAACTGCCTTCCAGATCACCCCATTGTATCGTTCGCACTGTCCATTACCCTGGGGATTATACGGGGTAGTTCTACTAGTAGAAATTCCCCGACTCTAAAGGTATTCCTTCAACTGGGAAGACATAAAAGAACTTCCCTGATCCAAATGGATATACGCAGGCATCCCAAAGATGACAAAAAGTTGAGTCAGACATTTAATAACTGTAGCAGCTGATACATCTGCACAAGGAAAAGCAAAAGGGAACCTTGAAAACTCAACCACAACAGTAAATATATATCGGTTTTGAGTAGTTGAAGGAAGAGGCCCCTTAAAATCGACGCTCAAACATTCAAAAGGAGAAGTAGCCTTTATAAGATGAGCTCGTTGAGGCTTAAAGAAATTCGGTTTACACCGAGCACAGATAGAACATGATGAAGTCATCTGCTTGACGTCTTCAACTGAAAAAGGCAAGTTCTTACTGCGTACAAAGTGTATCATCCTCGTAACCCCAGGATGACATATGGCATTGTGAAGATTAATAAGCGTATCTCCGTGAATCACAGAACAATAAGCCCTCGACAGTGCATCAGCAGCAACATTATCCTTCCCCGGACGATAAACTATGTCAAAATGGTAACATGCCAACTCAATCCTCCATCTCATTATTTTATCATTTTTGATCTTTCCAAAATGTTTAACATCAAACATAAAGGACACAGATTTTTGATCAGTTACCAACGTGAAATGTCACCCCGATAAATAATGTCTCCATTTACGCAATGCTTCTACTATTGCGTATGCCTCTTTCTCTATTGAAGAATGTCTTTTTTCACTATTGTTCAAAGTACGTGAGAAAAAGGCCACAGGTCTTCCATTTTGGTTCAGAGTAGCCCCAATTGCAAAATCCGAAGCATCCGTCTCGATCACAAAGGGAACCTGCTCATCAATAGAATGCACAACTGCTCCTAAAATATCCTTTTTAAAATTCTCAAAACATGTTCTGGCCTCCCATGATAGAGGATATGTCGTAACCCGAATAAGAGGCCGGATCTTCCATGAAAAATTTGCAATCCAATTAGAATAATAAGAAAACAGTCCAACAACTCGTTGCAAAGCCTTAGAATTAGTAGGACAAGGTAAATCGATCAATGGTCGCAGACATTCTGGATCTGGTTTAATCTTGTTTCCCGAGATAATATACCCCAATAGATTTACCTCAGTAGTCAAAAAGATACATTTCTCTTTGTTAAAAGTTAAACCAACTTTTTCCGCAGCTTGAAGGAATCTTTTTAAATTAGAATCATGCTCCACCCTTGATTTGCCACACACTGTGATGTCATCTAAGTATGAAAAGGTGTCAGAGAGGGAGTTATCACCTATAAAAGCATCCATTGCCCGTTGAAAACAAGCAACACCATTAGTAACACCAAATGGTATTCGGCAAAACTGATACAGCTTTCCACCAGCCTCAAAGGCCGTATATGGTTGATCCTTCTTAACAATAGGAATCTGATGATAAGCACTCTTTAAATCAATAGTGCTAAAAACCTTATACTGAGATACTTTGTTGATAAGCTCATCAATCTTAGGCAAAGGGTACGCATCTAATTGAGTATACCTATTAATAGTTTGGGAATAGTCTATCACCATTCGTTTCTTGTGTCTCTCATTAGTCGTGACAACTACCTGTGCTCGCCAAGGCGAACAACTAGGTTCAATGATTCCTTCCAATAAGAGACGTTGAACTTCAGAATTAATAAATTCTCTATCCTGACTACTATATCTTCTTGACTTGGTAGCAATTGGCTTACAATCCGACATCAAATTGGAAAAAAGTGATAATGGAGGAATAGATAAAGAGGTTAATCCACAAATAGATAAAGGTGGCTTAGTCCCTCCAAATGAAAGACTAAGAGACTCGTGTAACTGAAGCACATCATGTCCAATCAAAATATCCGCACAGAGATTAGGCAAAACAGATAGGCGTATATCAGTATACGTATTACCTAGAAGAACCATTTTCACAAAGCAACAACCAGCTATTTGTGAAGTAAGGGTCGTCTGAGCCATACACACCTGATACGTAACAGGCGAAATTTTCAAATGCTTCTCCTTCGCAAACTGAAGACTTATAAAACTCTCAGTACTGCCCGTATCTATAAGGGCCTTCACTTCCAACCCATTAACTTGAGCTGTAACTATAGCTTTGTTTAGGCCATGAGCAAATGCAGCAGAAATTGATGCAATAAACGCCCTATCTAAAGGCTGAATAGTCACAGAGGAGGAGGAGGTAATTGAACCTGATGATTTACACACACGTGCATAATGACCTCTCTTGCCGCATTTACTACACACAACCTCCCGAGCAGGACACTTCAGACGAGGGTGCCGGATATTCCCACAAAAATAACACTTCTGAATCCTAGAGGCAACAGCCGCCGAAGTAGAAACTGTTTCAGAATCTAGTAAACCACTCCCATTAAGTCCACATAATTCCTTTTCATCCGAAACTGCCGAAACCATAGTCGCAGGCCGACTAAAAAGAGCATAAGAATCCAAACTTCTCTGAGCCACATCCAATGTAGAAGCTTGCTCAAAAGCACTTTTAAGATCCAAAGTCTTATTTTCTAACAACCGCTGACGAATTGATCTAGACAGTAATCCATTAATAAAAGCATCCCGTACCGATTCTTCCTTATATTCTTCAGCCGTCACGGCCTTATAATTACAGTTAACACTAAGGCACCGAAGTGCTTGTAAATAAGTATCCAAAGATTCTCCCACCTGCTGCCTATGGGCAGATGGAAGGTGACGTGCAAATACCTCATTCTTTGGTTTAACAAAAATCTTTTCCAATGTAGAAATAGCCACTTCATAAGTTTTACAGTCCAAAATATATTTATATACATCCGGAGCAATGTAGTTGATCAGCATATTCAGCTTATTTAGAGACTCTTGACCCAACACGCCCAAAAAGTTTTTAAATGTACAATACCAATGTTTCCATTTATCATCCACTCCAGCAGAATTGTAGTCAGCCTTGAATCGTTCTGGTTGAAGATATCGCTCCATTCTAACATAAAGTTAATAAATTGAAATAAAGAATAGATTTGCCTTCCAAAGCTAGGCTTTATTAACTTTAAAATCTGCAGCACATCTTCCCACATCCAGTCCCAACCAAAGCTGGAAAAGAACTGAATTTAAGGTGGCCACAACACATCATGTGATCATCAACTACCAATGAGATTGCAACATATATCCCAAGGCAGTTAACAAACAACCAATCACAAAACTTTTACTAAACAAGGAATAATCACCACAGATAGCTCTTTCAATGAGCTGGCACAGGTACGATGGACCAAATTGCCTTTCTGTGCTGTATGATACTATGATATAAATGCAGGGTGTTGTTGTTATGGATTCTATCTAACTCAATAGATTCCTTGAGGAAAAGTCCCATAACATTTTACCATTCCCCAACAAATCCAGTCAAACAAAATTCATCAATGCCTAACCTACTATGCAATTTACCTCATACAACCTTCACCAGTTGCATTCCTTAATATGGAACTTCCAAGGTCTCACACGCTCCAGAATGTTCCTGAAGCAGCAGGAATGCCTTCAGCTGCTTAGGCCCTAAGCTCTGGAATTCCGTCCCTAAACCTCTCTGCCTCTCTCTCTCCTCCTTCAAGATGCTCCTTAAAACCTACCTCTTTCCTGCCCTAATGCCTCCTTATGTGACTTGGTGTCAAAATTTGTTTGATTACGCTCCTGTGAAGTGCCTTCGGACATTTTACTATGATAAAGGAGTTATATAAATGCAAGTTGCTGCTGTTGAATGGACATCTGCTTAAAACATACAAGGGTCAGTAGGATTCCTGAAACAAAATTGTACATAATGCTGGTGTGAGTTATAATTATAAATATCTTTCTCACAGGTAGAACAGCAATTGAAGGTCACCCAATGAGGCTTATTTTTTTCCATCAAAAAATCTTCTGTACATACTGTTGCGGCTAGGATTAAAAACCTTCTAGAATGCTCTGTGCGATAGGAAATACAGTACAAAACAATGCCTTGCACGTCATTTTTCTTAACTTCAGAGGTATGAAATATCGTTGTCAAGGAGGGTGAAGTTACGGGCATTGTTGATGTGTTAATAATGACCTTAACAACAAGAAGGACACCTTGTATTTATATAGCGCCATTAATGTAGTAAAATGTCCCAACGCACTTCACAGAAGTGTTATAAGACAAAAAATTGACACCGAGCCACATAAGAAATTAGGGCAGAAGACCAAAAGCTTGGTCAAAGAGGTAGGTTTTAAGGAGCGTCTTAAAGAAGGAAAGAGAGATAGTGAGGCAGAGAGGTTTAAGGGAGGGAATTCCAGAGCTTAGGGCCTAGGCAACAGAAGGCACGATCATCAATGGTTGAGTGATTATAATCAGGGATGCTCAAGAGGGCAGAATTAGAGGAGTGCAGATATCTCGTGGGGCTGAAGGAGATTAAAGAGATAGGGAGGGGCGAGGTCATGGAGGGATTTGAAAACAAGGATGAGAATTTTGAAATCAAGGCTTTGCTTAACCGGGAGCCAGTGTAGATCAGCAAGCACAGGGGTGATGAGTGAATGGGACTTGGTGCGAGTTAGGACACAGGCAGTCAAGTTTTGGATGATCTCAAGTTTGTGTAGGGTAGAAGGTGGGAGACCAGCCAGGTGTGCTTTGGAATAGTCAAATCTAGAGGTAACAAAGGCATGGATGAGGGTTTCAGCAGCAGATGAGCTGAGGCAGAGGTGGAGATGGGCTATATTACGGAGGTGGAAATAGGCGGTCTTAGTTATGTCACGGATATGTGGTCAGAAGCTCATTTCTGGGTCAAGTATGACACCAAAGTTGCGAACAGTCTGGTTCAGCCTCAGACAGATGCTAGGGAGAGGGATGGAGTCAGTGGCTAGGGAACAGGGTTTGTGGTGGGGCCCAAAGACAATGGTCTTCCCAATATTTAATTGGAGAAAATTTCCGAGATGGTCTCATTCTTAGAGACAAGCAGTGTGTCAATTTAGAGACTGTGGAGGGGTCGAGAGAAGTGGTGGTGAGGTAGAGCTGGGTGTCGTCAGCATACATGTGAAAACTGACGCTGTGTTTTCAGATGATGTCGCCAAGGGGCAGCATATAGATGAGAAATAGGAGAGGACCAAGGATAGATCATTGGGGGACACAGAGGTAATGATGCGGGAGTGGGAAGAGAAGCTATTGCAGGTGATTTTCTGGCTACGATTAGATAGATAAGAATGGAACCAGGCGAGTGCAGTCCCACCCAGCTGGACGATGGTGGAGAGGCGTTGGAGGAGGGTGGAGTGGTCAACGATGTCAAAGGCTGCAGACAAGTCAAGAAGGAAGAGGAGGGATAGTTTACCTTTGTCACAGTCACAAAGGATGTCATTTGTGACTTTGATGAGAGCTGTTTCGGTACTGTGGTGGGGCGGAAAATGGATTGGAGGGATTCAAACGTGGAGTTTCGGGAAAGATGGGCATATATTTAGGAGGTGACGACATGTTCAAGGACTTTGGAGAGGAAAGGAGGTTGGAGATGGGGCGGTAGTTTGCAAGGATGGAGGGGTCAAGGGTTGTTTTTTTGAGAGGGGTGATGATGGCAGATTTGAGGGAGAGGGGGACAGTGTAATGTATATTCATTTAAGGGGGGAACTATCTTTTACAGCTCATGTACACTGCAGTACTGGCAGTGACCACACCTGTATATAGCACTGAGTAGTAATCTGTACAGATCAGTTCCAGTGTGAGCAAAGCTGAGTAAACACCTGTTGTACTGTTCTCCTGCAGTCTGTGTCTTATTATACACGGACACAACATTGGCGACAAGGCAAGTTCGAACCTACCTGCAACTCTGCATCACCTCCCGGGGATTCGTTCCTGGAGATCACTGGATTGGAGGTCAAGGCTAGAGGCTCGGGCGTCGACCACGGGCAACCGCCCAGTCATCCAGCAGAGACTCGAGAATTGCGGGGGAGGCTGTCGAGAGCCAGGCTTGGCTTTCCAGTCGAGGTGGTCCAGCGAAACGGGCTGGCAACAGGTAGTGCACAGACCCTTCCCGGACAGCGGCGGGCTAGAGCCCGACCGAGCAGCACAGCAAAGGGCCGAGCAGCGTCAATGGGGGAGAGAGAGAGAGGGCAGAGCGCAAAGGGCGCAGCCGGTGTTCAGGGGCCGAGTAGCGCCAACGGGGGAGAGAGAGACGCACAGAAACCCGCGAGGCGCCACCATTGCCACGAGGACTGCTGAGAGCGGCGTTGGCAGCAGCGCAGGAGAAGCGCGCGAAACCTACAGGGTGCCGCCATTGCCATGAGAACTGCCGGGAGCGGCGTTGGCAGCAGCGGGGGAGGAAGGAAAGCGCGGGAGACGCCATTTTAAGCCATTGGGAGATGCCATTTTAAACCATACCCAAATGCCGAAGAGTGGCAGTATCACCCCATTTGACAATGAAGTCGAAGATTGGACTACATATGTTGAATGAATAGAGGTATACTGCAAGGCAAATGAGGTGTCAGATGACAAGAAAGCGTCGGTATTGTTAAATTTAATGGGTGCAAAAACGTATGGTTTATTACGAAATCTAGTAACCCCGACGAAGCCAATGGAAAAAAGTTTTGAAAACACAGTAACGATACTACAGGAACATTTAAACCCCACACCGCTGCTGATAGCAGAAAGATTCAAGTTTCACAAACGGAACCAGCATAAGGATGAAAGCAATGCTGATTATTTAACAGAACTGCGCAAACTATCGAAACACTGCCAGTTTGGAGCGGGAGTGGCAGATACTTAAGGGATAAGTTTGTGTGTGGGCTTCAAAGTGAAGGAACACAGAAATGGCTTTTAACTGAAAAGGACCTTACGCTGGAGAAGGCTTTCAGCATTGCGGTATCATATGAAGCAGCAGCAAGGGGCGCTGCAGAGATACAACAGAGACCGCAAGAATATGGCACAAACGAAATGTCATATGGAACAGAGAAGTGCTATCGCTGTGGTAGAACAACACATGACCAGAATGATTGCTGGTTCAAAGACAAAGTGTGCAGACAGTGTGGAAAAGTAGGACACATAGCACGAGTCTGCAGGTCAGGAAAGAAAACCAGCAATAAGAAACCTACCAAAGAAAAGTACAAGAAGGTACATAAGATGACGGAGAATAGTTCAGATGAACAAAAGAGTGATAACGACTCCGAAAGCAGGGAACTGAGTTGTCTGAAACTACATAATGTGATCACAACGGAGGATCACCGAACCATTTGGGTCACTCTCAAGATAGCAGGAGTCCAGGTAAAGATGGAGTTGGACACAGGATCAGCCCTAACAGTCATAAACCGACGTGACTACGATCGGCTATTCTCATACATACCCTTGAGAGACACAAAAATTATTTTGAAGACGTATATGGGGCAAAAAGTCTACCCCAAAGGAAAAATAAGGGTGACCGTTATACATAACGGTAAGGAAAAACCAAAACTAGACCTGTATGTATTGCAAGATGGAGGACCACCATTACTGGGACGTGAATGGATCCGGAAAATACAACTGGATTGGCATTCCATACAGGCACTGACTGTGGCTGACAAAAAGGATGACGACGTCACACCTGGGTGACTGTCAAAGATCCTAACTGATGCGAAAGAAGTGTTCCAGCAAGGACTCGGAACACTAAAAGGCATGACAGCGACGATTAAAATTGAACATTCAGGTGTACTGTCGAAGGTAGACTGGAGCGAGTGGGCTACACCCATCGTCCCTGTGATGAAAAAGTCGTTGAGCAGCATGCCTGGGGAACCAAGGAAGGTTCGCATCTGTGGGGACTTTAAGGTAACAGTGAACCCGCTCCTTCACACCGTACAATATCCACTTCCGCGGATTGAAGATATTTTCGCCTCACTATCTGGAGGGAAACGCTTCACTAAGATTGATCGGGCCCAGGCGTATCTGCAAATGGAGGTAGAAGAAGCATCACAAAAATACCTCACAATCAACACCCATAAAGGTCTCTACCAATACAAGCGGCTGGTATTCGGGGTAGCATCAGCTCCGGCTATTTGGCAGAGGGCAATGGAACAAGTCCTGCAAGGGATCCCAGGGACCCAGTGTTATTTGGATGACATCCTGGTCACGGGCGAAAATGACAGTGATCACCTTGCCAACCTGGAGCAGGTGCTCACTCGATTGCAGGAATATGGGCTCCTAGCTAACCGCCCAAAATGTGAGTTTTTTAGAAAATAGATCTCGTATTGTGGCCACATTATCGATAAAGAGGGGTTACGTAAGTCCCCAGAGAAGATTGAGGCAGTAGTCAAGGCTCCAGCACCGGAAAATGTGTCACAACTGAGGTCGTTCCTCGGGCTGGTAAACTACTACCATAAGTTCTTGCCAAATTTGTCTACAATACTACACCCACTGAACACCCTACTGCAAACTGGGGTGCCATGGAAGTGGAGTGACGAATGTAGACGAGCTTTCCAGAAGAGCAAAACACTAACCACATCGAAAGAGGTATTGGACCATTACAACCCAGCATTACCAATTCAGTTGGCATGTGATGCGTCACCCTACGGCATTGGAGCGGTGCTGTCACACAAATTCTCGGACGGCTCAGAGAGGCCAATAGCCTTTGCGTCACGATCACTAACCTCAGCCGAGCGTAATTACGCCCAGATTGACAGGGAGGCCCTCAGCCTAGTGTGGGGAGTGAAAAAGTTCAATCACTATCTGCACAGGCAGAAATTCACCTTGCTGACTGATCACCAGCCTCTTGTCTCCATTTTTAATCCGAAGAACGGCGTTCCGATGATGACTGCGCAACGGCTACAAAGATGGTCACTCTTTCTAGGGGTGCACCACTATGAGATTGAATATAAGGGCACGAAACAGCATGGAAATGCTGATGGGCTATCATGCCTGCCACTGCCTACTGCGGAGGAAGCACCAGCAGTGGATCCTGTCGAAATATTCCATTCGACTATAGTTGAATACCTACCGGTAACTAACGCTTGTATCGAAAAGGAATCCCGAAATGACCCGACATTGTCTCGGGTATATGATTTGACGGAGATGGGATGGCCAGCACACGGCGAGCCACTGTTGCCAGCATTCTCGACAAGGAGAGAACAGCTGTCAGTGTGCCGGGGGAACTTGATGTGTGGATCCCGAGTGGTAATTCCACCCAAGTTAAGGGATAGAGTGCTCAATGAGCTTCATGAGGGTCATCTGGGAGGGGTAAAAATGAAAAGCCTAGCCAGTGCTTATGTGTGGTGGCCAGGAATCGATAAACAAATCGAGGACCTGACCAAGAGCTGCTCAGGATGCCAGCAAGTCCAAAATGCACCACCACAGGCCCCTCTACACCCATGAGAGTGGCCCTCATCTCCATGGCAACGGGTGCAAATTGATTTTGCTGGTCCATTCATGGACTCAATGTTTTTAATAGCCATGGATGTGCACCCGAAATGGCCTGAGGTCTTCAAAATGTCCTCCTCCACCACGGAGAAAACGATTGCAGTCCTACGGACCATTTTTGCCAGGAATGGCTTGCCAGAACAGATTTGCTCCGACAACGGACCACAGTTTGTGTCCGAAGAGTTCCGGAGGTTCTTGAAAAAGAATGCGGTAAGGCATTACACATCCGCCCCGTATCATCCAGCCACAAATGGATTGGCTGAGAGGTTCGTACAAACCTTTATGAAGGCAATAAAGGCTATGTACAATGACAACATTCCGCTGCAGCACAAGGTGGACAATTTCCTGTTCGCCTACCGGAATGCGACACATGCAGTCACCAACCAGGCCCCAGCCATGATGTTCTTTAACCGAAGGTTAAGATCTCGCCTGGATTTGCTCAGACCAAACATACGAAGAGATGTTGAGAGTAAGCAATTCCAGCACATCCATGAGAAGCCAACAAGGAGCTTCAATGTAGGGCAACCAGTCTTGGCCCGCGACTACCGAACAGAAAAATGGCAGCCAGGAACGATATGCACACGGCCGGCCCACTAATGTACACAGTGGACGTTGAGGAGAGCATCGTGAGATGCCATGCTGACCAGATCCTAGAGTCACAGGAACAAGTCAACCCCATGCCTCGCCCATACGTACCTGGTGATGAACCCGACGTACAGGTCGCATCTACCCCAGAAACAGTAGCATCGGAAGCTGATGAACCAACTGACGACAGGGGGCCAGAATCGCCTCCGCACCAAGAGCAAGACACTCGGGAAAGGCGCTATCCAGAAAGGATCAGGAAGCCTCCCCAAAGACTGAATATATAAATAGACTATTTTCAGCTAATGTTGCATGTTAAAAGGAATTAGTTTGATATTTAATTGTTAAATGAGTGTTATGTTACTGTTAATCTAAAAGGGGAGGAATTGTAATGTATATGCCTTTAAGGGGGGAACTATCTTTTACAGCTCATGTATACTGCAGTACCGGCAGTGACCACACCTGTATATAGCACTGAGTAGTAATCTGTACAGATCAGTTCCAGTGTGAACCACGTTGAGTAAACACCTGTTGTACCGTTCTCCTGCAGTCTGTGTCTTATTATACACGGACACAACAGACAGTACCTGAGGATAGCGAATCATTAACAATATCAGCTAACATGGGAGCAAGAAAAGAAAGTTGTGTGGTCAGCAGTTTAGTGGGAATAGGGTTGAGGGAGCAGAAATTGGGTCTCATGGACAGGATGAACGTGGAGATGTCAAGAGGGGAGATTGGAGAGAAACTGGAGAAAGATGCGCGTTCAGGGCTAGGGCAGGGGGGATCCTTAGAGGAAGTTTGGCCCAGTGGGCTAGGGGAAGGAAGGGAAGTGACAGAGGCAGCTGAATGGATGGTCTCATTCTTAGAGACAAAGAAGTCCATGAGCTCCTCGCACTTGTTGTTGAAGGTGAGTGGGGAGGAGACAGGGGAGAAGGGTTTAAGAAGACAGTTAGCAGTAGAAAATAATAGCTGGGGGTTATCTTTGCATTCCAGGATGATCCTGGAATAGTGAGCAGTTTTGGCAGACAAGAGTAGGACCCGATAATGCTTTACGTGGTCCAGCCAGGTCTGGCGGTGAATGGCTAAATATGCATTAAAACTTAAGGTGCAAGGATGGCATGCATTACCTCCACATTAGACACTTACGTTAATAATGCTAAATAAGTGCAGTAAAAGATCTAAACTAAGTTGCAATCCTTCATCCCACAAGTTCGTTACAGGTGTTTATTTTTAAATTATACTGGACATATCACATTTTCAGCTGCTGACTGCAATTACCATGACTACACAGCAGCAACCCTGATGCAGAACAATAAAATAAGAGCTCACTATGGTACATGAATCTTCCCCTGGAAGCTAATTGGAAATACAAATTATGTGATTCATCCACAACTTGATGGAGTTGAACAAGGCTTGTGAAGCTAAGCAGAGCCAGGCCTGGTTAGTACCTGGAGAAATGACCATCAGAGAAGACCAGGTGCAGAAGGTCACGGAAGGAGCTCTGAGGAGGGGCGGTTGGTGAGAAGGTCACAGAAGGAGCCTCGGGAGGGGCGGCTGGTGAGCAGGCCCGGGTGTTGGGCTGAAGATTGTCGGAATGGTGGAAATGGAATGGCGGCGCGCACAGACGCAGCGGCTTTGCTTCTCCCAGGACGGTGCTATTTATGTTTAATGTTAATGTTATTTGTACTGGGCTCATGGGAGCTTGCAAGATCACATTTCGTTGTTCATGTACTTGTACAATGACAATAAAGTTGAATTTATTATTGTTGTACTGGATTTTAATTTAAATACTGATGCACTTGTTTTTTAAACTTCAGATTGAAAATGTGTACACATTTAAAAATAGATCCAAGTATATTCATTAAGTTTGGAAACACCATTGAAAAATAACATTTTGCATTGGCATAGCACATCACTCAGAAACATCTCAAAGTGCTTCCTCTACAGTGAGTTACTTTGAGATGCAGTGATTGTCATCATGTAGGCAAACATAGAAGTCATTCTCCAAACAGCAACGCCCCTTTAACTGGAATGAGCTGTATGCTTCTGGTGGTGTTGACTGAGGGAGGAATGTTGGCCAGGGCACATAGAAACATAGAAAAATAGGAGCAGGAGTAGACCATTCGGCCCTTTGAGCCTGCTCCGCCATTCAATATGATCATGGCTGATCCTCTATCTCAGTACCATATTCCCGCTCTCTCCTCATACCCCTTGATGTCTTTTGTGTCTAGAAATCTATCTATCTCCTTCTTAAATATATTCAGTGACTTGGCCTCCACAGCCTGCTGTGGTGGAGAATTCCATAGGTTCACTACCCTCTGAGTGAAGAAATTTCTCCTCATCTCAGTCCTAAATGTCCTACCCCGTATCCTGAGACTGTGACCCCTCATTCTAGACCCCCCAGCCAGGAGAAACATCCTCCCTGCATCCAGTCGGTCTAGCCCTGTCAGAATTCTATGCGTTTCAATGAGACCCCCTCTCATTCTTCTAAACTCTAGTGAATACAGGCCTAGTCGACCCAATCTCTCCTCATACGACAGTCCTGCCATCCCAGGAATCAGTCTGGTGAACCTTCGCTGCACTCCCTCTGTGGCAAGTATATCCTTTCTTAGGTAAGGAGACCGAAACTGCACACAGTACTCCAGGTGTGGTCTCACCAAGGCCCTGTACAACTGTAGTAAGACATCCTTGCTCCTGTACTCAAATCCACTTGCAATGAAGGCCAAGCGAACTTGCTGCCTTCTTAAACTGAACTACTGGAATGGGTTTTCAGTTTAACATCTCATTGATGCGCTATCAATCACTCAAAAGACTGAGGTTAAGCGAGTAACTAACAGGCTTTTATTAACAAGAGAATGAAGGTGTGCCTCGAGTGGTCGACCAGTCCAGAATACAGAGGGACTGTGGAGCAGTCACCTTTATACCTGGACTCGTGGGAGGAGTCAGCCGAGGCATGTACAGACATGTACACAGTGGAATACAAACAGTGGTTTACCACACTCATGAAAAGATATCTCCTTCGACATCGCCCTCCTACAGTAATGCACTGGACTGCCAGCCTGGATTATGTTCTCAGCTATTGTAATGGGGCTTAAACCAACAGCATCCGGATGCAGAGTGCCAACCTGACACTTATTGGTGCAGAAGATACTAATTATTAATAATAATAATTGGTGGAACACGAAACAGTAAAATGAACGTCATAATAGTAACAAAAATTACAATAAACAAAGTCCATTCACACTTACATCAAGACATGGACATTTTCTTTTGTTAATTTGTTTTATTATTTCAGTTCACTTGATGGCTAATGGTGGGATACAGCAGAGCATAAAGGTTCCAGGCTCAATTGCTGCTGGTACTATGCTGACAAGAGCTTCTCTCAGCCATTGTGGCAGTGGAGGCATGAGAATTGCTCTGTGTTCCCCAACTGGTATAGGTTTCAGGGGAGGAATGGGGCAGGAGGGCAGAAATAAAACCAGCCCTGCTTCTAATCACTATCCAGTGTGCCTTGGGTGTGTGGATGTAGGAGAGAACATGTTCAGACTCAGCTGTTGGCTGTCACACCTGGAAAAATGGCTACTTGTGCAGGAATCCTGATGACTGTAAATACCCAAGTCACCATCATCAGGGGGAGAGGGGAAGAAAGCCCGGCAGCGATCGAGCCTGCAATATTCATGCTCTGTATTTCTCAGTATCCCATCATTAGCCACTGAGCCATTAAACCTTAACCCCGTCTGCCCTCTCAAGTGGACGTGAAAGATCCCACGGAAGAGGAGGGGAGTTCTTCCTGGTCTCCTGGGCCAATATTTATCCCTCAACCAATATCACTAAAACATATTATTTGGTCAATTTTCTCATTGCTGTTCATGGGACTTTCTGTGTACAAGTTGGCTGCCGTGTTTCTCTACATCACAACACTTAAAAAAAAGAACTTTAGGGTATCCTGAGATTGTGAAAGGCGTTATATAAATGGAAGTCTTTCTACCATCAATGGAACTGAAATATAATTATATTAAAATAGATTAACACAAAAATGTCAAAGTCCTCATAATAGGAGTATTGCAATTGTCATTACTTTTAAGACTTTCATTAAACCATTTTTGGTCCCAGCAATGTAGAATTTTATTAAACATTAGCTTTCTCTGCACCAATCAAAGCAATAAATGTCAGGTTAGCTCAGTTGATAGCACTCTTGCCTCTGTATTCGAAGGCTCTTAGATCAAGCCCCGTCACAGCACCCGGAAATATAATCCAGATTGACACTGCAGTGCAGCACAGAATAAAACAGAGGTGGGAAATATACAATTGAAAGTGGGGCAGTTCCACAGGATGACACATGAGGTTCCTTGCAGCACATCAACATTATAACATGGCGAATGCAAATCTATGTTGACCTTTTTACAGACCATCCTTGAGCTGTTCATCCGACCATGCTGGCAAGGCAAGTGGCCCAATAGTCTGTAGGCTAAATATGTGAGTTGCATGTGGAGTCACGTCATTCGCCGGCAGCTAGCCCAAAGCTGAGCAAATGAGGTGCGAGGTCCAATTTCAGGTGAGCCTTGGGCCTCCCGGGTTGGTTATGTGCCCAAAAATAAGCCATAACTAATTTCTACACCAATTTGCTTTCCAGAAAATGTGCTACTTTTAATACGGTGGGTGTGGGAAGCAGCCATTGCATTTGCTCAAAAGTGAACTGTTGCAGCTTCTTCAAGCATAATGGAAGAGCAAGTAAGTCTCTCTAGGGCTGTTTACCAACTGAAGATAATGCACCAGTTGCTCTAAGTGTTTAGATGTGCTATAGAAATTTCAACAAAAAATGATTCGGCTACATCAACAAGACACATTAAAAACTCAATAGGAAAAGTCAAGACAAAGTGTTCACAAGCATTTTAGTGCAGTAAACATGTTGATAAGAGAAGTACTGTGATGTCTGCTAATGTTAGAAATTAAAGTTGTTTCTACCAGAATTCACAGCAGCATGATAGTCTGGAAAATATGACCAATGAAGAAAGCTTAGAGAAAAAATGTAAGCTTTGCTGAGGGAGAAAAATAGCAAGAGGGTAAGTTTTAAAAAGTTCTTTCTGTTGAATGGGTGATATTTCAGATCTGGAGACAAAGCAATTAATAAAACATTGGTTTTAGAACTTTTTTTTTGAAAAGGGGAGAGTTTTGGGGGAAGGACGAGTGTAGTGTATGTACCTTGAAGAAGGAACTATATTCTGCAGCCACTGTATACTGCAGTACCAGTAGTGACCACCCCGGTATATAAGCCTGTGTAGTAACTTTGTATAGTAGTTCCAGTTTTGTCTCCATTCAGTAAACACCTGTTATAACCAACTTCTGCAGTCCGTGTCTCAATTACACACGGACGTTACATTGGCGACAAACAGATCCGAACTTACCTACAGTTCTGCACCACCTCACAGGGATCCATCCCTGAAGCAAAGTTGTTAGAGGTCGAGGCCAGAAGGAAGAAATCCAAAAAGAAAAAACAAACAAACAGAAGAAACGGGCGTCGACCGTGGGCAACTGCCCTCTGATTCATCGAATTCGAAGATTTGCAGGAGAGGCTGTTGAGAGCTGGGCTTGGTTCTCCAGTCTATGGTGTTCCAGCTAATCGGGCTGGTGGCAGGTAGTACACTGATCCTTCCTGGGCTGCGGTGGGCTAGAGCTCGATCGGGTGGCTTTTCAATGGGGCCGAGCAGCGTTGTCGGGAAGAGGAGAGAGAGAGAGAGGGTGGAGCACACAGGGCGCGGCCGGTGCTACGAAGCCGGGCAGCGTACAGACCCGAGAAGAGGGAGGAAAGTGCCCCATAGGGTCTGCTCTGACGACGGGAACAGTAATTAAAATAAAAGAAATTAGAAGCGTAGAAAGCCGCGAGGAGCTGCAGTTTGCCACGGGGACCGCGGAGAGCGGCGTTGGCAGCAGCACGGGGGGAAGTGCGTGAAGACCATAGGGCGTCACCGTCAAGGCACAAAAATGCCAGCAACAGCGCTGGCAGCAGCGGAAAAGACAGAAAGCGCGGGAAGCGCCATCTTAATCCAGCGGGGAAGAAGGCAAAGTGCGGGAGGTGCCATTTTGTTCAATCGGGGAAGAAGGCAAAGCGCGGGAGGCGCCATCTTAGATCTCCAAGATGCCGAAGACTGGCAATATCACTGCCTTCGATAATGCAATAGAAGACTGGACCACGTATGTGGAAAGAGTCGAAGTATATTGCAAGGCAAATGAAGTAGTCGATGAGAAAAAGGCATCGGTACTACTAAACTTAATGGGCGCAAGAACGTACGGCCTATTACGGAACCTGATCACTCCAGTTAAACTGATGGAGAAGAGTTTTAACGAAATTGTTGATATCCTACAGGAACACGTAAATCCTACACCGCTGCTGATAGCAGAAAGATTTAAATTCCACAAGAGAAATCAGCATAAAGATGAGAGCAATGCTGATTACCTTACGGAACTACGCAAGCTATCAAAGCACTGCCAGTTCGGAGCAGGATTGGCAGATACCCTACAGGACAAATTTGTCTGTGGACTCCTGAGTGAAGGAACCCAGAAGAGGTTACTCTCAGAGAAAGAGCTGACGCTAGATAAGGCTTTCAGCGTGGCAGTATCGTACGAAGCAGCAGCAAGGGGAGCTGTGGAAATACAGCAAAAGCCACAGGAATACGGCACCCATGAAATGACACGGGGATTTGAAAAATGTGATCGCTGCGGCAGAACAACCCATGACCAGAAGGACTGCTGGTCCAAGGACAAAACATGCAGGCAATGCGGAAAGATGGGACACATTGCACGAGTTTGCAGGTCCGGGAAGAAGACTAACGACAACAAAAAGACTACTAAGGAAAAGTACAGGAAAGTACAAAAGATGACGGACAGTAGTTCCGAAGACCAGAAGAGCGATAGTGAATCCAGGAACAAGAGATTAAGCTGTCTCAAACTACATAACATAATCACAAAAGAGGATCACCGAACCATTTGGGTCACCCTCACGATAGCAGGGTCCCAAGTCAAAATGGAATTGGATACAGGATCAGCCCTGACCTTCATGAATCGACGAGACTACGAGTGGCTATTCTCACACATAACCTTGAAAGACACATCCATTGTCTTGAAGACATATACGGGGCAGAAAGTATACCCCAGAGGGAAAATAAGGGTGCCTGTCGAATACAACGGCAAGGAAATACAGAAATTGTATCTGTACATACTGCAAGGTGGTGGACCACCGTTATTGGGACGTGAATGGATCAGAAAGATAAGTTTAGACTGGCACTCTATTCAGGCACTGACTGTGGCTGGTAAAAAGGATGACGATGTCACAGAATCACAGAAACCCCACAGTGCAGATAGAGGCCATTTCGGCCCATCGAGCCTGCACCGACTCATATCCCACCCGATCCCTGTAACCCCCCGTATTTAATCCCCCTAACACTAAGGGTCAATTTATCATAGCCAATCAACCTAACCTGCACATCTTTGGACTGTGGGAGGAAACCGGAGCACCCGGAGAAAACCCACGCAAACACGGAGAGAATGTGCAAACTCCACACAGACAGTCACCCAAGGCCGGATTCGAACCCGGGTTCCTGGCGCTGTGAGGCAACAGTGCTAACCACTATGCCACCGTGCCGCCCTTCCTTGGCTCCTCAGACTTATTGTTTAACGTTTTCTTCATGACAGGAATGATGGGTGTCGCCCACTTGCTCCAGTCTACCTTAGATAACATGCCTGGACGATTGTCAAAAATCTTGGCTAATGCTAAAGAGGTATTTCAACAAGAACTGGGAACTCTTAAAGGCATAACCGCCTCGATAAAAATAGAAGAGAATGCAATTCCCAAGTTTTTCAAAGCAAGACTGGTACCATATGCAATTCGCCCAGCCGTCGAGGCAGAGCTGGAGAATCTGGAGAATGCAGGCATGTTATCTAAGGTAGACTGGAGCGAGTGGGCGACACCCATCATTCCTGTCATGAAGAAAACGTTAAACAATAAGTCTGAGGAGCCAAGGAAGGTTCGCATCTGTGGGGACTTCAAGGTGACAGTGAACCCAGTCCTTCACACAGTACAGTATCCCCTCCCGAGGAGAGAAGATATTTTCGCCTCACTATCTGGAGGGAAACGTTTTACAAAAATTGACCTAGCGCAAGCATATTTGCAGATGGAGGTTGAAGAATCCTCTAGGAAATATCTCACGATAAACACTCACAAAGGTCTTTACCAGTATAATCGACTGGTATTCGGAGTAGCATCAGCTCCGGCTATATGGCAAAGAGCGATGGAACAAGTCCTGCAAGGGATTCCGGGGACTCAGTGTTACTTGGACGTCATCCTAGTGACAGGTGAAAATGACAGTGAACACCTTGCCAACCTAGAGCAGGTGCTCACTAGACTAAGAGAACATGGGCTACGAGCCAATCGCCTCAAGTGCGAGTTTTTTAAGAAACAAATATCGTATTGTGGCCACGTGATTGATGAAGAGGGGTTACATAAGTCCCCTGACAAAATTGAAGTGGTAGTTAAGGCTCCAGCGCCTGAAAATGTGTCGCAACTGAGGTCATTCCTCGGATTGGTGAATTACTACCATAAGTTTTTGCCGAATTTGTCCACAATTCTGCACCCACTGAACGCCCTGCTACAAACTGGAGTAGCATGGAAATGGAGCGATGAATGTAAGCGGGCCTTTCAGAAGTGTAAAGGCCTGATCACATCAAGAGAAGTATTGGCTCACTACAACCCATCACTACCGAAAAGACTGGCGTGTGATGCGTCTCCCTACGGCGTTGGAGCGGTACTGTCATATAAATCCCTTGATGGTTCAGAGAGGCCGATAGCTTTTGCGTCACGCTCGTTAACTGCAGCCGAGTGTAACTATGCCCAGATTGACAGAGCGGCCCTCAGCCTGGTGTGGGGGGTGAAGAAGTTCGATCACTACCTGCACGGTCAGAAATTTACTCTACTAACTGATCATCAACCTCTTGTCTCCATTTTCAACCCTACGAAGGGCATCCCGATAATGACAGCACAACGGCTACAGAGGTGGTCCCTTTTCCTAGGGGCACACCAATATGACATCGAGTACAAAGGAACTAAACAGCATGGGAATGCTGATGGATTGTCGCGCCTAACGTTGCTCACGGTGGAAGAAGCACCTGCAGTGGATCCTGTGGAGATATTCCACTCGACCATAGTCGAATGTCTACCTGTGATGAATGCAAACATAGAAAAGGAAACACAAAATGACCCGACACTCTCCAGGGTCTATGATTTAACGGTGAAGGGATGGCCAGCACATGGTGAACCACTGTTGCCAGCATTCTCGCCGAGAAGAGAACAGCTGTCAGTGTGCCGAGGAACATTGATGTGTGGATCCAGAGTAGTAATTCCACCCAAATTGAAGGATAGCGTGCTCAATGAGCTTCATGAGGGTCATCTGGGAGGGGTAAAAATGACGAACTTAGCCAGAGCGTTTGTGTGGTGGCCGGGAATCGATAGAGAAATCGAAGAGATGACCAAGAGCTGTACAGGATGCCAGAAGGACCAAAACGCCCCACCACAAGCCCCTCTACATCCATGGGAGTGGCCCTCATCTCCATGGCAAAGGGTACACATTGATTTTGCTGGTCCATTTATGGACTCGATGTTTTTAATTGCGGTGGATGCACATTCAAAGTGGCCAGAGGTAATAAAAATGTCCTCAACCACCACAGAAAAAACTATCACAGTCTTACGAACCATATTCGCCAGAAATGGGCTGCCTGAACAGATTTGCTTCGACAATGGACCACAGTTTGTGTCTGAAGGGTTCTGGAGGTTCTTAAAGAACAATGGTGTTAAGCATTACACATCCGCCCCATATCATCCAGCCACCAATGGATTGGCTGAGAGGTTCGTTCAAACATTCAAGAAGGCTATCAAGGCAATGTGTAATGAAGACATACCCCTACAACACAAGGTGGATAACTTCTTGTTTGCCTACCGGAATGCAACACATGCGGTTACCAACCAAACTCCAGCCATGATGTTCTTCACTGGAAGACTAAGATGCTGCTTGGATTTGGTTAAGCCAAGCATCAGAAGAGATGTGGAGAACAGGCAGTTTCAGAATATGAATGAAAGGCCAACCAGGAGTTTCAAGATAGGTCAACCAGTTTTGGCCCGGGACTACCGCACAGAGAAATGGCAGCCAGGAACGATCTGCACACGGCAAGGACCTCTAATGTATACCGTGGACGTTGGAGAGAGCATTGTAAGACGCCATGCTAACCAGATTCTAGAGTCACTGGAAAACGTCAAATCTACACCACGATCCTATACACCTGGTGATGAAACCGAAGTACCAATTGCATCTACCTCAGAATCGGTGATATTGGAATCAGATGAACCAAACAACGACGTTGATCCCGAATCAACTTTGCCAGAAGAACCTGATACCCCAAAGAGGCGTTATCCGGACAGAATCAGGAAGCCTCCTCAAAGACTGAATTTATAATTGATTAACTTCAGCTAATGTATATAGCAACTGTAATTGTAAATATGTTATTTAATTATTAATCGAATGTTATGTACTGTTTAACTAAAAGGGGAGGAATTGTAGTGTATGTACCTTGAAGAAGGAACTATATTCTGCAGCCCCTGTATACTGCAGTACCAGTAGTGACCACCCCTGTATATAAGCCTGTGCAGTAACTTTGTATAGTAGTTCCAGTTTTGTCTCCATTCAGTAAACACCTTTTATAACCAACTTCTGCAGTCCGTGTCTCAATTACACACAGACGTTACAACAAGAGTCTCCTGTCACTCTGAAGACTCTGGTGCTACGTGCAACTGACATTTTCATTTTGGAATCCACTTTAATGTGAGATTGTCACTGTCATGCAGTGAACAAGAAAAATACCAAGAGTACCCAGTGTACTGTCAACCTCCTTTTTAGTTTGATTGTTGGTCACTGGTAAACATCGTTTAGAAAGCCCTTTAACCCCACCAGCCCCAAGAGGCACCTGCCGAGCTTACATACCTATCCGTCATAGTCTAGTCAAATTCTATCTAGCAATAGAAGGATTCAACAAATATATCCCTGCTGCTCAGAGCTAGTTTTATTGTAATAACACAATTACAATAGATTGATCACAAGATAATTACAAATGAGGAGATCATTTGGCCCATCTTAATTCATCTATCCATCTAATTGTTTCTGAAATGATTCCAGGGTTTTCACCTCTACGATTGTGTCTGGAAGTTCATTCCATGGCACCACAGGATCACAAGGAAGGGCTCAGGCAAGTGGTGGCACAAGAAGAAGGTGAACCCAAAATGTTAGTAACGTGGACTTAAAGCTAATTCTGGATGAAATTCTTCAGAAAAGAAACTGCCTGCTGTATTGATTTCTTTGTGGGTTCAATGACGACACATTCATGAAAGAGAATGAGTTTTAATCTAAAGTCTGTTCAACTCTTTTATACAGCTTTTACAGGAGACACGATGCTTGTGATGCATCTAGAATGAAACTGAAACGAAACTAACTGCTTGTCTCTCTCGGTCACATGCCCTCTGCTGGTCAGGCACAAGCAATCAATACATGCAAACATGCTATTAAGGCATCATAATCGAACAGGCAAATACCATCTCTATTTGCTGATATCATTACATCTCCTTTTCTTAAAACAAAAGTATTTTACTTTTAACTAACAACATGTTTTCTTTGCATTAATCTGCATTTTAACTGTAACATTTAATGAACTTACATTATCATTATCATGATCAAGGTTTTTTAACCTTGCTTTGTGTGCTCACATGAAATATGCCAATACACTAGAACTTGAAGAAAGAATAAGATAACATTACTTCCTTCTATAACAATAGTCCTTAAATTTGGTCAATGAGTCTCTCAGGAGGCTTCACGTATCTTGAGGATTTTCTGATTGATTGTCCTTGAATCTGAGTTGTTGCCTCAGATGATTGGTTCTCAGCTGTGTGATCAGGTTGTTCAACAGTATCAGTCTCTTGACCTGCTGTGGCTGGTCCTATGAGAAGATCTCGACGATTTCTTCTCAGAACAGCACCCTCATCTGTCTGAATGGTGTATAATCTTGGTTGAACTTCACTCAGGACAGTTCCCTTCTGAGTCCATGTGTTTGTTTTGTCTTTGAACCTTACTTGGTCACCAGTGTGGAGTTCAGGTAGGTTTTGTGTTCCTCTGTCATAGTAGTACTTTTGCTTTTCTTTCTGTTGTTCTTTGAACTTCCTCACTTTCTCCCCCTCTTTTGCTTTCAGGAGGTTCTCCGGGATGGGTAGGTTTGACCTTAGCCGATGTCCCATCAGGAGTTGGGCTGGTGACTTTCCACACTCGAGCGGCGTTGTGCGGTATACAAGCATGCTCTGGTAGTAGTCAGTTCCACTGTCTTTTGCCTTGTACTTCAGTCTTTTCACTGTGTTTGCGGGCTCTCCTGGGTCAACAGCTCTGGACAACGTGTCTGCTGTATACATCAGCTTACCTGGTGTGTATGCAACATTCAGTTCATCATAGACTGTCTCTCCTTCGCTTTCCACAATGAGGACTCTCTTTACCAGGTTCAGTCTCTCACAGGCTTTTAAACCTAGTATGGCTTGCACATCCTTTGACACCACGATTAATGCTAGCGTGTGCTCTCTGTCCTTGTGTGTTACTTTGACAATGCATCTTCCTTTCACAGGTATATCAGTACCTGAGTATCCTGTCACTTTCACTTTTATTCCATGTATCTTTGGTTTGGGTCTAATTTTCTTAAAATCAGTCTCTGATATCACATTAACTTGTGCTCCAGTATCCAATTTAAATGGAATGTGTATGTCATTCACTTTTAGTGTCAACATCCAGTCTCTTTCTTCTTTTTTGTTTTCAGACACAACATCTACATAGAACTCCTCTATCTCGCTTTCATCTACTGTATGGACCTTGCTTTGTTGCGCTTGGTTCTTACAGCAACGGGCATAATGGTTGTTCTTGTTGCAACTATTGCATGTTTTACCATATGCTGGACACTTTCTTGGTGCATGCTGTGTACTGCATCGACGACATGACTTTCGATTGTCCCTTTCATTTTCGTTCGCTGGCCATGCCTCTTTTTTCACATTGGCGCTCTTTTTGTTAAACGGTTTGTGTCCGTTCTTACTCACTGCATCCACGTTGCAGCTACTGTCACTGAACAGCTCCTTTGCCTGCAACTTCACAGTCTCTGTAGCCCTACACAGTGCTATGGCTTTTCCCAGGTCTAGATCTTGCTCTCTTAGCAGCCTTTCCCTTAGACCATTATCTGGAATACCACACACCAGTCTGTCTTTTATCAGCGAGCCTGTCAGTCCCCCAAATTCACATGTTTTGCTTCGGTTTCTCAGTTCAGTCACATACTGATCAATAGCCTCACCCGTTTTCTGTACACATGTGAAAAATCTGTGCCTCTCAAACGTCACATTACGTTTAGGTATGCAGTAGGCCTCAAACTGTTCCATTATTTTATCTAGCTTCATTTTGTCTCCATCAGCAGCAAATGTGAAATTATTATACACCTCCAGCGCTTCATCACCCACGACATGTAAGAACACTGACGATTTCTTATTATCACTTTTCTCGTCAGCTCCGATTGCCGCTAAATACAACTCTACACGTTGTTTGAATCTCCTCCAATTTTCAGCCACATTACCTGTCAACTGAAGCGTCGCCGGTGGGTGTAAACCTTCCATTTTTTCACTTCGTTAGCTATTCTCCAATGGTAAGCAACGATGTTCTCTTTTGGCTTGCTAATTTGTGGAGAGCTGATTTAACTTCAGATTTTTTCTCTTCATCTCTTTCAATCACTTCTGACACCATGTATTGATTTCTTTGTGGGTTCAATGATGACACATTCATGAAAGAGAATGAGTTTTAATCTAAAGTCTGTTCAACTCTTTTATACAGCTTTTACAAGAGACACGATGCTTGTGATGCATCTAGAACAAAACTGAAACTAAACTAACTGCTTGTCTCTCTCGGTCACATGCCCTCTGCTGGTCAGGCACAAGCAATCAATACATGCAAACATGCTATTAAGGCATCATAATCGAACAGGCAAATACCATCTCTATTTGCTGATATCATTACACCTGCTGTGCTTGCAGTAAAGGAGCCACGGAAGGTACTGACAAGAGATGTGTGGTTGAAGGTGGCAGTGAGAGTGAGTGCCACCAGAACTCCCAGGACAGCACACCAGTGTTGGAAAAAGTTTAATGACTTGACAAAGGCAGGCAAGGCAAGAGCACAGTGACCTTCCTATTTTCACTTTGGCATCAAGGGACCTCCTTCACTAATCATCCTGATTTCTTGAATGGAATGAAACCTTTATTCATGGTGCATCGTGGCTTTGTAAGTCTTCAGTTTGGAACCAGGTTTTGGAATGCCCCTTGCAAGCCCTTCTTGCATGCAGCTCCTTACAGCTCAAATTTCTCATGTTACACCGTCCTTCACGCACGGGAACGGTAGCATAGTGATTATATTACTGGGCTAATAATCCAGAGGCCTGGACTAATGATCCAGTGATGTGAGTTTAAATCCCACCATGGCAGCTGGGGAATTTAAATTCAGTTAATTAAATAAATCTGGAATTTAAAAAAAAGCTAGTATCAGTAATGGTAACCATGGAACTACCGGAGTGTCATAAAAACCCATCTGGTTCACTAATGTCATTTAGGGAAGGAAGTATGCCGTCCTTACCTGGTCTGGCCTATATGTGACTCCAGACCCACAGCAATGCCCTCTGAAATGGTCTAGCAAGCCACTCAGTTGTAACAAACTGCTGTGAAACACAATAATAAGAATGAAACCGGACAGACCACCCGGCATCAACCTCGGCACCGGCTACAGACAAGGCAATGGTACACCCTGCAAAGTCTTCCTCACTAACATCTGGGGACTTGTGCCAAGATTGGGAGAGCTGCCCCACAGACTAGTCAAGCAATAGCTTGACATAGTCATACTCACAGTATCATAACTTTCAGACAATGGTAGGACAGACCCACCAGGAGTGGCGGCACAGTGGCATACAGTCGGGAAGGAGTGGCCCTGGAATTCCTCAACATTGACTCCAGGCCCCATGAAGTCTCATGGCGCATGGGCAAGGAAATCTCCAGCTGATTAACACCTACCACCCGTCCTCAGCTGATGAATCAGTACTCCTCCATGTTGAACACCACTTGGAAGAAGCACTGAGGGTAGCAAGGGCACAGAATGTACTCTGGGTGGGGGACTTCAATGTCCATCAACAAGAGTGGCTCAGAAGCACCACTACTGACCGAGCTGGCTGAGTCCTGAAGGACATAGCTACCAGTCTGGGCCTGCGGCAGGTGGTGAGGGAACCAACACGAGGGAAAAACCTACTTGACCTCGCCCTCACCAATCTACCTGTCGCAGATGCATCTGTCCATGACAGTATTGGTAGCAGTGACCACCGCACAGTCATTGAGGAGACGAAGTCCCATCTTCACACTGAGGATACCCTCCATCATGTTGTGTGGCACTACCACCATGCTAAATAGGATAGATTCAGAACAGATCTAGCAGCTCAAAACTGGACATCCATGAGGGACTGTGGGCCATCAGCAGCAGCAAAATTGTATTCCACCACAATCTGTAACCTCATGGCCTGGCATGTCCCTCACTCTACCATTAGCATCAAGCCAGGGGACCAACCCTGGTTCTATAAGAAGTACAGAAAAGCATGCCAGGAGCAGCACCAGGCATACCTAAAAATGAGGTGCCAACCTGGGGAAGCTGCAACACAGGACTACATGCATGCTAAAAAGCGGAAGCAGCATGCTACAGACAAGGCTAAGCGATCCCACAATCAACGGATCAGATCAAAGCTCTGCAGTCCTGCCACATCCAGTCGTGAATGGTGCTGGACCATTAAATAACTAACGGGAGGAGGTGGCTCCATGAATATCCCCATCCTCAATGATGGTGGAGCCCAGCACGTGAGTGCAAAAGATAAGGCTAAAGCGTTTGCAACCATCCTCAGCCAGAAGTGCCGAGTGGATGATCCATATCGGCCTACTCCTGAGGTCCCCACCATCACAGAAGCCAGTCTTCAGCCAATTCGATTCACTCCACGTGATACCAAGAAACGGCTGAGTGCACTGGATATAGCAAAGGCTATGGGCCCTGACAACATCCCGGCTGTAGTGCTGAAGACTTGTGCTCCAGAACAAGTCGCGCCTCTGGCCAAGCAGTTCCAGTACAGCTACAATACTGGCAACTATTCGACAATGTGGAAAACTGCCCAGGTATGTCCTGTCTGCAAAAAGCAGGACAAATCCAATCTGGCCAATTACCGCCCCATTAGTCTACTCTCAATCATCAGCAAAGTGATGGAACATGTCATCAACAGTACTACAAAGCAGCACTTACTCACCAATAACCTGCTCACTGATGCCCAGTTTGGCTTCCGCCAAGACCACTCGGCTCCCGCCCTTATTACAGCCTTGGTCCAAATATGGACAAAGGAGCTGAATTCCAGAGGTGAGGTGAAAGTGACTGCTCTTGACATCAAGGCAGCATTTGACTGTGTGGCATCAAGGAGCCCTGGTAAAACTGAAGTCAATAGGAATCGGGGGGAAAACTCTCCACTGGCTGGAGTCATACCTAGCACAAAGATAGATGGTTGTGGTGGTTGAAGATCAATCATCACAGCCCCAGGACATCGCTGCAGGAGTTCCTCAGGGCAGTGTCCTAGGCCCAAACACCTTCAGCTGCTTCATCAATGACCTTCCCACCAAAATAAGTTCAGAAATGGGGATGTTTGCTGATGACTGCACAGTGTTCAGTGCCATTCACAACTCCTCAGATAATGAAACAGTCCATGCCTGCATCCAACAAGACCTGCACGACAGGTGACTACCTTTAACAAGCAAGAGTCTAACCACCGCCCCTTGACATTCAACGGCATTACCATTGCCGAATCCCTCACCAACAACATCCTGGGGGTCACCATTGACCAGAAATTAACTGGACCAGCCACATAAATGCTGTGGCAACAAGAGTAGGTCATAGGCTAGGTATTCTGTGGCACATGTCTCACCTCCTGACTCCCCAAAACATTTCCACCATCTACAAGGCACAAGTAAGGAGTGTGATGGAATACTCTCCACTTGCCTGGATGAGTGCAGCTCCAACAACACTCAAGAAGTTCGACACCATCCAGGACAAAGCAGCCCGCTTGATTGGCAACCCATCCACCACCTTAAACATTCACTTCCTCCACCTCCAGTGTACCGTGGCTGCAGTGTGTACCATCTACAAAATGCACTGCAGCAACTCGTCAAGGCTTCTTCGGCAGCACCTCCCAAACCCATGACCTCTTCCACCTCAAAGGACAAGGGCAGCAGGCGCATGGGAACACTATGACCTCCAAGTCCCCCTCCAAGTCACACACCATCCTGACTTTGAAATATATTGCCGATCATTCATCGTTGCTGGGTCAAAATCCTGGAACTCCCTCCCTAACAGCACTGTGGGAGTACCTTCACCACACAGACTGCAGCGGTTCAAGGAGGCGGCTCATCACCAATTTCTCAAGGGCAATTAGGGATGGGCAATAAATGCTGGCTTTGCCAGCGATGCCCACATCCCATAAACAAATATTTAAAAAAAACTTGTCTATCCAGTTACATCAGTTATTGGGCTCCATCCGAACCAGATTGTGCCCAGTGTCCTAGCGAAAAGGGTAAATAGGGAGGTGGCAAAGGCTTTAAACTAGTAAGATGGGGGGGGGGAGGAGGAATCTACAAGAATTGAAACAAGCCTAAATATAAATGAAACAGAAAAGGAGAGCACAGGATAGACTAAACTAAGGGAGGACATAAATGGTCAGGGAATAAATAGAGTTATAGAGCAGGAGGGTAAAAAGATGGTTAAAAATAAAGTGAGAGGAACTGCTATTAAAAATGAGATGAACTGTCTGTACAGCAATGCACATAGTGCCTGCAATAAAACAGGGGAATTGGAGGCACTAATACATTGTGAGGAAGCAGATATAGCCAGGATTACTGAGACACGTCTACAGAAAAATCAGGACTTGGAATTAAACATTGTAGGGTATAACATATTTAGAGAAAATAGATGGGGAATAAGGGGAGGTGGAGTAGCTGTACTTATTGGAGATAACATAATGGCAGTAGAAAAAAGTGACACAGCCATCAGTAAGACAGAAATAGAATCCATGTGGATAGAGATAAAAGATAATAAAGGATCAATCACATTAATATGGGTAGTCTACAACCCACCTAATAGTGGAAGGAGGTGGAGGAAGAAATATGCAAACAAATTAGGGAAATTAGTAAAATTAGAATAATAATCATGGGTGATTTGATTTGCCCCAAAATTAATTGGCCAGAACAGGTAGATAAAGGGGCTAAGGGAATGGAGTTCCTACAGTGTGTACAGGACTCCTTTCTAGCTGAGTATGTAAGAAGTCCAAAAAGTGAGAATTCACTACTGGATCTAGTAATGGGGAATGAACCAGAACAGATAAGAGAAATAAAAGTAGGGGAACATCTAGGCAATAGTGACCATAATATAATACGCTTTAAGGTAATAATTGAGAAGGACATAAGCATGACAAAGACCAGGGTAATAGTTTGGAGAAAAGCTGATTTTGAGGGGCTGAGAATAGATCTTGGGAAAATAAAATGGACAACAATATTGGCAAATAATGATGCAGAACAGCAGTGGGAGACATTTAAAACAGTGTTCAACAGAGTCCAGGAAAAATACATTCCACTAAAAAACAAGAACAAACTAAACACTAATGAGACACCATGGATGAATAAAGACATAAGGGAAAATTAAGGGTAAGGAAAGAGGCATAAACTAAATACATGGAAAGCATAACAAGGGAGAATATGAAGAGATTAGGAGAGAAGTCAAAATAACAATTAGGAAGGCAAAGAGTAACTGTGAAACTAAATTATCAAGGAACATAAAACAAAATATTAAAATATTCTACTGGCACAGAAATGAAAAAAGGAAAGTTGGGATGGGAATAAGGCCATTAAAGGATGGACAGGATAAAATAACGGGCAGCAATAACGAAATAGCAGAAAGATAAAATAATTACCTAGCTGCAGTATTTACTAGGCAGACAGCTGAGGTGCACATAACATTGGAAGATGAGCTTAGAAATGATATAACCGCATTTAAAATAAAGAGAGGAGATATTTATTAAATAAACTAATCAAACTCAAAGAGGATAAAATCCCTGGTCTGGATGGATTACATCTGCGCATTTTAAAAGAATCTAGGGAAGAGATAGCAGAGGCACTATTACACATATATATTTTCAAAAGCAACCAGCTCAGGCTGTTAAATCAGTCTGTCTTCAAATATATCAGAGCCATAAGCTTTAAAGAAGGCAAAGAGATCTTGAACACATCACGAATCCAAATAAGCAGGGTACATTTTGTGTTTACTTTGATTTAGGGCAGACTACAACAGTTATACAACACTACAACAGCTATCATCATCTCAGTTATTGTTCTGTTCCAAAATAGGCACCAACATCAGATCTGACTACAGCACTTTGCTGGCTCCCTCAGTTGGGTAGTATGGATTGTTGGTGACAGACATTCTGATTTGCACTGCCCCTAGACTCTGGTCTTCTTTATTACGTGCAACACCTCCTTTTTAATCTTCAATTCCATGACTTTATCCTGATTTTCTGGTTCATTTTTTTTTCCTGTACTGCCTTCTCTTAACAACTGCAGTTAACCATTTCCAATTACTTTACCAGCTTTATGATTAGGCCCTCTGCTCATCAAGGTCAGAAAACCTGATTGAATGGGCTGCAAACAAATGCATTTTTTTCCAGGTCAAAAATAAAAGCCAAGATGTTTGGAATCAGAACTTATTTGGCAGGTCACCACAAGTCAAGAAAACAGAGCATTCTCAGTGTGACAGCAGAACTGAATCAACAAGCAAGTTTCTTCTCTTTTTCAAATGAAAGGGGCAAGTTACTTGCCATATGAGTCATCCAACTCATTAAGTGAGAAAGCAGGAGCAGTTCCTTTAACTTATGATTTCCTTCAGCTTGAAAACAACATTGTCATTTTAGAGCTTTATGCAGTTTGACTAAGATTTGGATCTCCTCTTTTAAAGGTAGGTTGCAATTAGCTTTTATCATCTTAAATCTTAAAATCAAAAGACCTATTTGTTACACTTCTCATTCTCTTCATGTAAAGTTACTTTCTCTCCCTCACCTCATGATTTCAAGTTGTCCACACTTGTCCTCCTGTTCTGCTGAGTACTGACTACATAGCATTATATAGTTTCATAGTACTTACAGCGCAGAAACAGGCCATTCGGCCCAATAGGTCCATGCTGGTGTTTGTGCTCAACATGAGCCTCCTCCCACCCTACTTCATCTAACCCCATCAATATATCCTTCTATTCCTTTCTCCCTCATGTGTTTATTTAGCTACCCCTTAAATGCATCTATGCTAGTCGCCTCAACTACTCCTTGTGGTAGCGAGTTCCACATTCTCACCACTCTCTGGATAAAGACATTTCTCCTGAATTCCCAATTGGATTTATTAGTGACTATCTTATATTTATGGCCCCTAGTTCTGGTCTTGCCCGCAAGTGGAAACATCTTATCTACCTCTATCCTATCAAACTCTTTCATAATCTTAAAGACCTCCATAAGTTCACCCCTTCAGTCTTCTCCTTTTTAGGGAAAAGAGCCCCAGCTTTTTCAATCTTCCCTGATGGGAATCACTTCTCAGATATGGTATCATCCTAGTAAATCTATTTTGCACCTACATTAGTGCCTCTATATTCTTTTTATAACATGGAGACCAGAACTGTTCACAGTACTCCAAACGTGGTCTAACCAAGGTTTTATACAAATTTAATGTAACTTCTCTGCTTTTCAATTCTATCCCTCTAGAAATGATTTGTGTATCTGTACGCCCGATCCATATGCTCCACTTATTTTCCAAGGAGTATGTGGCCTCCTTATTCTTCCTATCAAAAAGTACCATCTCACACTTACTTATAATTGAAATTAATTTGCCAGTTATGTGCCCATTCTGCAAGTTTATTAATGTCTTCCTGTATTTTATCGCAGTCCTGCTCTGTATTAATTATAGCTCTCGATTTGGCATCAACTGCAAATTTTGAAATTGTACTTCCGATTCCTGAGTCCAATTGTTTATGCAAATAGTGAACAACAGTGGTTCCAGCACCAATCATTGTGGAACACCACTTCCCACCTTTTGCTAGTCTGAGTAACTACCTTTAACCCCTACTCTCTGATTTGTAGCCAGCTTGGTATTCGTTCTGCTACTTGTCCCCTGACTCCACATGTTCTGACCTTAGTCATGTGTTTACTATGCATTATCGAAGGCCTTTTGGAAATCTAAATATATTACATCTACTACATTATCCTTGTCTACCCTTTCTGTTACTTCTTCAAAGAATTCAATAAGGTTTATCAAGCATGACCTTCCCTTTTGAAAATGTGCTGACTATTCGTTAATGGGCCTGAATTTGTGGTCCGAGGCTTCCCGCGGGGAAATGCCTCCGATACGCAAATAAAATCCACGTCTACCTTTTGCCTCGGGATCCACGAGACTCGCGCTCCTGGGCCTTTATGCGTAGTCATGTGTAGAGGCCCACATATCCCGGGGCGTAGGCAGTTCGCAAGTGCTCCTGGGATCATGTGGGCCGGCCTAACCAATGAAAGAAGGGGATCCCCATTCATGCTTATGGGGATTCCATACGTATGGAATCCCCATAAGCATGAATGGGGATCACATAAAAAACACATTTACATACCAAAATTATTTTAAAAATTACACATTTAAAACTTCATTAAAATACAATTTAATTGAACATTTAAAACAAAAAATTATTTTTTTGTTTTTTTCCATGTTTTAAAGGGGCCAAAAATAACCTTAACTTATTTTACAGGTGCTTTAATGTTTAAATAATTGAAAAAAAAATTATATTCATTTAAACTCTTACACTAGTAAAAGCAGGCCTTACACCTGCTTTTACCATCCATAAAAATTTCAGTGGCATTCGCTGGGCAGTAGCTCAACTCTCCACCCGCAAATGCCCTTTTCCCAGGGATGGCTATGATCTGTCAAGAAAATTCTTGACAGATCGCAAGTTCCAGGTTTTCGCGCATGCACTTCACGCACAATAACTCGGAACTTGTGGGGCCTGTACACACCCGTAAGCCCCGGAAAATAGAAGCCATTATGTTTTCAGTTTCTCTCTCAAATCTTTGAGTAAGGATTCCATTATCTTTCCTACCATCGACAATAAGCTAATTGGTCTGTATTTCCCTGGACTTGTTCTATCTCCCTTTTTAAATATAGGAATCACATTAGCTGTCCGCCAGTCCTCTGGCACTATTACATTTTCTGATGAGTTTTTATTATTATATATATGTAATAGTGCCTCTGGCATCTCTTCCCTAACTTCTTTTAATATGTGCGGATGCAATCCATCTGGACTAGGGGTTTTATTCTCTTTATGTTTGATTTGTTTATCCATTATCTATTCCTTTCTATCTTAATGTTTTTATATCTTTTTTGATGTTATGCCCACCATGTTAGTCGCCCTGGTAACTATTGATTCCCTTCCTGCCTTCCCCACTAATCTCTGGTTGTAATTATCACTTTGAATTAAGCACTGATCACATCTGCTCACCTGATTATTTAAAGGGGTGGCGTTTAGTTTCTCATATGCTGAAGTGCTGCACACAAATCCATCATGTCTCGCTTAAAGTGCTTTAAAACTGCAAAATATTTGAATGTATTCCACTTGTAAAAGTAAATACAGCTCCACCTACTTAAGTGGACTTGCAATCAATCGGTCTCACTTCTTCTGAATACCAGTCTCACACCTAACATTTCCTTTGCCATTGACAGGTCTAGCTGTGCAGGGATTGCACCCTTTGGTTATGTGACAGCACTGTAGCAGGCCTTGGTAAAATGGGCATATTATTGGTATTCGCACTTAGCCAATTTAAGACTGTCCCTGTTTACCAATTAGAGGCATCAACAGACTAAGTTTTATTTTTCCATTAGCTTTACTTTTCAGCTGCTTAATGTAAGATGCAGAATATAAAACCCAGCCAAATCAATTGCCATTTAAGATGTCAAGTGGTTGATGGCTACTGGTTATTACCACAACAAGCAGGAGAATAGCAGGCGATGGAATATATAACTAGCAGACTGGTTTTAATTATTAATCTGACATGTATTTTTTTGTAGTTTAGACTTCATAAGCAGAAACACTAAGACTTAAAAATGTAAAAAAAATACAGGACAAGAAAAGGCCATTCACCCAACATGTCTTGCTCTTCTCAACAGGTAATTACCTGGAATTTACAAAATAGAAACAGACCATTCGAACCAACAGGTCAATGCTGGTGGTTATACTCCACACAAGCTTCCTCCCACTCTACTTCATCTATGTTTCTATTAAGGCTAAAGGGATCAAGGGATATGGGGAGAAAGCAGGGACAGGGTACTCAATTTGGATGATCAGCCATGATCTCATTAAATGGCGGAGCAGGCTCGAGGGGCCAAATGGCCTACTCCTGCTCCTATCTTCTATGTTTCTATGTTTCTAACCTTATGAACAAAACCTTCTATTCCTCTCTCCCTGTAGCTTCCCCTTAAATGCAGCTATGCTATTTGCCTCAAATACTCCGTGTGATTGCAAGTCCCACATTCCAACCATTCTAAGAATAAAGAACTTTCTCCTGAATTCCTTATTAGATTTATTGGTGACTATCTTATCATGATGACCCATAGCTTTGGACTGCCCCACAAATAGTAACATCTTCTCTACATCTACCCTATCAAACCCCTTCATGATTTTAAAGACCTCTGTTAGGCCACCCCTCAGCCTTCCCTTTTAGAGAGAAAAGAGCCCCAGCCTGTTCAGTTCTTCATATACAATTGTAAGGCTCGCAAAATTCTACAGATCCCCCAAACCAAGAGAAGGAGAGATTTTGGACTGTTTGAAAGAATATTGGGCCAAAGGGGCTTAAAACCAAAACCCCAGGCTTTCTGCTAGTTTAAAAGGCATGTTCAGGCCTGTGGAAAAGCTGCAACAAAGGGACTGGGTTGGACACTGTGGGACAGACAGTTTGAGTATTGGAAAAGGCCAGATTGTCTGAGAATGTTCTGGACTGTCCCAGTCATTCTACATAAAGACAATAGGCCCACGGAAGGACAGTTCCTGCCGAAAATCTACAGGGCCATCAAGTACATGAATAATACAATACATGCCAACAACCAACAAAAGAGACCCTGGCCCCAGCAGGAGAAGACAATCAAATAACAGTTTAAACCACTCAGAAAGATTTCCAAAACCACTTTGCACACTTAAAACTGATTTCAAAGCAATCCCGAAACCAGTTAAAGGCCAATTAAAATTAAATGAGACCAGCCCCGAAACTCGATGAGAATCTAAACCTATTAAAATTAATGAGCCTACCAAAATTAACAATGGGCCAGAGGAGATTTGGTGGTCAGATAAGCCAGGCCTCAAAACAGAATAATTGAGGCCTGCTTGTTCAGTTGACACAGTTGAGAAGACAGTTCAACACAACACGCAGTTGAGAAGGTTCAAGTTCAGTACAGGAGAGAGAAAGTACGGTTCAGAAAGAGTACTACTCATCATCATCATCACCGTACATAGTCGGAGGATCGGAGACTTGAGGAAAGAAGAACAAAATGAAAGGAAAGGGGAATCGCGGCAACCAAAGGCCTCAAGAAACCAACAACTAACAATATTACCACCAACTAGGTAATATTGGGCCACCGCGACCAACAAGAAACCAACCAACAAGAAGTTGAAAATTTGCAAGTTTGTTTCCACTCTACAAGCTAGTCTGACTTACCCCTGGGTAAGATTTGACACAAAAGACTCTAAAAACTATACCTAACCAAAGGAAATTGGGTACTTACCCGATAATACCAACTACGCACCCGACCGCATCAGCGGACACGGGAAGACTGAAAACCCACCGCAGGTGCAGTCTTCCACCACGCCTGGGGTACAGTAGGCCCCAACTGCCACAACTAAAGAGAACCCCAAAATCGCGAACCTCTACAATCTGTCAAGAAAGTCGTTTGGTGAGCATTTCCTGGTCCTCTGGAGTTCAACCTAGTTAGTGTAGTGGGATTAGGAGGGGTAAGGTATTTTTGTCTATTGTCATTCTCCCTCGCATATTCCGAAGTGTTCCCCCTTTTAGAGTATAAGACTTATTGTATTGTATATTTTCCTGTCTCAAAATAAAATCTAAATTCTTATGACCAACTCAGTTGTCTGTTGCAATTTCATTACAACCCCCAAATAAGTCCAAAGTCTAGAACCAAGGGAATGGGAGCAATTCGAGCTGCTCAGGGAGTCAGAGGCAAAGCTGACCACACACACCACCCCTTACACAATTTGCACTTTCATGATCTCTACCCAACTTTTACTAAAACTCCATTGATGGAGACAAATAGCTATAGACAAAAACTTCAAGATAATAAAGCTCTGTGAATTTTCCCTCTCACCCTTGAAGTAATTAAATGGAAATCCCAGGAGATCAATTGAACAGAACAATCTATATTATTCAACCCTGACACATCCCATTTCACAGATGACATTTCCATTGTCCCAACAGGATTAAAATCATATCACTCCACTAAATACCTGGTTATCTATATTCAAATTCATTTTCTAACCTTCAGCACTATTCTTAACCAGGTATTAAGTTAGTTATTTTTTCAAAGAGGATTTAGTCAATATAGCAATCATTTTATTACCTGGCCTGGCTTGCCCTTTTTACTGGCCTCATGATTTCATACATATATCCACCGTAACCTCGAGAACCCTTTCCCAATCAGCATACTACACAATTAATCCATTAAACACGTAGGGCTAGATTTTCAGTTGCTTGCGCCAGCAGTTAGCGCCTTAAGAGAAGTGATTTTCGGGCGCTATGCGTGTAGCGCCCGGGCGCAGCGCAGTTTGCGCCCCGCCCCAAATTAAGTTGCCCGTTAGCGCCGGCGCAAAGTTTAGCGGCCGCCCGGATGCACGCGCAGAAAATGACGTCACATCCTCATGCAACGCCCTTTGGCCGCCCCGAATCCAAACTTCAGTCGGACCGCCCCATTGTGCGGCTGGCATCCAGAGCGTTTGTAAAATGGAACGCAACACACCCTGGGGAGCGCAAATTAAAGGGCACTCCTCCTGCACTATAAAAGGCAGTCTGCATGTGTTGTGTGGAAGGATCCACCACCACCACCTCCTCCTCCTCCTCCTCCTCCTCCTGCTGTTTTCCCCCCCAGACTCTGCCTTTGAAAAAAACACATGCACCCTTCCCCTTTAAGAGCTCACTGGCACCAGAGTGTCTGCCGTGCGCTGCGCCCGAGCTCGGGTGTTGCGCTCTGCACCGCCGGCTTAGCGCCTAAAGATAGTAGTGGAACACCTCTTTTAGCGCTCCACCAACCTCTTAGGGCGAAGCCACTGAATTTCCGGCAACGGGGCGCTACTTTGGGGCGGGCGCTAACTTCGGGCGGGCACTAAGGTTAGCGCCCCAAAACTGTCTATACTGAAAATCTAGCCCGTAATCCCCTCTTTTGGCTCCTTGCTGCCATTTAACTGCTCCTACCACCTATTTGCCCAGTTACTCAAAATATCTAAATCCTTTTCAATCGGTGTTATAGGCATCCAGCAGCTTTCTGAGAAACAGGATTTCATCCCATCAGTGTACACTTGGTGCAAACCCAGGCAAAAATGGTGAAAGGACAGAATGCTACTTCATTGTGTCACTCAGTCCCCTTAGCTCTGGGTTTTGAAATTATCGTCATTACTATTTAGTGCATTCTTCATTCCAACATCGCCAGACTATCCTTAAAAATCATTTAATGTGTGCTTAGCATTTCCCAATGTATAATTCCTGGGAATCTGGCCCATTCACTCTAAAATTCCTTGGATAAGGTTGAACCCAGGGACATTATAATCACGTACACATGTTCCCATCTCCCATCAGAAGACTAATAGTAAATCAAGAATGGCCTCTCCAGGTAGCCTTTTATCAAAACAGAAATTGTTTTTAATCAATGCATGGATGGATTGTGATGACTAAGCTGTCATCATTATCTTGTGAGCCATTTGTGAGCCCAGACAAGGTTTATTCCATCATGTAGGCACAATCCGAACTATGCAGAAAATTCAGGACTGGCAGTCAAACTTATTGATACGATCCTGCAGAATGTCTGTCATGCTGTAATAGAAACAGAAAATTCTGGAAATACTCAGCAGGTCAGGCAGCATCTGTGGAGAGAGAAACAGAGTTAACATTTCAGGTCGATGAAGGTCATCCACAGTATTTTGCTTTTGTGTCTATTATATTGTGTTAGTTCTGTACTCAATGTTATTTTGTCCTTCATACATTATGGACAATATGGTTTGAAGCTATGACTGCAGTACCAAATCCCCAGTCTAATAACACACGCCTATCCACATATATGCACAGTTGGAGTTTTATAGATGTATTTCCAGTGTTAAGAATTTTACAGATCTTACGATACCGATGACAAAATCTTTGTTACCTGTTGCAACCTATTGATGGTATCTTTCTCAGGAATTATAAGTAACCCTGACATATATGGAATGATGATAGATGTTGATGGAGACAAATACACCAATGACCTCCTGTGGCTGCTTAGACTGTTGATGCTGTCATCGTATGGAATCATTTGCAATCCCACGGGCACATAAGCAGTCGTGGTGAATTGTGCTTATGATGAGGATGGAATGGACAACTGCGCAGGAAGCTCATGTCATTGACTGAATGGATTGAGGAAAAATATTCCACTTGTATCTTTTTTCCATGTAAGTAAAGTCTGGGGGCAGAGTGTAGGTATCTGCAAGCAGAGCAATGGGTGACCTGTTTCTTTTTCAGGAAGCATTAACTGAAGATTGCCTGGACAGAATATTCTCGACAAGAAAAGATCACAAAATGGAGGAACTGACCTGAAATTCCTGGGGGCTGTTCACAAACGTGGCAGGCAGGAAACTGCTTGTCCTAGGCTGGAGACCCCATCCCAAACTGTGGTGACGGGGTCATTTGCGTGGCTGGGGCGAGTTGCCAGCGCTTGCAATGATACATCAGCTGCACCCGCCCTGATCCGCCCTTATAAGCCACACACCCTGATATCCATATGGTTGGAGTATAAAAGCAGGGAAGTCCTGCTACAACTATACAGGGTATTGGTGAGACCACGCCTTGAATACAGTGTACAGTTTTGGTCTCCTTATTTCAGGAAGGATATACTTGCATTGGAGGCAGTTTAGAGGTGATTCACACAGTTGATTCCTGAGATGAGGGGGTTGTCTTATGAAGAAAGGTTGAGCAGGTTGGGCCTATACTCATTGGAATTTAGAAGAATAAGAGGTGATCTTATTGAGACATATAAGATACTGAGGGGTCTCGACAAGGTAGATGCAGAGAGGATGTTTCCCCTCATGGGGAAATCTAGAACTCGAGAGCATAGTTTCAGAATAAAGGGTCGCAGGAAGAGCAGACTGTTGAAGAGCTCTCCCAGGCTCCCAAACCCAGAGGACGCCCGCCAAAGGCGTCTAAGCAGGCGCAGCATCCTAGTCAGCAAGGTGCCTCTACATCTGCTGAAGCCACAGGGGAAGCACCACGTAGAAGCACGTGTAAGAGAAAGATTAAGCACCTATAGTCACAAGGGGACTCACGTGGGTTATTTGTCTTTTCTTTCTGGCTGTTGTTGGTTTATTACCCTTTTGTGATGTGTAAAAGAAAATTATGTCAAACAGTTGATTGTGTGGCCTATGTGTTCTGTGAAATGGCAAAAGCACATTGAGGGCTCAGGGCGATTTGCTTTTGTAATGCTGATGGTAAAAGTGATAGGAAATAACAGGGTATAGCAGAGATGATGTATGACGTTGGACAAATGTCGCCTGCAATTACAGAGCCATATGGTGGCCACCTATGGTTGAAGAGTAAGCTTATGCTAATGTGGCATGGCAGTGTGCATACCCTGCTTAATGGGCAGCAGTGAACTGGAGAGATGCTGCATTGGTCACAACAGGGCATGCAAGGCTCCCCTCATCCTCCTCCTACTCCTCTTCCCAGGAAGATCTGCACGGAGCCGCACGGCTGCTGCTCCTCCGATTATGAGGACCAGGATGAGAGGGTATAAATGTTTCCCATCCCCTCGCTATAGATTTAATTTGAGGCAACAAGCTTGCAAGCGCACAGTCGAAGTGGTCTGAAATGATTCCATTCATGTCACACTGCAGATGGGTGTCAGCTTGAACAGTCACAAGGTCAGTTGATGTGCAAAATCTTATCCCATACTACAACAGCAAAGTTGTTGCATTTGAATGTCAGCCATGTTTCAGGGGTGCTTTTAAAGTGCTCCACCAATGCATACAAATTATGTCCTCCAGTAACTCATCTCCTTGAACCTGGCCTGTTTCTGACAAGTCGGGAAACAGGAGCCAGTAGCAGGAAAATGGGAAACCACTATGAAAATAGGATTAGCCTGTTAACTGCCTTCATTAACTGTTCCACCGGTTCCAGTTGGGTCAGTTTGGGAGCGGCTGAACAAACACTCCCGAAAATCAGGTGGGGGTGAGATGGAGGCGGGTTGGGTGTCTGAAGCCATTTTTTCTAATTTTTGCAGCTGACCCGCCTCCAAACCCGCCTCCTCAGGGCTGTTAAAATCGAGCTCATGGTGTCCGCCGTAATTTAAAACCTACGTCTCCTCTTTTATCCCTTTTTCAGAAAACGAGATATGCAAGATGAAGTTGACGTTTTTTCCTGGAAATCCTACAACCCTCTATAGTATTCTCTAAAGATGGAGTAGACAAAGGATTAAGTTATTGCTTAGGGCAGTGTTTTCCCATTACCGCTCACTCAACCAAGTATTAACCATGATGAATTTGAGGTGATGTAAATGGCTAAGAGACTGTGAGAAGCTCACTGCATTCATTGTATGTGTGAAGAGAGTTACCGTACAACATATTGTTGATGCAAAAAAGGATAATTGTAGTTTAGTACATAAACAGAATGATCCACAGTCAGTCATGTGTTAAGGTTACTTTTGGCTTGAGGGGAATTATATATGATTGCACTTGACAAGCTGTTTGGGCAATCTATGGAATTGGTATTCTTGCTAATGGGTTGAGATTGTAAGTAGGTTAAGAGTGGCGGAGAGGGCACATGGGTACAGGCAGAATGCAGGGAGGGGATGACGAGAAGGAAAGCTGGATAGAAACAATTAATTTGCCAATCACTACTGTTGGCTGGCTAGAGGGAATAACATTTTAATAAAGTAGAAACTCTCCAGGGAGTTCTGATTTTCAGCCGACACTGCTATATGGTCAGTGTCTATTATCTAGCAAACACATTTCATATAGAGCAAATGGGGACGCGTTGTCAAATATGCAAACTTCACAATGAGAATTTGAATTCCAATAATACAAGTCCTATACTCGGTCAAAAACATATAACAAAACTGTTTTCTGTCAACATTGACTGGTGCAAAACAAAGATAAAAATCACAACAGTTATTCTCAACAAAGTTAACCAATTTTGCAACCCCAAAACAAATCTGCAATACAATTTTCCAGTGTGCAAAAGCAGCCAGTAACAATATATGCAATACAATTGAGCTTGAATGAAGATATAAATCAATTGGTGTGAAATATATCAAAGTTGGAATGGAATGCCAGTCCGCCTGAATGAAGTACATTCATTCAAATGAAATCCTGGGTGATCTGAATTTGAAGTTACCGATAGCTATTAACAGATTTTATTTAGAGATTTATTTTTTCGAATGCTGTTTTAAATCTGAACAAGAATTCCAGGTTGAATATTTTTTTTAATCACTAGCCAGACGCATTGCTTTCCCTTTCTGCAGCCTGTTTTGGAAGGGGTGCGATCACTGTAGCCAGGTTATGTTGTGGTACTGATGCTTATCCTCATACACAATTCAAGAAGAAAAAGAAAGACTTGGATTTATATGGCACCTTTCACGACCACCGGACATCTCAAAGCGCTTTACAGCCAATGAAGTGCTTTTGGAGTCACTGTTGTAAAGTAGGAAATGCGGCAGCCAATTTGCACACAGCAAGCTCCCACAAACAGCAATGTGATAATGACCAGATAATCTGTTTTAGTGATGTTGATTGAGGGATAAATATTGGCCAGGACACCAGGGAGAACTCCCCTGCTCTTCTTTGAAACAGTGCTATGTGATATTTTACCTTCACCTGAGAAGAGCAGGTTTAACGTCTCATCCGAAAGACGGCACCTCTGACAGTGCAGCCTTCCCTCAGCACTGCACTGGAGTGTAAGCCTAGATGTATGTGTACAAGTCCCTGGAGTGGGACTTTCAAAAATAGAACTGTGTGAATGAAGCCACTCCAAATGCTCCTGTCATGTGCAAAATGGATGAGGCTACCCAGATGCCAAAGGTTAAAAGTGCACTGTCTTGCAATATTTCCATTAACATTATAAGAACATAAGACGTAGGAGCAGGAGTAGGTCATTTGGCCCCTCGAGCCTGCTCCGCTATTCAATAAGATCATGGCTGATCTGATCTTGGCCTCAACTCCACTTCCCTGCCCGCTCCCCATAACTCTTGACTCCCTTATCATTCAAAAATCTGTCTATCTCCACCTTAAATATATTCAATGACCCAGCCTCCACAGCTCTCTGGGGAAGAGAATTCCAAAGATTCACAACACTCTGAGAGAAGAAATTCCTCCTCATTTCCGATTTAAAACGGTGCCCTCTTATTCTGAAATTATGCCCCCTAGTTCTAGATTCCCCCACGAGAGGAAACATCCTCCCTGCATCTACCCTGTCAAGTCCCTTCAGAAGCTTATATGTTTCAATAAGATCCCCTCTCATTCTTCTAAACTCCAATGAGTATAGGCCCAACCTGCTCAACCTTTCTTCATAAGACAACCCCTTCATTTCCGGAATCAACCTCATGAACCTTCCCTGAACTGCCTCCAATGCAAGTATATCCTTCCTTAAATAAGGAGACCAAAACTGTATGCAGTACTCCAGGTGTGGTCTCACCAATGCCCTGTACAGTTGTAACAGGACTTCCCTACTTTTATACTCCATTCTCTTTGCAATAAAGACCAACACTCCATTTGCCTTCCTAATTACTTACTGTACCTATACGGTAACTTTTTGTGATTCATGTACAAGAACCCACAGATCCCTCTGTACCTCAGCATTTTGTAATCTCTCCCCATTTAAATAATAATTCGCTTTTTTATTTTTCTTACCAAAGTGGATAACCTCGCATTTTCCCACATTAAACTCCATCTACCAGTTTTTTGCCCATTCACTTAGCCTGTCAATATCCCTTTGCAGATTCTTTGCGTCCACACAATTTGCTTTCCCACCTATCTTTGTATCATCAGCAAATTTGGCTACAGTATACTCAGTCCCTTCATCCACGTCATTAATATAGATTGTAAATAGTTGAGGTCCCAGCACTGATCCCTGCAGCACCCCACTAGTTACAGTTTGCCAACCTGAAAATGACCCATTTATCTCGACTATCTGTTTTCTGTTAGTTAGCCAATCCTCTATCCATGCTAATATAGTACCCCCAACCCCATGAGCTCTTATTTTGTGTGGTAACCTTTTATGTGGCACCTTATCGAATGCCTTCTGGAAATCCAAATACACGACATCTACTGGTTCCCCTTTATCCACCCTGCTCGTTACATCCTCAAAGAACTCCAGTAAATTTGTCAAACATGATTTCCCTTTCATAAAACCATGCTGACTCTGCTTAACTATATTATAATTTTCTAAATGTCCTGCTATCATAATCGGTGTATGTGGGTAGGATTACCATTCAACAATGAAGTAGACATCATTGACTTGTCATACAGGGCAAGGGGGTTCCAGAGACAGAATTGTACCAAATAACTGCAGGTGGCAGAGGGCTAGCTGACAGAAATCCCACATCCATCACCAGATGCCCTTATTGGCGAAGTTCAACAAGGGAGGTAACTCAAAGAATACTGGTGCTAGAGTAGAAGATATAGAAATAAAAACAGAAAATGCTGGAAATACTCAGCAGGTCAAGCAGCATCTGTGGAGAGAGAAACAGAGTTAACGGGGGGGGGGGGGAATTTAATAAAGGGAGCACATTGAGGGCAGGACTGCTGGTTGTCGGGTTTCAGTCCCGCCCCCAACGATGTCCAGCCAACCCACGCTATTTTCCCTTGATTAACCTTGTTAAGCCCACCCTGCAGGCTTAGCAGGTCAATTAAGGGAATTCCGGTGACAGAGAACGTCAGTGTATAATGTTTCATCTGTTAAAAATTTTTGACAGATGAATTGTCATCATTTGGCAGCTTTGAGAAGCTGTCAAACACTGACAATCTCTGTTCTTTGGTGAGTCCTTGTACACAAGACTCACCAAACCTCTTTCCTGAGCAGAAATCAGAAGGCTGTTTCATCAGAGAATGCAGCAGCCATTCTGTCATCTCTGCCGTGGAGATGAGGAGCCTCCGGATCTGTTAAAAGGCAGTTAAGTGGCTGCAATCCCCTTCCCGCCTCGAGGAGAGGAGTCCCTGCACGAGTCGGGGTCTCACCTCCCGGGAAGATGGCACCGAGGCGGGTTGGGAGCAGGTTCGGTACCCGCTCCCAGTTTCTATCATTTTTCCGGCAGTCCCGCCTCCAAACCCGCCTCCCCAGGACTGGCAAAATTCCCCCCAACGTTTCAGTTCGATGACCCTTCGTCTGTACTGGAAGAAATTGGAGATGGAACAGGTTTTTAAGCAAATGTTAGGGCAGGGAATGGGGGGAGGGGAGGAAAGAACAAAAGGGTAGGTCTGGAGGAAGGTACACAGTGGTGTTCCCCAGGAGTCGGTTGTAAAGTCCGCGCCTCAATAATACACGGACTTCGGGAGAACAGTTTAACAGGTACTTTACTGAACAAGAGGCAGCTTGAAACTGAAACTACAGAAGCCTACTAGGGCCTTTTATACAGGGGTGGTCACTGCCGGTACTGCAGTCTAAGACCAGTTATTCCCTTAAAGGGACATACACAACAATTCCTCCCCTTTTAGATAAACAGTACATAACATTCATTTAACAACTAAATAATAACTAATTACAATTACAATTTTCTCAGTAATATATATATCAACTGGAATAATCATTTATAAGTTCAGTCTTTGAGGAGGCTTCCTGATCCGGACTGGATAGCGCCTTTCTCGAGTATCCTGTTCTGGCGGTGGAGTCAATTCTGGCTCATTGTCATTGGTTGGTTCATCAGCTTCCAATACCCCTGCTTCTGAGGTAGACGCAATCTGTACTTCGGGCTCATTACCAGGTGCACATGCTTGTGGTACAGGTTTGGCTTGTTCCTGTGACTCTAGAATCTGGTCAGCATGGCGTCTCACGATGCTCTCTCCAACGTCCACTGTGTACATTAGTGGTCCCTGCTGTGTGCATATCATGCCTGGCTGCCATTTTTCTGTTCGGTAGTCGCAGGCCAAGACTGGTTGCCCTATCTTGAAGCTCCTGGTTGGCTTCTCATTTATGTGCTGGAACTGCTTATCCTCAACATCTCATCTTATGTTTGGTTTGAGCAAATCCAAGCGACATCTTAGTCTCCGGTTGAAAAACAGTACGGCTGGAGTTTGGTTGGTTACTGCATGTGTCGCATTCCGGTAAGCAAACAGGAAGTTATCCACCTTGAGTTGCAGTGGTATGTTGTCATTATACATTGCTTTTATGGCCTTTTTAAAGGTCTGAACAAACCTCTCAGCCAATCCATTTGTGGCTGGATGATATGGGGCAGATGTGTAATGTTTCACCCCATTATTCTTCAGGAACCTCCGGAAATCCTCAGGCACAAACTGTGGGCCATTGTCGGAACAGATCTGTTCTGGCAACACATTCCTGGCGAAGATGGTCCTTAGGACTGCAATAGTTTTCTCCGTGGTGGTGGAGGACATTTTAATGACCTCTGGCCATTTCGAATGGCGTCCAGAGCGATTAGAAACATTGAGTCCATAAATGGACTAGCGAAATCAATGTGTACCCGTTGCCATGGAGATGAGGGCCACTCCCATGGATGTAGCGGGGCCTGTGGTGGAGCGTTTTGGACCTTCTGGCATCCTGTGCATCTCTTAGTCATATCCTCGATTTCTTTATCGATTCCCGGCCACCACACAAACGCTCTGGCTAGGCTCTTCATTTTTACCCCTCCCAGATGGCCCTCGTGAAGCTCATTGAGTACTCTATTTCTCAACTTGGGTGGAATTACCACTCGGGATCCACACATCAAGGTTCCCCGGCACACTGACAGCTGTTCCCTCCTTGGCGAGAATGCTGGCAACAGTGAGTCGCCATATGCTGGCCATCCCTTCACCGTCAAATCATAGACCCGAGAGAGTGTCGGGTCATTTCGGGTTTCCTTCTCAATACTTGCGTTTGTAACAGGCAAACATTCGACTATGGTCGCATGGAATATCTCCACCGGGTCCACTGCAGGTGCTTCTTCCGCCGTAGGCAACGGTAGGCGCGACAGCCCATCAGCGTTTCCATGTTGTTTCGTACTTTTGTACTCTATGTCATACTGATGTGCTCCTAGAAAAAGTGAACATCTTTGCAGCCGTTGCGCCATCATCACCGGAACGCCCTTCTTTGGGTTAAAAATCGAGACCAGGGGTTGATGATCAGTCAGTAGGGTGAATTTCTGCCCGTGCAGATAGTGATTGAACTTCTTCACCCCCCACACCAGGCTGAGGGCCTCCCTGTCAATCTGAGCATAGTTACGCTCGGCTGAGGTTAGCGAGCGCGATGCAAAGGCTATTGGCCTCTCTGAACCGTCACGGAATTTGTGTGACAGCACCGCTCCAATGCCGTAAGGTGATGCATCGCATGCCAACCGAATCGGTAGCAAGAACATAAGAACATAAGAAATAGGAGCAGGAGTAGGCCAATCGGCCCCTCGAGCCTGCTCCGCCATTCAATAAGATCATGGCTGATCTGATCCTAACCGCCAATCCACTATCACAGAAACATCTCCTGAATCTAACAGAATTAGACACCCGAAATAGGAGCAGGATCAGGCTACACGGCCCCTGGGCCCGCTCCGCTACCCACAGGGCCATGACCGATCCGAACCTAGACTCATGTCCAAATTCCTGCCCGCTCCCCGTAACCCTTAATTCCCTTTACTTCTAGGAAACTATCTATTTCTGTTTTAAATTTATGTAATGATGTAGCTTCTACAGCTGTTTGGGGCAGCATATTCCATGGACCGACCACCCTCTGAGTGAAGTAGTTCCTCCTCATCTCAGTTTTGAAAGAGCAGCCCCTTATTCTAAGACTATGACTCCTAGCTCTAGTTTCACCCATCATCGGGAACATCCTCCCCGCATCCATCCGATCCAACCCCCTCACAATCTTATATGTTTCAATAAGATCGCCTCTCATTCTTCTGAACTCCAATGAGTAGAGTCCCAATCTACTCAACCTCTCCTCATATGTCCATCCCCTCATCCCCGGGATTAACCGAGTGAACCTTCCTTGTACTGACTCGAGAGCAAGTATGTCCTTTCTTAAGTATGGACACCAAAACTGTATGCAGTATTCCAGGTGCGGTCTCACCAATACCTTGTACAACTGAAGCAATACCTCCCTATTTTTATATTCTATCCCCCTAGCTATGAAAGCCAACATTCCATTGGCCTTCTTAATCACTTGCTGCACCTGCATACTAACCTTTTGAGTTTCGTGCACCAGGACCCCCAGATCCCTTTGTACTTCAGCACTTTCCAGTTTCTTGCCATTAAGATAATAACTTGCTCTACGATTTTTCCTGCCAAAGTGCATAACCTCACACTTTCCAGTATTGTATTCCATCTGCCAAATCTCTGCCCACTTACTTAGCCTGTCTATGTACCCTTGCAGGTTTTTTATGTCCTCCTCACTCACTACTTTCCCTCCCATCTTAGTATCATCTGCAAACTTTGATATGTTACACTCGGTCCCCTCCTCCAAATCGTTAATATAGATTGTAAAGAGTTGGGGACCCAGCACTGACCCCTGCGGAACACCACTAGTTACTGATTGCCAGTCTGACAATGAACCATTTATCCCAACTCTCTGCCTTCTGTTAGATAGCCAATCCTCTATCCATGCCAGAATATTACCCCCAATCCCGTGATTTTTTATCTTAAGCAATAATCTTTTGTGTGGCACCTTGTCAAATGCCTTTTGGAAGTCTAAATACACTACGTTCACTGGTTCCCCTTTATCCACCCTATATGTTACTTCCTCAAAGAACTCCAGCAAATTTGTCAAACATGACTTCCCCTTCATAAAACCATGCTGACTTTGTCCTATTAAATTATGATTATCCAAATGTCCTGTTACTGTCTCCTTAATAATGGACTCCAAAATTTTACCTACCACAGATGTTAGACTAACTGGTCTATAGTTTCCAGCCTTCTGTCTACTGCCCTTTTTAAATAAGGGTGTTACATTAGCAGTTTTCCAGTCTGCCGGGACCTTTGCCGAGTCCAGGGAGTTTTGGAAAATTATTACCAATGCATCCACAATCCCTACCGCCACTTCCCTCAAGACCCTAGGATGTAAGCCATCAGGTCCAGGTGATTTATCCACCTTGAGTCCCATTATTTTACTGAGTACCACTTCCTTAGTGATTTTGACCGTGTTTAGCTCCTCCCCCCCTTCAGCCCCCTGTTTGTCCAGTGTTGGGATATTCTTAGTGTCTTCTACTGTAAAGTGTTGGGTTGTAGTGGGCCAATACTTCTTTTGAAGTGATTTGGCATTTACATTCCTGAAAGGCACGCTTACACTCATCACTCCATTTCCATGTTACACCAGTTTGAAGGAGGGCGTTCAGTGGGTGCAGAATTGTAGATAAATTCAGCAAGAACTTATGGTAGTAGTTCACCAACCCGAGGAACGACCTCAGTTGCGACACATTTTCTGGTGCTGGAGCCTTGACTACAGCCTCAATCTTGTCCGGTGACTTATGCAACCCTTCCTCATCAATCATGTGGCCACAATACGAGATTTGTCTCCTGAAGAACTCGCATTTGGGACGGTTGGCTTGTAGCCCATATTCCTGCAATCTCGTGAGCACCTGTTCCAGGTTGGCAAGGTGTTCATTGTCATTTTCGCCCGTAACCAGGATGTCGTCCAAATAACACTGGGTCCCCGGTATCCCTTGCAGGACTTGTTCCATTGCCCTCTGCCACATAGCCGGGGCCGATGCTACCCCGAATACCAGTCGATTGTACTGGTAAAGGCCTTTGTGAGTGTTTATCGTGAGGTATTTCCTAGATGCTTCTTCCACCTCCATTTGTAGATACGCTTGAGCCAGGTAAATCTTTGTAAAACGTTTCCCTCCAGATAGTGAGGTGAAAATATCTTCTATCCGCAGAAGCGGATGCTGTACTGTGTGCAGGACTGGGTTCACAGTCACCTTGAAGTCCCCACAGATGCGAACCTTCCTTGGCTCCCCAGGCGTGCTGCTCAATGCTTTCTTCATTACAGGAACGATGGGTGTGGCGCACTTGCTCCAGTCCACCTTAGACAGCACCCCCGAACGCTCCAGACTCTCCAGTTCAGCTTCCACAGCTGGGCATATCACGTATGGCACTGGTCTGGCCTTGAAAAATTTTGGGGTTGCGTTATCCTCAATCTTTATGGTTGCCTTTACTCCTTTTAGAGTCCCAAGTCCTTGTTGGAACACCTCTTCCGCGTCAGATAGAATTTGTGACAGACGTCCAGGTGCGACGTCATCATCTTTTTTGTCAGTCACAGTTAGTGCTAGAATGGAATGCCAATCCAATTGTAGTCTTCGGATCCATTCACGTCCCAATAATGGTGGTCCTCCATCTTGTAGTATATACATGTATAGTTTCTGTGTTTCCTTTCCGTTATATTCAACTGGCACCCTTATTTTTCCTCTGGGGTAGACATTTTGCCCCGTGTATGTCTTCAATACAATGGACGTGTCCTTTAAGGGTATGTGTGAGAATAGCTGCTCATAGTCTCGTCGATTCATGACAGTTAGGGCTGATCCTGTGTCCAATTCCATCTTCACTGGGGACCCTGCTATCATGAGGGTGACCCAAATGGTTCGGTGATCTTCTTTTGCGGTCACGTTGTGTAACTTTAAACAACTTAGTCGCCTGCTCCCGGAGTCCTTATCACTCTCCTGATCTTCTGAACTACTATCTGTCAGTTTCTTTACTTTCCTGTACTGTTCCTTGGTAGTTCTTGTCGTGTTGGTCTTCTTTCCCGACCTGCAGGCTGTTGCTATATGTCCCATTTTCCCGCATTGCCTGCATATTTTGTCTTTAAACCAGCAGTCCTTCTGCCGCAGCGATAGCACTTTTCGGCTCCACACGCCATTTCGTTAGTGCTGTATTCTTGTGGTTTCTGTTGTATTTCCACAGCTCCCCGTGCTGCTGCTTCGTAGGATACTGCCACGCTGAAAGCCTGTTCTAGCGTCAGGTCCTTTTTTGAAAGTAGTCGTTTCTGGGTTCCTTCACTCTGGAGCCCGCAGACAAACTTACCCCATAAGGTGTCTGCCAGTCCTGCTCCAAACTGGCAGTGCTTCGATAACTTGCGTAGTTCCGTAAGATAGTCAGCATTGCTCTCATCTTTGTGCTGGTTTCTTTTATGGAACATGAATCTTTCTGCTATCAACAGTGGTGTAGGGCTTAGATGTTCCTCTAAGATATGAACAATCTCCTCAAAACTTTTCTCCATTGGTTTAGCTGGGGTAATTAAATTCCGCAATAGGCCGTACGTACTCGCACCCATCAGATTTAATAATACCGACGCCCTCTTTCCATCAGCCACCTCATTTGCCTTGCAGTACACTTCAATTCTTTCCACATACGTGGTCCAGTCTTCTACCTCGTTGTCGAAAGCAGTGACACTGCCACTTTTTGGCATCTTGGCCGATTTAAAATGGCGCCTCCCGCGCTTTTGCTTCTTCCCCAATGGAATAAAATGGGGCCTCCCGCTCTTTTGCTTCTTCCCCAATGGGATAAAATGGCGCCTCCCGCGCTTTTGCTTCTTCCCCTTACTGCCATGCTGCTCCTAGCGTTCTACGGGGTAATGGCGGCGACCCGCAGCTTCGGCGCGTCTCGCTTTCCTTTCCCCCCGTTTAGTTTCTCTCCACTGTCCTGTTCTTGAGCACCGACCGCGCCCTGTGCGCTCCACCCTCTCTCTCTTGTTTTCTTTTCTCGGCGATGCTGCGCGGCCCGATTTGTAGAACCGCTCGATCGAGCTTGAGCCCGCCGCAGTCCGGAAGGGTCAGCGCGCTACCTGTTACCAGCACGATTCGCTGGAACCACAGTCTCTCCCGCAATTCTCCAAACACGGATGGATTATTTGCGCGGTTGCCCTCGGTCGACGCCCGTTGCTCAGACTACGACCTTCCAGGACCTTCCTTTCAGGCGAGATCCCTGTGAGATGATGCCACACTGCAGGTGAGTTCGAACTTACTCGTCGCCACTGTAAAGCCCGCGCCTCAATAATACACGGACTTCGGGAGAACAGTTTAACAGGTACTTTGCTGAACAAGAGGCAGCTTGAAACTGAAACTACAGAAGCCTGCTAGGGCCTTTTATACAGGGGTGGTCACTGCCGGCACTGCAGTCTAAGACCAGTTGTTCCCTTAAAGGGACATACACAACATCGGTACTAGGACCACTGCTTTTCTTGATGTATATTAATGACTTAGACTTGGGTGTACAGGGCACAATTTCAGAATTTGCAGGTGACACAAAACTTGGAAGTATACTTGTAGTGTATGTACTTTGCAGAAGGAACTATATTCTGCAGCCCCTGTACACTGCTGTACCAGTAGTGACCACCCCTGTATATAAGCCTGTGTAGTAACTTTTGCATAGTAGTTCCAGGTTGTCTCCACTCAGTAAAGACGTGTTATAACCAACTCCTGCAGTCCGTGTCTCAATTACACACGGACATAATACTGTCGACGAGCAGATCCGAACTTACCTACAATCTGCACCTCCTCATGGGGATCCATCCCTGAAGCGAATTTATCAGAGGTCGAGGCCAGAAGAAAGAAAGAAAAAAAAAATCAAATGAACAGAAGAAACGGGCGTCGACCATGGGCATCTGCCTCTGATTCATCGGAGTTGAAGATTTGCAGGAGAGGCTGTCGAAAGCGGGGCTTGGTTATCCTGTTGATGGTGTTTCAGCTAATCGGGCTGGTGGCAGGTAGTACACTGATCCTTCCTGGGCTGCGGCGGTCTAGAGCTTGATCGGGTGGCTTTTCAACGGGGCCGAGCAGCATTGTCGGGAAGAGGAGAGAGAGAGAGGGTGGAGCATACAGGGCGTGGCCGGTGCTACGAAGCCGGGCAGCGTACAGACCCGAGAAGAGGGAGGCAAGTGTTCCACAGGGTTGCTCCGACGACGGGGAAATAATAAAAAAATTAGAAGCGCAGAAAGCCGCGAGGAGCTGCAGTTTGCTACGGGAACCGCGAAGAGCGGCGTTAGCAGCAGCGTGGGGGGAAGTGCGCGAAGACCATAGGGCGTCGCCATCAAGGCATAAAAGCCAGCAACAGCGCTAGCAGCAGCAGAGAAGGCAGAAAGCGCGGGAGGCGCCATCTTGATCCAGCGGGGAAGAAGGCAAAGCGCGGGAGGTGCCATTTTGTAAATCGGGGAAGAAGGCAAAGCGCAGGAGGCGCCATCTTAGATTTCCAAGATGCCGAAGACTGGCAATATCACTGCCTTCGATAATGCAATAGAAGACTGGACCACGTATGTGGAAAGAGTCGAGGTATATTACGAGGCAAACGAAGTAGCCGATGAGAAAAAGGCATCGGTACTACTAAACTTAATGGGTGCAAGAAGGTATGGCCTATTGCGGAACCTGATTACTCCAGCCAAACCGAAGGCGAAGAGTTTTAACGAAATTGTTGATATCCTACAGGAACACCTAAATCCTACACCGCTGCTGATAGCAGAAAGATTTAAATTCCACAGGAGAAATCAGCATAACGATGAGAGCAATGCTGATTACCTTACGGAACTACGCAAGCTAACAAAGCACTGCCAGTTTGGAGCAGGACTGGCAGATACCCTACGGGACAAATTTGTCTGTGGACTCCTGAGTAAAGGAACCCAGGAGAGGTTACTCTCAGAGAAAGAGCTGACACTAGATAAGGCTTTCAGCATGGCAGTATCGTACGAAGCAGCAGCAAGGGGAGCTGCAGAAATACAGCAAAAGCCACAGGAATATGGCACCCACAAAATGACACGGGGATTTGAAAAATGTTATCGCTGTGGCAGAACAACCCATGACCAGAAGGACTGCTGGTCCAAGGACAAAATATGCAGGCAATGCAGAAAGATGGGACACATTGCACGAGTTTGCAGGTCTGGGAAGAAGACTAACGACAACAAAAAGGCTACTAAGGAACAGTACAGGAAAGTACAAAAGATGACGGACAGTAGTTCCGAAGACCAGATGAGCAATAGTGAATCCGGGAACAAGAGACTAAGCAGTCTCAAACTTCACAACGTAATCGCAAAAGAGGATCACCGAACCATTTTGGTCACCCTCACGATAGCAGGGTCCCAAGTCAAAATGGAATTGGATACAGGATCAGCTCTGACTGTCATGAATCGACGAGACTATGAGCGGCTATTCTCACACATACCCTTGAAAGAGACATCCATTGTCTTGAAGATGTATATGGGGCAAAAAGTATACCCCAGAGGAAAAATAAGGGTGCCTGTCGAATGCAACGGCAAGGAAACTCAGAAATTGTATCTGTACATACTGCAAGATGGTGGACCACCGTTATTGGGATGTGAATGGATCAGAAAGATAAGTTTAGACTGGCACTCCATTCAGGCACTGACGGTGGCTGGTAAAAAGAATGACGACGTCACTCCTGGACGATTGTCAACAATCTTAGATAACGCCAAAGAGGTATTTCAACAAGAACTGGGAACTCTTAAAGGCGTAACCGCCTCGATAAAAATAGAAGAGAATGCAATTCCCAAGTTTTTTAAAGCAAGACCGGTACTATATGCAATTCGCCCAGCCGTCGAGGCAGAGCTGGAGAATCTGGAGAATGCAGGCGTGTTATCTAAGGTAGACTGGAGCGAGTGGGCAACACCCATCGTTCCTGTCATGAAGAAAACTTTGAACAATAAGTCTGTGGATCCAAGGAAGGTTTGCATCTGTGGGGACTTCAAGGTGACGGTGAACCCAGTCCTTCAGACAGTACAATATCCTCTTCCGAGGATAGAAGATATTTTCGCCTCACTATCTGGAGGGAAGCGTTTTACAAAAATTGACCTAGCACAAGCATATTTGCAGATGGAGGTTGAAGAATCCTCTAGGAAGTATCTCACGATAAACACTCACAAAGGTCTTTACCAGTATAATCGACTGGTATTCGGAGTAGCATCAGCTCCGGCGATATGGCAAAGAGCGATGGAACAAGTCCTGCAAGGGATTCCGGGGACTCAGTGTTACTTGGACGACATCCTAGTGACAGGTGAAAATAACAGTGAACACCTTGCCAACCTAGAGCAGGTGCTCACTAGACTAAGAGAACATGGGCTACGAGCCAATCGCCCCAAGTGCGAGTTTTTTAAGAAACAGATATCGTATTGTGGCCACGTGATTGATGAAGAGGGGTTACATAAGTCCCCTGACAAAATTGAAGCGGTAGTTAAGGCTCCAGCACCTGAAAATGTGTCGCAACTGAGGTCATTCCTCGGATTGGTGAATTACTACCATAAGTTTTTGCCGAATTTGTCCACAATTCTGCACCCACTGAACGCCCTACTACAAACCGGAGTAGCATGGAAATGGAGCGATGAATGTAAGCGGGCCTTTCAGAAGAGTAAGGACCTCATCACTTCAAGGGAAGTATTGGCTCACTACAACCTATCACTAGCGATAAGACTGGCGTTTGATGCGTCTCCCTACGGCATTGGAGAGGTACTGTCACATAAATTCCTTGATGGTTCAGAGAGGCCGATAGTTTTTGCGTCACGCTCGTTAACTTCAGCCGAGCGTAACTACGCCCAGATTGACAGAGAGGCCCTCAGCCTGGTGTGGGGGGTGAAGAAGTTCAATCACTACCTGCACGGTCAGAAATTTACTCTACTAACTGATCATCAACCTCTTGTCTCCATTTTCAACCCTCAGAAGGGCGTACCGATAATGACAGCACAACGGCTACAGAGGTGGTCCCTTTTCATAGGGGCACACCAATATGACATCGAGTACAAAGGAACTAAACAGCATGGGAATGCTGATGGATTGTCGCGCCTACCGTTGCCGACGGTGGAAGAAGCACCTGCAGTGGATCTGGTGGAGATATTCCACTCGACCATAGTCAAATGTCTCCCTGTGACGAATGCAAACATAGAAAAGGAAACACGAAATGACCCGACACTCTCCTGGGTCTAAGATTTAACGGTGAAGGGATGGCCAGCAGATGGCGAACCACTGCTGCCAGCATTCTCGCCGAGAAGAGAACAGTTGTCAGTGTGCAGAGGAACCTTGATGTGTGGATCCAGAGTAGTAATTCCACCCAAATTGAAGGATAGAGTGCTCAATGAGCTTCATGAGGGTCATCTGGGAGGGGTAAAAATGAAGAACTTAGCCAGAGCGTTTGTGTGGTGGCCGGGAATCGATAGAGAAATCGAAGAGATGACCAAGAGCTGTACAGGATGCCAGAAGGTCCAAAACGCCCCACCACAAGCCCCTCTACATCCTTGGGAGTGGCCCTCATCTCCATGGCAAAGGGTGCACATTGATTTTGCTGGTCCATTTATGGACTCGATGTTTTTAATTGCGGTGGATGCACATTCAAAGTGGCCAGAGGTAATAAAAATGTCCTCAACCACCACAGAACAAACTATCACAGTCTTACGAACCATATTCGCCAGAAGTGGGCTGCCTGAACAGATTTGCTCCGACAATGGACCACAGTTTGTGTCTGAAGAGTTCCGGAGGTTCTTAAAGAACAATGGTGTTAAGCATTACACATCCGCCCCATATCATCCAGTCACCAATGGATTGGCTGAGAGGTTCATTCAAACATTCAAGAAGGCTATCAAGGCAATGTGTAATGAAGACATACCCCTACAACACAAGGTGGACAACTTCTTTTTTGCCTACCGGAATGCGACACATGCGGTTACCAACCAAACTCCAGCCATGATGTTCTTCAATCAAAGACTACGATGCCGCTTGGATTTGGTTAAGCCAAACATCAGAAGAGATGTGGAGAACAGGTAGTTTCAGAATATGAATGAAAGGCCGACCAGGAGTTTTAAGATAGGTCAACCAGTTTTGGCCTGGGACTACCGCACAGAGAAATGGCAGCCAGGAACGATCTGTACACGGCAAGGACCTCTAATGTATACCGTGGACGTTGGAGAGAGCATTGTAAGATGCCATGCTGACCAGATTCTAGAGTCACTGGAAAATGTCAATTCCACACCACGATCCGATACACCTGGTGATGAAACCGAAGTACCAATTACATCTATCTCAGAATCGGTGACATTGGAAGCAGACGAACCAAACAACGACGTTGATCCCGAATCAACTTTGCCAGAAGAACCTGATACCCTAAAGAGGCGTTATCCAGACAGAATCAGGAAGCCTCCTCAAAGACTGAACTTATAATTGCTTAACTTCAACTAATGTGTCTAGCAACTGTAATTGTAAATATGTTATTTAATTATTAATCGAATGTTATGTACTGTTTAGCTAAAAGGGGAGGAATTGTAGTGTATGTACTTTGCAGAAGGAACTATATTTTGCAGCCCCTGTATACTGCAGTACCAGAAGTGACCACCCCTGTATATAAGCCTGTGTAGTAACTTTTGCATAGTAGTTCCAGGTTGTCTCCACTCAGTAAAGACCTGTTATAACCAACTTCTGCAGTCCGTGTCTCAATTACACACGGACATAATAATACTGAACAGTGAGGAGGATAGTGATAGACGTCAAGAGGACATAGACAGGTTAACAGAATTGGCGGACACGTGGCAGATGAAATTTAACACAGAAAAGTGTGAAATTATACATTTTGGTAGGAAGAACGAGGAGAGGCAATATAAACTAAAGGGTACAATTCTAAAGGGGGTGCATGAACAGAGAGACCTGGGGGTATACATGCACAAATAAGAAGGTGGCAGGACAGGTTGAGAAAGTGGTTAAAAAAGCTTCATAAATAGAGGCATAGAGTACAAAAGCAAGGGAGTTATGATGAACCTTTATAAAATACTGGTTCGGCCTCAACTGGAATATTGCGTCCCATTCTGGACACCACACTTTAGGAAGGATGTGAAGCCTTAGAGAGGGTGCAGAAGAGATTTTCAAGAATGGTTCCATTGATGAGGGACTTCAGTTACATGGATAGACTGGAGAGTGTTGATAGTCTACGGCAAAATCCCAGCCAATATTTTGACTGGAAAGAAAGGAACTAAAATTTATTCGTCCATTTTACTGTCGGGCACATCGAGTGTTTTGCTTTTTTGACCAGGAGGCCATCGATCGGCCCTTGGTCGTGTTGATGGCATTAATCGTGTTGGGACACTTAACAGAGAGGACCACATGAAGGTTGCCATCTTCCTCTCCAGAAGCTCCCAAGATGCCACCTTAAGTCCACGAACCCCGTCTGGTTAGTGGCCAAAATTCTCAAAACCACGGAACCTTCCCCGAAGGACAAATGGTGGAGGTTGCGGGGAACCTCCGGGTTAAAGTGGCACTGCAATTGGCCTCAGTGCTCCTGCACGCACATAAGTAGGCAGCCAATGGTCAAAGCTCACAGGTGGATAGTGGCCACTTGGGAGCAATACTGGAAGGCCATCAGAAGCTGTGACACCACAGGGTAAATGAAGCAATCCTGCATTCTATGTGGGGAGTGATGCTTGAAATGAGTGCAGGTCAGAGAGTCGGCACTGCAGTTCTGTAGCTTCTCGCCAACCTGCACTTCCTTCAAGTGCAGCTCTCAGCTGGGATTGTGGGATCGGTGAATTTATCCCAGCGAAAAGTTGTATCTTCAGGAGGGAAAATGCTTAAAGAAATGCAAAACTACATGAAAACACTGAAGGTGTTTCTTTCGTTCTGATAAAACTGCGATTTAATACATTCTTTTTACAGGAAACTTTTTTTTATCCGGCACCGACGGGACCAACGTGGTGCCGGTTCATCAAAAATTCCGGATAACCGAAAGCTATAGTAAAAGATACGGAGCTGAGAGCTCCATATAAAACAACAAACCCTGTTGCTTAGCGACAGGTTCAGAACAATGGCCACAAGTTCCAAGCATATCTGTAGCTTAGCAACAGCTGCAGCCACACCCTTGCGCAGCAACAGATCGAGGAAGGCAAGTAATAAAACTTACCTGAACCTACTCCTGAATTTTGCTGGTTAACCAAGATTTCCGGTTATTTAGGTGCTGGTAAATCGAAAGGTTCCTGTATGTCATTCCATTTTTTTCCACTGTTAAAAATGTCTCTTTCATGTTCACTTCTTATTCCAAAATCAATTCCATAGGATAATTGGGCTTGTGATGATACAGAAATGAGTTGCACACAAATCTTGAGGGGGTATTGATGCCAAGACTTCAGGTCCTTATCTACTCAGTTACCTGCTTATCAGCCATCCACCATTCTGGGATGGCAAGCAACATTAGAATCTTGAAAGGATCATACTTAATCATACATTTTAATGCTTGTTGGCGAAGGAACATAAATGCATGAATTGCAGAAACAGCCTTTAATCATTTTTTCTCGCATAGCCGTGGACTTGAGAATATGAAAAGGAGGAATAAACCAGTAAAACAATATTGTACATGTTACAGAGAGAGAAGCTGGGAAAGTATACAAGCTCTTAACCTTTGACATATTTGAATATGCTAAGTTTGCTGACTTCTTCTCAGGTGGAAATAATGGCACTCCAATTGGCCTCAGTGCTTAGGCAGAAGAAATTGGACAGATATTCCGCAATCTATCATCATCGAGCAACCTCTGCTGGAGGTGTGCGTGTGGACGTAGGGTGACAATGGAGTCATGTGAATACTTGACTAAGAATCCTTCCACACACACAAATAGGCAGACAACCATCGAAGCTCCCACATGGATAGTGATTGCTTGGAGCAAGTCCTGGTGTGAAGGAATAAGCCATATAACTGTCTTGTTCTGCACACTTTGTACAAAAATAATAAATTGCAGGACAACGGAGTATTACAGTTTAAACTCTTTTAATGAAGCATAAGGTCTGTAAGCTTTCTCAATCAATACAGCACCGTGTGGACAAAATGGAGTCAGGCCCCCTGGGTCTTCTAAACAATAACAGTCCTTACAGATGCCTGCAGGCCAATGACAACTCAGCATGTGATCACATGTGAATATAATAGGTATTCCTTACAGATGCCTGCAGGCCAATGACAACTCAGCATGTGATCACATGTGAATATAATAGGTATTCCTTACAGATGCCTGCGGGCCAATGATAATTCGATATGCAAATGTTACATCCCCTTTCTTTTAAAAGAAAAATGTTATGCATTACTTTTGAACCTTTCTTCTACATAATGTTCTCAGTAGCATCAACATATAAGTAAACTCAACATTTAACTAGCACTGAAAACATCTCAACATTTCAATAACGATGTACAGTTTTTTTTAGGGCAGCTATCCGCCAACACCCTCTGGCAGTTCACAAGTCAAGGATAACTCTAGGCTTGACCTCTCGTCCCAACCTTGTGTGGTATGGAACTGAGCATGCTCCTGAATCGGTCAATAAATCAGGTTCAGGTTTAGGTTCAGGTAAGTATGATGTGTTTTGTGTATTGCTCTGTTCATCACACTCTGTTGAACTGATCCTCTCGTCGGAATGACGGTGTTGTTCCTTGGTGTTCAGGAGGTGCCTGCGATTGCGGCGGTACACCTGTCCTTCTGGGGTGCGGACGTGATACGATCGCTCAGTGTCAGCTGGCTGGATGACGACTGCTGGCTTCCAGTAGTCATGCTCCTGGATTCTGATGGATTCTCCATTGTGCAGTGGCGGCAGTAGTCTAGCTGACCGGTCATAGTATCTCTTTTGGTGTTGCTGTCTCTGTACACGTTTTGCATGCAATTGCTTGCAGCTGACGACCTCTGGCTGCAGCTGCTGGTTGGTGCTTGGAAGGATCAAGCGAAGCCTACGGCTCATCAACAGCTGTGCTGGTGACTTGAAGTTGTCAACCGGAGTGTTGCGGTACTCAAGGAGACTGATGTAGGGGTCTCTTTTGTCTGCTTTGGCTTTGTCCATGAAGGTTTTTGCAATCTGGACAGTTTTTTCCGCAAGGCCATTACTTTGAGGGTAATGTGGGCTTGATGTGACATGTGTGAAATCCCATGCCTTGGCAAACGACTCGAACTCTTTTGATTTGTATTGGGAGCCATTGTCTGAGACTAAAGTCTCTACCATGTCATGCCTGGCAAAGACTGCCTTTAGCTTGTGGATCACAGCTGCAGATGTGGTGCTGTGAAGCTTGTCCAATTCAAAAAATCTGCTGTAGTAATCAACAGTCACTATGTAGTCCTCGTTGTTCCATGTGAACAGATCCATTGCCGCGACCTGCCAGGGCCTTTCTGGGATACGGTGAATATCATGGGCTCTTTGACATTTGATGGGTGGCGTTCTAGACAAATGGAACATTTTCCGACAATGTTTGCACATTCTGGGCCAAAACATAATGGCCCAGAAATTCGGGTCCCAACGCGTGAGTACGCACGGGGTACTCACGCGTGGACCCAATGGAAGTGCCGGTTTCTTGCATGCACTACGCATGCGCGGGAAACCGGCACTTCCGATCCTCTGAACGAAGGGGTTCAGAGGTCGAACGTGTGCGCGCGGGAGTCTGCGCGTGCGCTTTGAACTTACGGTTTTTCTACAGGTTTTTCCATGAGGGTAAGTCTTTAGATTTTAGAAATGTAAAAACCAGGCGTAAGGACTGCATTTTAAAAGGTAAGTGGTCAATTAATTAAAATTAGAACATTTTTTCCACAGGTTTATTATTTTTAAATACTTTAAAGCAAGGTAAGTTTATTTTTAGCCCCGTTTTTTTATAAAATTATTTTTTTCAAAAATGTAAATTATTGTTTAAAATAGTTATTTAATGTAATTTATAGTTTATTTAAAAAGTGTGATTTAAAAAAATGTATTTGAAGGTTAACTACTGTTTTGGGCCCTCAGCTTTCATATGTTTTGACAGGTCTTTCTGTCAATCTTATGAATGGGCTTTTCCCTCCTCCGATTGGCTGCCCATGGCTCACGTGATCCCAGGGGATGCATCGCACTAACTATGCCCCTGGGACACGCAAGCACAGCGCGCCGGCCTCTGGGCCAGGCCCCGGAGTGGAATTCCACGCAGGCCCAGAGCTCAGCTGCCGGCGCGCTAGGTAAGTGTAGGTCGGGGGCTTGCACCCGCGGGAAGCCCCCGATCTGAATTTCTGGGCCAATGTCACATGCTCTTTGTTTGCATTTTTCCATGCCCATATGTCCAGCATGAATTTTTGTCAACATCTCTTCTCTGAGACCGGTAGGAATGATGATTTTCTACCCTTTGAAGATGATTCCATTGATTTGTGACAGTTCGTCTCTGTGGTTCCAGAATTCAGATATGCTCTGAGGGCATTTCCTCCATTCCTCAGGCCATCCTTCATGTATGACTTTGGTCAGCAGTGTGAGTTGTGCATCTTTCTCTGTTCCTGCTCAGATCTCCTTCAGTTTTGAGTCACTCACAGGTAAGTTGTTGTACACCATGTGCACCTGCACATCCATGCCTTCACTGAGGCTGCTGTCCTGGTAGCTAAGAGACTTTCTGGAGAGCGTGTCTGCGACAGGAATGTCTTTGCCTGGACGGTGAATGATTGTGAAGTCATACTTCTGTAGCTGAAGGATCATTCTCTGTAGCCTTGGTGGGGCTGCGGCTAGTGGTTTCCTCATGATTGACTCAGGGTGGTCGGAGTCCACAATGACTTGTCGGCCATAGAGGTACTGGTGGAAATGCTTAGATCCAAACAGAATTGCATATAGCACTTTCTCGATTTGAGCAAAGTTGATTTCACTGTCTGAGAGAGATCTGGAAGCGTAGCCGATGGGCTTTCCTTCTTGCAGTAATACTGCGCCTAGTCAGTACTTTGATGTGTCCACTTGTAGTCTGAGCTCTTTGTTGGGGTCGAAGTAGGCAAGAACTGGTTCTGGTTCTCTGGTGATTAGGTCTTTCATTTTCTGAAATGCTGTGTCATGTTGTTTGTCCCACAGGAACTCATTGGATTGTTTGAGCAACTGACGCATGGGTGCGTTGATTTCGGAGAGGCTCGGGGCAAACTTGGCTAAGTAGTTAACCACGCCTAGTACTGTCTCTAGCTCTGCGCGGTTCTTCGGTGGCACCATCTTCTTGATGGCGGAGATTCTCTCTGGATCCGGCTTAATGCCATCAGTTGAGTGGCGATGCCCGAAATAACTGATCTCGGTGGATCCGATTATGCTTTTCCCGGGGTTGAGCCGGATACCTTTCTCCCGTGATCGCTGTAGCATCGCACGGAGGTTCCTGTCATGTTCCTCTCTATTCCTGCCATAGATGAGGATGTCATCTACGATTGCGACTACACCGTCGAGGCCTTCATAGGTTTCATCGATCTTCCGCAGGAATTCTTCCTGAGCTGAGATAAGACCAAATGGTAAACGCAGAAATCGGTAGCATCCAAATGGTATGTTGAACATTGTTAGCTTAGATGACTCTTCCGTAAGCTTGATAGTCCAGTATCCTGATCGTGCGTCCATTACACTGTATTAACGTGCTCCCACTAGCTTGGGTGTGATGTCATCTAGCATTGGTAGAGGGTAGTGAGGGCGTTTGATAGCCTTGTTCAAATCTCTGGGGTCGAGACAGACTCTGAGCTTGCCTGTATGTGGTTTCTCAACCATTACTAACGCGTTGACCCACTCTGTCGGTTCTGTTTCCCGGACGATGATTTCTGTATTCTCCATGCTCTGCAGCGCCTCCTTCAGGTGACTACGTAGAGCAGGGGGTATCCTTCTCGGTGGGCAAACCACAGGGGTTGCTGCTGGGTCAAAGTGAATAGTGCATTCACCTGGGAATAGACCTATTCCTTTGAAAACGTCAACAAACTCCTCCATGACTGTCTGCTTCTCAACTGGTGCTGTCAATGAAAGCACTAGCTTGACGAGGTCCATGTCTAAACATGCCTTTAGACCTAGCACTCGAGGTGCTTGAGTGTCAAAAATGTAAAAGTTCAACATCATGTCGTTTTCTTTGTACTTGCATTTCATCACGCATGTGCCTTTTACAATGAGCTGCTCACCTCCATAGCCGGTGAGTCGGCGTGAGGTGGGCTGTAGCTCACACTTATCCTTCAAGCTGCGATGCTCACTCAGAGGAACTACATTAACATGAGATCCAGTGTCTAGTTTAAACTTAAGCTCTTTGCCCTGTTTTCCTATCTCAATATCAGCAAAAGCTTGCTCAGTCTCTGAAATATGTTTTTTCTGTGACACAGAATCAATAAACAGTTCCTCTGCATTTGGCTCTCAATCTGGCATTTGGCTGTCACTCACTGTGTGTACTGTTTTCCGAAAACAGTCCTGCAAACTTTAGCAAAGTGGTTCCGTTTACCACATATAGCACATTGCCTTCCTTTGGTAGGGCAGTACTCCTTTTCTCCATGCCAGTTGTTTCCACAATATCCACAGGTTTAGAAGCGTTTTATGTCTGTGTCGCCCATTTTTAGAACTCTCGCTGTTCTTTCTGTTCTGAAACACGTTCACTGGGCAGTGTTCTTTGGTGTGTATCTATTAACTGCATGCACTGTCTGTTCACTCGAGCTGCTCATGGCGCCAGTTATGGTTTTCAACTGTGCTTGGGCTATCTCGTGCGATCTAGCTATGTCTATAGCTTTGTCCAGCTTTAGCCCAGACCCAACATTCAAAAGTTTCTCTCTCACTTTAGCTGAATGTATTCCAAACATGATGCGGTCTCTGACCATCTCATCTTTATCTGCATATACACAGTCTTTTACCAGCAGTTTTAACTCAGTCACGAACTGTTCAAACGACTCATTGGCTCCTTGTACTTTCTCCTGAAACTTGTACCTAGCGAATATCGTATTTGTCTTGGGCATCACATATGCTTCAAAACGGTCAAAATAACTTTTCAGTACCTTTACTTCATCCGCGGTGAGACACCATGGTCTAGAAATTCATTAAGGCGCTGCCAGCTTTGCGCCCAGTTAACGCCTAAAGGGTGATTTTGCACCAAAAATGAGTTTGCGCAGATATTCAGCGCAGCGGTATTGGCGGCGGTAGCCGTTAGCGCTGCGCCGGCACCGATGACGTCATCGGTGTGTGCAGTGCCCCAGTTCCGCCCCGAAACCGCGCCGAACCCCATATTTAGTTGCGGCCGCCTCCTCCGAAGCGGCCGCAAACAGCGACCAGAAAACGGGGCCGTCCTGCTGCCTTAGTGGGGCGCTTTAAAGTGGAAGGTGCGGCCGGCCGCTTTTGTGGCGGCCGCCTGCCCGCACCTCCTTCCCCGGCCTCCTCCACCCCCCCCCCCCCACGGCATTGCTGGCTGCTTTCCACGAGCCCGGCACTTCTCCGTGGTGCCGGGCTCATTTGCCGGCACTATCCAGCGGCGATCTCCCCATTGCAGGCAGCTCCCCCTTAAGAGAAGGAGGAGGCCTGCAGTACCGCAGCCTGCCACTGCACAGCGCCTGGCGCAGCGGCGCCAAGAGCGCTGATATTCAGTGTCAGCGCACCAAGCGGAGGCGGGCACACCCTGGTATAGTGCCCGCTTCCGAATTGGGGCGCTAACAATGAATATCTGACGATCGCTATAGGCTTCCCGCCCAGCGCTAACTTTTTGGCGCTAGGCAGCTGGCGGGGCCATAGTGAATTTCTAGGCCCATGTGTTTAAAATGTTTCTCCCTTTTTTCTTCGATCTACAGCTGCATCTTTCTTCCTCCCCTTTGCTTTTCAACGGGCCCGAGAACATCAACTGCACGTGTTGCTTGAACTTGCACCGTTCTCTATGTAAGTTCAAAGATCCCCAATTCATTCGAGGTAAGGGAGCTCCAACGATGTCCATTTCAAATCCCTGTTCTGACACCATGTCTTGTTTTGCACACTTTGTACAAAAATAATAAATTGCAGGACAACGGAGTATTACAGTTTAAACTCTTTTAATGAAGCATCAGGTCTGTAAGCTTTCTCAATCAATACAGCACCGTGTGGACAAAATGGAGTCTGGACCCCCGGGTCTTCTAAACAATAGCAGTCCTTACAGATGCCTGCAGGCCAATGACAACTCTGCATGTGATCACATGTGAATATAATAGGTATTCCTTACAGATGCCTGCGGGCCAATGATAATTCGATATGCAAATGTTACAATAACCTATTCAGAAAAATATACCATCTTATAAAAGAAGTCTGGCCGTTTTAAAACATGACAAACTGGGTTTGGAAATCTAGAAACCTAACTATGAAATAGCTGTGAAAGCATTCTGGCTATAGAGATAAAATAGTTGTTGACGCTGAATCAATAATCTTATTGAAACAGAAGGTTAAAGGCTCCGGCAGGCTGAACCTTTTGAAATGAAACAATGGTTCACCCTGGACAAGGTGTTCTAATTTACACTTCGTAAAGAAGCACATAAAAGTAAGAAACATCTGCCTTCGTAAAAATGACATCAAGTAAAAAACACACCTGCCGCAACACCGTTTTTTATGGTAAACGTAGAACACCTAGAAAAGACACATGGGGGAAAAATTCAGTTGATTGCACCTCCCGTTAGCACATTAAGAGGGTGCCAAGTGGGGCGCAAAGCAACTCGCGCCCGGGCGTGGCGATATCTGCGCCTCTCGCGAAATTGACCAGACATTTTGCAGCGGCGCTAAACAATACCGCCCAATCTCCTGCACATGCAGCTCTTGACGTCATTCGAGAGTGCAACGCCCTTGTGATGTCCCAGAACAGAAATTGAGTGGCGCACCCCTCCTTTCCACCTGGCGCACCCAACGACAGGTTGACTGGAACGCTTCCCAGTCGCTGCGGGGCCGGGGGGACGCTCTTTAAAGGGGGCCTCTTCCTGGCTTCTGTGTGGCAGCCATTTTTGCACCACTCATTCTGAGAGAGAGAGAGAGAGAAAGAGAGACTTCTGCATTGTCTGAGGTAGTTTTGGCTTCTGACCATAACTTTGCAGGTACCTTGCTTTTTGACCTTCATAACTTTGATTGCCTAGCTACTATGGGGGCTGCAATGGATGGGAACATCGTCCTTCTCCATCACATTCGGAGGGCACAGAGACACAGAGAGAGAGTGGCAATCATTGCCAGACGGAGGAGGGCCAACAGGCCTCTGCACAGGAGACCTTACCCTCCCAGGGTTTTTTGCCAACAGTTCTCCTACATTACTATGTCTGAGGAGCAGTGTTTGCGAAGGCTGCGCTTCAGCAAGGAGGTGGTCACTGAGCTCTGCCACCTGCTTCAGCCAGATCTGCAGCCTCAACTGAGGAGCAGGACGTCTCTGTCGGTGGCAGTGAAGATAACAGTGGCTCTCAACTTTTATGCCACCGGCTCATTTCAATCAGCTACTGGGGACATCGCCAATATCTCCCAGTTCGCGGTGCATTGCTGCATCTGGCAGGTAACAAATGCCCTCTTTAAAAGGAGACGAAAGTACATCTCTTTCCCCATGATGCCGGACAAGCAGCAAGAATGCGCATTGGGCTTTGCGATGATAGCAGGCTTCCCCATGGTGCAGGGGGCCATTGACTGCACGCATGTGGCTTTGCGTGCGCCGCAAGAGAATGCCGAGGATTTCCGCAACCGAAAGGGCTTCCATTCCTTAAACGTTCAGTTGGTCTGTGACCACAGACAGCTGATACTCGCTGTCAATGCCCACTTTCCTGGTAGCAGCCACGATGCCTTCATCCTGCGCCAGAATTCTGTGGCAGACCTTTTCCAGGCACTGCATCACCCAGGAGGTTGGCTTCTCGGGGACAAGGGATATCCTCTGTGCACCTGCCTGATGACACCGCTCCGTACGCCCAGCACCCCTGCTGAGCTACAGTACAACGAGAGCCATCAAGCTACCAGGAACATCGTTGAGCACACAATCGCTGTGCTCAAGCAACGGTTCCACTGTCTGGACCATTCTGGAGGAGCCCTTCAGTACTCGCCTGAGCGAGTCTCCCACTTTGATGTTGTGTGCTGCATGTTGCATAATCTTGCAATCCTTAGGATCCAGCCAATGCCACCAGGCATTGGAGCACCAGTAGAGGAGGAGGAGGAAGAGGAGGAGGAAGATGAGGAGGATGATCATCAGCAGCACCAAGGCAGGAGGGAGGCACACAATGTACAAAGTGAAAGGGCCGTCCGTCAAAGGCTCATAGCAAGTCACTTCTAGGCCCCCTCTGAGGAAATGGCTTCTGCCATTCAAACAACCTGAATGAAACCATCCCGCAATCCCTAAGCCGGTCAAGGCAACAATGATTGCAAAGAACAAACATGTACATTTTGAATATAGGCACTTCTTTATTTGACAAACTCTGTGTGTCTCATTTCTGCATGACAAACTAATAGAAAGAAACACAAAAAAAACAGTCATTAACATAACTGGCTCTCACAACCTGGAGACAATGTCCAAAACAGTTACAAAAATTTGACCACGAACCTCGGCCTTTAATAAAACAATTAAAAACATTTTGTCACACCTCCTACTTTTTGCCCTTCGAGGGTGATCTCCTTCCCTTTCGAAATTCCCCCCTTCCCACCCTGCAGCTCCTCCGTAATGGGACCCCAGTGGCTGGAGCAAGGCTGGTGGAAGGCTGCTGATTGTCACAACCTGAGACTGCAGATGCCCTTGAAGGATGGCCTGGACCAGCTCTGGGCCTGGAGGGCCCGGCTGAAGACTGCACCACCTCTGCATGGGCAGCAGCAGTCTGTCCTACAGGCGGTGGCAACTGCAGTGGAGATGTGCCAGTGGTGGCAGCAGGAATGCTGTCATCTTGAGAGAGGACAGCAACTCTCTGCTCGACCGACACACCGGTACTCCCACGGGGCAGCACTTCAGCATCCGCAGTATTCTGATGGAGCACAGATTGCTGGCCTGCTGCAGCACGATGAGAGTCCCGGGGAAATGTGCCCGATCCAGCGAGGGTGGCAGCAGTCAGTGCTTACGTGGCCTCAATCTGTATCTGCATGAGACCAGCCAGTGACAGCATTGCAGCACTAAGCATTTGTGTGGCAGCCGCCTGTGCTACACCGAAGTGCTCCACACTCCTTGCCAGTGATTCAATGGATTCGGGCACCCTTGCCACTGCAGCCATGAGCTCAGTGTGCCTGCGCTCCGCCAAGGCGCTCATTTCAGCAAGGACCCGCTCCTCCTCTGCGTCCAGTGCAGCAGGACTCGAAGTCATACTCTCCCTCCGGGGAGAAGGCCCCCGAGCTTCCCTACCCCCATCGCATTGCTGCAGCCCGCTGGTCCTGGAGCTTCACCATCATCAGGCCATTCCCCCCTACTCCCCTCCAGGGTAGATGTCTTCCCAGTGTGGGCATGGGCTTCCGCAGGAGAGGGTGGCGCTGATGCTCTGGCTTCCTCTTCCTCCTCCCCCTCAGCTTCACTCCCACTGGCAGCTTGAGGGCCTGTCTCCTCACCTGGTGAATCACCATCTGATAGCAGGGAGGTACAAGAGTGGCTTTAGCGTGAGGACAGGGTGGCAGCAAGGAAGGCATGAGTGCAGCGATTTAGTAATTTGGATTGAAAGTGTCAAAGGCTGGTGTTGTGAGGAACAAGTGGAAGGAGAGAGGACAAAAAGGTGACGACCTTACCATTGCTGTCCAGAACGGGGTCGGCGTCTCCAGGAGCGACGGGACCAATCACCCGGCTTGCTACAATCCTCTGGATGCACACCTCAAGATCGCTGAAGGTTTGCAGCTGAGGCCGCCCTCCACCAGTCCATTGCTGCTGTCTCCTATTATGAGACAGCGTGGCCTTCAAGAAAAAGGATGGCGTCTGAGTAAATATACAGCCATGGTCTTGCCAGAAATGCCTGCCATAGTTGAATAGCCCTTACTGTATGCAGCCATGGTCTTGCCTGAAATGCCTGCCATAGTTGAATAGCCCTCACTGTATGCAGCCATGGTCTTACCTGAAATGCCTGCCATAGTTGAATAGCCCTTACTCTATGCAAAGTGTGGAATGTGCATGTGTGTTTGATTAAAGGGCCATAGGTGTTGGATGAGTGTTGTGCATTGGGACTTTTAAGACCCTCTGGCCATAAAGTGAGGTTGAGATGGAGGGATGGAGAGGTTTTGAAAAAAAAGCACTCACCCTGACGACCCGAGTGAGGTTGTTGAACTTTTTCCTACATTGGAGATGGGTCCTAGGCACCATGCTGCTTGAGGAGACTCTCTGAACCACCTCCCTCCACACTCTTCTGTACTCGCATGGCAAAGGCCTCCTGCCACTCTCTGGGTACAGAATAGATCTTCTGCGCTCCACCGCAACAACCAAAGCCTCCAAGGCCTGCTCGCAGAAGCGCTGTGCTCAATCCCTGACCCTCTCCATAGTCCTTGGCTGCAGGATTTAGCCACAGGTCTGCCCAGGCCGACATTCAAGGCTCCAATGAGTAAGGTGTGGCTGCAGAGCAAGATCGATCCTCCCCTTTAAGAATTGTCCAGCGCCAGTGTGTCTGTGTTCAATCGCTAACTGACAGCACCTGCGCTGCGCCCGCCCTCTGAGGTAGCGCCTCGCTCCTCGGCCTTAGCGCCTTAAGAGCAGTGTGTAGCACCTGATTTAGCGCTCCAATCATCTCCAGGGGTGATAAAAGCCAAGTTTGCTGTCAGAGGCGATAATTAGCGCCAGGCGCTAAACTTTGCGCACCGCCAATAATGGTGCCCCAAATGGGGCGATACCAAATTTTACCCCCATAATTCTGTAATGCTACCAGCTGAGGTGACTGTAAGAATTGCAGGGGTCAGCAGAAAAATGACTAGAGATAATTAGCTTACATCAGCAGATAACCTTAAAGGAAATACCACTGGAAAAGGGTATAAATATTGAACACTCAAATGAGATAGTAGACTCATTTTAAAGGAGCAAAGCGATTCTCGGCTTCAGAGGCAGCTCTGTAAGTCTCCAACTTTTTGTACCTCGGGTATCAAAGGTATTTGATTTTTGGTGGATATCCTGACTAGAACTTTAAGAACTTTAAAACTGTAGCGAAGTTAAGATTTGAGAGTAAGGTTCTCTAATAATAGGATTGTAAGCTTTCTCTTTTTGGAACTGTTAATGTTGCGATTGACTCACCAACTGTAAATTACATGTCGGTTCTTTAATAAATCTATATATTTTTAGAATTGTCTCACATAAGACTTCTATATCAAACTCGCAAACTCAATCTCTGTACACTCTTTCGTGAGGAGTTGCAGAATTCTGGGGGAGGTTCCGGACCCTCATAATATCCGGAATGTTACAGTCTAGCTAAACTTATTAAAAATGCTATCTGGAGGACGGTAACATTTTCAGGTTGCTCCTTTCCTTTAGGGAGAGATAGTCCGGACCTTTACATCCAATTAAGCGTCTTTAGGAGTCAGCTACCTCAAACTTTAGTTGAAAGTGAACATCTGAGGAATACGCCTGATCTGGGGTAGCCCTAAAGGGGCTAGGACCAGTAATGATCTCTGTTGTGTCTGTGTATAATAAGACACAGACTGCAGGAGAACGGTATAACAGGTGATTACTCAACGTGGCTCACACGGGAACTGGTCTGTACAGATTACTACTCAGTGCTATATACAGGTGTGGTCACTGCCGGTACTGCAGTATACATGAGCTGTAAAAAGTAGTTCCCCCCTTAAAGGTATATACATTACAATTCCTCCCCTTTTAGATTAACAGTGCCATAACACTCATTTAACAATTAAATATCAAACGAATTACAATTAACACTTTTAACATGCAACATTAGCTGAAAATAGGCTATTTATATATTCAGTCTTTGGGGAGGCTTCCTGATCCTTTCTGGATTGCGCCTTTCCCGAGTGTCTTGCTCTTGGTGCGGAGGTGATTCTGGCCCCCTGTCGTCAGTTGGTTCATCAGCTTCCGATGCTACTGTTTCTGGGGTAGATGCGACCTGTACGTCGGGTTCATCACCAGGTACGTATGAGCGAGGCATGGGGTTGACTTGTTCCTGTGACTCTAGGATCTGGTCAGCATGGCATCTCACGATGCTCTCCCCAACGTCCACTGTGTACATTAGTGGCCCCTGCCGTGTGCATATCGTTCCCGGCTGCCATTTTTCTGTTCGGTAGTCGCGGGCCAAGGCTGGTTGCCCTACATTGAAGCTCCTTGTTGGCTTCTCATGGATGTGCTGGAATTGCTTACTCTCAACATCTCTTCGTACATTTGGTCTGAGCAAATCCAGGCGAGATCTTAACCTTCGGTTAAAGAACATTATGGCTGGGGCCTGGTTGGTGACTGCATGTGTCGCATTCCGGTAGGCGAACAGGAAATTGTCCAACTTGTGCTGCAGCGGAATGTTGTCATTGTACCTAGCCTTTATTGCCTTCTTAAAGGTTTGTACGAACCTCTCAGCCAATCCATTTGTGGCTGGATGATACGGGGCGGATGTGTAATGCCTTACCCCATTCTTTTTCGAGAACCTCTGGAACTCTTCGGACACAAACTTTGGTCTGTTGTCGGAGCAAATCTGTTCTGGCAAGCCATTCCTGGCAAAAATGGTCCGTAGGACTGCAATCGTTTTCTCCGTGGTGGTGGAGGACATTTTGATGACCTCAGGCCATTTCGAGTGTGCATCCACGGCTATTAAAAACATTGAGTCCATGAATGGACCAGCAAATTCAATATGCACCCGTTGCCATGGAGATGAGGGCCACTCCCATGGGTGTAGAGGGGCATGTGGTGGTGCATTTTGGACTTTCTGGCATCCTGAGCAACTCTTGGTCAGGTCCTCGATTTGTTTATCGATTCCCAGCCACCACACATAAGCCCTGGCTAGGCTTTTCATTTATACACCTCCCAGATGACCCTCATGAAGCTCATTGAGCACTCTATTCCTTAACTTGGGTGGAATTACCACTCGGGATCCACACATCAAGGTCCCCCGGCACACTGACAGCTGTTCTCTTCTGGATGAGAATGCTGGCAACAGTGAGTCGCCATGTGCTGGCCATCCCTTCACCATCAAATCATATACCCGACACAGTGTCGGGTCATTTCGGGTCTCCTTCTCTATACCAGCGTTAGTTACTGGCAAGCATTCAATTATAGTCGAATTAAATATTTCGACAGGATACACTGCTGGTGCTTCCTCCGCAGTAGGCACTGGCAGGCGTGATAGCCCATCAGCGTTTCCATGCTGTTTCGTGCCCTTATACTCGATTTCATATTGGTGCGCCCCTAGAAAAAGGGACCATCTTTGTAGCTGTTGCACAGTCATTACCGGAATGCCCTTCTTTGGATTAAAGATGGAGGCAAATGGTTAGTGGTCAATCAGCAAGGTGAACTTCTGCCCGTGCAGATAGTGATTGAACTTTTTCACTCCCCACACTAGGCTGAGGGCCTCCCTGTCAATCTGGGTGTAGTTACGCTCGGCTGAGGTTAGTGATCGTGACGCAAAGGTTATTGGCCTCTCTGAGCCGTCCGAGAATTTGTGCGACAGCACCGCTCCAATGCCGTAGGGTGACGCATCACATGCCAACCGAATTGGTAATGCCGGGTTGTAATGGGCCAATACCTCTTTCGATGTGATTAGTGTTTTGCTCTTCTGGAAAGCTCGTCTACATTCGTCACTCCACTTCCATGGCACCCCAGTTTGCAGTAGGTTGTTCAGTGGGTGTAGTATTGTAGACAAATTTGGCAAGAACTTATGGTAGTAGTTTACCAGCCCGAGGAACGACCTCAGTTGTGACACATTTTCTGGTGCTGGAGCCTTGACTACGGCCTCAATCTTCTCTGGGGACTTATGTAACCCCTCTTTATCGATAACGTGGCCACAATACGAGATCTGTTTTCTAAAAAACTCGCATTTGGGGCAGTTAGCTCGGAGCCCATGTTCCTGCAATCTAGTGAGCACCTGCTCCAGGTTGGCAAGGTGATCACTGTCATTTTCGCCCGTGACCAGGATGTCGTCCAAATAACACTGGGTCCCTGGGATCCCTTGCAGGACTTGTTCCATTGCCCTCTGCCAAATAGCCGGAGCTGATGCTACCCCGAATACCAGCCCGTTGTATTGGTAGAGACCTTTATGGGTGTTGATTGGGAGGTATTTTTGTGATGCTTCTTCTACCTCCATTTGCAGATTTGCCTGGACCAGATCAATCTTAGTGAAGCGTTTCCCTCCAGATAGCGAGGTGAAAATATCTTCAATCCGCGGAAGTGGATATTATACGTTGTGACGGACCGGGTTCACTGTTACCTTAAAGTCCCCACAGATGCGAACCTTCCTTGGTTCCCCAGGCGTGCTGCTCAACGACTTTTTCATCACAGGGACGATGGGTGTAGCCCACTCGCTCCAGTCTACCTTCGACAGTACACCTGAACGTTCCAGACTCTCCAGCTCTGCTTCGATGGCTGGGCGGATCGCATAGGGTAAGGGTCTGGCCTTAAAAAATTTTGGGCTTGTGTTTTCTTCAATTTTAATCATCGCTGTCATGCCTTTTAGTGTTCCGAGTCCTTGCTGGAACACCTCTTTGGCATCAGTTAAGATCTTTGACAGTCGCCCAGGTGTGGCGTCGTCATCCTTTTTGTCAGCCACAGTCAGTGCCTGTATGGAATGCCAATCTAGCTGTATCTTCCGGATCCATTCACGTCCTAGTCGTGGTGGTCCTCCATCTGGCAATACATATAGGTCCATTTTTGGTGTTTCCTTGCCGTTATATATAACGTTCACCCTTATTTTTCCTTTGGGGTAGACTTTTTGCCCCGTGTACGTCTTCAAGGCAATCTTTGTATCTCTCAAGGGTATGTGTGAGAATAGCCGCTTGTAGTCCCTTCGGTTTATGACTGTTAGGGCTGATCCTGTGTCCAATTCCATTTTCACTTGGACTCCTGCTATCTTGAGCGTGACCCAGATAGTTTGGTGATTCTCCGTTTTCACAGAGAGAGAGAATCACAGAGAAACCCCACAGTACAGATAGAGGCCATTTCGGCCCATCGAGCCTGCACCGACACATATCCCACCCGATCCCCGTAACCCCTACACCAACACATATCCCACCCTATCCCCACGTATTTAATCCCCCTAACACTAAGGGTCAATTTTTATCATAGCCAATCAACCTAACCCCGCACATCTTTGGACTGTGGGAGGAAACCGGAGCACCCGGAGAAAACCCACGCAAACACGGGGAGAATGTGCAAACTCCACACAGACAGTCACCCGAGGCCGGATTCGAACCCGGGTCCCTGGCGCTGTGAGGCAACAGTGCTAACCACTATGCCACCGTGTCATTTCAGACAACCCAGCTCCTTGCTTCCGGAGTCTGTATCACTCTTCTGTTCGTCTGAACTACTCTCCGTCACCTTATGTACCTTCTTGTACTTCTCCTGTGGAGATTTCTTGCTGCTGGTTTTCTTTCCCGACCTGCAGACTCTGGCTATGTGTCCTACTTTTCCACACTGTCTGCACACTTTGTCCTTGAACCAGCAATCTGTCAGGGTTGGGGAGCCACGGGGCCGTATAAATACGAGGCCGTGCTCTCCGGGCGAGGTAGGATCTGGACCCAAGTGCAGAAACCAGACAAGAGACAAATATACAGTACTTTGTTTGAACTTTACTAGATTCACACATAACTAGATTAACACAGCAATATACATAAGAACTAGAGACAAGAGAACTCGAGACAGAAACATAAGAACTAGAGACAAGTTACAAGACAGCTAGTCAAGATAGGAACTCAGGACAGCTTCCATGAGGAAGCCCACTTGTCTATACTGAGCTTGCGACAAGCTACCACAAGGGGCAACCGGCTTGCCGAGGCACAACTCCAGACAAGCTACCCCAAGGGTAATCGGCTTACCAATGCAAAGCTCAAGACAAGATCCAAACGGCTCCCACATAGCAACATGCTAGTCCAAACAGCACCTTACCAAGACAAGCAGCTCAACAAAACAAGACTTAAATACATCTTAAATCCAGAGACAAGAACACAGACTTAGATACATAGCTCGAGAAAACTAGAACACAGATTTAGGTACATAGCTCGAGAGAACTAGAACACAGACTTAGATACATAACTCGAGAGAACTATGGCACAGACTTAGATACATAACTCGAGAGAACTATGGCACAGACTTAGATACATAGCTCAAGAGAACTATGGCAGCCAGCTTGTGAAGGCAAGCTGCCATAGAGGAAAGGCTAGTCACACAGAGAACCTAGTCAAGACAAGGAACATTGTCAAGACTAACTCCCTGGTTCACCCTAGTGAGGACTGAGCACTGAGTGAAACAACAACAGAACTTATATACCAAGAAAACCAGGTGCCACCCATAAACAGCTAACAGGCTGATTAAAAACTAACACAGGGTTAGGAACAATTAACACCAGAGACTAGGAACAATTAACACAGGAGACTGACAAGTGAAGGTTGAAGCTCATTCTGGACCTTGCTGTCTGTAGAGCAGGTTGTGCTGTTGCTGTTCCTGCTGCTGCTGCTTAGGAGGTGGTGGTTGCCTTGGCCTGGGAGTGGAGAGGAAGGAGTGACCCCAGGCCACCACTACCAGCAACAACTTCAACTACAGAGGTGCCTGGAGAGGGAGGAGTAGAGGACAGAGGAGGAGGCCAGCTTCACAACTACAGGAGGCCTTCCATCACTGCCTCCCAACTTGGCCTCCAGCCCAGGAGAGGGAGAGAGGGGAGAGAATACCATTCAGCTACAACTCGGAAGGAGGGGAGGAGCTGCTGCAACTTTCAAACATCTGCAGGTGGGTGTCTTTGTGCACTCCCCTAAAGACTTTGCATTGTAGGCGGGGGGAGGAAGGAAGACGGGCCGGAAGCCTGGCCTGGGTTGGCTGGAGCCTGCCCAGGTGAAGTTTGTTTCCTCTACACCGAGAAGACCTGGTGTGGGCTGAGCCTGGGCTTTTTCCAGCCTGCCCAGGTGAAGACGTCTTCTCCCCGTGCCCGAAGAGCTGCTTAAGACTTTGTATTTCCATCGGGGGAGTGCACCCAGCCGACGCCCACCCACCGACCAACACCTTAAGTGGGGACCCTGCCTTTGCGGCCCCCCCTTCTTCCCATCCCCCTCTTTCTCTCTCCTTGTCCTCACTCTGCCTCTCCAAAAGGCACCTCTTTTTTATTTTTTCTAATTACCCATTGAGCAGAGGGAAGGAAGGGCCCCCCTCCCAATTAATACCATCAAGGGGAGAGGCGGGCCAGTTAATTTACACTCCCTCTGCTCTGGGAAAACATAATAACCGAGGCCATTAACACCTTCAGGCCTGTGACTTTTGGGGTGTGTGTAGCTCTTTTTTAAGATCCACCCCACTATGGCATCTACATCCGCGGCGGCGACGGGGCCGGCGAGAACTTATGCGGCGGCGGCGGCCAAAGCCTCGGCCGCTCCCGCTGCTGCTGCTGCCCCGTCGCCGTTCCGCTTGATGACCATCAAGCTCGGGGTGAAGAGCTACACCCACCCCGACATGACTATTGAGGCGTGCGTCAAGGCTATGGCCGGGGTTGTCGGCCCTCCGGCCATAGTGGCCGCCTCAAAAATGTACGGGAAGGCTGTCTTCTTCCTGGAGTCCGAGCGGGCGGTGGCCCTGGCCATCGCCCAGGGGCTCACCGTGGTCGGGACTTTCCTGCCGGTGGACCCGCTGGAGGCCACCGCGCAGAGGGTCGTCTTGTCAAACGTCCCGCCCTATATCACCGGTGAGCTCCTCCTCCCCCACCTACGTCAACTCGGGGAGGTGAGGTCGGGGATTTCCCCGATCCCGCTCGGGCTCCGGGAAGGCAGCCTTCGCCATGTCTTCTCCTTCCGGCGCCAGGCCTTCGTCCAGCTGGCGCGGGAGGGGGAGACGGACGGGGCTTTCACGGTCCTCCACGGGGGGACCTCGTACCGCGTCTTCTGGACGACGGACGGCGTGCGGTGCCACGCCTGTAGGGAGGTGGGGCACGTGCGCAAAAACTGCCCCGCCTCCAAGGCCGCCAAGTCATCTGGCGTGGCCAAGGCTGGCGCCGCCGCCGCTCCTCCCTCCGGGTCTAGCCGCGCCCCCGCTCGATCCAACGCTACCGGGGCGCGGTCGTTGTCGGAGGTCGATGCCATCCTGGCCTCCGGCGGGGGGGAGGAGGGAGGTCCGGTCGCGAAGAAGGCGCTGGGCAAGACTAAACACCGTAGGGTGGGTCCCCCCGCGGAGGGCGTCCCCCACATTATGGAGCCCCTGACGCCGGAGAGCGTCGCCGCGATAATCGCGGAGTGCGGAGGGGGGGGGGCCCTCGTGGCCGAGCCTGTGGCCGCGACCGCCGAGGCGGTAATGCCAGAACCTGCGGCCGGGCTCGGGCCCGGGGGTCCCAAAGAACTCGCTCCTCCAGAAGGAGCAGGGGAGGCCCCTGAAGAAATGGAGGCCTCCCTTTACCCCTCCGCGCTCAAAAGAAGGCGCGACCCCCTGGATGAGGAGGAGGACCGGGAGGAGGAAGGTCCCTCCGGTCAGGGGGAGTCATCGCCCGCCGCGGGCGCTGCGCCCCACCCCACCGCTGACACCATTACGGGCGAACGGCAGGGGTCGCCTGTCCCTGAGGAGGCTGAGGCAGAAGCGTCTGCCCAGCTCGTGCCTCCCGGGGATGGGGACGAGACCCTGCCCGTGGGGGGGGTCGCGGAACGAGCCGCGGCGGAAATAGATCCACTGCTGGTGGCTTTGCCCCTCGACGGGTCGGGCGGCCGGGGGACCGGGCCGGGCGAGTCCTCTGATGATGAGCTCGCCCAGAGCGGCCCGGACCTTTCCCAGGTGCTGCTCGACTTCGTCGAGGTTTGTGGAAAAATTACCCCATCTGCTGGGTCGGAGGCCGGTGGCGTGGCGGAGGGGGACCCTCCGTCTGTGTCTCCAGCGCCGGGCGACTTGGAGACGATCGGGTACACGTGTTCTCCCGTCTCTCCGGTCTCTCCGGTCGTTCCGGTGCCTGGGGCGGAGGGGGTCTCCGGGCCACCGCCGCCTTCTGGCCCGGCCCTCCTAAAGGAGCCCGGGGGGGAATCCTCCGCTACCGATCCTGGGGGTGGGATCGGGGCGGAGGCGGGGCCGGCTGTCGCGGCCGGGCCGCCCGACGCGCACTGCGTGGCGGACGGTTCGGCCGCCGGTGGCGACCCCCCGGAGGAGGACGGGGACTCGGTGGTGGGGGCGGAGGAAGACTTAGAGTCCATCGCCGACGAGGCGATGGATGACCTCGCGCCCCTCGCCGGGACCCCCCTCGTTCTTATTCCCATCAGGGAGCTCCGGGAATTTGTGGCCACGAGCCAGGGTCGCCGCAGGACCCAGCAGGCCCTCGACAGATGGTCGGGGCTGGCGCTGCTCGTCGGGTCGGCCCGCGTCGCCTACAAGACCATGGGTGCGGACGCGGGCGTGAGCCCGTCCGAGCTGTGTCGGTTCCGAGCATTCCTCACCGGGCTGCTAAGGGAGTGGCGGTCGACTAGCGGCCGCCCTCCCTTCCCCCGTTAGTTTTAAGTAGGGGTTGGTTGTGCTTCTGAAATGAAGATAACCATAGCCAGCCTCAACGTCAACGGCAGCAGGGAGGCTAGCCGCAGATTTAATAACTTTTCGGTCCTTCGGGACGGGAAGTATGCGGTGTGCTTCCTGCAAGAAACCCACACCGTTCCGGGAGACGAGGCTACGTGGCTCCTGGAGTGGCAAGGAGGGGTCAACATGAGTCACCTCTCCAGTGTTTCCAATGGGGTGGCTATCTTGTTGGCCCCGCATTTTCAGCCGGAGATCTTGGGGGTCAAGGAGCTCGTGCCGGGCCGCTTGCTCCAGGTCACTGTTCGCCTGGGGGGCGTGCCGTTCCATCTAGTGAACGTGTACGCCCCTCGGGCCGGTGCGCAGCAAGCGCGCTTCTTTGAAGAAGTGTCCACTCTTTTGGGCTCCGTCGACGCGGGCGAGTGCGTCGTCCTCGGGGGGGATTTTAATTGTACCCTCGAGGCGAGGGACCGCACGGGTACCCAGCCGAGCCCGGCGTCGGTGGGGAAGTTGAGGGACCTGGTCGGGTCCCTCGACTTGGTGGACGTCTGGCGTAATCTTCATCCCGACTCCAGCGCCTTCACTTTTGTGAGGTCTGGGGGAGGAGCGTCCAGGATCGACCGCCTCTACATTTCCCGGGCGTACGTCTCCTGCGTTCCGGCGGCTTCCGTGCGGCCGGTGCCGTGCACGGACCACCACCTGGTGTGGGCGGAGCTCGTGCCGCCGCGCGCCGGGGGGCGGTCCGCGTACTGGCACTTTAACAACCTGCTGCTGGAGGACGCGCGGTTCCGGGATTCGTTCGGTCTTTTCTGGGCCGGCTGGAGAAGGAAGCAGGGGGGCTTCCCCTCCTTGAGGCTATGGTGGGATGTGGGCAAGGCTCACGTCCGTCTCTTCTGTCAGGAGTACGCGAAGGGGTCGACCAAGAGGCGGGAGGCCCGGGTCGGGCAGTTGGAGAAGGAGGTGCTCGACCTGGAGTCCCGTCTCGGTCAAGTCGCCGAGGACCCGGCCCTGCGGCTGGCGTACGAAGAGAAGAAGGGCGCGCTGAAGGACCTGCGGCTCGTCGGGTCCCGAGGCGCGTACGTGAGGTCGCGGATCCAGTTCCTGCGGGACCTGGACCGCGGCTCCCCCTTCTTCTACTCGCTGGAAAAAAGACGGGGGGTCCGTAAGCAGCTTTTGGAGCTGCTGGCCGACGACGGATCTCCGGTCTCGGATCCGGAGGGAATCCGCGCGGAGACCCGCGCCTATTACGGGGCTCTGTTCTCTCCGGATCCGTCCAGCGAGGACGCGCGTGGAGTTTTGTGGGAGGACCTGCCGAAGGTCGGCCTGGAGGGCGCCGAAAAACTGGACGCTCCTCTGAGTTTGGAGGAGCTGTCCGGCGCCCTCCGCCAGCTCTCCAGGGGGAAGTCCCCGGGGCTGGACGGGCTGACCGTGGAGTTCCACAGGGCGTTCTGGGGCGTCCTGGGGGGCGACTACGTGCGGGTCCTGGGGGAATGTCTGGCGACCGGGGAGATGCCCCTCTCGTGGCGCAGGGCGGTGATCGTCCTGCTGCCTAAGAGGGGTGATCTCCGCCTCCTCAAGAACTGGCGCCCGGTCTCCCTCCTCAGCACGGATTACAAAATCTTTGCCAGGGCCATGTCTGTTCGCCTTGGCGCCGTGCTGGCCCGCATGATCCATCCCGACCAGTCCTACACGGTCCCGGGCCGGACCGTTCACGATAACATCCATCTGGTCCGGGACCTGGTCCACCATTCCCAGAGGGCTGGTCTGTCGGTCGCCTTCCTTTCCCTGGATCAGGAGAAGGCGTTCGACAGGGTGGATCACGAGTATCTTTTCGGGACTCTGCGCGCTTTCGGGTTCGGGACGCATTTCGTCGCCCGGATCCGACTTCTGTACGCTGCCGCGGAGTGTCTGATTAAAGTTAACGGGTCCTTGACGGCGCCCCTTCGCTTCGGGAGGGGGGTGCGTCAGGGATGCCCCATGTCCGGCCAGTTATATGCCATTTGCGTGGAGCCTTTCCTGCGCCTCTTGTGGAAGAGGTTGGCGGGATTGGCTCTGCGAGGGCCGGGCGTGGAGGTGGTCCTCTCGGCTTACGCCGATGACGTGCTCCTCGTGGTCACGGATCCCGTTGACTTGCGGAGGATGCGGGAATGCCAGCAGATTTACTCGGACGCATCCTCCGCCAGGATCAACTGGGGGAAATGTTCTGGACTCCTGGTGGGTCAGTGGCAGGTGGACTCTCTGCCGGAGGAGTTCGGGCCCTTCGCCTGGAGTACCACGCACCTCCTCTACTTGGGAGTCTACCTCAGCCCGGCCGAGGACGCCTGGCCGGCGAACTGGCACGAGCTGGAGGCCAAAGTCACCGCTCGCTTAGGACGCTGGACAGGATTGCTCCGAGTGTTGTCCTACAGGGGTCGGGCGTTGGTCATAAACCAACTGGTGGCCGCCATGTTGTGGTACCGGTTGGTTACTCTGATCCCCCCCCCTGCGTTTGTCGCCAAGATACAGAAGAAGCTCGTCGACTTCTTCTGGAACAACAGGATGCACTGGGTCGCTGCCGCGGTTCTGAGTCTCCCGCTTAGGGAGGGCGGTCAGGCGCTGGTGTGCCTTCGCACCCAGGCTGCGACTTTCCGTCTTCGGACACTGCAGAGATACCTGTACGTCGAGAATCCTCCAAGATGGTGTGCGCTGGCGACGCATTTCTTCCGCCAGCTGCACGGCCTCAATTACGACACGCAGCTCCTGTTTGTGAAAGTGGGCGGCAGGCGTGCCAGCCTGCAGGAGCTGCCTGTCTTTTACCAGGAACTGCTATGGGTTTGGAACTCCGTCGCCTCCAGGCGGAGCTCTCCCCCGTCAGGAGCGGCGGCTGTCCTCCGGGAGCCGCTGTTCAGGAATCCGCACCTCCACGTCCGCGAGTTCGGGTGGCTGGCGGAGCGCAGGGCTGTGCCTGGCAGGGTGACTAGAGTCGGGGACCTACTCGATGGCGGGGGAGCGGGCTGGATGGCGCCAGAGGAGCTGGCGCGACGCATGTCGTGGGACGACGTCCGGCTCGCGGTCAGCGCCATCGGGGCGGTGAAAGCGATGTTGCCCCCCGACGCCACGAGGTGTGTCGAGGCGGCTCGGGCGCGTGGGGAGATCCCGTCCGAGCTTACTCCCGTTCGGACGGAATTCCTTATCGGCGCCTCGCCCCGAAACTCCCCTCGGGGATCGGTGCCTCACAACTTGAGCCGTCTCGAGGAAATACCCTCCGTGCTTTTTCATTCTGCGCGGAGGGGTTTCCTGTACGGGCTGCTCTTGCACACCTTCCACTTTGCCATCTTCGCCTGCCGTCCGGACACGCCGTGGCGTGCCGTTTTACCTCCGGACAGAGACGGAGGTCCCCAATGGGGGTCCCTCTATGCGGGAGTCCTCCCTTGTTCTATCGGGGACTTGGCTTGGAGGGTGTTGCACAGGGCAGTTCCGTGCAATAGATTTTTAAATAGGTTCACGGACTCCCAGACCGCCTGTTTGTTTTGCGGTCTGGAGGAGTCCGTGTTCCACGTATATATGGGGTGTGAGAGGTTGCAGCCCCTCTTCCATTTTTTGAAGGGGCTGCTCCTCAAATTTTGGTTGCACTTCAGTCCCACGCTCCTGATCTACGGTCACCCCGTGCGGAGGGGAGCGGGCAGGTTGGAGGACCTCGTCGTGGGCCTGCTCCTGGGCCTGGCCAAGAAAGCCATTAATCGGTCCAGGCAGCGGGCGGTCGAGGGGGTCGTCCGGCCTGATTGCCTCCCGCCCTTCCGCGGCCATGTTCGCGCCCGGGTGGCCCTGGAGATGGAGCACGCGGTCTCCGCCGGCACGCTCGAGCAATTTCGTGACCGGTGGGCGCCGCGGGGACTGGAGTGCATAATTAGTTCAAATAATCAAATTTTAATTTGAGGGGTTAAGGTTTATTTAAGGGGTTATTGGTTTTTAGTTACAATTTATTTGTTAATTTGGTTTCACACAAGAGGAGAGACTAGGAACAATTAACACAGGAGACTGACAAGTGAAGGTTGAAGCTCATTCTGGACCTTGCTGTCTGTAGAGCAGGTTGTGCTGTTGCTGTTCCTGCTGCTGCTGCTTAGGAGGTGGTGGTTGCCTTGGCCTGGGAGTGGAGAGGAAGGAGTGACCCCAGGCCACCACTACCAGCAACCAACATCAACTACAGAGGTGCCTGGAGAGGGAGGAGTAGAGGACAGAGGAGGAGGCCAGTTTTACAACTACAGGAGGCCTTCCATCACTGCCTCCCAACTTGGCCTCCAGCCCAGGAGAGGGAGAGAGGGGAGAGAATACCACTCAGCTACAACTCGGAAGGAGGGGAGGAGCTGCTGCAACTTTCAAACATCTGCAGGTGGGTGTCTTTGTGCACTCCCCTAAAGACTTTGCATTGTAGGCGGGGGGAGGAAGGAAGACGGGCCGGAAGCCTGGCCTGGGTTGGCTGGAGCCTGCCCAGGTGAAGTTTGTTTCCTCTACACCGAGAAGACCTGGTGTGGGCTGAGCCTGGGCTTTTTCCAGCCTGCCCAGGTGAAGACGTCTTCTCCCCCTGCCCGAAGAGCTGCTTAAGACTTTGTATTTCCATCGGGGGAGTGCACCCAGCCGACGCCCACCCACCGACCAACACCTTAAGTGGGGACCCTGCCTTTGCGGCCCCCCCTCCTTCCCATCCCCCTCTTTCTCTCTCCTTGTCCTCTCTCTGCCTCTCCAAAAGGCACCTCTTTTTCTTATTTTTTCTAATTACCCATTGAGCAGAGGGAAGGAAGGGCCCCCCTCCCAATTAATACCATCAAGGGGAGAGGCGGGCCAGTTAATTTACACTCCCTCTGCTCTGGGAAAAACATAATAACCGAGGCCATTAACACCTTCAGGCCTGTGACTTTTGGGGTGTGTGTAGCTCTTTTTTAAGATCCACCCCACTATGGCATCTACATCCGCGGCGGCGACGGGGCCGGCGAGAACTTATGCGGCGGCGGCGGCCAAAGCCTCGGCCGCTCCCGCTGCTGCTGCTGCCCCGTCGCCGTTCCGCTTGATGACCATCAAGCTCGGGGTGAAGAGCTACACCCACCCCGACATGACTATTGAGGCGTGCGTGAAGGCTATGGCCGGGGTTGTTGGCCCTCCGGCCATAGTCGCCGCCTCAAAAATGTACGGGAAGGCTGTCTTCTTCCTGGAGTCCGAGCGGGCGGTGGCCCTGGCCATCGCCCAGGGGCTCACCGTGGGCGGGACTTTCCTGCCGGTGGACCCGCTGGAGGCCACCGCGCAGAGGGTCGTCCTGTCGAACGTCCCGCCCTATATCACCGGTGAGCTCCTCCTCCCCCACCTACGTCAACTCGGGGAGGTGAGGTCGGGGATTTCCCCGATCCCGCTCGGGCTCCGGGAAGGCAGCCTTCGCCATGTCTTCTCCTTCCGGCGCCAGGCCTTCGTCCAGCTGGCGCGGGAGGGGGAGACGGACGGGGCTTTCACGGTTCTCCATGGGGGGACCTCGTACCGCGTCTTCTGGACGACGGACGGCGTGCGGTGCCACGCCTGTAGGGAGGTGGGGCACGTGCGCAAAAACTGCCCCGCCTCCAAGGCCGCCAAGTCATCCGGCGCGACCGAGGCTGGCGCCGCCGCCGCTCCTCCCTCCGGGTCTAGCCGCGCCCCCTCCCGAACAAAAGCTAACGGGGCGCGGTCATCGTCGGAGGCCGTCGTCATCCAGGCCTCCGGCGGGGGGGAGGAGGGAGGTCCGGTCGCGAAGAAGGCGTTGGGCAAAACTAAACACCGTAGGGTGGGTCCCCCCGTGGAGGGCGTCCCCCACATTATGGAGCCCCTGACGCCGGAGAGCGTCGCCGCGATAATCGCGGAGTGCGGAGGGGGGGGGGCCCTCGTGGCCGAGCCTGTGGCCGCGACCGCCGAGGCGGTAATGCCAGAACCTGCGGCCGGGCTCGGGCCCGGGGGTCCCAAAGAACTCGCTCCTCCGGAAGGAGCAGGGGAGGCCCCTGAAGAAATGGAGGCCTCCCTTTACCCCTCCGCGCTCAAAAGAAGGCGCGACCCCCTGGATGAGGAGGAGGACCGGGAGGAGGAAGGTCCCTCCGGTCAGGGGGAGTCGTCGCCCGCCGCGGGCGCTGCGCCCCACCCCACCGCTGACACCATTACGGGCGAACGGCAGGGGTCACCTGTCCCTGAGGAGGCTGAGGCAGAAGCGTCTGCCCAGCTCGTGCCTCCCGGGGATGGGGACGAGACCCTGCCCGTGGGGGGGGTCGCGGAACGAGCCGCGGCGGAAATAGATCCACTGCTGGTGGCTTTGCCCCTCGACGGGTTGGGCGGCCGGGGGACCGGGCCGGGCGAGTCCTCTGATGAGGAGCTCGCCCAGAGCGGCCCGGACCTTTCCCAGGTGCTGCTCGACTTCGTCGAGGTGTGTGGGAAAATTACCCCATCTGCTGGGTCGGAGGCCGGTGGCGTGGCGGAGGGGGACCCTCCGTCTGTGTCTCCGGCGCCGGGCGACTTGGAGACGATCGGGTACACGTGTTCTCCCGTCTCTCCGGTCTCTCCGGTCGTTCCGGTGCCTGGGGCGGAGGGGGTCTCCGGGCCGCCGCCGCCTTCTGGCCCGGCCCCCCTAAAGGAGCCCGGGGGGGTATCCTCCGCTACCGATCCTGGGGGTGGGATCGGGGCGGAGGCGGGTCCGGCTGTCGCGGCCGGGCCGCCCGACGCGCACTGCGTGGCGGACGGTTCGGCCGCCGGTGGCGACCCCCCGGAGGAGGACGGGGACTCGGTGGTGGGGGCGGAGGAAGACTTAGAGTCCATCGCCGACGAGGCGATGGATGACCTCGCGCCCCTCGCCGGGACCCCCCTCGTTCTTATTCCCATCAGGGAGCTCTGGGAATTTGTGGCCACGAGCCAGGGTCGCCGCAGGACCCAGCAGGCCCTCGACAGATGGTCGGGGCTGGCGCTGCTCGTCGGGTCGGCCCGCGTCGCCTACAAGACCATGGGTGCGGACGCGGGCGTGAGCCCGTCCGAGCTGTGTCGGTTCCGAGCATTCCTCACCGGGCTGCTAAGGGAGTGGCGGTCGACTAGCGGCCGCCCTCCCTTCCCCCGTTAGTTTTAAGTAGGGGTTGGTTGTGCTTCTGAAATGAAGATAACCATAGCCAGCCTCAACGTCAACGGCAGCAGGGAGGCTAGCCGCAGATTTAATAACTTTTCGGTCCTTCGGGACGGGAAGTATGCGGTGTGCTTCCTGCAAGAAACCCACACCGTTCCGGGAGACGAGGCCACGTGGCTCCTGGAGTGGCAAGGAGGGGTCAACATGAGTCACCTCTCCAGTGTTTCCAGTGGGGTGGCTATCTTGTTGGCCCCGCATTTTCAGCCGGAGATCTTGGGGGTCAAGGAGCTCGTGCCGGGCCGCTTGCTCCAGGTCACTGTTCGCCTGGGGGGCGTGCCGTTCCATCTAGTGAACGTGTACGCCCCTCGGGCTGGTGCGCAGCAAGCGCGCTTCTTTGAAGAAGTGTCCACTCTTTTGGGCTCCATCGACGCGGGCGAGTGCGTCGTCCTCGGGGGGGATTTTAATTGTACCCTCGAGGCGAGGGACCGCACGGGTACCCAGCCGAGCCCGGCGTCGGTGGGGAAGTTGAGGGACCTGGTCGGGTCCCTCGACTTGGTGGACGTCTGGCGTAATCTTCATCCCGACTCCAGTGCCTTCACTTTTGTGAGGTCTGGGGGAGGAGCGTCCAGGATCGACCGCCTCTACATTTCCCGGGCATACGTCTCCTGCGTTCCGGCGGCTTCCGTGCGGCCGGTGCCGTGCACGGACCACCACCTGGTGTGGGCGGAGCTCGTGCCGCCGCTTGCCGGGGGGCGGTCCGCGTACTGGCACTTTAACAACCTGCTGCTGGAGGACGCGCGGTTCCGGGATTCGTTCGGTCTTTTCTGGGCCGGCTGGAGAAGGAAGCAGGGGGGCTTCCCCTCCTTGAGGCTATGGTGGGATGTGGGCAAGGCTCACATCCGTCTCTTCTGTCAGGAGTACGCGAAGGGGTCGACCAAGAGGCGGGAGGCCCGGGTCGGGCAGTTGGAGAAGGAGGTGCTCGACCTGGAGTCCCGTCTCGGTCAAGTCGCCGAGGACCCGGCCCTGCGGCTGGCGTACGAAGAGAAGAAGGGCGCGCTGAAGGACCTGTGGCTCGTCGGGTCCCGAGGCGCGTACGTGAGGTCGCGGATCCAGTTCCTGCGGGACCTGGACCGCGGCTCCCCCTTCTTCTACTCGCTGGAAAAAAGACGGGGGGTCCGTAAGCAGCTTTTGGAGCTGCTGGCCGACGACGGATCTCCGGTCTCGGATCCGGAGGGAATCCGCGCGGAGACCCGCGCCTATTACGGGGCTCTGTTCTCTCCGGATCCGGCCAGCGAGGACGCGCGCGGAGTTTTGTGGGAGGACCTGCCGAAGGTCGGCCTGGAGGGCGCCGAAAAACTGGACGCTCCTCTGAGTTTGGAGGAGCTGTCCGGCGCCCTCTGCCAGCTCTCCAGGGGGAAGTCCCCGGGGCTGGACGGGCTGACCGTGGAGTTCCACAGGGCGTTCTGGGGCGTCCTGGGGGGCGACTACGTGCGGGTCCTGGGGGAATGTCTGGCGACCGGGGAGATGCCCCTCTCGTGGCGCAGGGCGGTGATCGTCCTGCTGCCTAAGAAGGGTGATCTCCGCCTCCTCAAGAACTGGCGCCCGGTCTCCCTCCTCAGCACGGATTACAAAATCTTTGCCAGGGCCATGTCTGTTCGCCTTGGCGCCGTGCTGGCCCGCATGATCCATCCCGACCAGTCCTACACGGTCCCGGGCCGGACCATTCACGATAACATCCATCTGGTCCGGGACCTGGTCCACCATTCCCAGAGGGCTGGTCTGTCGGTCGCCTTCCTTTCCCTGGATCAGGAGAAGGCGTTCGACAGGGTGGATCACGAGTATCTTTTCGGGACTCTGCGCGCTTTCGGGTTCGGGACGCATTTCGTCGCCCGGATCCGACTTCTGTACGCTGCCGCGGAGTGTCTGATTAAAGTTAACGGGTCCTTGACGGCGCCCCTTCGCTTCGGGAGGGGGGTGCGTCAGGGATGCCCCATGTCCGGCCAGTTATATGCCATTTGCGTGGAGCCTTTCCTGCGCCTCTTGCGGAAGAGGTTGGCGGGATTGGCTCTGCAGGGGCCGGGCGTGGAGGTGGTCCTCTCGGCTTACGCCGATGACGTGCTCCTCGTGGTCACGGATCCCGTTGACTTGCGGAGGATGCGGGAATGCCAGCAGATTTACTCGGACGCATCCTCCGCCAGGATCAACTGGGTGAAATGTTCTGGACTCCTGGTGGGTCAGTGGCAGGTGGACTCTCTGCCGGAGGAGTTCGGGCCCTTCGCCTGGAGTACCACGCACCTCCTCTACTTGGGAGTCTACCTCAGCCCGGCCGAGGACGCCTGGCCGGCGAACTGGCACGAGCTGGAGGCCAAAGTCACCGCTCGCTTAGGACGCTGGACAGGATTGCTCCGAGTGTTGTCCTACAGGGGTCGGGCGTTGGTCATAAACCAACTGGTGGCCGCCATGTTGTGGTACCGGTTGGTTACTCTGATCCCCCCCCCTGCGTTTGTCGCCAAGATACAGAAGAAGCTCGTCGACTTCTTCTGGAACAACAGGATACACTGGGTCGCTGCCACGGTTCTGAGTCTCCCGCTTAAGGAGGGCGGTCAGGCGTTGGTGTGCCTCCGCACCCAGGCTGCGACTTTCCGTCTTCGGACGCTGCAGAGATACCTGTACGTCGAGAATCCTCCAAGATGGTGTGCGCTGGCGACGTATTTTTTCCGCCAGCTGCACGGCCTCAATTACGACACGCAGCTCCTGTTTTTGGAGGTGAGCGGCAGGCGTGCCAGCCTGCGGGAGCTGCCTGTCTTTTACCAGGAACTACTATGGGTTTGGAACTCCGTCGCCTCCAGGCGGAGCTCTCCCCCGTCAGGAGCGGCGGCTGTCCTCCGGGAGCCGCTGTTCAGGAATCCGCACCTCCACGTCCGCGAGTTCGGGTGGCTGGCGGAGCGCAGGGCTGTGCCTGGCAGGGTGACTAGAGTCGGGGACCTACTCGATGGCGGAGGAGCGGGCTGGATGGCGCCAGAGGAGCTGGCGCGACGCATGTCATGGGACAACGTCCGGCTCGCGGTCAATGCCATCGGGGCGGTGAAAGCGATGTTGCCCCCCGGCGCCACGAGGTGCGTCGAGGCGGCTCGGGCACGTGGGGAGATCCCGTCCGAGCTTACTCCCGTTCGGATGGAATTCCTTATCGGCGCCTTGCCCCGAGACTCCCCTCGGGGATCGGCGCCTCACAACTTGAGCCGTCTCGAGGAAATACCCTCCGTGCTTTTTCATTCTGCGCGGAGGGGTTTCCTGTACGGGCTGCTCTTGCACACCTTCCACTTTGCCATCTTCGCCTGCCGTCCGGACACGCCATGGCGTGCCGTTTTACCTCCGGACGGAGGCGGAGGTCCCCAATGGGGGGCTCTCTATGCGGGAGTCTTCCCTTGTTCTATTGGGGACTTGGCCTGGAGGGTGTTGCACAGAGCAGTCCCGTGCAATAGGTTTTTAAGTAGGTTCACGGACTCCCGGGCCGCCTGTTTGTTCTGCGGTCTGGAGGAGTCCGTGTTCCATGTGCATGTCGAGTGTGGGAGGTTGCAGCCCCTCTTTCACTATTTGAAGGGGCTGCTCCTCAAATTTTGGTTGCACTTCAGTCCCACGCTCTTGATCTACGGTCACCCGGTGCGGAGGGGAGCGGCCAGGTCGGAGGACCTCCTCGTGGGCCTGCTCCTGGGCCTGGCCAAGAAAGCCATTAATTGGTCCAGGCAGCGGGCGGCCGAGGGGGTCGTCCGGCCGGATTGCCTCCCTCTCTTCCGCGGCCATGTTCGCGGCCGGGTGGCCCTGGAGATGGAGCACGCGGTGTCCGCTGGCGAGCTCGAGCTCTTTCGTGACCGGTGGGTGCCGCGGGGACTGGAGTGCGTAATCGATTTAAGAGGCCAAATTTTAATTTGATTAATCGGGTTATTTAAAGGGTTTATTTGTTTAAGGGTTTATTTTTGGGTTTAAAAAAGAGGACAAGTGAAGGTGCCATCTAGAGGTTACAAAAAGGAACTGACTGGCACCCTCACACAATCATTATGGTCGTGTGTTGTTCTGCCGCAGCGATAGCACTTCACTGTTCCGTATGACATTTCATTTGTGCCATATTCTTGCGGTCTCCATTGTACCTCTGCAGCGCCCCGTGCTGCTGCTTCGTGTGATACTGCAATGCTGAAAGCCTTGTCCAGCGTAAGTTCCTTTTCTGATAGAAGCCGTTTCTGGGTTCCTTCACTTTGAAGCCCACACATGAACTTGTCCCTTAAAGTATCTGCTAGTCCCGTTCCAAACTGGCGGGCCTAGAAATTCACTAGCCTTAGCGCCGCTTTTGAGGCGCTAGAGGGACTAGCGCCAGAGTTATGGCCAGTTCAAAAATTCCCTGGGGCCCTAAAGCGGCGTTGCACCGATAGCGCTGCGCCGGCACCGATGACGTCATCGGTGTGCGCAGCGTCCCGGTTGCCATGCCGACGGGCCCCAGCGCCGAAATTCAGTTGCAGCCGCCTCGCCCGTGGCAGCCGCAACTAAGACTCTGGCAACAGAGTCCAACATGTGTTTGCGCCGGCGCATTAAAGGCCCCGCGGCGGTCGGCCGCTTTCCCGCCGGCCGCCTGCCCGCAGCTCCCTCCCCGGACTTCTCCCCCCCCCCCGGAACAGATGCAAGCCCGGCACTTGTCCGAGGTGCCGGGCTCAATTTTGAAGAGATTTGCGCGGGCCGCGGCCGGGTGCAGGCAGCTCCTCCTTAACGGAAGGAGGAGGCCTGCACTTCCCGAGCCTGCCGCACCGCAGCGGGCGCCGCAGCGCCGGAATAGCGCCGCAATGCGGCGCGTTGCGCCAGTTTTCAGGCGCTAAAACCCTTCAGTAGCGCCGGCAGCCGTTTGGGCGTGGCGCTACTGAATTTTTGGCGCGCGCAAAGGGACTTAGCGCCGGCGCTAACTTCCGGCGCTAAAGCCCTGGCGCAGCGCAAACTCAATTTCTAGGCCATAGAGTTGTGGTGTAGGTTGTCCCTTTTCAGATGACTCTATGATTTGGTCAGCATGGCGCCTTATTATGCTTTCTCCAATATCCACGGTATACATCAGCGGTCCTAGTCGTGTGCAGATAGTTCCAGGCTGCCATTTCTCAGTACGGTAGTCCTGGGCCAAAACTTGTTGACCTATCTGGAAGGTTCTAGTTGGCCTTTCATTCATGCCTTGAAATTGCCGGTTCTCCACGTCCCTTCTGATGTTGAGCTTGATCAAATCCAGCTGGCATCTTAGGCTTCTATTGAAGAACATCATGGCGGGAGTTTGGTTTGTAACCATATGTGTTGCATTCCTGTATGCGAACAAGAAGTTATCCACCTTGTGCTGAAGTTTTATGTCTTCATTACCCATGGCCTTTATGGCCTTCTTGAAGGTTTGGACAAACCTTTCAGCCAATCTATTGGTGGCGGGATGGTATGGGGCGGACGTGTAGTGCTTAACCCCATTGTTTTTTAAGAACTTCCTGAATTCTTCGGACACAAATTGCGGTCCATTATCAGAACAGATCTGTTCCGGCAGCCCATTCCTGGCAAATATGGTCCTTAATACTGTGATGGTTTTTTCTGTGGTGGTGGAGGACATCTTTATTACCTCCGGCCACTTGGAGTGTGCATCAACCGCGATTAAGAACATTGAGTCCATAAATGGACCAGCAAAGTCGATGTGTACCCTTTGCCAGGGAGATGAGGGCCACTCCCATGGATGTAGAGGGGCTTGGGGTGGAGCGTTTTGGACCTTCTGGCATCCTAGGCAGCTCTTGGTCATTTCTTCGATGTCTCCATCGATACCTGGCCACCATACAAACGCCCTGGCTAGGATCTTCATTTTCACTTCACCCAGATGCCCCTCGTGAAGCTCCTTTAGAACTTTATCCTGGAGTTTGGGTGGAATCACCACTCTGGATCCACACATCAAGGTTCCTCGGCACACTGACAGCTGTTCTCTTCTTTGCGAGAATGCTGGCAACAGTGGTTCGCCATGTGCTGGCCATCCCTTCACTGTTAAATCGTAGACTCGTGAGAGAGTCGGATAATTTCTAGTTTCCCTTTCAATGGCAGAATTTGTTACTGGTAGACATTCGACTATGGTAGAGTGGAAAATCTCCACTGGGTCTACGGTAGGTGCTTCTTCTACCATTGGCAACGGTAGGCGCGATAACCCGTCAGCATTCCCATGCTATTTTGATCCTTTGTATTCTATGTTGTATTGGTGTGCCCCTAGAAAAAGGGACCACCTCTGTAGCCTTTGCGCTGTCATAATGGGAACACCCTTTTTAGGTTGAATATGGAGATGAGGGGTTGATGGTCAGTCAACAAGGTAAATTTTTGTCCGTGTAGGTAATGGTTGAATTTCTTCACTCCCCATACCAGGCTGAGTGCTTCCCTGTCAATTTGGGCATAGTTACGCTCAGCTGAGTTCAATGAGCGTGACGCAAAAGCTATCGGCCGTTCCGAGCCATCAGGCAATTTATGCGATAATACTGCTCCTACGCCGTAAGAGGATGCATCGCACGCCAGTCTGATTGGCAGTGATGGGTTGTAATGAGCCAAAACTTCTTTGGACGTGATTAAGTTTTTGCATTTATGGAAGGCACGTTTACAGTCTTCGCTCCATTTCCAAATTACTCCTGTTTGTAGTCGTTCATTAAGAGGGTGTAGAAGAGTTGATAATTTAATTTATGATAGTAATTTATTAATCCCAGGAACGACCTTAATTGTGAAACATTTTCAGGTGCTGGGGCTTTTATGACCGCTTCAATTTTTTCAGGTGACTTATGCAACCCTTCCTTATTAATTGTGTGGCCACAATATGATATTTAATTTTGGAAAAATTTGCACTTGGGGCGATTTGCTCGTAGGCCCCGTTCTCTCAGCCTAGCGAGCACCTGCTCCAAATTGGCAAGGTGCTCATTGTCATTTTCTCCTGTTACAAGGATGTCGTCTAGGTAGCATTGAGTCCCCGGAATCCCTTGGAGGACTTGCTCCATAGCTCTTTGCCAGATAGCTGGAGTGGATGCTACTCCGAAAACCAGTCGATTGTACTGGTACAGACCTTTGTGTGTATTTATCGTGAGATATTATTTAGAGGCCTCTTCAACCTCCATCTGTAGATATGCCTGTGCCAAGTCAATTTTGGTGAAACGTTTCCCTCCGGACAGTGAGGCGAAAATATCTTCTATCCTCGGAAGAGGATACTGTACCATGTGAAGGACCGGGTTTACAGTCACCTTGAAGTCTCCACAGATGCGAATTTTTCTCTGTTCTTCAGATTTATCATTATTCAATGCTTTCTTCATGACTGGAACGATGGGTGTTGCCCACTCGCTTCAATCTATTTTGGATAATACGCCTGCCTTTTCCAAATTCTCCAGCTCTGCCTCGACTGCTGGACGAATTGCGTATGGCACCGGTCTTGCCTTAAAAAACTTGGGAATTGCTGCATCTTCCACTTTTATTGAGGCGGTGATGCCTTTCAAGGTTCCTAGTTTCTCTTGAAACACTTCTTTGGCGTTGGCCAAGATGTCTTTTAATCGTTCAGGTATGGCGTCGTCATCGTTTTTTTTCTTACTGGTCACCTTCAGTGCCTGAATGGAGTGCCAGTCTAAACGTATTTTCCTGATCCATTCACGTCCCAACAGCGGTGGACCACCATCTTGTAGAATGTATAAATACAACTTTTGTATTTCCTTGCCGTTGTATACAACAGGCACCCTTATTTTTCCTTTGGGGTATACTTTCTGCCCCGTATATGTTTTCAAGATAATGGATGTGTCTTTTAAAGGTATATGCGGAAATAGCCGCTTGTAATCCGTCGATTTATGACGGTCAGAGCTGATCCTGTATCTAGCTCCATTTTAACTGGGGACCCTGCTATCGTGAGGGTAACCCAAATGGTCTGGTAATCATCTTTGGCAATTACATTATGTAATTTGAGACAGTTTAGTCTCTTGTTTTCGGAGTCGCTATCGCTCTTCTGGTCTTCGGAGCTACTGTCCGTCATCATTTGTACCTTTCTGTACTTTTCTTTATTGATTTTTTTTTTCCTGTCTGTGGATTTCTTTTGTCCAGATCGGCATACCCGTGCAATGTGTCCAATCTTTCCGCATTGCCTGCATGCTTTGTCCTTGAACCAGCAGTCCCTCTGGTCATCGGTGGATCTGCCGCAGCGATAACATCTCTCGAAACCCTGTGTCATTTCATGGGTGCCGAAGTCCTGTGTCTTTTGTTGTATCTCTGCAGCTCCTCTTGCGGCTGCTTCGTATGATACAGCCATACTGAAAGCCTTGTCCAGTGTTAAATCTTTTTCAGAAAGCAGCCTTTTCTGTGTTCCTTCACTTAAGAGACCACAGACGAATTTGTCTCAAAGATAATCTGCTAGTCCTGCCCCAAACTGGCAGTGTTTTGATAGCTTTCTTAATTCGGTGAGGTAATCAGCGTTACTTTCATTCTTGTGTTGATTTCTCTTGAAGAATTTGAATCGTTCCGCTATCAGCAGTGGTGTTGGGTTTAAGTGCTCCTGTAGGGTATCAACAATTTCTTTAAAATTCTTGTCCTTTGGTTTGGCTGGAGTGATTAAATTTCGTAACAGCCCGTATGTCTTTGCACCCATTAGATTTAGTAGTACTGAAGCTTTTTTTTCATCTTCTATTCCATTTGCGGTGCAATATACCTCCACGCTTTCCACATATGTGGTCCAATCCTCTATCTCGTTATCGAAAGCATCAATATTGCCAGACTTAGGCATCCTAGAAAAAAAATGGCGCTTCCCGCGCTTTTCTTTCTTTTCTGCAGAAAAGATATGGCGCTTCCCGCGCTTCCCCACCGCTGCTGCCGATGACAACGCTGTTTCCTGCGGTTTCTGTTCTTTTTATTTACAGTTGGAGACTCGTTCCCGCCGGACTCTCTCTCTAGGTCTGAACGCCGACCTGCTTGCAGTGCCGGCCGTCTCCCGAGTGCTCCCTCCCCGTCTGTTACTGGTTGCCTCCGCTTTCGCTGCTTGGCCCAGCTGTAGAGCCAGCCGCTGGAGCCCCAGCCCGACACCCAGGAAGGATTATTGCAGTACCAGCCACCAGCTTGGCTAGCTGGTGAAACTACAGCTTTTTCTTTTTCTTGATTTTTCTTCAACTTTGGACGCCAGAGGAATCGATGTCCTTGAGGTGCTGCCGAATAGCAGATAAGTCCGTTTCCAATTCGTCGCCACTGTTGTGTCTGTGTGTTGATAGAGACACTGAAGACAGGAGTTGGTATCATAGGTGTTTACTAAACAAAGTCTAGAGGGGAACTAACTGATACAGCACAAGATACAGGCTTATATAGCCCGAGTGGCCATTACCGGCATTACAGTACACATGGGGCTCTTAAAGGCACATACACTACAATTCCATTAGTGGCAGATAGGACAATTAAGAATGGACGCCCTTATATTGGATGTGCTGGATGAGGATTAAGGTTTGTGCTCTCCTTTCCCAGTAATGGTATCCAGAACTCACTGAGTCAGTTTGTATACCAATGCCCCCTTCAAAACATTTTCCATGATGACCAAGAAACACAGTTAGAGTGCTGTGCGAATTGGCCATTATCGGTTCCTCAGTTGGCTGTTGATAGCGTCAACTGCAGACCTAGCAATGCTGATATAATAGCAAAATACTGCGGATGCTGGAAATCTGATATAACAACAGAAAATGCTGGAAATACTCAGCAGGCAAGGCAGCATCCATGGAGAGAGAAACAGAGTTAACGATTCAGGTCTGGGACCATTCATCAGAACTGGAAAAAGCTGGAGATGTAACAGATATTAAGCAGGTGCAGAGATGGCGGGGCGGGCGCGGGGCGGGGGGGGTGGTTAGGAGGGGAGGAAGGAATTGAATGAACACCCTGTACTTTTGCAGAGGCAGGAAAGATAAAATGTTGCAGATGGGAATGGCAAAAATCATACTGCATGAAAAATGGGGGCATTTTTATTGTATTTTATTATAATTATCGCTGCCCCCATTTTTCATGCAGTATGATTTTTGCCATTCCCATCTGCAACATTTTATCTTTCCTGCCTCTGCAAAAGTACAGGGTGTTCATTCAATTCCTTCCTCCCCTCCTAACCACCCCCCCACCACCCCCCACTGTCTCTGCACCTGCTTAATATCTGTTACAACTCCAGCTTTTTCCAGTTCTGATGAAGGGTCCCAGACCTGAAACACTAACTCTGTTTCTCTCTCCACGGATGCTGCCTGGCCTGCTGAGTATTTCCAGCATTTTCTTTTGTTATTTCTAGCAATGTTGATGTTTTGCTGACTTCAAGTATGAACCTTGTCTTGATGAAACAGATTGCAGATTGGGATCAGTCTTCTTCTCCTTCACCACAGTGCAGACTGCATTGGCTCATTCAGTTTTTGTGTCTAGCCCTGTTTCATTCAGTTGAAGGATTCAGAAAGGACCTGGCAGGGAACTTGGAGAAGGCAGTTGCTTTGATTCAGAAGGTCAATCTGGAAGATCTTAAGAATTGCAGTTTTGTAAAGAAGATGCATTTATTCAGCATCATAGAGAGCTAAGAAAATGGAGATACCCGTCAGTCTACCTTAAAGTGCTGCCTTTACAAGGGGAACAGTTACCATTACAATTGGAGTGTGCACAGTACAGACTCAAGCTCGGGCCAAAGCAGCATGCTCCTCCTCAGTCCTTTTTTATTAGGTTGACATATTATCAAGGCAGTGTATTGTTGTATCTATGCTTTAATGCGTTCAATCAAGCATGTAGATACGTCGAATTAAATCAGAGTCAGGCAGACAGGCTTATAACTGCGATGTTCACTTTATTGCGTAAAATGGCCGACTGCCATTTTCCCGGGTAATTCCCATAATGCCATGCACATTACATTACCGTATTGACTGGTGTCAAACTCGCAATCAATACACGACATCCCACTTTTCCTTGGAAAAAAACTTGCAGTTTACAAACAGTTGCTTACAATAACATTGCATAACTTATTTGGTTTATAAACCTTTTACAAACTTGTGTCTTACCACACAACTAAATAATTCCCAGGTTTAAACATTTAACATCAGCCATGCAGTTCTCGCACAGTTTATGTTGTGACATAATCAGACATTCTTTGGGGTTTTCTTTTAACCCTTTGAGGTCTGGCTGTATTGGGTATGTCTGACATGTTGGTGTCAGTGGGTATTGCCTGTGTCACAGTGGTATGTGTGTCAGGGTCTACTATACTGTCCTCAGTCCCTTGTGTTTCCTTCTGCTCATGGAGTGTCTCCTCTGGTCCATTGGTTCTGTATTTCTTCACAAACGTAGTGTTTCTCGAGTAGCGTGCTCCGTCTGGAGATTCTACTACTACTTGACTCCCTGTTTTACTCAAAACTTTGTGGGGTGTGGCATTAAAAGGAGTGGTGAACTTGTCCACTTTGTCCTGCTGTACCAGCACCATGTCGCCAACTTCCACCTCTGAGTATTGAGTTCTTCGCTGTTCATCTGCGTACAGTTTGGACTTGTCTTTTTGTTCTGCATCCCGGTCACGTACTTCCATGTCTGCGTGCGACTCCGTGATGTCTGGCAGCTTTCCTCTCATTTTCCGTTTAAAGAGCAGCTCTGCCGGGCTCTTTCCTGTCGTGGCATGGTCAGTGCTCCTGTACACAGTCACATATTTTCTAAGTTCACGTTTCCAATCTAGTCCTTCTGACTGAGCAATTCTGATTCTCTTCATCAGCGATGCATTCTGGCGCTCGACTTCTCCGTTAGCCTGAGCCCATTTTGCTGTCATTTTCAGGTGTTTGATCCCGTTGTTTTCACAGTATTCTTTGAATAATTCTGAGCTGAATTGGGGACCATTATCAGATTTGCAGGTGATTGGCAAACCATGACGGCTAAAGATTGACTCTAAACTATCAATAACCTTCTCTGTTGTTGTGGAGGTCATGATGTCGTATTCATGGTAGCGACTATAATAATCAACTGCCACAAGAATGGAGTGGTTGGATGGCAAGGGTCCCAGTAAGTCTATAGCTACATCCTGCCAGGGACCCTGCGGTAATGGTGTTGGTCTCAACAGTTCAGGTGGGTTGGGTCTGGCTGCTATCTGACAGCCGTGGCACGCTTTACAGTGTTTTTCAGCTGCCTTGTCCATGCCAGGCCACCAAACCTTGGTTCTGAGATGTTGCTTTGTTCCAACTATTCCCAAGTGTCCTTCATGTGCTAACACAAGGGCTCGTGTGTGTAACACTCTGGGTAGCATGATGCGTGTTCCCCGAAGAACTAGGTACCCCACTACGCACAGCTCATTTGCAATTGCTGCATAAGCTTTACAGTTCTCAAAATGTCCGTTTGTGATTGCCTTCCATACCTCAATCAGCTCTGGGTCGGTAGCAGAGGCTTCCTCCACCTCTCTAGTAGTGAGTGCTTTTGGTGTCGCACCCATAGCTACAAATCTCACGTATTCATCTGAGCCATGAGAATGTCTCTCCTGTTTTGCTGTCTCCCCCAGCAATCGTGACAGTGGGTCTGCAATGTTTTGCTTGCCTGGAATGTGTGTCACCTTAAAATCGTACGGCTGCAATCTAAGTACCCATCTCTCTATACGGGCACAGGGTTTAGAGTGTGGGCCGTATATCACTTGTAGTGGCTTATGGTCAGTTACTAATTTAAATTTTCGGCCATACACATATGGATGCAGCCTCTCACAAGCACATACAAGAGCTAAGCCCTCTCTCTCTGTTTGAGAGTATTTCCTCTCACAGTCTGTTAAACTACGACTTACATAGCATATTGGCGCCTCTTGTCCCTGTTGGTCCTGAACTAGTACTGCGCCTAAACCTACAGGACTGGCATCTGCTATCACCTTGGTTGGTGCGTCCTTATCAAAATATGCTAAAGTGCCGGCTCTGGCCAACTCTTCCTTGAGTGCACTGAATGACTGTCTCTGTTGGGATCCAAATTTAAATGGTGTGTCTTTCCTCATCAGGCGTCGCAGTGGCTCTGATAGCGTTGCAAAGTGCGGGATGAATCTGCTACTGTACCCAACGAGTCCCAAGAAACTCCTCACCTCTGTAGCATTCTCTGGTTCCCGAGCTTCTGCCACTGCTCGCACTCTCTCTGCTGTTGGTCCGATGCCCTTTTCAGACAACAGGATTCCCATGAAAATCAATTGGTCCATGTTGAATTGGCACTTCTCTGAGTTTAGTGTCAGTCCACTTTCCATTAGTCTGGTCATGACAGCGTGCAGGCATCTGTCGTGCGTTTCCTGGTCGTGTGCATGCACGATAATGTCATCTGAGATGTTTTCAACACCCTCTATTCCAGCTAAGGCATTAGCTATCTCGTGCTGATATTGCTCACTAGCTGAAGATACACCGAATATCAGCCTCTTGTGCCTGTATACTCCGTTATGTACTGCAAATGTTGTGATTTCTCGTGACTCAGGGTCAGTTCTAGCTGGTGATAACCCCATTTCAGGTCTAGCATACTAAACACCGTCGAGCCGTTCATACCTTGGAGTATCTCATCAATGGTGGGGATTGGATATCGTTCCCTCACTATTGCCTGGTTTGCTCGTCTCATGTCTAGGCATAACCTTACATCCTTATCCGCTTTTGGTACAATAACCACAGGACTTACCCATGGGGTGGGACCAGTTACAGGTTCGATAATGTCCATGTCCCTCAATTGTTTTATTTTGGCCTCTACTGCCCCCCTTAAGTTGAATGGTATACGCCTGAGTGGCTGGGCCACAGGCTTCACTTGTGGGTCGATATACAAACTGATCTGTTTTGTGTTCAGCCTTCCTACTCCTTGGAACACCTTTGGATACTGCTGTTCTAGTAGCTGTCTTATATCTACCACAGCTGAGACATCTGCGCCTATTTTTAAAACTCCCAGTTTCATGGCTGTCTCCCTTCCTAGCAACGGCTCTCCATGGCCTTTAACCACAATTAACTCCGCCTGCTCAGTTCTCTTACCTATCGTAATCTGGTGGTTAGGTCTTTCATTTTCTCAAATGCTGTGTCATGTTGTTTGTCCCACAGGAACTCACTGGATTGTTTGAGCAACTGGCGCATGGGTGAGTTGATTTCGGAGAGGCTCGGGGCAAACTTGGCTAAGTAGTTAACCATGCCTAGTACTGTCCCTAGCTCTGCGCGGTTCTTTGGCGGCTCCATCTTCTTGATGGCGGAGATTTTCTCTGGATCCAGCTTAATGCCATCAGTTGAGAGGCGATGCCCGAAATAACTGATCTCGGTGGATCCGATTATGCTTTTCTTGGCGTTGAGCCAGATACCTTTCTCCCGTGACCGCTGTAGCATCGCACGAAGGTTCCTGTCATGTTCCTCTCTATTCCTGCCATAGATGAGGATGTCATCTACGATTGCGACTACTCCGTCGCGGCCTTCATAGGTTTCGTCGATCTGCCGCTGGAATTCATCCTGAGCTGAGATAAGACCAAATGGTAAAAGCAGAAATCGGTAGTGTCCAAATGGTGCGTTGAACATTGTTACCTTAGATGACTCTTCCGTGAGCTTGATAGTCCAGTATCCTGATCGTACGTCCATTACACTGAAGTAACGTGCTCCCACTAGCTTGGGTGTGATGTCATCTAGCGTTGGTAGAGGGTAGTGAGGGCGTTTGATAGCCTTGTTCACATCTCTGGGGTCGAGACGGACTCTGAGCTTGCCTGAATGTGGTTTCACAACCACTACTAACGCGTTGACCCACTCTGTCGGTTCTGTTTCACGGACGATGATTTCTGTATTCTGCATGCTCTGCAGCTCCTCCTTCAGGTGACTACGTAGAGCAAGGGGTATCCTTCTCGGTGGGCAAACCATAGGGGTTGCTGCTGGGTCAAGGTGAATAGTGCATTCACCTGGGAATAGTCCGATTCCTTTGAAAACGTCAACAAACTCCTCCATGACTGTCTGCTTCTCAACTGGTGCTGTCAATGATAGCACTAGCTTGACGAGGTCCATGTCTAAACATGCCTTTAGACCTAGCACTGGAGGTGCTTGAGTGTCAACAATGTAAAAGTTCAACATTATGTCGCTTTCTTTGTACTTGCATTTCATCATGCATGTGCCTTTTACAATGAGCTGCTCACCCCCATAGCCGGTCAGTCTACGTGAGGTGGGCTGTAGCTCACACTCATCCTTCAAGCTGCGATACTCACTCAGAGGAATTACATTAACCTGAGATCCAGTGTCTAGTTTAAACTTAAGCTCTTTGCCCTGTTTTCCTATCTCAATATCGGCAAAAGCTTGCTCAGTCTCTGAAATATGTTTTTTCTGTGACACAGAATCAATAAACAGTTCCTCTGCATTTGGCTCTCTATCTGGCATTTGGCTGTCACTCACTGTGTGTACTGTTATTCCGAAAACAGTCCTGCAAACTTTAGCAAAGTGGTTCCGTTTACCACATGTAGCATATTGCCTTCCTTTGGCAGGGCAGTACTCCTTTTCTCCATGCCAGTTGTTTCCACAATATCCACAGTTTTTGAAGCATTTTATGTCTGTGTCGCCCATTTTTAGAACTCTCGCTGTTCTTTCTGTTCTGAAACTCGCTCACTGGGCAGTGTTCTTTGGTGTGTATATATTAACTGCGTGCACTGCCTGTTCACTCGAGCTGCTCATGGCGCTGGTTATGGTTTTCAACTGTGCTTGGGCTATCTCGTGCGATCTAGCTATGTCTATAGCTTTGTCCAGCGTTAGCCCAGACCCAACATTCAAAAGTTTCTCTCTCACTTTAGCTGAATGTATTCCAATCATGATGTGGTCTCTGACCATCTCATCTTTATCTGCATATATACAGTCTTTTACCAGCAGTTTTAACTCAGTCACGAACTGTTCAAATGACTCACTAGCTCCTTGTACTTTCTCCTGAAACTTGTACCTAGCGAATATCGTATTTGTCTTGGGCATCACATATGCTTCAAAATGGTCAAAATAACTTTTCAGTACCTTTGCTTCATCCGCGGTGAGAGACCATGTGTTAAAAATGTCTCTCCCTTTTTCTTCGATCCACAGGAGTAGATAGCTGTATCTTTCTTCCTCCCCTTTGCTTTTCAATGGACCCGAAAACATCAACTGCACGTGTTGCTTGAACTTGCACCATTCTCTATGTAAGTTCAAAGATTCCCAATTCATTTGAGGTAAGGGAGCTCCAACGATGCCCATTTCAAATCCCTGTTCTGACACCATGTCTTGTTTTGCACACTTTGTACAAAATAATAAATTGCAGGACAACGGAGTATTACAGTTTAAACTCTTTTAATGAAGCATCAGGTCTGTAAGCTTTCTCAATCAATACAGCATCGTGTGGACAAAATGGAGTCAGGACCCCTGGGTCTTCTAAACAATAGCAGTCCTTACAGATGCCTGCAGGCCAATGACAACTCAGCATGCGATCACATGTGAATATAATGGCCTAGAAATTCAGTTGGTTGCGCCAGCCGTTAGCGCCTTAAGAGCAGTGAATTTCGGGCGCTATGCGTGTAGCGTCCGGGCGCAGCGCGATCTGCGCCTCGCCCCAAATTAAGTAGACATTTAGCGCCGGTGCAAAGTCTTAGCGCACGCTCACCTGCGCGCGCAGAAAATGACGTCATATCCTCGTGCAACGCCCTTTGCGCGCCCCGATCCAGAACTTCAGTGGGACCGCCCCATTGTGCGGCCGGCGGCCCGAACGCTTGTTTAGTGGAACGCAACAGAGCCGACGCGGGCCCCGGGGAGCGCAAATTAAAGGGCACTTACCCTGCACTATAAAGGGCAGCCATTTTGCAGCAAACACTCTTGTGCAACGGATTTCTGGAGAGAGACCAAGGAAGAGAGCTTTCTGGTTTGGGCCAACACTAGCTCAGGTATTTTTGGCTTCAGGCCAGAGCGTTGCAAGTGGCCTCTTGGATATTTGACTGTTTGGCAGCATATTATGGGGGCTGCATGGGGTGCCAACGCTGAGTTTCAGCGTCATGTCCGTAGGGCTCGCAGACGCGGTGTGAGAGGGGCAGCCCTGGCTAGACGCAGAGGGGGCAACAGGCGTCAGCAACATAGGCCTTACCCAGTCAGGGCATACCGCCAGCAGCGCTCCTACCTCAACATGAGTGGCGCGCGATGTGTAAAAAGGCTGAGATTCCGAAAGGAGGTGGTTGCAGAGATCTGCCAGCTGCTTCGCAGAGATCTGCGTCCAAAGCTCAGGAGCAGGATGTCTCTGTCGGTGGAAGCGAAGGTGATGGTGGCCTTGAACTTCTATGCCACCGGCTCCTTCCAATCCGCTGCTGGGGACATTGCTAACATATCCCAGTTCGCCATGCATTGCTGCATCCGCCAGGTGACTGATGCCCTTTTCAGAAGGAGACGCCAATTCATCTCCTGCCCCATGGCCCTGGAGAGGCAGCATCAGCGTGCACTGGGATTTGCAAGATTTGCGGCCTTCTCCTTGGTGCAGGGCGCCATTGACTGTACGCATGTGGCTTTGCGGGCACCTGTGGAGCATGCCGAGGATTACCGCAACCGGAAGGGCTACCATTCCCTCAATGTGCAGCTGGTGTGTGACCACAAGCAGCGCATCCTAGCTGTCAATGCCCGCTTTCCAGGCAGCAGCCACGATGCCTTTATCCTGCGGCAGACAACTGTGCGTGACATGTTCGAGGCACAGCCTCCCCCAAGAGGATGGCTTCTCGGGGACAAAGGCTATCCTTTGTGTACCTGGCTCATGACCCCGCTCCGCGCGCCCAGGACCCCTGCTGAAGAGGCATACAACGAGAGTCATCAAGCGAGCAGGAACATAATCGAGCAAACAATTGGCGTCCTCAAGCAGCGGTTCCGCTGCCTGGATCGTTCCGGCGGATCTCTGCAGTATTCGCCGGACCGAGTCTCCCAATTCGTCGTAGTTTGCTGCATGCTGCACAACCTGGCTCTCCGCAGGACTCAGGCACTGCCACCTCACGTTGGACCACCACCTCAGGAGGAGGAGCAGGAGGAGCATGAGGAGGAGGAGCAGGAGGAGGAGGAGTACCATCCCAGGAGGGAGCGAGAAGGTCCAAGGGCCGTCCGTCGGTGGCTTATTGAACGTCACTTCTAAGCCCCCTGTCAGGGAATGCCTTGTGGCCATGAAGGAACATGAACGCAGCCGCTCCACAAGCCCTCAGCCGGCGAAGGCAACAAACACTTACAACAACAAACATGGACACTCTCTGAATAAAGAGAAATCTTTATTATAGACAAATGAAACCCCTTCCCACATGAAACCCAGAAACATTCAACGGCCCCAAAAAACAGTACATCAAATGACTCACTCCCACAACCTGGGGAGGAATAACTGAACATTTGGACAAAAATGGCCTTCATCCTCGGCCTTAACCCAAAAAACATCCCCAGAAACAAAACAACCATCCCCAAAAGAAACATAGCCATCGCCATATAAAATAACACTTGGCCACACCGTCTACTTATTGGGCCGCGAGGGCGAGACCTTGTCGAGCCTTTTGGGGCCCCTGCCCGGCCTGCTGCTCCTCCGCAAGCTCTGCCCAGTGGCTGCTGCGAGGCTGGGGGAAGGCTCCTGAGGGTCAGATGTCCTCCCGGCAGATGCCCTTGGGGGCAGCCTAGACGGGGTTTGGCCCTCGAGGGGCCGGCTGGTGATTGGCGCAGCTGTGCCTGGCCAACATCATTCGCAGCCGCTTGCCGTTGAGGCTCCACTGGGGGAGTGGCGGTGACGGCTGGAGGAATGTGTGCAAGCTGGCGGATGGGAGGCGCTGGCTGGTGATGTGGCACGCTGGCACTCGCCCGGGCCCGCACTGCAGCATGCGCACCAATCTGCCGAAGGGCAGCCCGCTGTGCTGCTGCAGCGCGGCGGGTGTCCAGGCGATGCCTGGCTGACGCAGCGCGTGTGGCAGCAGTGAGTGCCCCTGTTGCCCTGGTCTGCGACCGCAACAGAGCAGCCACTGTCTGGACGGCATCACTGATCAGCCGGTCACTCGCGGCATGTGAGGCCCCGAACTTGCGCACACTGCTAGCCAGGGACTCGATTGCCTCAGGCATCCGTGCCACTACCCCATCAGCTCGGTGTGCCGGCGATCCGAATCCTGGGCCATTTGATCGAGGTGGCACGCCTCCTCTGAGTTGAACGTGGCCGGACTGGAGTCCGGACTCGCCCGCTGGGGAGCAGGGGGCCGAGCTGCCCGACCCTTGCCACATTGCCGGCGGCGACTGGGCCCAGCAACTGCACTCCCCTCCGATCCATCCCCCCTCTGGGGGGAAGGCCGCGGACCAACCGCAGCCCTCCTGGGTTGCTGGACGCCACTGGTCCCAGCAGCTCCACTCCCCTCCAACACTTCCTCCAGGCTCTCCTCCAGGGAAGACGTGTCCACTACTTCGGCATCTGCAGCCGGACCTGAGTGCTGCCCTGATGGTCCGCCTTCCTCTTCCTCCTCCTCCTCCTCCTCCTCCTCTTCGGAGGGGCTGTCACTGGCAGCTTCAGGGAGCTCCTCGTCACCAGCTGAAAGCAGGAAGGCACAAGAGTAGCTTTAGAGTGAGGAGAGGGCGTCAGCGAGGGAGGCATGACTGGTGGCATTCAGCGCATTGGTCGGACAGTGGCAAAGGAGGTAGATCGGATGCGCAAGTGCGACGAGAGAGGTCCAAAAGGTGATGTCCTTACCATTGTGGCCCAGAAGAGGGTCGGCATCTCCACAGGCGACGGGCCCAATCACCCGGGCTCCCATGAGGCGACTCACGCGCTCCTCCAGGGGAGTGAGCTCCTGGATCTGGGGGCGGCCTCCCCCGGTCTCCTCCTGGTGCCTTCGGTTGTTTGCAAGTTTTGCCTGCAAGAGAAAGGACGGCCTGTAAGTACGGTGTGTAGCCCTGATGTGGTGTGCACTGCCTCCCATGGTGGAATAGCTTGGCCAGTGTGTAGCCCTGATGTGGTGTGCACTACCTCCCATGGTGGAATAGCTTGGCCAGTGTGTAGCCCTGATGTGGTGTGCACTGCCTCCCATGGTGGAATAGCTTGGCCAGTGTGTAGCCCTGATGTGGTGTGCACTGCCTCCCATGGTGAAATAGCTTGGCCAGTGTGTAGCCCTGATGTGGTGTGCACTGCCTCCCATGGTGTAAAGTGCAGAATGTGCAATTGATGTTCATGACTGTCCCATAGCTGCTGGCTGAGGGCTGGCCATTAGGGCTTTCAGGTCACTTTGCCCATCATGTCAGGTGTACATGCAAGGATGAGGAGGAGACTGGAAAGGGTACTCACCCTGACAATCCTGGTCAGGTCATTGAACTTCTTCCGGCATTGGACATTGTCCCTGGGGGCATTGCCGGTGGCCGACACCCTGCGGGCGACCTCCCTCCAGGCTTTCCTATAGACGCTGGTGGGAGGCTTCCTGCCAGTGTCCGGGAACAAGATGTGCTGTCTCTTCTCCAAGGCCGTCACCATCATCTTCAAGTCATGGGCTGAGAAGCGCAGGGCACGCTCACGGGCCTTCTGTGCCATTGCCATGGCTCCTTCTGCTCACCAGCAGTGTTCAGGCCTAGCTGGAAGGCTGCAGTGTGCAGGCCGTTGCAGCAGACCAAGTCGACCCTTCCCCCTTTAAGAGCTGCCCGGCGCCACGGTGTCTGCTGTCAATCAAGAAATGACCGCACCTGCGCTGCGCCCGGCCTCGGCGCTATCCCTCAGCACCGCCGGCTTTGCGCCTAAAGATAGTTGTGTAACGCCAGTTTTAGCGCTCGAGCAAACTCTTAGGGCGAAGCTACTGAATATCGGCGAAGTGGCCTCTGTTAAGTCTGTATGTTCCAGTTGTATTAAGATTAATTACTGACACAGACTACAAGAATAAAGTTCAACAGGTCTTTACTAGTTGGAGGTCAGGACTATACTAAATACAATATCACTACACAGTACTTATATACCGGTGGTCACCACCGGTATTACGTATACAGCAGCCAGAGAAAGTAGTACATTTCTTAAGGTGGAACAGGCTTAAGTTCTCTTAAGGTGGAACAGGTTACATACACCACAATCCTCCCTTTTTAGCTTAACAGTCATATCCCCATTTAACATAACATCATAACATATATACATATATAACTTCAGGTATAAACAGTTCAAAGGTTCAGTCTCTCAGGAGGCCTTCTGATTCGGTCTGGATAACGCCTTTCAGTGGTCTCTGATTCTTGTTGCTGAGGTGACTCTTGTTGGTTTCCTATGTATTGGACGTCATCATCAGGTACAGTCCCTGCCGAGGTTGATGCTTCAGGTTCATTAACGTCTTCCACAGTTGTCTCTGTCGCAACCATGGGTTCGACCCTTGCTCTTGATTCTAGCAGTTGATCCGCATGAGGCCTTATCACATTTTTACCAATATCTACTGTGTACATCAGAGGTCCTTGTTTGGCCCGAATTGTTCCGGACTGCCATTTTTCGTTTCCATAGCCACTTGCCAACACTGGTTGTCCTACGTCGAAACTTCGAGTGGACTTGTTATTAATATGCCGGAACTGTTTGTTTTCCACTTCCCTCCGCACATTTGGTTTTAACAAGTCCAACCTGGACCGCAACCTCCTGTTATAAAACATCATGGCAGGACTTTGGTTAGTCACTGCATGAGCGGCGTTTCGATATGCCATTAGGAAATTGTCCACCTTGTGTTGTAACGGAATCTGATCATCGTTCATGGCCTTTATTGCCTTTTTGAATGTTTGGACAAATCTCTCGGCCAACCCGTTTGTCGCCGGATGATATGGGGCAGAGGTATAATGTTTCACCCCATTCTTCTTTAAGAATTTTTGGAATTCTTCCGACACGAACTGTGGTCCGTTGTCCGAACATATCTGTTCTGGCAATCCGTTCCTTGCGAATATTGTTCTTAACACCGCAATTGTCTTTTCTGAAGTAGTGGTATTCATCTTGATCACTTCTGGCCATTTGGAATGTGCGTCCACCGCAATTAGGAACATGGAGTCCATGAATGGACCAGCAAAGTCAATATGTACGCATTGCCATGGGGCTGAAGGCCATTCCCATGGGTGTAGCGGTGCGATCGGAGGTGCATTTTGCACTTTTTGGCACCCCACGCAGCTTTTTGTCAACTCCTCTATCTGTTGGTCAATGCCCGGCCACCATACATAAGCCCTAGCAAGACTTTTCATCTTAACTCCCCCCAGATGACCTTCATGCAGTTCCTTTAGAACTCTTTCCCGTAACTTGGGAGGAATAATCACTCTTGTCCCGTACATCAAAGTACCATGGCAGACGGACAGCTGGTCTCGCCTTGCCGAGAATGCCGGTAACAGAGGATCACCATGTGTTGGCCATCCCTTCACTGTCACCTCGTAAACTCGGGACAGTGTCGGGTCGTTCCTGGTTTCTCTTTCAATACTTGCATTGGTGACTGGTAAACACTCGATGATGGTCGAATGAAATAACTCAACAGGGTCAACTTTCGTCGTCTCTTCTGCTTCAGGTAGTGGCAGGCGCGACAGCCCATCAGCATTGCCATGCTGCTTTGTACCTTTGAATTCTATTTGATATTGATGTGCCCCTAGGAAAAGGGACCATCTCTGGAGTCGCTGTGCTGTCATCACCGAAACACCCTTCTTAGGGTTAAAAATGGATACCAACGGCTGATGGTCTGTCAGAAGTGTGAATTTTTGGCCCTGCAGGTAATGATTAAACTTCTTCACTCCCCATACAAGGCTGAGAGCCTCCCTGTCGATCTGCGCATAGTTGCGCTCAGCGGAGGTCAATGATCTGGATGCAAACGCTACTGGCCTTTCCGTGCCATTTGGCAACTTGTGTGAGAGTACTGCCCCAATACCATATGGAGAAGCATCACAAGCCAACTGAATAGGCAGTGTCGGGTTGAAGTGAGCCAACACTTCCTCTGAGGTGATGAATTCTTTGCTTTTGCGAAATGCCTTCTTACAGTTTTCGCTCCATTCCCATGGTACCCCCTTCTGTAAAAGAGCGTTCAGCGGGTGCAGTACCGTGGATAGATTTGGTAGAAACTTATGGTAATAGTTCATCAATCCCAGAAACGACCTCAGCTGAGAGACATTATCCGGAGCGGGGGCCTTTACAACTGCCTCTATCTTGTCAGGAGACTTATGAAGCCCCTCCCGGTCAATGACATGACCACAGTACGAGATCCGCTTCTGAAAGAACTCACATTTCTGCTGATTAACTCTAAGTCCATACTCTTTCAGTCTGTTGAGCACCAGTTCCAAGTTTGCGAGGTGTTCTTCATCACCATCACCTGTAATCAGAATATCGTCCAGGTAACATTGTGTGCCTGGAATTCCCTGTAATACCTGCTCCATGGCCCTCTGCCAAATTGCCGGAGCCGATGCCACTCCAAAAACCAGCCTATTATACCGGTACAAACCTCTATGCATGTTGATCGTGAGGTACTGGCGTGACTCTTCATCAACCTCCATCTGCAAGTACGCCTGCGCCAGGTCTATCTTGGTGAAGTGTTTCCCGCCAGACAACGAAGCAAAAATATCCTCAATCCGCGGAAGCAGATACTGCACCGTGTGAAGCACCGGATTAACGGTGATCTTGAAATCTCCACAGATGCGAACCTTCCCTGGTTCTCCTGGCTTGTTGCTCGAAGGACGTTTCATAACGGGAACAATGGGCATAGCCCACTCACTCCAATCTACCTTAGACAGTACACCTGAACGTTCTAGCGCTTCCAGTTCCGCTTCTACAGTAGGTCGTATTGCATAGGGTACCGGTCTGGCTTTGAAAAATTTTGGTTGTGCATGTTCATCAATCTTGATGTTTGCCGTAATTCCTTTCAGTGTTCCCAGTCCTTGCTGGAACACCTCTTTAGCATCATCCAATATTTTGGACAATCGTTTAGGTTTGACATCTGTTTCCCCGGAATCTACCGTTAGTGCTTTTAAGGAGTGCCAGTCCATATTCATTTTCCTAATCCACTCCCATCCCAGTAGTGGTGGACCTCCTTCAGGTAGCACATATAAGTCCATTACTTGGCTTTCTTCGCCCTTGTGGACCACTTTTACCTCTATCTTTCCGATGGGGTACACTCTTTGCCCCATGTATGTTTTCAATATAATCTCCGTATCCCGTAGGGGAATATGTTGGAATAACCTTTTGTAATCTTTCTTATTCATGACCGTCAATGCCGATCCAGTGTCCAATTCCATCTTTACTTGGACTCCTGCTATCTGAAGAGTGACCCAAATTGTCTGGAGATCTGCATCCTTACCAACGTTGTGTAAGCTTAAGCTACCCAGTTCATTACTGCTAGCGTCTGAATCTGACTTCTGTTCGTTCGAACTGGTCTTTGTCACCTTGTGCACCTTTATGTATTTTCCTTGCGGTGAATTTTGTTGCTGGTCTTCTTTCCTGACCGGCATACTTTAGCTATGTGGCCAAGCCTGCCACACGTTCTGCATTCTTGTTTTTTAAGCCAACACTGGTTCTGATCGTGTGTTGTCTTTCCACAACGATAACATTTTACAGTACTCAAACCCAATTTATTTGTACTGTGTTCCGGTGACCGTAGCTGCATTACTGCCGTGCCTCTCGTTGCAGCTTTGTGTGCTGCTGCCATAGTGACCGCTTTCTCAAGCGTCAGCTCATTCTCCTCGAGCAGTCGCTTTTGTGTATCTTCTTTTAATAATCCACACACAAGTTTATCTCTTAGCGCTTCTGTTAGTCCCGTTCCAAACTGACAGAACTTTGCTAGCTTACGCAATTCCATTAAATATTCAGCATTGCTTTCATTCTTCAGCTGCCTTCTGCTGTAAAATTTAAATCGTTCCGCTAGCATCAGCGGCGTGGGGTTTAGATGATTTTTCAGGACAGTAACAATCTCCTCGAACGTCTTATTCGCCGGTTCATCTGGTGATAAAAGGTGTTTCAATTGCCCGTATGTCTTCGCACCCATTAAGTTCAATAAAGTTAGTGCTTTCTCTGCATCTGGGATTTTATTTGCTTTACAATAATTTTGTATGCGTTCTACATACATGGCCCAATCTTCGATGTCGCCATCAAAGGTATCAATGTTCCCATGTTTAGGCATCGTTGCAATTTATTTTATCCCAAGATGGCGGCTTCCCGCTCTTGTCTTCGTCCTCCGCCTACAAAATGGCGGTTTTCCCACGCTTGGCGGTCTTCACCCACTGGCTGCAATGGCGTTTGGCGTGCCGCTGCTGCTCCCCTTTCCCAGCGGTTAGTAACTCCCCCGACGCTGTCTCCGCTTCACCGCGGCTCCCGCGGGCATTCGCGCTTCCCCGATGTCGCGCCTTGCAGCCCTTCTTGCAGCCCGGTTATTAGCACCGGCTGCGTTCACCTTCACCGCGGCTCTTGCGCCTTCAGTCACCCCAGATGCTGCGCCTTTTTGGCCCGAAAGCGGCCCAGCCCTTATCACCAGCCGCGATCGATGTCCCCGCGCTGTGCCTTTCGGCCCGAATGCGGCCCGGCCCTTATCTCCGGTCGCGATCGATCTCACCGCCCTTCTTCCTCCGTCTTCCTCCCCCCGTCTGTACAGCCAACGTGGCCGACTTTCTGCTCGCGTCGCTGACCGGCTTACCCACCACCGAGGTAGAAAGAAGATAGCTGACTGCCGCTGATGGAGGCTTCGAGTTCAGGATGTCTTCTGCACTCCGGGTTCTCGATGCCTGCCGCGCGACGTGTCTTCCAGCAGGGTGATGAGGGTGGATGCCTCTCTTCGACGCCCGTTCTGTGGACGAAGCCGCTGTGGATATAACCTGCCGCAGGGTAAGAATCGGACTCGTCGCCACTGTTAAGTCTGTGTGTTCCAGTTGTATTAAGATTAATTACTGACACAGACTACAAGAATAAAGTTCAACAGGTCTTTACTAGTTGGAGGTCAGGACTATACTAAATACAATATCACTACACAGTACTTATATACCGGTGGTCACCACCGGTATTACGTATACAGCAGCCAGAGAAAGTAGTACATCTCTTAAGGTGGAACAGGCTTAAGTTCTCTTAAGGTGGAACAGGTTACATACACCACAGCCTCGACTTTGCGCCGGGCGCAAACTTTAGCGCCCGCCCGACTTTACTGCCCCAAAACTGGCTATACTGAATTTCTAGGCCAATAGGTATTCCTTACAGATGCCTGCGGGCCAATGATAATTCGATATGCAAATGTTACAATAACCTATTCAGAAAAATATATCATCTTATAAAAGAAGTCTGGCCATTTTAAAACATGACAAACTGGGTTTGGAAATCTAGAAACCTAACTATGAAAAAGCTGTGAAAGCATTCTGGCTATAGAGATAAGATAGTTGTTGACGCTGAATCAATAACCTTATTGAAACAGAAGGTTAAAGGCTCCGGCAGGCTGAACCTTTTGAAATGAAACAATGGTTCACCCTGGACAAGGTGTTCTAATTTACACTTCGTAAAGAAGCACATAAAAGTAAGAAACATCTGCCTTCGTAAAAATGACATCAAGTAAAAAACACACCTGCCGTAACACTGTTTTTTATGGTAAATGTAGAACACCTAAAGAAGAGACATAGGGGGAAAAATTCAGTTGATTGCGCCTTCCGTTAGCACCTTAAGAGGGTGCCAAGTGGGGCGCAAAGAAACTCGCGCCCGGGCGCGGCGATATCTGTGCCTCTCGCCAAATTGACCGGACATTTTGCAGCAGCGCTAAACAATGCCGCCCTGTCTCCTGCGCATGCAGATCTTGATGTTTTTCGAGCATGCAACGCCCTTGTGACGCCCCAGAACGGAAATTGAGTGGCATCCCCCTCCTTTCCACCTGGCGCACCCAACGACAGGTTGATTGGAACGCTTCCCAGTCGCTGTGGGGCTGGGGGGACGCTATTTAAAGGGGGCATCTTCCTGGCATCTGTGTGGTAGCCATTTTTGCACCACTCGTTCTGAGAGAGAGAGAGAGAGAGACTTCTGCATTGAGTCAATGCTGTCTGAGGTAGTTTTGGCTTCTGACCATAACTTTGCAGGTACCTTGCTTTTTGACCTTCATAACTTTGATTGCCTAGATACTGTGGGGGCTGGAATGGATGGGAACGTCGTCCTTCTCCATCACATTTGGAGGGCACAGAGACGCAGAGAGAGAGTGGCAATCATGGCCAGACGGAGGAGGACCAACAGGCCTCTGTACAGGAGACCTTACCCTCTCAGGGTTTTTCGCCAACAGTTCTCCTACATCACTATGTCTGAGGAGCAGTGTTTGTGAAGGCTGCGCTTCAGCAAGGAGGTGGTCACTGAGCTCTGCCACCTGCTTCAGCCAGATCTGCAGCCTCAACTGAGGAGCAGGACGTCTCTGTCGGTGGCAGTGAAGATAACAGTGGCTCTCAACTTTTATGCCACCGGCTCATTTCAATCAGCTTCTGGGGACATCGCCAATATCTCCCAGTTCACGATGCATTGCTGCATCCGGCAGGTAACAAATGCCCTCTTTAAAAGGAGACGAGAGTACATCTCTTTCCCCATGACTCCGGACAAGCAGCAAGAATGTGCACTGGGCTTTGCGATGATAGCGGGCTTCCCCATGGTGCAGGGGGCCATTGACTGCACGCATGTGGCTTTGCGTGCGCCGCAAGAGAATGCCGAGGATTCCCGCAACCGAAAGGGCTTCCATTCCTTAAACGTTCAGTTGGTCTGTGACCACAGACAGCTGATACTCGCTGTCAATGCCCACTTTCCTGGCAGCAGCCACGATGCCTTCATCCTGCGCCAGAATTCTGTGGCAGACCTTTTCCAGGCACTGCATCACCCAGGAGTTTGGCTTCTCGGGGACAAGGGATATCCTCTGTGCACATGGCTGCTGACACCACTCCATACGCCCAACACCCCTGCTGAGCTGTGATACAACGAGAGCCATCAAGCTACCAGGAACATCGTTGAGCACACAATCGGAGTGCTCAAGCAAAGGTTCCACTGTCTGGACCATTCTGGAGGAGCCCTTCAGTACTTGCCTGAGCGAGTCTCCCACTTTGATGTTGTGTGCTGCATGCTGCATAACCTTGCAATCCTCAGGATCCAGCCAATGCCAGCAGGCATTAGAGCACCAGCAGAGGAGGAGGAGGATGAGGAGGAGAAAGATGAGTAGGATGATCATCAGCAGCACCAAGGCGGGAGGGAGACACACAATGTACAAAGTGGAAGGGCCGTCCATCAAAGGCTCATAGCAAGTCACTTCTAGGCCCCCTCTGAGGAAATTGTTTCTGCCATTCAAACAACCTGAATGAAACCATCCCGCAACCCCTAAGCCGATCAAGGCATCAATGATTGCAAAGACCAAACATGTACATTTTGTATATAGACATTTCTTTATTTGACAAACTCTGTGTGTCTCATTTCTGCATGACAAACTAATAGAAAGAAACACAAAAAAAACAGTCATTAACATAACTGGCTCTCATAACCTGGAGACAATGTCCAAAACAGTTACAAAAATTTGACCACGAACCTCGGCCTTTAATAAAACAATTAAAAATATTTTGTCACACCTCCTACCTTTTGCCCTTCGAGGGTGATCTCCTTCCCTTGCGAAATTCCCCCCTTCCCACCCTGCATCTCCTCTGTAATGGGACCCCAGTGGCTGGAGCAAGGCTGGTGGAAGGCTGCTGATTGTCACAACCTGAGACTGCAGATGCCCTTGAAGGATGGCCTGGACCAGCTCTGGGCCTGGAGGGCCTGGCTGAAGACTGCACCAACTCTGCATGGGCGGCAGCAGTCTGTCCTACAGGCGGTGGCAACTGCAGTGGAGAAGTGCCAGTGGTGGCAGCAGGAATGCTGTCATCTTGAGAGAGGACAGCAACTCTCTGCTTGACCGACACACTGGCACTCCCACGGGGCAGCACTTCAGCATCCGGAGCATTCTGATGGAGCACAGATTGCTGGCCTGCTGCGGCGCGATGAGAGCCCCGGGGAAATGTGCCCGATCCAGCAAGGGTGGCAGCAGTCAGTGCTCATGTGGCCTCAATCTGTGTCTGCATGAGACCAGCCAGTGACTGCATTGCAGCACTAAGCATTTGTGTGGCAGCCATCTGTGCTACACCGAAGTGCTCCACACTCCTTGCCAGTGATTCAATGGAATCTGGCACCCTTGCCACTGCAGCCATGAGCTCAGTGTGCCTGCGCTCCACCTGGGCACTCATTTCAGCGAGGACCCGCTCCTCCTCTGCGTCCAGTGTAGCAGGACTCGATGCCATACTTTCCCTCCATGGAGAAGGCTCCCGAGCTTCCCTAACCCCATCGCATTGCTGGAGCCCGCTGGGTGCTGGAGCTTCACCCTCATCAGACCATTCCCCCCTACTCCCCTCCAGGGTAGGTGTGTTCCCATTGTGGGCATGGGCTTCCTCAGGAGAGGGTGGCGCTGATGGTCCGGCTTCCTCTTCCTCCTCGCCCTCAGCTTCACTCCCACTGGCAGCTTGAGGGCCTGTCTCCTCACCTGGTGAACCACCATCTGAAAGCAGGGAGGTACAAGAGTGGCTTTAGCGTGAGGACAGGGTGGTAGCAAGGGAGGCATGAGTGCAGTGATTTAGTAATTTGGATTGAAAGTGTCAAAGGCTGGTGTTGTGAGGAACAAGTGGAGGAGAGAGGACAAAAACGTGATGACCTTACCATTGCTGTCCAGAACAGGGTCGGCGTCTCCAGTGGTGACGGGACCAATCACCCAGCTTGCCACAATCCTCTGGATGTGCACCTCAAGATCGCTGAGGGGTTGCCGCTGAGGCCGCCCTCCACCAGTCCATTGCTGCAGTCTCCTATTATGAGACAGCGTGGCCTGCAAGAAAAAGGACGGCATCTGAGTAAATATACAGCCATGGCCTTGCCTGAAATGCTTGCCATAGTTGAATAGCCCTTACTGTATGCAGCCATGGTCTTGCCTGAAATGCCTGCCATAGTTGAATAGCCCTTACTGTATGCAGCCATGGTCTTGCCTGAAATGCCTGCCATAGTTGAATAGCCCTTACTGTATGCAGCCATGTTCTTGCCTGAAATGCCTGCCATAGTTGAATAGCCCTTACTGTATGCAAAGTGTGGAATGTGCATGTGTGTTTGATGAAAGGGCCATAGGTGTTGGATGAGTGTTGTGCATTGGGACTTTTAAGACCCTCTGGCCATAAAGTGAGGTTGAGATGGAGGGATGGAGAGGTTTTGAAAAAAAGGCACTCATCCTGACGACCCGAGTGAGGTCGTTGAACTTTTTCCTACATTGGAGATGGGTTCTAGGCACCATGCTGCTTGAGGAGACTCTCTGAACCACCTCCCTCCACACTCTTCTGTACTCGCGTGGCAAAGGCCTCCTGCCACTCTCTGGGTACAGAATAGATCTTCTGCGCTCCACCGCGACAACCAGAGCCTCCAAGACCCGCTCGCAGAAGCGCTGTGCTCACTCCCTGGCCCTCTCCATAGTCCTTGGCTACAGGATTTAGCCACAGGTCCACCCAGGCTGAGGTTCAAGGCTCCAATGAGCAGGGTGTGGCTGCAGAACAAGATCGATCCTCCCCTTTAAGAACTGACCGGCACTAGTGTGTCTGTGTTCAATCGCTAACTGACAGCACCTGTGCTGCGCCCGCCCTCTGAGGTAGCACCTCGCTCCTCGGCCTTAGCGCCTTAAGAGCGGTGTGTAGCACCTGATTTAGCACTCCAATCACCTCCAGGGGTGATAAAAGCCAGTTTGCTGTCGGAGACGATAATTAGCGCTAGGCGCTAAACTTTGCGCACCGCCAATAATGGCGCCCCAAATGAGGCGATACCAAATTTTTCCACCATAATTCTGTAATGCTACCAGCTGAGGTGACTGTAAGAATTGCAGGGGTCAGCAGAAAAATGACTAGAGATAATTAGCTTACATCAGCAGATAACCTTAAAGGAAATACCACTGGAAAAGGTTATAAATATTGAACTCTCAAATGGGATAGTAGACTCACTTTCTAGACGTAGATTCTCGGCTTCAGAGGCGGCTCTGTAAGTCTCCAACTCTTTGTACCTCGGGGATCAAAGGTATTTGATTTTGGTGGATATCCTGAATAGAACTTTAAGAGCTTTAAAGCTGTAGCGCAGTTAAGATTTGAGAGTAAGGTTCTCTGATAATAGGATTGTAAGCTTTCTCTTTTTGGAACTGTTGATGTTGCGATTGACTCACCAACTGTAAATTACATGTCGGTTCTTTAATAAATCTATATATTTTTAGAATTGTCTCACATAAGACTTCTATATCAAACTCGCAAACTCAATCTCTGTACACTCTTTGGTGAGGAGTTGCAGAATTCTGGGAGAGTTTTCTGGACCCTCATAATATCCGGAACGTTACAGTCTAGCTAAACTTATTAAAAATGCTATCTGGAAGACGGTAACATTTTCAGGTTGCTCCTTTCCTTTAGGGAGAGATAGTCCGGACCTTTAGATCCAATTAAGTGTCTTTAGGATTCAGCTACCTCAAACTTTAGTTGAAAGTGAACATCTGATGAATATGCTTGATCCGGGGTAGCCCTAAAGGGGCTAGGACTAGTAATTATCTCTTCACTGGAAGGTCATCAGAAAATATGAAACCGCAGGGTAAATTAACCAATCACACATTCCTCATGAGGAGTGATGCTTGGAATGAGTGCAGTGCCGGTGAGATGATGCAACCTCATAAAAAAACCAAGGAAGCACATTATTAAAACCACCCTGTTGATATTTCACTCCAGTAACAGATTCATCATTCTGTCTTTAATGACATGTTCATATGAATATGTCCATTTAGAATCTGCTTCTTCTTGTTGAATTCACAACCAGGTGGTTACAGATCAGCAAAAGTCTCTGAGTGGGGTAGGCATCAACTCCATTCTAGTGATCACATATTAACCTTTTTCCCGAGAATATAGTGAGAATTTGTGTTAAATGAAATTGAATGGAAGTGAATTGTTTCCATGGCTAATTTTTCAGTCACAAAAGGATGATGGGACCTGAGGGGGTGTCCCCAGCCACTGCCAGAACTATTCCATTATTGGCAGATAGGACAATTAAGAATGGACGCCCTTATATTGGATGTGCTTGATGAGGATTAAGGTTTGTGCTCTCCTTTCCCAGTAATGTTATCCAGAACTCTCTGAGTCAGTTTGTATACCAATGCTCCCTTCAAAACATTTTCCATGATGACCAAGAAACACAGTTAGAGTGCTGTGCGAATTGGCCATTATCGGTTCCTCAGTTGGCTGTTGATAGCGTCAACTGCAGACCTAGCAATGCTGATATAATAGCAAAATACTGCGGATGCTGGAAATCTGATATAACAACAGAAAATGCTGGAAATACTCAGCAGGCCAGGCAGCATCCATGGAGAGAGAAACAGAGTTAACGATTCAGGTCTGGGTCCCTTCATCAGAACTGGAAAAAGCTGGAGATGTAACAGATATTAAGCAGGTGCAGAGATGGCGGGGCGGGCGGGGGGGGGTGGTTAGGAGGGGAGGAAGGAATTGAAAGAACACCCTGTACTTTTGCAGAGGCAGGAAAGATAAAATGTTGCAGATGGGAATGGCAAAAATCATACTGCATGAAAAATGGGGGCATTTTTATTGGCCCAGAAATTCGGGTCGGGGGCTTGCCGCGCGTGCAAGCCCCCGATATGCACTTACCCGACGCGCCGGCCGTTGAGCTTCAGGGACGCCTGGAATTGCTGTTTTAAAATGTTGACTCCCGGGCAGCGTCTGACGTCACGCCGCCCAGGAGTGCAGCCAGCGCGAAGCCTGGAGCGCGCAGTGCAACTGAGACACGCCCCTTGAGGTCTCAGTTTAATAGGACATGCCCCCAATGTTTCTCACTAGCTGCTAAGCATTTTTACATGCAAAGCAGCATTTTAAATAGGTTTTTGGTATTTTTATGAAGCTTTTGGTAACTTTTATAAACTTTTAAAAACGTTTACATTATTTTGAAGAATCTGAAGTAGTTTTAAACAGAATTAAAGCAATTTAAAGACTTTTAAAAGCCCTAAAAGAATTTTTTTATTCCATTTATTTATTTAGCAATGTCGTCGTCATACGTGTCTTCACACTGTTCCCTTTGGGGAACTGTATGAAGTGGTGGAAGGATTTATGGCCGTGATTAACGCTCATTCCGTGACCGTAACCATCTTTGAACCAGCCATTAGGGTGGTTTAGTCCTATGGCGGGAGGGTTTTACAGGCTCCCACAAGCTATACAAGGAGGGGGGGCCACCCACACCCACGGACGCAAATATCCCACTGGATGTCAACCCAGAATTTAGAGCCGGAGCTCCGACTCCACTTGCTGGGACTGTCTGGAGCGGGGTTTGAAACCCTCCCCTGTCTGGCCCAGCGGCGGGGATCCTACCTCTACGCCAAAGGCCCAATCCGATTAGCAACGTGAAATGGCTGGAATGAGCACAATTCACGGCATTAAAAGAACTCACAATTGAACTGATGATGACCTCAGCAATCTCCTCAACGAGGTGGAGGCGCAGCGCCTGCTCATGATTGGTAATGAGAAGTCAAAGGCGCCGCAAAAAGGACAGATGATAGCTTGGTCTTTCAAGTGGCAGCATAGGGCTCCAGTCACGGGGAGGGAAAAGGCGCAGGAAACGTATGGGTGTCACCTTTTGCGTGGAGTGGACCTTTTGCGTAGCGGTAAGCATCCCCGCCGCTGGGCCAGAAGGAGTAGGGTTTCGAACCCCGCTCCAGACAGCCCCGGCAAGTGGAGTCGGAGCACCAACTATAAATTCTGGGTGGACATCCAGCGGGATACTTGCGTCCGTGGGTGTGGGTGGCCCCCCCCCTCAGATGGGTTGTGGGAGCCCGTAAAACCCTCACGCCATAGGACTAACCACCCTAATGGCTGGTATGAAGATGGTTATGGTCACGGAAGGAGTGTTAACGTGGCCAGAAATCCTTCCACCTCTTCATACAGTTCCCGAAAGGGAACAGTGTGAGGATACGTACGACGATGACCTCTTGCGCAATGCACCTCCTTGGACCCTCAGTCGCAGATGCGAGGGGGCAAATCGTGCAATTGTTAAATTTTTCATTTTATTGACATGTAAAATGTTGGCCCAGTAATTCCCTTCCAAACGCGCGAGTACGGTCGGGGTACTTATGCGTCTGGCCGGAGGAAATGCCGGTTTTCAGCATGCACAGCGCATGTGGGGAAAACCAGCATTTCCTGTCCTCTGAACGAAGGGGTTCAGAGGCAGAACGCGTGCGACTGTACAGGCAGCGCATGCGCAGTAAAATTCGCCGCTTTCATTCATGCTTTCAGTGAGGTCAAGTCCTTATAACTTACACATGAAAAAAGCATGAGTACAGTTGCTCCAGAGGCTGCGGAGGAAGATATTTCTTATCGTGGAGCTTCTGAAAGGCAATATTTTTGTTTGGGAAAGGGAGGAAAGTTATTTTAAGAAATGCTGAGATAAGTTTTAAAGATTATTTTTGTTTTTTAAAATGTGTTTTCAGTACTGTAGGTAGAAGGATCAATTGTGGCTATGTGAATTGAATTTGCTGTGTTTATTAAATGTGAAAATGACTCCAACATTTTTAAGAAAGAAACTTTTCATCAGTAATATATTCTTTTAAGTAATTATGTATGTATGTCTGTATATATTCCTTTGCGTGTATGTATATATTCCTTTACTTATGTGTATGAATGTATGTATTTAATTATGACTTTCAGAGAAAGTAACTTATTGGAAAATCATAATTAAAAACATACATTCATACACATAAGTAAAGGAATATAAAACATACATACATATACGTAAAGGAATATATGCGGACATATATACATAATTACTTATTACTGATGAAAAGTTTCTTTCTTAAAAGTGTTGGAAATGTTACATTACTCATTTTAGAACACTCATTCTCACATTCAATTCACACAGCCACAATTGCTCCTTCTACCTACCGTACTGAAAACCCGTTTAAAAAAAAAAATTTAAACTTTAAAACTTACCTCAGCATTTCTTAAAATAACTTTCCTCCCTTTCCCAAACAAAAATATTGCCTTTCAGAAGCTCCACGATAAAATATATCTTCCTCCGCAGCCTTGGAGCAACTTTACACATGCTTTTTTCAAGTGTAACTTGTAAGGACTTACCCTCACTGAATCCATGAATGAAATCGACGAAGTTCACTGCGCACGCGCTGCCTGTGCAGTCGCACGCGCTGTGCCTATGAACCCCTTCGTTCAGAGGACTGGAAATGCCGGTTTTCCCCACATGCGCTGTGCATGCTGAACACGGGCATTTCCTCCGGCCAGACGCGTGAGTACCCCGACCGTACTCACGCGCTCAGAGAGGAATTACTGGGCCATTATATTTTATTATCATTATCGCTGCCCCCATTTTTCATGCAGTATGATTTTTGCCATTCCCATCTGCAACATTTTATCTTTCTTGCCTCTGCAAAAGTACAGGGTGTTCTTTCAATTCCTTCCTCCCCTCCTAACCGCCCCCCACTGTCTCTGCACCTGCTTAATATCTGTTACAACTCCAGCTTTTTCCAGTTCTAATGAAGGGTCCCAGACCTGAAACGCTAACTCTGTTTCTCTCTCCACGGATGCTGCCTGGCCTGCTGAGTATTTCCAGCATTTTCTGTTGTTATTTCTAGCAATGTTGATGTTTTGCTGACTTCAAGTATGAACCTTGTCTTGATGAAACAGATTGCAGATTGGGATCAGTCTTCTTCTCCTTCACCACAGTGCAGACTGCATTGGCTCATTCAGTTTTTGTGTCTAGCCCTGTTTCATTCAGTTGAAGGATTCATAAAGGACCTGGCAGGGAACTTGGAGAAGGCAGTTGCTTTGATTCAGAAGGTCAATCTGGAAGATCTTAAGAATTGCAGTTTTGTAAAGAAGATGCATTTATTCAGCATCATAGAGAGCTAAGAAAATGGAGATACCCGTCAGTCTACCTTAAAGTGCTGCCTTTACAAGGGGAACAGTTACCATTACAATTGGAGTGTGCACAGTACAGACTCAAGCTCGGGCCAAAGCAGCATGCTCCTCCTCAGTCCTTTTTTATTAGGTTGACATATTATCAAGGCAGTGTATTGTTGTATCTATGCTTTAATGCGTTCAATCAAGCATGTAGATACGTCGAATTAAATCAGAGTCAGGCAGACAGGCTTATAACTGCGATGTTCACTTTATTGCGTAAAATGACCGACTGCCGTTTTCCCGGGTAATTCCCATAATGCCATGCACATTACATTACCGTATTGACTGGTGTCAAACTCGCAATCAATACACGACATCCCACTTTCCCTTGGAAACAAACTTGCAGTTTACAAACAGTTGCTTACAATAACACTGCATAACTTATTTGGTTTATAAACTTTTTACAAACTTGTGTCTTACCACACAACTAAATAATTCCCAGGTTTAAACATTTAACATCACCCATGCAGTTCTTGCACAGTTTATGTTGTGACATAATCAGACATTCTTTGGGGTTTTCTTTTAACCCTTTGAGGTGTGGCTGTATTGGGTATGTCTGACATGTTGGTGTCAGTGGGTATTGCCTGTGTCACAGTGGTATGTGTGTCAGGGTCTACTATACTGTCCTCAGTCCCTTGTGTTTCCTTCTGCTCATGGAGTGTCTCCTTTGGTCCATTGGTTCTGTATTTCTTCACAAACGTAGTGTTTCTCGAGTAGCGTGCTCCATCTGGAGATTCTACTACTATCTGACTCCCTGTTTTACTCAAAACTTTGTGGGGTGTGGCATTAAAAGGAGTAGTGAACTTGTCCACTTTGTCCTGCCGTACCAGCACCATGTCGCCAACTTTCACCTCTGAGTATTGTGTTCTCCACTGTTCATCTGCGTACAATTTGGACTTGCCTTTTTGTTCTGCATCCCAGTCAAGTACTTCGATGTCTGCGCGCGACTCCGTGATGTCTCGCAGCTTTCCTCTCATTTTTCGTTTAAAGAGCAGCTCTGCCGGGCTCTTTCCTGTCGTGGCATGGTCAATGCTCCGGCACACAGTCACATATTTTCTAAGTTCACGTTTCCAATCTAGTCTTTCTGACTGAGCAATTCTGATTCTCTTCATCAGCGATGCATTCTGGCGTTCGACTTCTCCGTTAGCCTGAGCCCATTTTGCTGTTGTTTTCAGGTGTTTGATCCCGTTGTTTTCACAGTATTCTTTGAATAATTCTGAGCTGAATTGGGGACCATTATCAGATTTGCAGGTGATTGGCAAACCATGATGGCTGAAGATTGACTCTAAACTATCAATAACCTTCTCTGTTGTTGTGGAGATCATGATGTCATATTCATAGTAGCGATTATAATAATCAACTACCACAAGAATGGAGTGGTTGGATGGCAAGGGTCCCAGTAAGTCTATAGCTACATCCTGCCAGGGGCCTTCCGGTAATGGTGTTGGTCTCAACGGTTCAGGTGGGTTGGGTCTGGCTGCTATCTGACAGCCGTGGCACGCTTTACAGTGTTTTTCAGCTGCCTTGTCCATGCCAGGCCACCAAACCTTGGTTCTGAGATGTTGCTTTGTTCCAACTATTCCCAAGTGTCCTTCATGTGCTAACACCAGGGCTCGTGCGTGTAACACTGTGGGGAGCACGATGCGTGTTCCCCGAAGAACTAGGTACCCCACTACACACAGCTCATTTGCAATTGCTGCATAAGCTTTACAGTTCTCAAAATGTCCATTTGTGATTGCCTTCCATACCTCAATCAGCTCTGGGTCGGTAGCAGAGGCTTCCTCCACCTCTCCAGTAGTGAGTGCTTTTGGTGTCGCACTCACAGCTACAAATCTCATGTATTCATCTGAGCCATGAGAATGTCTCTCCTGTTTTGCTGTCTCCCCCAGCAATCGTGACAGTGGGTCTGCAATGTTTTGCTTGCCTGGAATGTGTATCACCTTAAAATCGTACGGCTGTAATCTAAGTACCCATCTCTCTATACGGGCACAGGGTTTAGAGTGTGGGCCGTAAATCACTTGTAATGGCTTATGGTCAGTTACCAAGTTAAATTTTCAGCCATACGCATATGGATGCAGCCTCTCACAAGCCCATACAAGAACTAAGGCCACTTTCTCTGTTTGAGAGTATTTCCTCTCGCAGTCTGTTAAACTACGACTTACATAGCATATTGGCACCTCTTGTCACTGTTGGTCCTGAACTAGTACTGCGCCTAAACCTACAGGACTGGCATCTGCTATCACCTTGGTTGGTGCGTCCTTATCAAAATATGCTAAAGTGCCGGCTCTGGCCAACTCTTCCTTGAGTGCACTGAATGACTGTCTCTGTTGGGATCCAAATTTAAATGGTGTGTCTTTTCTCGCCAGGCGTCGCAGTGGCTCTGATAGCATTGCAAACTGCGGGATGAATCTGCTACTGTACCCAACGAGTCCCAAGAAACTCCTCACCTCTGTAGCATTCACTGGTTACCGAGCTTCTGCCACTGCTCGCACGCTCTCTGCTGTTCGTCCGATGCCCTTTTCAGACAACAGGATTCCCATGAAAATCAATCGCTCCATGTTGAATTGGCACTTCTCTGAGTTTAGTGTCAGTCCACTTTCCATTAGTCTGGTCATGACAGCGTGCAGGCGTCTGTCGTGCGTTTCCTGGTCATGTGCATGCATGATACTGTCGTCTGAGATGTTTTCAACACCCTCTATTCCAGCTAAGGCATTAGCTATCTCATGCTGATATTGCTCACTAGCTGAAGATACACCGAATATCAGCCTCTTGTACCTGTATACTCCGTTATGTACTGCAAACGTTGTGATTTCTCGTGACTCAGGGGTCAGTTCTAGCTGGTGATAACCCCATTTCAGGTCTAGCTTACTAAACACCGTCGAGCCGTTCATACCTTGGAGTATCTCATCAATGGTGGGGATTGGATATCGTTCCCTCACTATTGCCTGGTTTGCTCGTCTCATGTCTAGGCATAACCTTACACCCTTATCCGCTTTTGGTACAATAACCACAGGATTTACCCATGGGGTGGGACCAGTTACACGTTCGATAATGTCCATGTCACTCAATTGTTTTATTTTGGCCTCCACTGCCCCCCTTAAGTTGAATGGTATACGCCTGAGTGGCTGGGCCACAGGCTTCACTTGTGAGTCGATATACAAACTGATCTGTTTTGTGTTCAGCCTTCCAACTACCTGCAACACCTTTGGATACCGCTGTTCTAGTCGCTGTCTTGCATCTAACACAGCTGAGACATCTGCGCCTATTTTTAAAACTCCGTTTCATGGCTGTCTCCCTTCCTAGCAATGGCTCTCCATGACCTTTAACCACAATGAACCCCGCCTGCTCAGTTCTCTTACCTATCGGAATCCCACATGTGAATACACCTTTAACTGACAGTGGTCGGCTAGAAGCATAAGAGAATAACTTTCTCTCTGTCTTAGGGACATGTGACTGATACTTAATGTGTTCTGACTTTAATCCTTCCCATGTATTCTCATCTATCACATTACTAGTTGCACCCGAATCAATTAACATTCTCAGGTTTACTTCCCCCACACAAAAGGTAAGCCTCCCTGTCACGTTATTTCCAGTAACAGCAAATGCAAAGTCATTTTGTTCCTCTACATTGTTCACACTGTGTTTCTTTGTACCCTTTGTGCGGCATACTTTGGAGAAATGATCCTTTCCCTTGCACTTATGACACGTTTGTCGGCGTGCTCGGCCTTTCGGATTTCTGCCCATGTGGTCTGTGTGTCCACATCTGTAACATTTCCTTTCCTTCCTATTGCCATTTCCCTTTGGTTTCTCTGTCGAGCTTTTCACATAATACCCTCTTTTCTGTGTAACACGACGAACAGTATCTGTCTCCGCCTTCTCTGTACATGACATGGCTGACATCTGCTCCTCGACGTTTTCACATTGTGAGGCCAATTGTAACGTGCGGGCGAGCGTCAGACCTTGCCCTTCCTCTAGCAATTTCCTCCGCACATAGGCTGACGTGCACCTACTCAGGATAGTGTCTCTTATTTGATTATCCGCATCCCCCCCAAAAGCACAGTCTTTAGCAGCCTGCCGCAAGTGAGTAGCAAATTGTTGCACAGTCTCACCTGTCTTCTGAGACAACTTATGAAAATTCTGTCTAGCAAATGCTGCGTTGACCTGGGGCACGAATTAGTGATTCAAAGCACTAACCGCCGCTGTGTAGTCTGCTGGCTCTCCTGTGTCCGGTAGAGTTGAAAAGATATCCTGGACATCTGGTCCTGCTAGGTGTAGAAGTAGAGCTCTTCTCCTCTGCTTTGTGGCACCTGTAGAGGTATCGTCGATAATGAGTCCTTTGCCATCGGCATAAAGCGCAAAAGACATTAACAACCTCGTCCATCTTGGACCCAACGTGGCTGGCTCGGCGAAGCATGCAAAATTTTGAATGCCGGTCTTCTCCATCCTAGCTAACTAAAATTTGGGCAACTACCTATATAAAATAATTCCATTCGTTATCCTTGTCGCCAATGTTGTATCTATGCTTTAATGCGTTCAATCAAGCATGTAGATACGTCGAATTAAATCAGAGTCAGGCAGACAGGCTTATAACTGCGATGTTCACTTTATTGCATAAAATGGCCGACTGCCGTTTTCCCGGGTAACTCCCATAATGCCATGCACATTACATTACCGTATTGACTGGTGTCAAACTCGCAATCAATACACGACATGTATCTTGCCAGAGGGAGAAACAAAAGGCCGGTTTTATTTTGAGGAACATCAGATTAGTTTTGCTCAGGAGATGCCCTTTTGCAAGGTGGATTGATCCCCTGCATTGCTTCCCCTCAAAGCAAAAACTAACCGATTCTAGTCAATTATTTCGTAGCAATTTAGATTGGATTCAAGCCAATAGTAAAGTTAACTATATTCTAAGTAATTTATTTTGAATTGTACACCAATCAAGTTTGTCAAGTGTCCCTCATCAGGAATAATACTAATGTTTTATTCCTGCACCAATACCTAAGATTAGTTCATTTGGTACTGTACAGCAACATCTTGCACTTCTGCCACGCTCCTCACATAGAGAAAGTTATCTCAATGCACATTAAACTGCAGAAGAAGGATTGAAGAAGAGCACTAGAAGAAAAGGAAAAACAGGGAAGTTGAGGGAGGTGTTTCTGAAAGCACATGGAAAAGGAGGGTTTTAGTAGGGTATTGAAAATCATGAGCGAAAATCGTGATGAGACATGAGGATTTAGGGGGATAGTTCCAGAATGTAGGACTGAAGTAGCGGCTACCAGTGGTGGAGCAAGGAATGAGGTGTAGCCTGGCATTGGAGTGTAAGCTGGTATGTATGACAGTCAGAGATCACTGAGTTTGGGTCAGATGAGACCATGAGGGATTTGAAAACAAGACACAGATCTTAAGGACAAATTGCTGATAAAGCAGAGCTTGGTCAGGATGGGTTTGTTGGAACATAAGATCAGAGGATAAGAACTAGGAGCAGGAGTCAGCCATACGGCCCCTCGAGACTGCTACGCCATTCAATAAGATCATGGCTGAACGTCTACATCAACTCGAATTTCCCGCCCTATCCCCATATCCCTTGATTCTCTTAGTGCCCAAAAATCTATCGATCTCAGTCTTGAATATACTCAAAGACTAAGCCTCCACAGCCCTCTGGAGTAGAGAATTCCAAAGATTCACAACCCTCTCAATGAAGAAATTTCTCCTCATCTCCATCCTAAATGGTCGATCTCTTATCCTTAGGCGATGACCCCTAGTCCTAGACTCTCCAACCAAGGGAAACCGCCTTTCTGCATCTACCCTGTCAAGCCCTCTAAGAATTTTATATGTTTCAATGAGATCATCTTTCATTCTTCTAAACTCGAGTGATAAGCCCATTCTACTAAATCTCCCCTCATAGGACAGCCCTCTCAGCCCAGAAATCAATCTAGTGAACCTTTGTTCTGCTTTTCCATTCTTGCTACCATAGTGGACAATTTCACACTTCCCCACATTATACTCTATCTGCCACCTTCTTGCCCAATCACTTAACCGGTCTACATCCCTTTGCAGCCTCGTTGTATCCTTCTCACAGCTTACTTTCCCACCTAGCTTTGTATCATCAGCAAACTTGGATATATTACACTCAGTTCCCTCATCTAAGTCATTGATATAGATTGTAAATAGCTGAGACCCAAGCACTGATCCTTGCAGCACTCCAATTGTTACAGCCTGCCATCCTGAAAATGACTCATTTATTCCTACTCTGTTTTCAGTCCATTAACCAATCCGCAATCCATGCTAATATATTACCCCCAATCCCAAGAGCCCTAATCTTGTGTAACAACCTCTTGGGTGACATCTTATCGAATGCCTTCTGAAAATCCAAATACACTAAATTCACTGGTTCTCCCTTATCTACACTGCTAGTTACACCCTCAAAAAACTCCAATAGATTTGTCAAACACATTTTCCCTTTCATAAAACTGTATTGACTCTGCCTAACCATATTGTGATTTTCCAAGTGCCCTCTTGCCACGTCCACATTGGGTCAGTGAATGAGGACATGAGTCATGGCGATAAGATAAGCTCTAATTTGTGTAGAGAGAAGTTGATAAGTCAAGTGGCGGGGTGATGAAGGCAAAGATTAGGATTTCAGAATCACAGAGATAAAGGCAGAGTTGGGAAATGTACAACTATGAGATGGATAGAGTACAAATAGATAGAGCTCCATGGATAAATAGAAAGATAAAAATTAAACATACGTAAACATGACATTGGGGCTATCAACACTGAAGAAAATCAGGAATATGTGAAGTGTAGTGGAGAGATGAAAAAGGATATTAGAAGGACTAAAAGTGAATATGAAAAAGAGCTAGCAGATAATCTATATATATAAAAGGATACATCTGTCTGTCTGTCTATCTGTCTGTCTATCTGTCTGTCTGTCTGTCCTTCGGTGTGCGTCTGTCCGGCTATACACTCAAAAGTTATAGAGCGTACCTACACGTGCGTTACGTCAAAAGAAAGCTTACGATTCCAAAACGGTCGCAAGCGTATTTACGTTTCGGCTGGACAAAAATTGCACCCGCGGTATCCAAAAAACTTTCAAAATTCCACTCATTAGCATCTCATTATCCGCTCATTAGCAATAGAGTGACGTCGAGGTCGACCAATCGTACGCCGGATTCCTGGCGCATGCGGGCGGGCCCTCCTACAGTCGAGTGACAGGACGATTGACCAATCCTACGCTTCGGTGACCTGACGGTCGACCAATCGGTGTGTGTGTGGGCGGGCCTTATCGTTCTGAACCAAGGTGAGTGTCAGCCATCTTGATTCCATTCTTTTTCCCGCTTTCCAAGTTTTTCTTTTCAAACCTACATTTCCAGCAAAAAAAAATTGCTTTTATTAAATTGTTTTCAAAAAAAGTTCATTCATTTGTAAATATTTTCTCTAACCTGATGATTCTCTTTCCTACCTTTCCCCGTTTTTGTAAGGTCTCAAAGCCTGGGCCTCTCCTGCCCAGCCATGCCCGAGCTAGTTAATTGTCCCACGGCTTCTGGTAAGCTCCTCCCCACCCCAGTCCCCCCCACATCATGTTACCCGGGGCAACGGCGTCGGCCGCGAGGATCACGGGACATGCACAGGGTGCGCGTGCAGCAGGCGATGCACAGAGCACGGGAAGCCAGCATCTGATATGCGGCGTCTCTCTCTCTTCCCCACTCGGCGGTCTTGAAGCCGGTTCGGGCGGGGGGGGGCGGGGTTCAGAGAGCGGGGCTCTCGGGAATGCGGGGCGGGCAGGGCTCAGAGAGCGGGGCTCTCGGGAGTGCGGGGCGGGGCAGCCGGGGCTCGGAGAGCGGGGCTCTCGGGAGTGCGGGGCGGCCGGGGCTTGGAGAGCGGGGCTCTCGGGAGTGCGGGGCGGGGCAGCCGGGGCTCAGAGAGCGGGGCTCCCGGGAGTGCGGGGCGGCCGGAGCTTGGAGAGCGGGGCTCTCGGGAGTGCAGGGCGGCCGGGGCTTGGAGAGCGGGGCTCTCGGGTGTGCAGGGCGGGGCGGCGCGGCTGGTGCTCAGGAGGACGGGGGCTCGGAAGGGGGGGAAGGGTTACCCCGGCAACCGGGCGTGGCCGTCTCTCAGCCTCAAGCCGGCTCACGCCTGTTCCCGGGGCTTGGCTCCATTTGCGGCCGCGGGCCACTCGCCCTCTCTCTCTCCTTCCCTCTGTCTCTCTCTCTCCTTCCCCCCCTCCCCCCTTCTCTAACCCCCTCTCCTCCCCCCCCTCCCTCCCCCCCTTCTCTCCCCTCTCCCCCCTCCTCCCCCCTCCCCCCTTCTCTCCCCCCTCTCTCTCCCCCTCCCCCTTTCTCGACCCCCTTCTCTGCCCCGCTCCCCCTTCTCTCCCCCTGCTCCCTGCCCTCTGTCCACCCTCCCTGTCCCCCCTCCCTGCCCCCAGCCCCCCTCCCTCATCGCTCCCCTCCCTCCCCGCCCCGCCCCCTCCCTCCCCGCCCCCCTCCCCGCCCTCCCTCCCCACCCTCCCTCTTCCCCCCAGTCGCGCTCTCTCGTCCCCCCAGTCGCGCTCTCTCTTCCCACCAGTCGCGCTCTCTCTTCCCCCCAGTCACGCTCTCTCTTCCCCCCAGTCGCTCTCTCTCTTCCCCCCAGTCGCTCTCTCTCTTCCCCCCCAGTCGCTCTCTCTCTTCCCCCCCAGTCGCTCTCTCTCTTCCCCCCCAGTCTCTCTCTCTCTTCCCACCAGTCGTGCTCTCTCTTCACCCCAGTCGCTCTCTCTCTTCCCCCCCAGTCGCTCTCTCTCTTCCCCCCGTCGCTCTCTCTCTTCCTCCCAGTCGCTCTCTCTCGTCCCCCCCAGTCGCTCTCTCTCGTCCCCCCCAGTCGCTCTCTCTCTTCCCCCCAGTCGCTCTCTCTCTTCGACCCCCAGTCGCTCTCTCTCTTCCCCCCCAGTCGCCCTCTCTCTTCCCCCCAGTCGCTCTCTCTCTCCCCCCCCAGTGGCTCTCTCAATTCCCCGCAGTCGCTCTCTCTCTTCCCCCCTGTCGCTCTCTCTCTTCCCCCCCAGTCGCTCTCTCTCTTCCCTCCCAGTCGCTCTCTCTCTTCCCCCCCAGTCGCTCTCTCTCTCCCCCCCAGTCGCTCTCTCCCTTCCCCCATCACTCTCTCTCTTCCCCCCGTCACTCTCTCTCTTCCCCCCCGTCGCTCTCTCTCTTCCCCCCGTCGCTCTCTCTCTTCCCCCCGTCGCTCCCTCTCTTCCCCCCCGCCCCCGCTCTCTCTCGTCCCCCGTCGCTCTCTCTCTTCCCCCCTGTCGCTCTCTCTCTTCCCCCCCGTCGCTCTCTCTCTTCATCCCCCGTCGCTCTCTCTTCCCCCCGTCGCTCTCTCTCTCTTCCCCCCATCGCGCTCTCTCTTTTCCCCCCGTCGCTCTCTCTCTTCGCCCCCAGTCGCTCTCTCTCTTCCCCCCCAGTCGCTCTCTCTCTTCCCCCCCAGTCGCTCTCTCTCTTCCCCCCCAGTCGCTCTCTCTCTTCCAACAACAACATGCCCTCGAAAAAGCCTCGGCACCGCCGGGCATGCCAGCTAGTCTATATATATAAACGGATAGATCTGTCTGTCTGTCTGTCTGTCTTTCGGTGTGCGTCTGTCCGGCTATGCACTCGAAAGTTATAGAGCGTACCTACGCGTGCGTTACATCAAAAGAAAGCTTAAAATTCCAAAACGGTCGTAAGCGTATTTACATTTCGGCCGGACAAAAATTGCACCCGCGGTATCCAAAAAACGTTCAAAATTCTGCTCATTAGCATCTCATTATCCGCTCATTAGCAATAGAGTGACGTCGAGGTCGACCAATCGTACGCCGGGTTCCTGGCGCATGCGGGCGGGCCCTCCTACAGTCGAGTGACGGGTCGATTGACCAATCCTACGCTTCGGTGACCTGACGGTCGACCAATCGGTACGTGTGTGGGCCGGCCTTATCGTTCTGAACCGAGGTGAGTCGCTGCCATCTTGATTCCATTTTTTTTCCCGCTTTCTGCATTTTTCTTTTCAAACCTACATTTCCAGCAAAAAAAAATTGCTTTTATTGAATTGTTTAAAAAAAAACTTCATTCATTTGTAAATATTTTCTCTAAACTGAAGATTCTTTTTCCTACCTTTCCCCGTTTTTGTAAGGCCTCAGAACCTAGGCCTCAAAGCCTGGGCCTCTCCTGCCCAGCCACGCCCGAGCTAGGTAATTGTCCCACGGCTTCTGCTAAGCTCCCCCCCCCCACACCGTCACGTTACCCGGGGCAACGGCGTCAGCCACGAGGTTCACGGGACATACACAGGGTGCGCACGCAGCAGGAGCAGCTGAGACGTGGCGTCTCTCTCTGTTCCCCGCTCGGCTCGGGCGGGGGGCGGGGCTCTTGGGAGTGCGGATCTCGGGCGGTGCCTGGAGAGCGGGAAGGGTTACCCCGGCAACCGGGCCTGCCGGCCGTCTCTCACAGCCGCAATCGGCGGTCTTGAAGCCCGCTCGGGAGGGCGGGGCTCCGGAGAGCGGGAGGGCGGGGCTCCGGAGAGCAGGAGGCCGGTGCTCGGGGGGGGGGGCGGGGCTCGGGACATCCGTGGCGGGGCTCGGGACACCGGGAGATCAGGGGACGGGAGATCGGGGGGCGGGACATCGGGAGATCGTGGGGCGGGACATCGGGAGATCGCGGGGTGGGACATCGGGAGATCGGGGGCGGGACATCGGGAGATCGGGGGCGGGACATCGGGAGATCCCGGGGCGGGACATCGGGAGATCGCGGGGCGGGACATCGGGAGATCGGGGGGCGGGACATCGGGAGATCGGGGGGGCGGGACATCGAGAGATCGGGGGACGGGAGATCAGGAGATCGGGGGGCGGGACATCGGGGGGCGGGACATCGGGGGACGGGAGATCGGGGGACGGGAGATCGGGGGACGGGACATCGGGGGGCGGGACATCGGGAGATCGGGGGGGCGGGGCTCGGGGACTCCCCCTCTCCCCCTCCCCTCCTCCCCCCTCCCCCCTTCCTCTTCCCCCCTCCACCCCCCTCCCTTCTCCCCCACTTCTTCACCCCTTCCCCCCTCCCCCTTTCCCCCTCCCCCCATTCCCCTCTCTTTCCCCCTCCCCCCATTCCACCCTTCCTTTCCCCCCTCCTCCCCTCCCTTCACCCCTCCCCTCCCCTTCCCCCCTTCCCCCCAGTCACGCTCTCTCTTCCCCCGTCGCTCTCTCTCTTCCCCCCAGTCGCCCTCTCTCTTCCCCCCAGTCGCTCTCTCTCTTCCCCCCAGTCGATCTCTCTCTCTCTCTTCCAACAACAACATGCCCTCAAAAGACCCTCGGCACCGCCGGGCACTTCAGCTAGTCTATCTATATATATAAAAAAGGATACGTCTGTCTGTCTGTCTGTCTGTCTGTCTGTCCTTCGGTGTGTCTGTCCGGCTATACACTCTGAAGTTATAGAGCGTACCTACACATGCGTTACATCAAAAGAAAGCTTACGATTCCGGAACGGTCATAAGTGTATTTACGTTTCAGCGAGACAAAAATTGCACCCGCGGTATCCAAAAAAAGTTCAAAATTCTGCTCATTAGCATCTCATTATCCGCTCATTAGCATCGAGTGACATTAAGGTCGACCAATCGTACGGTCGAGCGACTCGACGGTCGACCAATCGCTGCGTGGCGGGGGCGGGTTCCTGGCGCATGCGGGCGGGCCCTCCTAGATTCGAGTGACGGGACGATTGACCAATCCTACGCTTCGGTGTCCTGATGGTCGACCAATCGGTGCGTGTGTGGGCGGGCCTTATCGTTCTGAACCGAGGTGAGTCGCCGCCATGTTGATTCCAAACTTTTCATTTCTTTTTCCCGTTTTCTGCGTGTTTCTTTTCAAATCTACATTACCACCAAAAAAAAGTTGCTTTTAAAACACAAATTGTTTTTAAAAAAGTTAATTCATATGTAAATCTTTTTTCTAACCTCTGTAATTTTCCTACCTTTCATCGTTTTTCCAGGCAGGCCTCGAAGCCTAGGCATCTGTTGCCCAGCCACGCCCGAGCGACGTACCGGCCATCCCGCTGGGCCCGATTCCGAACCAGCGGCCAGCCATCTTGGTAGAGGCTGGCTGGGCTCACTGCAAGCTCCTCGCTCGCGCTGCATGGCGCACGCGCACCTCCACACAGAAAGCGGCCAGAGGGAAGTGAGTAGGTTGGGGGGGCGGGGCTTGGGTGGGGAGGGGGAGTGGAGAGGGTTACCCCGGCAACCGAGCTCGCCAGCCGCAATCGGCCGTCTCAAGCCGCTCAGGCCCAGGCCTGGAGATCGGGGAGCGGAGAGGGGAGGAGGGTTACCAAGGCAACCGGGCCCGGCCAGCCACAATCGGCCGTCTCAGGCCCGGCCTCGGGAGGGCGGGGCTCGGGCTCACCGGGGCGCTGTGCTCGGCATGTCAGTGCATGGGGCGGCACGAAGCACAGCGGAGCCATCGCCGGCAGAGGGGAGTGGGTCTGCTGGCTCCCCCCACTCTTTCTCCCCCCTCCATCCCCCTTCCCTTCCCCCCTCCCCTTCCCCCCCTTCCTACCCTCTCCCATTCCTCTCCCCTCCCCTTCCTCCCCCCTCCCCTCCCCTCCCCTCCCTTTCTCCCCCCCTCCTTCCCCCACCTCCCCCTCCCCTCCCTCCCCTTCCACTCCCCTCCCCCTTCCTACCTCCCCCCTCCCCTTCCCCCCCTCCCCCTCCCCCTCCCCCTCTCCCCTCCTCCTCCCCCCCTCCCCCTCCCCTCCTCCCTCCCCCTCCCCCTCCCTCCCCCTGCCCTCCAGTCACGCTCTCTCTCCCCCTTCCCCTTCCCCCCTCCCCCCTCCCCCCAGTTGCGCTCTCTCTCCCCCCTTCCCCTTCCCCCCTCCCCCCCTTCTCCCCTCCCCCCTTCCCCCCTTCCCCCCTTTCTCCCCCTCCCCCCACTTCCCCCCTTTCTCCCCCTCCCCCCACTTCCCCCCTCCCCCCTTTTCCCCCCTTCCCCCCAGTCACGCTTTCTCTTCACCCCAGTCGCTCTCTCTCTTCCCCTCAGTCGCTCTCTCTCTTCCCCCCCAGTCGCTCTCTCTCTTCCCCCCCCAGTCGCTCTCTCTCTTCCCCCCCAGTCGCTCTCTCTCCTCCCCCCAGTCGCTCTCTCTCTTCCCCCCCAGTCGCTCTCTCTCTTCTGCCCCCAGTCGCTCTCTCTCTTCCCCCCCAGTCGCTCTATCTCTTCCCCCCCAGTCGCTCTCTCTCTTCCCCCCCAGTCGCTCTCTCTCTTCCCCCCCCAGTCGCTCTCTCTCTTCCCCCCCAGTCGCTCTCTCTCTTCCCCCCCAGTCGCTCTCTCTCTTCCAACAACAACATGCCCTCGAAAAAGCCTCGGCACCGCCGGGCACTCCAGCTAGTATATATATATAAATAAAAGGATCGATCTGTCTGTCTGTCCTTCCGTCTGTTTGTCCGGCTATACACTCTCAAGTTATAGAGCGTACCTACACGTGCGTTACATCAAAAGAAAGCTTACGATTCCAGGACGGTCATAAGCATATTTACTTTTTGGCCGGACAAAAATTGTTCGCACATTATACAAAAAACCTTCAAAATTCCACTCATTATCCATTCATTAGCATTGACTGATGTCAAGGTCGACCAATCCTGTGATGATTGACCAATCCTACAGTTCAGTCACCTGATGGTTGACCAATCGGTGTGTGTGTGGGCGGGACTAATCGTTTTCATCTCAGGGATCTGTCAGCCATTATACAGCAGCCAGGGCAGCTCAAAACTTTGCTAATCCAGGTCAGTTTCTTTTTAAAAAAAAATAAGATTTACCAAAAATGTTTTATAAGTACTTTAACTTTCATCTTTGAAGGTATTAAAAGCTAGAAATGTTAAGGTTAAAAAACAGTGCAAAATGGGCCTAGGCTTCTCCAACTGCCAACAGCCCAAATCCAGTCCCAGGCTTCTGGCCCACACATCCACCAGGCCCAAAAAAGCCCTGGAAACTGCTGACATCCCAAATCCAGTCCCAGGCTCCCGGCCCACACATCGACCAGCCCCAAAAAAGCCCTCGCAACGCGGGGCTCCCCTGCTAGTATAAAATAAATTGTAAGGGCTTCTATAAGCATATTAAAGTAAAATAATTATTCAAGAGAGGGTAAGAGCACTCGGGGATGAAGGAAGAACATCTAGATGTGGAGGATGAAGGTATTCCAGATATATCCAATCTTTAGTATCAATTTTACAAATGATGGTGGAAGTGTGAAAGTAAAGAAAAAGAAACAAAGAACGTGTATTTATAACGCCTTTGATGACCTTAGGAGAGGGGTTGACAAACTGTGGTACAATGGTACGCAAGACATCTCTGGTGGGTACGCAGGGGAAATTGTCTAATGGTGGATTTTATTTATTAATTGTTATATAAAGTAGTTAATTTACTTCAGGATGTACCAATGAGAACACAGATACACAGAGACAATGATGAATAAAGCCCTTGCCTCCAATCACCGGACACTACAGCGTGGCTTGATTTGACCAGCAACTGTCCAGTCTAACTGAGCTCAGAACTAAGTCGAACTTTTTCGGTTGTATAAATCGCACTAGAACTATATCTGCCGGAATGTAAAAATAAAAAATGGACAGCTGGCTAAAGGCAGGCAGTGTTAAGAAGAACACACAAGGTAACAGTGATGAGAAGCAAAGTAATGAAATTTGGCTTGCCAGTACCAGTACACTTGCTGAAATCGCTGGTGAGACGACGGCTACTGACTCAACATGCGAATTTCAGCCTGTGAAGCGAAACATTGACACCAGGCACAAAACAGGATCTATATCAAAGAGACCTAAATATGTCGAAAAGTACATTGAAATGAGATTTACTTGGACTGGAGCTGGTGAATGCGCTCAGCCGCAGTGTGTGTTATGTGGGGATTTCCTGCCGAATTACAGCCTAAAACCATCTCTTCTACGCAGACACTTGGAAACAAAAATAGGAACAACACAAGGACAAACTGCCCAAACACTTCAAACGGACGTGGGCACAGCTAATGGCGAGCAAGACAGTTTGCGCTCTGCTGCTGATGACGACATTAAGGCTCTTGAAGCCTCATACTTCATGAGTTACAGAGTTGTGCAGTCAGGAGAACCTCACACCATAGCAGAGGAACTAATGCTACCTGCGGCAGCAGGCATGGTAAGCACTATGCTTGGAGAGAAGGCCCAAAAATTAATTCAGTTAGTGCCATCATCAAACAACACAGTGCCACGTCGAATTAATGACATGGCCAATGATGTCTTAACTCAATTAGTGAGCCGTGTCATTAGCAGCCAGTACTTTGCTCTGAAGTAGTGACGCGTATCAGAACAGTCGCTCCCAATCCGATGCGGGTGCATTGCAGTATACAGAGGGAAGCATTCACTGCCAAGAGCAAGCCTACCGGCTTGAAGGAGGTGCAGGACAATGCTGTGAAGATGGTAAACTTTATAAAAGCTCGAGCCTTTAATTCCCGAATATTTTCCGCTCTATGTAATGAGATGGGAAGTGAGCACATCAACCTATTGCTCCACATGGAGGTTCGATGGCTGTCATGTGGCAAGGTCTTGGCACGTTTCTTTGAACTTCACTCCGAGGTCAAGTTATTCTTTACAGACCACCCATTCCCACTCTCTCACTGTTTGCATGACATGGCCTGGCTCTCACGGCTGGGCTACTTATCAGATAGATTCTCTCACCTGAATGAGCTAAATCTAGGACTGCAAGGGCTGAATGCAGCCATCTTCAATGCCCGTGACAAAATTGGGTCAATGATAAAAAAAAATGCTGGCATTCTGGGCTCGCTTTGTGGAGGAAAACAACACTGAAATTTTCCCAAACATGCATGAATTCCTGACAACGAATGAACTACAGTTGCAGGGCCATGTTAAAGGTGACATCAAGAATCATCTCACTGAACTGGCGAGGCAATTACATGAGCATAGTCCTTCAATGGGAAACGCAAACAGCTGGGTCTGATACCCTTTCACAAATTTATCTGCGGTACCCATGCCGCAAGACCTGTCAATAAAAGAACACAAGAACCTCCTGAACATCTCAGCTGATGGTGGACTCAAGATTGAGTTTCAACAAAAGCAGTTGGCTGAGTTTTGGGTCCAAACGCAAGCAGAGTTCCCCAAATTGTCAGACGGGACTGTCAAGCTTTTGATACCGTTTACTACAAGTTACCTGTATGAAAGTAGATTTTCATCACTCACTGGAATGAATTCAAAGTATCATCAGCGCCTTTGTGTAGAAAACAACTTATGAATCAAACTATCGCCTATCACTCCAAACATTGTGTGCTTATGCTCGAACAAACAACCTCATCCACCACATTAATGGTGAGCAGTACTATTAAGCCAGTATTTAAGTTGTATATGTGTATTATAATTTGTGCATTTTGTACATGAAAGGGGTTATTAAACTGTCTGCTGGTAGGGGGTATGCGGACAGCTGGCAGATCTGGAAGGCGGTACGCAATAAGTCAAGTTTGGGAACTTCTGCCTTAGGACACCCCCAAGCAATTCACAGCCTATGAAGTACTTTGGAAGAGTAACCAGTGTTGTAATGTGAGGGCAGAGGCACACAACAATGGCCTTTAGTTCATCTAATAATGATTTAAGCACTCTTCTACAATTGAGAAACTATTTACGGTAAATTACAGACGCTGCGTTTGCAGCGGGAGCCCTTGCCCGCCAGGAGCGCGTATTGGGAAGTTGGGTGCTGCTACACATGATCTTCTAACTATTTGAATGATTGGTTGAAATCAGCCAGAGTACCTGGCTGAATTTTCAACCATTCCCCCGCCCCCTGCCACTAGACACACAGAGTCATAAAATTACTCCCAGAAAGGATATGTAGAGATAAATACTGAACCACTGAGTATTTTTGGATTCTCGCTACAGTATTAGAGTGAAATCAGATGTTGGGCTATTTTTAGTTTCCATGGAATTATTTTTAAAGGATTAGCACAAACCTGTTCAATACACTAAGCGTCAAATTAGTTACTGACATATCTACAGTTCAAGGCTGTGCCAAGATTAGCAAGGTTTCACCCCACGGAGATGTGCACATTTTACTTTTAATCACCTTGCATTAGTGCTCTTTCTGATTGTTGAACTGCTACACACCTGCTACAATGGTTAAGAAATGAAAATCCAAAGGCCTTTGGCTGTCAGAGAAACAAACATCAGAGACATGAATTCCTCCATTCACAAGAAATGGTGCCTTTGATAGTTACCTCCTGCCCAAACGTTAGGGAAACAGAATTCGATGTGAATGCCTAATTAGATGTAATGCATCATGGGAATGGGTGCTTGCGTTCCATTAGCATGGAAATGGTCCTTGCAATAATTAATGTGGCAGTGTGTAAATGTTTGCAGTGATACTAAAGAAGAGTGGTGCCCAACCAGAGGATTACAGACAATTGTATATAATTCCTTTTACAGCAATGTAGTACAGCTGGGGGCTACACCTTTAATGTACCTGTTAACTGTACTAGGGCTTCTTTCCTGTACTCCGCGTGATGACGTCATGCCGTCCGTCACGTGATCTCTCAACGGTGGGAAGAACGTGATGACGTCAGAGCTTGGAACTTTCTAGCAGTAGAGCTCGGAACCTGCTGGCAGTTGAGCTCGGAACCTGCTAGCAGTTGAGCTCGGAACCTGCTAGCGGTTGAGCTCGGAACCTTCTAGCTGTTTCCAGAGAGGCTTTCAAGCAGACCAGACCTATTTGCATTGTATCTTACAGTTTCCTGTACAGCTTCGTTTGTTCATTAAATTTTATTGTTTTTGATTTTCTGAGTCGATCTCAATTCTTTGGCTAGGAACCCCAGTTCCTACATTGGTGACCCCAATTTCTTCGAACAATTTTCGTTGAAGTTACATCATGGATACGAATGGCGTCACCCTCAAACTGCCACAATTTTGGGAGCAACAACCGGCCGCGTGGTTTTTCCAGGCGGAAGCCCAATTTGCAATCCGGGGAGTAGCAGCGGATTCAACCCGTTATTATTACGTGGTCTCCGCCCTCGACAGTGCCACCGCCTCGCGGGTCATCAGCCTCCTCGAGAGTCCACCGAACGATGGCAAGTACGAAGCTTTAAAAGCACGTTTACTGCAGATTTTCGGTCTGTCCAAGTCGGAGCGCGCTCGCAGACTTATCTCCATGCCCGGCCTCGGGGACTCAAAACCCTCAGAGCTCATGAGCCAAATGCTCACGCTTTTGGGCTCGGAATCATAATGTTTTCTGTTCCGCGAGCTGTTTCTCTGTCAACTACCAGAGCCAGTACAGATGGCCTTGGCCAATTCCGCGATCACGGATTGTGCTGAACTCGCCTCGGAAGCGGATAAAATATTCACCGTCTCACAACAATCTTGTGCAGCCACGAGGCGCCCATCCCCCCACAAGAGTGAATCTGACTCCTCCTCCTGCAGGCTGGTGTGCATACCACGCTTGTTTTGGCGCGAAGGTCAGAAATTGCCGTCCGCCCTGCAGTTTCTCCCCCAAAAAAAACCTACCTCAAACCAGCGGTTTCTGAGAAGATCAATAAGGCCTAAGGGACGCGCCGGAGTTGCGAAGGCCGTTGGGTCCGCAGGGAAACTCCCATACATTACAGACTCCCTGTCAAGGCGATGTTTTCTCTGTGATACTGGCTCCCGGTGCAGTATCCTACCAGCGTCGAAGCTAGATCTTCAATCCGGCGGTCAAGGTCCCCCCCTCGAGGCAGCCAATGGTACGACCATTCGCACGTTCGGAAAGTGTAGGGTCCAGTTGAGTTTTGGCGGCCAACGTTTTGTTTGGGAGTTCATCATGGCGAAAGTCTCACAGGCCATCCTGGGGGCAGATTTCTTCTGCGCAAACGGGTTTCTCGTTGATGTCCGACACTGCCGGCTAATCAGTGCCTCCACTTTTCACTCGGTCCCCTGCCATCGAAGCACCGCGATGTCTTGGTCAGTTGCCTGTGCAGTCCCATCTCCAAATGAGTTCACTCGTCTTCTCAGTGAGTTCCCTGCGCTCACTAGGCCCACATTTTCTTCTTCAGTCGTGAGGCACGGTGTGGCGCACCACATTACCATGACAGGATCCCCCGTTTATGCGAGAGCTCGAAGGCTGGAACCCGGTAAACTCGCGGCCGCCAAGGCGGAGTTCCATACAATGGAATGCCTGGGCATTATTCAACGTTCGAATAGTCCTTGGTCCTCGCCATTACACATTGTTCCTAAGCCGGGTGGCGGATGGCGAACATGCGGCGACTACAGACGCCTGAATGAGGCTACCACACCGGATCGGTACCCAATTCCTCACATTCAGGATTTTTCGGCCCATCTGGCAGGGAATTCCATCTTTTCCAAAGTAGACCTCGTCCGAGGCTATCATCAAGTGCCCGTGCATCCTCAGGACGTCCCCAAAACTGCCGTCATCACACCTTTTGGGCTCTTTGAGTTCCTTCGTATGCCATTTGGGCTGAAGAATGCAGCACAAGCCTTCCAATGTTTCATGGATTCCGTGTTGCGCGATCTGCCGTTCATCTTCGTCTACCTAGACGACATCCTTATTGCTAGTAACAGCACGAAAGAACACATTACGCTCTTGCGTGCCCTTTTTTCTCATCTCAGCCAACATGGCCTTATTATCAACCCGGCCAAGTGCCAGTTTGGGTTGCACAGCATTGATTTCCTGGGACACAGAATCACCTCAGAAAGCGCCGTCCCGCTGGCCACGAAGGTGGAAGCAGTCACCTCGTTCCCTCTTCCTCAGACCGTCAGGGCCCTCCAGGAATTTCTGGGAATGGTCAATTGTTATCATCGGTTTGTCCCCAAGGCGGCATTGTTGATGCAACCTTTGTACGAGTCCCTCAGAGGTAAATCGGGCAAATACCCGATCGATTGGACACCCCAGATGGACCAGGCTTTCCTCGACACTAAGAACGCTTTGGCTGCTGCGACCATGTTGGCACATCCCCTTCCGGGCACAACCATTGCCCTTACCACCGACGCATCTGATTATGCCATCGGGGCAGTACAGGAGCAGTGGGTCGATGGCACATGGCAACCACTGGCTTTCTTCAGCCGCCAATTGCGGAAGAACGAACGCAAGTATAGTGCTTTTGATAGGGAGTTGTTGGTCAGCACAGCAACAGCGGAACCATGGTCAGCACGGCAACAACGTCATCTTACGTACATACCTGAATTTACAACCGACATACAACATGTCTCGGGCAAAGACAACCTGGTGGCAGATTGTCTCTCCTGCGCCCAGCTCCACGCAGTACACCTGGGAGTCGACTATGTTGGTTTGGCAAAAGAACAGAAAGCAGACCCTGAAGTGCAGGCATACCGGACCGCACCTTCCAGCTTACAAGTGGCTGCTTTCAGTTTCCAGGCCGCAGGGACCACACTCCTGTGTGACATCTCGATGGGCGTCCCACGTCCAATCGTTCCAGTCGAATGGCGCAGGAGAATTTTCGACCCTATCCACGGGTTGTCACACCCTGGCATGAGAGCGTCACATCGACTCATGGCAAAGAAATTCATCTGGAAGGGCATGCATCTCGACGCCCGTGACTGGACCAATACCTGCGTGAGTTGCCAGAAGTCCAAGATACAACACCATGTTAAGGCCCCAGTCGCCACTTTTCTGGTTCCGGAGCGTCGATTCGACCATGTGCACGTGGACCTGGTTGGTCCTCTCCCTTCCTCTCATGGGTACACTCACCTCCTCACCGTGGTAGACCGCACCACCAGGTGGCCAGAGGCAATTCCTTTGGTTGCCACCACAGCGGCAGACGTCTCCAGAGCCTTCATCTCGTCGTGGGTAGCTCGATTCGGGGTACCGGCTGACATCTCCTCCGACCGGGGGCCTCAATTTACCTCTGAGCTTTGGAACGCCGTAGCTCAAGGTTTGGGAACCAAGCTTCATCGTACCACCGCCTACCATCCACAGGCGAACGGTTTGTGTGAAAGATTCCACAGGTCCCTTAAAGCCGCACTGCATGCTAGTCTCCGTGGTCCTAGTTGGGTGGACAGGCTCCCTTGGGTGCTGCTAGGTCTTCACACGGCGCCTAAGGACGACCTGCATTCTTCTTCAGCAGAGCTGGTTTACGGCCAACCACTCAGAGTGCCTGGCGATTTTCTTCCTCCTCACACGGAACCCTGGTCCCCAGCTCAGCAGCTCATCAGCCATCAGGAAGCGGCTAGGAATTTCATCCCAGTGCCTACGTCGCATCATGACCTGCAGCGCTCCCATGTCCCGGTGGATCTTAAGAGCGCAGAATATGTGTTCATTCGGCAGGATGCTCGCAAGAACCCGCGCAAACCGTCTTACACAGGTCCATTCCGCGTCATCTCGTCAGGTGACAAGTCCTTCACAGTCGACGTCGGCGGTAAGCCTGATCATATCTCCATCGACCGGTTGAAACCGGCGCATCTGGATCTGAGCGAACCAGCCGTCACCGCTCAGCCGCCTCGTTGTGGTCGTCCACCGTCGACTGCCGGTCCAGTACAGCCACAGTCATCCGCCGAGTCGCCAGTGCCTGCCTCACCGGGTCGACCGCAGCCGGCCTCTTCTTCTCCTCCACTTGCGGCATCATCCCAACCACAGCCAACGGCCAGTTCGTCTTCTAGCGCTCCGTTCCAGCTGCCAGGGTATCGCAGTCGGACAGACTCGTCAGACCCCCTTCTCACTTTACCTTCTCTGTTAAAAGCAATTCTGGGGGGACACATGTGGCGGAACCACCAGAGGATTACGGACAATTGTATATCATTCCTTTTACAGCAATGTAGTACAGCTGGGGGCTGCACATTTAATGTATCTGTTAACTGTACTAGGGCTTCTTTCCTGTACTCCACGTGATGACGTCATGCCGTCCGTCACGTGATCTCTCAACGGCGGGAAGAACGTGATGACGTCAGAGCTCGGAACCTTCTAGCAGTAGAGCTCGGAACTTGCTGGCAGTTGAGCTTGGAACCTGCTTGCAGTTGAGCTCGGAACCTGCTAGCAGTTGAGCTCGGAACCTTCTAGCAGTTTCCAGCGAGGCTTTCAAGCAGACCAGACCTATTTGCATTGTATCCTACAGTTTCCTGTACAGCTTCGTTTGTTCATTAAATTTTATTGTTTTTGATTTTCTGAGTCGATCTCAATTCTTCGGCTAGGAACCCCAGTTCCTACACCTTGCAATAATTAATTTGGCAGTGTGTAAATGTTTGCAGTGATACTAAAGAAGAGTGGTGCCCATACACTGTATGGGCAAAAAGTATCAAACTATCCAATTCTGCATGTAATGCATGATTTTCATAATGGTAGGAAATCTGAACAATGTTTTTCCAAATAAATGGAAACCATCCCAGTTCAGAGCCATCCACTACTACTGTGACACTTAATAGAGGTCAACAGCATTTTCGTTTTAAAATTAATAATTTTATAGGGAGCAAGTAATGCTGGTTCCGTATGCCCACCGTGTGATGGTTAATTGACAGATTTAAAGGGGCTGACTTTCCTCTGGTTGATGCCCTGTGTTCCCAGGCATTAGGCAAAGGAAAATATTTCTCAAAGATTTTCCAATGGGCCTTCTTTTCTTTTCCCTTTTCCTTCCCTCCCACATTTTGGCCACCAAGATATTTATTGGGAATGTACCTATGCTCCTCTCTTCCCTTTTGACTACAGTAGCCTGTACGACGGGCGGGAAAGTGGAGTTGAGGTCAATGATCAGCCAAAACCTTATTGAATGGCTGAGCAGGCTCCAGGGGCCGTATGGCCTACTCCTGCTCTTACTTCTTATGTTCTTATGTTCTTACCCTGTATAGATAAGACAACCAAATGTGTTAAGTTGCTCTCCAAAATGCTTGTTGCTTACAAAGGAAATGAAGATTAATTGGGCAAAATCATGCCGACAACTTCAAATGAATTTCTGTTGCCCTGTTAAGTGAGGCACTAATGTATTCATTTTGAACAGGAGACCACGTCAGCTAAAACAGCAGATGAAGGAGTTTATTACAAACTTGCTAAGCATTTATACCCTCATACCAGGCCAAGCAATTTCACCCCTTTGGAGCTGATTAACTTACTATCTGATTCATTGGGCCCAATAATAACTCGGAACCGGAAAAGAGCGGCAAATCGGACATTGCGGGGCAGGGGGGTGGGGGGGGTTTGGTGGGCGGCGTGATGGGGGGAGCCGAACATCGGCGGGTGTCGGCTGATCATGGGGGCCCATCGCGGAGTGTTTAATAGGTAAGCTTGGTGGGGCTGGAGAAGCACTCCTGCAAAGCAAAGCAAAGCAATAAAGGCACTTACCTCATGGACCCGGCCCTGGCCCTTCTCGCCTCCTTTCATCCACTGGGATTCCTGAGTCCCGGGAATCCCGGCCTGCAGGTGTTTAAAATAAAACTTGAGTTAAAATGGAGGAACACAGCTGCCTTAAAAGATTTTAGTGACCGACCCATCTCCTGAGAGTGGATTGGTCGTCTGCACCCCCCACTCGCCCCCCCGCAACCCACTTCCGTTACAACTGGAAGTGGGTGGGTTGGGGTCGGGTTTCCCATTTAAAATTTTTTTAACACCCCCCCCCATCCCCTGCCTGCGGGGGTGGGGGGCATTAAAATGACTCCACTATTTCTCCTGTGTCACCCAGTTGCCATTTTAGGATGGATGGAAATTCACCCAGCGAGGTAGATGGAGTGCCTTCAAATTTAAACTCCTGACCTACTGGTTGGCAGTCAAATGTTCAATTTCTTGAGCGAATGAGTTGCCTTGAGAACCGATTAGTATTGCTGATGTGCAGTGCCCCCAGTACACATGCAAGTTGAGATTACAGTTTTAAAACAGAAAAATTAACATTCAGCAATTTTATATGATACAGGGAATACTGAACAGGCAAAACTTCATCATACAAGGCTCTTAGAATTAAAACACTTTGTACACTTAACGGCAACTCTTGAGAAGTTGATATTTATTTTGCAATTATCATTCTGATATCGAAAAATACGAAAATTCTAGGGGGGAGAATTTTGGTATCACCCCATTTAGGGCGTACTTATCGGCTGGGCGCAAAGTTTAGCGCCTGGCGCTAATTATCGCCTCCGACTGCAAACTTGGCTTCTATCGCCCCTGGAGGTGATTGGAGCGCTAAATCAGGTGCTACACACCTCTCTTTAAGGCGCTAACGCCGAGGAGCAAGGCGCTACCTCAGAGCGCTGGCGAAGCTCATGTGATGTCAGTCAGCAATGGAACACAGACACACTGGAGCCGGGCAGTTCTTAAAGGGGAGGGTCAATCTTGCTCTCCATCCAAACCCTGCTCATTGCAGCCTTGAATCTCAGCCTGGAGAGACCTGTACATCAAATCTGCTGGAAAGAACAATGGAGATGCCCAGGGAAAGACCTCAGGGTGCAGCCCCCATACTCTCTTCTAAATCGATGCAAGGAAGATCAAATCAAAATGAACCTGCAAAGTGCTGCTCAGTACCCAAAACTCCTCAACACAGCGTTGAATATCTCCAGAAGTCTCTCTCTCTCACTCAGAACGCGTGGCGCAAAAATGGCGGTGACAAAAAAAGGCAGGAAGCGGTCGCCTTTAAATAGCGCTCCCCCAGTCCCTTCCCGACTGCGAAACGCTCCCCTCAACCTGTCATTGCTAACGGCAGGCGGTAAGGCAGGGGGCGCCACTCAATATCCAGTGCAGGGTGCTACCGGGGCGTTGCACGCTTGACTGATGTCACGATCTGGCAGCGCAGGAAATCGTGGTGGTAGTGTTTAGCGCCGCCGCAAAATGTCTGGTCAATTTCGCGAACGCCGCAAACATCGCTGCACCCGGGCGCTAGTTGCTTTGCACCCCATTAGCGCCCTATTAAGGCGCTAATGGGAGGTGCAAACCAACCAAATTTTTCCCCCTGATCTCTATTTTAATTGTATAGTGGAACTGCAAGCTATTACAGACCGGTTCAAGTAATACCACAATAGTTTTAATTGTCTCTGCATGTCATACATTAACTAAAGCGAGGATTTGCATGGATCTGCTATATCACTATAGATTTCCAATAATTTAATGCGATGTTGAACTACAAACCCAACAGTAATGGACTTCATATTCTTTACAGTTTGACTGTATCCATCAGTGTCGTGTCCCTCCTCCTATTCAGTCCTCCCAACAATTCTGATCTTGGTCATAAATCCCTGTACTTCTTATTAAATTAAATCATCTAACTCCACTGGCTGTGATGTGCTGTTAATACAAGACTGAAATTGCAACCATTTCAGTTGAGTAAATCCAAGCGAAGAAGACTAACTTTAGGGCAATCTAATTATTTAACACTTTATTTTTCAAATGCCGGGGTAAAAATTGGTAGGAATTTCACCTGTTTTTCCCCGCGTAAAACGGGCACAATCTATATCAATTTGTGGGTGTGGGGTTCTGTGCCTAATCTGTGATGGGGGCTTGGCGGCCACCATTTTTGGTGCTCATTGTTTTTAGGCGTCTTTGGCGGTCGCCTGAGATCGGTGTTTGATCAATTTAAATATGCAGAGATGGATTCCTGTGCCCGTTTCAGGACCCTGCTGCAAAATTTGTGAAAAACTAGGTAGACTGTGCACCGTGCATGATTCAACTAGTTTTTCCAGTTCTACAGTGGCCTAAGCAGAGGTCTTTAAAGAACCGCTGGAGGCAGCCGAAGAAATGATAGGGAAAGGTTTTTTAAAAAAGATTTCTCCTCCCGGCCCCACAGCAATATTGTGGGCTGCTGCCCTGCTGCGATATATTCCGCTAACCCCCCCCCACCACCACCCCACACCCCAGGACTTAGCTGTAGACCACTGCCGGTGAGGCAGCAGGCCCAAATCCAATCCTCGAGGTTGGGTGAGCTGCCTCTTGGTGGTATGACAGGCACTGGCAGCTCACCGCTATAATTAAAAACAGACGCCAAGACCCAAGAGTGAGCTTCAGGCACCCAGCTTCTGGCGCATGGGCATGAACTCTGGCCGAAACCAATTTCTACCTGCCTGTGTTTTTTATCCCCCCTGGCCGCAAGTCATTGTTATCCCAAAACAAGACATAACTTCAGGAAGGAGGAGCTCCTCTTAAATTCTGCTCATGAATGCACAAATATGTGTCAATAGCTACATCTTCAAATTCTCTGAAAAGGACAGGCACTCAACTGGGAACCCCAAAAAAGGTCACAAATTGTCTTTCCCAATTTTGCCTGTCAGCTGTGATATAGCTGTTTGCTGAAGATGCATAGCCACTCCACTGCTAGTTATCCAAAATAAAAGATTCATTACATAATCTGCTTGTAGGTGCAGCTGAAATAATGAATGCAATTAAAATAATGTCAGACAGCAACCTGTCACCACCTCTGTTCCTTGTGGTGTCTCCAGGGAGGTAACTGATGAATTGAAGGCTGACGAGATGTCACTGCGATTCCTGCTAAAAACAAGGGGGCTGTCAGGGAGGATTTGCCTATATTCTTGGAGAATCATCAAAGGATCTTTACAGAGGAGTCAGATTTATTCGACCGCTGCTTCTGTTGGAGCCTCTTTAATATTGTAACTCTCTGTGAATTCGGACCTCCAAAATCACTTAAAGCAGCAAGGGAAAAGGAAAGAGGTTGAAACTGACATTAGCTGTTGGCAAAGGTACTGTGGAATTTTTAATCTAGCTCCTTGGAACTGCTATCACACACATCTATTTGGTCCAATTGTCTCTGCATGCCATACATTAACTAAAGGAATCCTCGCACTAATATAACATTCACCCCCACTATTTTTATATGTGTAAAACAATAATACCTCCCAAATAACCCCATTGACCGCTTGGATAATAGGCAACTTTCCACTCACATCTGATGATGTATGGCTGGCCTGTTTGCTTTGTCAGCTCCTGTACACAGTGAGTTGTAAATTGGGTAAACAGGCCTGCGGCACTTGAGATTCCTTCCATTCCCCCAGTAACTTGATCACATGTAATAGATCCTACATTGCTTTAATGATGTATTGCGCTCATCAAATTTAGTTTGTCCAGCTTATTTTACAAGGGGTAATGGGAAAAATCCAGAAGCCTACTGTAGAATAAAAAAAAATTGACATATATATTCTGCAAATTGTGAGCCAATGACTGATCTCCATTTTATATTAAATAGATGCGTATGTATGTCTTATCCATAAAACTGCTGATTTTAAACCTATTTTTCTGAAGTTTAACTTTCCAGGAGTAGGAAATAACCATGAACAACACCAACTATCATTATGCCTGGCTTCCACTCATTGAGGTAGAAATTAGTCAGTTACTGCAAGCACAATCCGAGTGTTAATGTTAAGTAACTTTTAATGTTCAAGCTAATGCTATTTGCACATTGCAGAAAAATTACTCCTTGAAATGATTGGCGTTTACTCATGTCACCCTACATTCCAGGCGTAAACTGAGTTTAGCTCAACAAAAAGCCCAATCTCCAACAGGAAGAGCTGTCGCTGCACCTATCTTGAAACATCTGTGATTGCAAAATGAATATTGCACCTGGCTCGTTCATTCCCTGTAATTTATGTACCCTGAAGGTCTCAAAAATAATGAAAAATGTTCTTCTCCCGTGAAATCGGGAGTGCTGTACCGTAGCTCTGGACTACCTGACCAATTCCACACTGCTCATAGAATATGACATTGGAGAATCCCGTGTACCAACAAGACAGAGCATCTGAGGTGATCACTCAGTGGTTGGGAGGTGGACCCTCTCAGAGGATGCGCTTAATTGAAAATTCAGCTATTTTGAGGCGCGGACTAAGTTCCCCAAATCAATTTCCACCCCCCAGAGTACATTACATTTTGTTGCAGCCCATATAAAAAAAATTGGATGACATTATTGAATGGGGCTCAGTTTCACCAGCGATTTCATTCTAAAGGATAGAGAGGTAATGCTGTACTGGCATTCATAGAATCATAGAATGATGCAGCACAGAGGAAGCCATTTGGGCCAATGTGCCTGTGCCAGCGCTTTGAAAAAGCTCTCCAAAATAGTCCCACTCTCCTGCCTTATCCCCATACCCCGGAAAATGTTTCCCCTTCAAGTATTTATCCAATTCCCTTTTGAAAGTTATTATTGAATCTGCTTCCACCGCCCTTTCAGGCATTGCATTCCAGATCATAAAAACTCGCTGCGTAAAAAAAAGTCTCCTCATCTCGCCTCTGTTTATTTTGCCAAATACCTTAAATCTGGAGGAGGTCGAGACTTTAGAAGAGTGCAGCCATAAGCATCAGTGTAGGAGAAGGTGGACTCTCTCATTGGTGACAGTGCAGAGCAACAAACCTCGCAGGACCAGGGGGCAGCTAACAACCAATAAAAAAATCAAATATATAATTACAGTAATGAATGATAAGTGTTTTACAAGTCCTTTCTCCCACTTTGTGCTTCTACCTTGTGATATGTATTGTATTTGCATATTGGTATTTAGACACTCAAGGGCCCCCTGACAGGAGTAAGCATACTGTAGCAATTACACTCCAGGGTCCTCTCATCTATTACGAAAGCAAAATACTGCGGATGCTGGAAATCTGAAATAAAAACAGAAAATGCTGGAACTACTCAGCAGGTCAGGCAGCATCTGTGGAGAGAGAAACAGAGTTAACATTTCAGGTCGATGATCCATCTATTGTTTGTTATATCTGGAGAGGTTGTTCCAGAAAGTCTAAAATATGAGCAGACCAACTTGAGTATTCATCGGATATAACGCCTTTGTTAATAAGGTTTCAGTATATGATCGAGTTTGTAGCAGATGGCCACTACTCCACATTCAGAGGAAAAAGCGATACAACTGTATCGACATGAAGTCCATGGATAATTATTTTGATTATGATGGGCCAAAACTGTCAACTGTTAGTAGCAGTTCTTCTATTATACTTTATGAATGTAGTAGTAAACATTCACATTGCAGAGACACGTTTACATTGTGTTATTTGAAAATGTCCACAGTTGATTGTGGGTTTCTTGTGCATGAGCCCTCCCTGCTAAGTGAACAAAGCCAGTTGTGTTTATGTGATAAACATATAATTGTTATTTGTGCAATACCTAATGTGCTGTAATTTGTTTTGTGTGTCATAAGTAAAGTGTCCCTGAAAACCCCTGGGGTAGGGGGGAAGAAAAAGCCTGATTTGCTGTCTAGGATGGGTAGAATTTCGGGTGTATTCCAGTTCCGCCGAGATCTGGGTATAAGAACAGAAGAACATAAGAAATAGGAGCAGGAATAGGCCACTTGGCCCCTCGAGCCTGCACCCCCATTCAATAAGATCATGGCTGATCTTGGGCTTAAAGCACTTCTTTGCCCGCTCCCCATAACCCTTCACTCCCTTATCTTGTAAAAATCTGTCTATCTCCACCTTAAATGTATTTAATGACCCAGCCTCCACGGCTCTCTGGGGCAGAGAATTCCACAGATTTATGACCCTCTGAGTGAAGAAATTCCTCCTCATCTCAGGTGTCTCAGGGTGCAGGGTCTGAAATGGCCATCTCAGTTGTCTCTGCAAAGTGGGTCTCTGACCGAAGGCTCTGCAGTGGCATGGTCGTGTGAGTGCTTTGAGAGGAGCCCACACTATCCTGCCAACAACATCTCTCTCATGGGTCAGCTGCACCTCAGTGCTGGCAAGTGGCTGGAAAACACCTTGCTGCACATCAGGGGGACCATGAGGACCCGTATCTGCACTGGCAGTCCTCATCAAAAGGACGTCCATGAAGCTTTGGTCTCTCTGCTCAATAGCTGCCCATCGCTCCTCCATTTTGAACAGACACTGTAGGAACGGAGGTTCCTATCTGAATAAAGGTATTCGACTCGATGAATCAAATCAACAGGTTTTAATGAACAACGAAGTTAACAGGGAAACTACAGGAGAAACAGTAAACAGGTCTAATCAGCTTGCTGGGCACTCGACGACTGCTGGAAGATTCTGGAAGCTGACATCATGACATCATCGCGTTCTTCGCGCCACTGGCGGTCACGTGATCGGCGTCATGACGTCCTCACGTGGAGTGCAGGAAAGTACAATTAACAAGCAGTTTAAAGGTGCAGTCCGCGGCTGCACTACACTGTAGTTAAAGGGATTATTACTAATTGTTCTGAGACCCTTGGTGGCTCCGCCACAACACCATGTTTTCCTGACTCTGGCAATTTATTTTCTCCATGGCGGTAGCCATCCTTTCCACTGAGGTATCCAGCCTTTCCACGGAGGTTGCCATCCTATCCATGGTGGTGCGTTCATGCACCATTGCCTCCACCATGGCAGTGCTGATGTTAGAGATGGACTCCTCCATTCTCGCCACACTCACACTAACCCTGGAGGCAAACATTACCAGAGACTCCTGCACTTGTTCCTGTATTTCCCGAGACGCTCTTTTTCTGGATGGCCCCAGAGGCACAGTGTCTGCATGCAGCTCAGCAGAGCTAAGAGAGTCCTGTGACCTCCACCAAGGACTCACCACTGCTGTCGCTGTCTCCACCATCTGCTGATGCTCACTTGTGCGCTGTGATAGACCAGGTGGCAACACTGCTCTAACTCGCGAGGGCCCCACCGAGGTGAACTTTGCTGCGCTGGTGCTGGGTGCGCTGAGTCCTGGTGACGCTGCTTCCTCAGAGGCTTCAGGTTCCTCTGAGGAGTTGTCCGGCTCTTCATCCTGGACATTGGGGAGGGGGGCGCTCGATGGCCCTGTGGGAGAGTAAAGGCATGATTTAAACATCTGATATTGAAGTAGCAGACACATCCTTTTGAGCAGATGATACAACGTGATTCTCTATGAACATCCTATGCCATTGCATTCTGAGAGGGATGAAACTATTATGTCACCAGCTTCCTCTGGTGTGCCCGTCTCCCCATCGCCCACTTCCAGGTTCTCGCCACCGCCAACAATCTCATATGTAGCCTCCTCAGCACTGGTCAATGTGGCTAGGGTAGGTGTTCCTCCTCCAGTCATTGCTCGCTCCCTCTTATTGTGGGCTATCTTTTCCTGCAAGGAGGGACACAAGTGGTGTTTCAGCCACAGTGATGGAGTGAGTGTGATTAATCCCTACCATAGAAGCTTTGAGGGAGACGAAGATGGGGTAAGGTGCCAAGAGGAAGCTAGCTCCCTGTGCATTGTTAGTTGTTGTCACTGCATGACAGTGAGAGTGAGTCTAAGGGGTGCATAGGCAGGATGCTGAAGTGATTCAGTGCAGAGACAGAGATGGATAGGAAAGGGTGCAAGGGAAGTAAAAGTAAGGTGGAATGTGAAGGAGGAGGCTTACAACGCAGAGTGCTGGTGATGAGAAGAGAAGGGAAGCAGATTGAAGGCAAGTGAGATGGGATACTCACTTTTGATGTTCGCACGAGATCATTCAACCATTTCCTGCACTAGATCCATGAGCATGAACATATGGACCTTGCGCTGACCTCCTCGGCAATGCGCAACCAGGCTGCCTTGGTCTGCTGAGGAGGCTCCCTCCGGCCATCAGGAGGGAAGAGAATCTTCCTGCGCCCTCTGACGGAATCAACAAGAAGTTGGAGGGACTCATCATTAAAACGAGGAGCTGCCTTGCCTCTGGAAGAAGTCATAGCATCAAAATCAATATCAATGAGTCCAGGAATCCAGAAGAGAAAGGCTTAGGCTGAATGGCAGCTTTAAAAGCAGCTGCTATGATGACATCATCAGAGGTGGCCAGCTGACCCGATTCCACTCATTGGACCGGCCGGCGCGCCTCATTGAAATCAAGAAGCTCATTGGATCAAAATCGGACATCAGCAGCTGGTCCCACTGGAAGCGGCTCCGGAACCCGTTCACCAAGCAACCCGACTCCAGCACACTTTGGCAATTAAAATCGAGCCCCATAGTTCCAACCAACTTCAATGTCCAAAGTGTCTGCCATTTTTTTCCTTAATTTCCACAGTGCTACCAGAACTAAAACATCAGCAGATTTCCTAGATTCCACATATGTACAACACAGGAGAAAAAAAACCCATGCAACCTTTATTCAGGCTTACAGTAAAACTAGTTTTGAGGACGGCGGATAGCTATGACTTCAGCTCCCAAATAAGCTTTACAGCTACTTGGTACTCAATTCAACTTTTAGATTTTGGCCATTGGGAGACGACTATTATATATTATTTACTATGCATGACTGCTTTCATATAAAGGAAAAGGGCCACTATCAGAAAATCTAGCGTAAGCAGGATGAAGGGATTCCATTCTAGAGAGCAGTGGTTTAAAGGATATTGAAATGGTTTGAGGCCAGTGTTTGGATCCTTTCATTTACCTCAAGGAATCGAAATAAATTTCATAACGAAAAATATACTGTGCATCAGTGCCGGCATTAGGGGCCCAGGCAGACGCCATGGGGGGGAATTTTGCCAGCCCTAGGGAGGTGGGTATGGAGGTGAGACTGCCGGGAAATGGTACCAACCCCGCTCCCAACCCGCCTCCGTACCATCTTCCCAGGAGGCGGGAAGGGGATTACAGCCAATTAACTGCCTGTTAACAGGTAGTTAACAGGCAGTTAAGAGCCTTATCCCCATTTTATCCACACAAGTGCGGGCTTCCCGACGGCTGCAAACCTCGCCAGGGTCAGCAAGGCGAGCAGTGGGTCTGTGGGGTGAGAGGGGTCGAAAAGTCCGCTGTGGAGGTGAGTGATGGGTGCAAGTGTGGAGAGGTAAGTATGACAGGTGAGTGTAAATTGTTAGAAAAAGTTTCCTTACCTTTGTTTCTTCCTGAAGGCTTCAACCCTTGGGGATCCAGAGGTGCCTCATCTCAATGGCAGAGATGACAGAATGGCTGCTGCGTTCTCAGATGCAACAGCCATCTGATTTCTGCTCAGGAAAGAGGTTTGGTGAGTCTTCAGTACAAGGGCTCACCTTAGAACAGAGATTGTCAGTGTTTGACAGCTTCTCAAAGCTGTCAAACAATGACAATTCATCTGTCAAAATTTTTTGACAGATGAACCATTTAATGCTGACGTCCTCTGTCACCGGCTTTCCCTTAATTGGCAGGCTAAGCCCATAGGGCGGGCTTAACAAGGTCAATCAAGGAAAAATAGCGTGGATTGGCCAGACGTGATTGGGGGCGGGACTGAAACCTGACAACCAGCAGTCCCACCCCCCAACGCGTCCCCATTGATAAAATCCAGCACATGATATGGGCCCTCCCCTCCCTCCCACACATATAACCTAACTTAACCTAGTGGGCCCTGTAAGATTCTCAAAATTAACAGATCCCCCAAAACAAAGGATGACCCTATTAAAGTGATTTTGGACCCTTGCTAAAAACTTCAGGAGTGATAAAAGGGCATGTTGGGCCCAACAAGGAGATTCAAGATCAGAAATCAGACTTGGCATTTTAAAAGGACATGTTCAGGCATGTTTAGGAAAAAGGCTGCAACAAAGAATTTGGGATCTACCTATGCAGCAGCCAGTTTGAGTATTCGAGGTAATCAAACTGTCTGGGGGAACTGTAAACGTCATTCAGCCCCTATCATGAAATTTACATGCTAACAATAAGACCCACGAAAGAACAGCCTCACAGAACCCATCAAAATCATGCATAATACAAATCATTTAGCCAACCTACAAAGACTCAGGCCCCACAGGAAACTCTAAGCTTGAGGACAATTCACTACAATTAGATAAGAGCTCAACAGCTCAGTAAAACCATCCCAAAACTACTTCTCACATTTTTAAGTACTTCAACAACTCAGGAAGCCATCTCGAAACTGCTTAAACAATTTACACAACTTATCATTAACAAGCCCGCCAAAATCTAACAAAGGACTTGAACAGATTTGGCACACTGATTAGCAGGCCTCATTTTGTATAATTGGGGGCCTGTTCAACAGTTAAACAGTACAGTTCAGCAAGGTATCATCTCACAGTTCCAAGTTCAAGGAGAGCCATCGCCGAGCAACATCGAGGTCGAGGAGCAAACATCTTGAAGCAGTTCTCTCTCTCTCGAAGAAGAAGCAGTAACACACCAATGGACACCTCGCGGCACCAAGGGCTCCACAAAAAAACCAACCGAATATTACCCACAGCCAACCGGGTAATATTGGGCCACCACGACCAACGAAAGACCAACTTGGAAGAAACCGAAGATTCCGCAAGTCTTTTCCACTCTACAATCTATCCTGACTTACCCCTGGGTAAGATTTTATCCAAAAGTCTCTAGGCCCTATTTCTAGCCAAAGGAAATTGGGTACTCACCTGATAGATCCAATACGCACCCTACTGCATCAGCGGACTCGCGAAGACTGACCAGCTATGCAGGTGAAGTCCTGGGTACAGCAGGTCCCAACCGACACATCTAGTGAACCCCAAAATCGCGAACCAGCTCAACTGTCAAGAAGTCATTTTGGTGAGCATTATCCCATGTCCTTCAGAGCCTAACTTAGCTAGTAAGGTGGGATTGGGAGGTGTGAGAGATTTGTCCACTGTAATTTTCCCCTCGTGTATGTCGAAGTGTTTCCCCATTTTATTAGAGTGTTATTATTGTGTTGTATTTTCTTTCTCAAATAAAGATCAAAGTTCTTGCACCAAAATCAGTTGTTTGCTGTACTTTTATCACAACCCCCAAATAAGTCCAAGGTCTAGAACCAAGGGAGTGGGAGCGATTCAAATGCTCATAAGTCAGAGGTGAAGCTGACCCCAAAACACCACCCCTTACAGCCACCAGACCCCATGACCTAGGGTCCTGGCCTGGGCAATCGCCCTGGTTTTTTGCCCCTAAAGCTGATACTGCCGTACATACTGACAGTAATGCAAAGGTATCACTGCACAAGGGGCAATTGAAGAGAGGAACGTCCAATGCAAATCTATGTTTAAACAGAACTTTGATTACATTTTCATCATAAATATTAATTATAAGCATGTGAGAAGACTGCTGATATATTTTAATGGGCGTAGGAATCCTGTTTTGAGTGGACTATGTTCTGCAGAAAATTCTGTCCGATGCTTAGTAATACAACGCAGCAGCGGCCTGGAACTGTCCAGCCTATCCTTAGGTCGGTGAAACAAAAACAGCTCAGTGGCTATTGTGATGGTTTGGGCGATTTAAACACCTAACGATTCTTTGTCAACAATTGTACCTGATTTCTTTCAGGCACTGGGAGTGTACGCCTACGTTTGTGCAGCCCCGGGTTAACTATTACCGTATTTGACAGTAATACCCTGCACCAATGTTCCCTGGAAGCTGCGTTTTGTTCTGCGTGGCCTGTTTCTTTTAATGTGCGGTCCCTTTAAATTTCTGCATGGTATTTACACGGTAAAAGCCGGTGAGCAGCCTGCGCGGGACCTTGCAGATTACTGCACAGCCGCGCGCTTGCGCCACTTAGCGAGAACCTCGCCCTGCAATAGAATTTGCAATGGATTTCCACTTCATCTCCTGTCAAATGCTGAATGTGGAAAGTATCACATTCTCGGTCCACTTCAACTTATTTACAACTGAATCATTTAGAGTAGTAATAGCGAAACACTGTACAGCATGCTAAAGTTGTCGGAAGGATTTAGAAACAATCAACAAGATGGTAATTTATCTCTTTCAAGCTACAGAAAGAATTTCTTAGGGCGAGACAAGTCGTCAATTGGTAAACAGAATGCAGTCTCAAGATGTGCCCGTGGACACATGGGGGGCAAAATTGGGCTCTGTAGTGCCCGTCATTTGGAGGCCTCATAAACTCCCAAAATGGCGTCTGCAGTGCATGTGCACACTTCCAATGGGAAGCGCGCCTGACACCATATTTTTAAAGAGGTTTGTGCGTGCACACCTAATGACTGCCAGCAGCAGGCAGAGCAGGCAGATCGTGACGTCAATCAGCATGTAACGCTGATTTGTTGCCAGCGCTGCCATTTTGGATCTCTGCGCTGCAGCCTATGCCCTCTCTTAACCTTGCACAGCTGAACATGCAGTCAACAGCATTAAGGACCCCCCACCAGCGTTATTTAAACTGATCATCAACTACCTCCAGGTTAGTTGCTGGATTATTTCTTCTGGCTGTTGCTGCAATGCTACATGTTTTGGGTGCTTTTCCATACTTGTTTAAAGTTTAAATAGTCTACAAGGAGTGGTCGGGCTGGTGCTGAAGTACATTTTTGTTGATGTAAAGGCTTGTGCACAAATCAGTTGCTTCCAATGGGTGGCCAAGTAGAGATTACACTTGGCATTGAGCATGAGAATGAGCAGAGGCCACGCAGAGCAGGACAAGTTGCTAGAAAAGGGAGGTAGTGGAGAGGGAGAAGGGCTCGCAGCAATACCCCTTCCCATAATGGCCATTACCGTCTCCTCCATGGGGGTTAACACATGCAGGCGATCCTCTCCCCCGCCATTAATTCCTGCTGCCTCTTGTTGTGCGCCACCTTCTCCTGCAAGAAAGAGGGAAGTGTGTCAGTGAGTGTCATGCAATATGTTTGGGTGATGTGGCTGTCATAGTTGAATAGCTGCCAGTTTGTGAGATGTGGGTGCAAGACTTGCAACAGTGCTAAGTGTGTGAGGGTGAGGTAAAGCAAATCAATGTTAGCTATGAGTCATGATTGATAGAGATTGTTTGTAGGTGAGTGATGAATGTGTCAGTGGATAAGACAATTGGTGCAGTTGGTTGGATATGGCATTTGAAGATGCACTTCTGACCTTGACAACTCGTGTGAGATCATTAAACTTCTTCCTGCAATGCATCCAGGTCCCTGGCATTGACCACCTCTGCTGCTATCTCTTGCCACTGCTTTCTGAGCATGTGCCTGGAGGGCCTCTAGCCCCCCCCCTCCGAGAATACAGAACATCTCTCCTTCCTTCCATCTCTTCCACCAAGACCACCAGTGCAGCCTCCAAAAATCTTGGTGCATGCTCTATCTCATGGTCAGCCATTGTTGAATCTTCCACAGCGCAACATTCAGAATCATCTCAGCACCACCACCAGCCACAATGTACCTCCCCTTTAATAGGTGCAGGCTAGCTTTAAGTAGTGCAGGCTAGCTCTAAGTAGTGCCGGGCACTCACAATATTGGGTCCCCTGCTGATGCGTGCAGCCAGTGAGCAGTGTGGAGAGGACTGGCTGCCGCAGCAATCATGATAATGAGTAGGCAGCATGAAGATAGTGTCCTGCCAAGCAGTGCAAACAATGGGCACGAGTTAATTGGGCATCACAATCCCTGGCACGTTTCCGGGGGTTATCCAATTTAACCCCCCATGTAGTACGTGAGCCCAAATGCACATCCACTTCTATACATTCAATCAAACTTCAAACATGATGCTAGAACTGATGAACACTGAAAATGATTTCTCTTTTATATCTTTAATTCCTTTGAAGACAAGGATGTCAATCAATTGTGATCAAATGCCCAGAAATTCTTGTATTAAATCACATTGTAACTAAGAGCTCATGGAATTCAAATGAGAAGGTGAAAATGCACTGTCTGAAATCCAAACACTCTGATACCTGCTATAACTTCAATTTATAATAACTACAGTTATGAAGTTATTATTAAGTGTCAGCTGTGGCTCAGTGGGTAGCACACTCGCCTCTGAATCAGAAGGTTGTGGGTTCAAGTCCCACTCCAGGGATTTGAGCACATAAAACTAGGTTGATACTCCAGTGCAGTGCTGAGGGAGTGCTGCACTGTCGGAGGTGCCGTCTTTCGGATGAGATGTTAAACCGAGGCCCCGTCTGTTCTCTCAGGTGGACGTAAAAGATCCCATTGTAGAAACGGAGGTTCCTATCGAAAAGACTGAGTTCGACTCAGGCAATTAAAACAATGAACTTTAATGGAACAAAACAGGTTTTAACTGGAAACTGCTAGAACACATCAATAACAGGTCTGCTCTCCTTGAGGGCTCTACGAGGACTCATCCCCTGGTCAGAAGACTGATGTCATGATGTCATCACGTTCTTCCCGCCATTGGGGCATCACGTGACTGACGGCATGACATCATCACGTTGAAACCGCGCTGTAAAGGTAACTAGACATTGTACAGTCAAACAGTGTAATTAAAGGTACAGGCACAGACAGTAACTACATTGCTGTTAAAGGAATTATGTACAACCGCTCTGAGTCCATTGGTGGTTCCGCCACATGCGCCCCCCAGAATTGTCTTTAACAGAAAAAGTAATACGAGGAGGAGGTCTGACAAGTCTGTCCGATCGACTTCGATACCCTGGTAGAGGAAGTTGATGACCGGTGGTCGAGTTGGCAGTTGGTTGTGGTTGAGCAGGCGCGGCGAGCGTGGTCGAGTTGGCGGGCGGCTTTGGTTGATCTGGTGCGGCGGCTGCGGGTGGTCGGCCACGTTTGGGTGGTTGAGCGACTACGACAGGGTGGTCCAGGTCCAGGTGAGCCGGCTTCAATCGGTCCACTGAGATGTGATCCGGCTTCCCTCCGACGTCGACTGAAAAGGATTTGTCGCCTGGTTCGATGACGCGGAAAGGACCAGTGCAAGGGGGCTTGAGCGGATCCCGGTGAGCATCGTGGCGGATGAATACATACTCTGCATTCTTCAGTCCCGGTGGCACGTAGGAGTTCTGCAAACCATGATTTGATGTAGGCACCGGAGCGAAGCATCTGGCTGCTTCCTGGTGGTGAACGAGTTGCTGGGAGGCGGACCGCGGCTCTGTGGGAGAAGGGAGGAAATCCCCTGGTACTCGGAGCGGCTGGCCATAGACGAGTTCAGCTGAGGACGATTGCAGGTCGTCTTTGGGCGCCGTACGAAGACCCAAAAGGACCCATGGAAGTCTGTCCACCCATCCTGCACCTTGAAGACTGGCCCGAAGAGAGGCTTTAAGCGACCTGTGGAATCGCTCGCAAAGGCCGTTCGCCTGTGGATGATAGGTGGTGGTGCGATGAAGTTTGGTGCCGAGCCCCTGAGCCACAGTGTTCCAAAGCTCCGAGGAAAATTGTGGCCCGCGGTCAGAAGAGATGATGTCCGCCGGTACCCCGAAACGGGCAACCCAACAGGAGATGAAAGCTCTAGCGACATCTGCCGAAGTGGTGGAAACCAAAGGAATTGCCTCTGGCCACCTAGTGGTGTGGTCCACCATGGTGAGGAGATGAGTATAACCCTGAGAAGGCGGAAGCGGCCCCACAAGGTCCACATGCATGTGGTCGAAACGATGCTCCGGAACAGCGAACGCAACCACTGGAGCTTTAAAATGACGCTGGACTTTAGCCTTCTGGCAGACGATGCAGGTATTAGCCCAGTCACGGACATCGAGGTGCCTACCCTTCCAGACGAACTTCGGCGACATAAGCCGTTGTGAAGCCTTCATCCCAGGGTGCGACAACCCGTGTATGGCATCAAAAACCTTCCGGCACCATGCGACTGGCGTGATAGGCCATGGAAAGCCCATGGAGACGTCGCAAAGGAGCGTGGCGCCTGCGGCATGGAAAGTGACGTCGGTCGCTTGGAAGCTAGAGGGAACGGTTCTATACGATTGGACCTCAGAGTCCGAGGCCTGATCTGCAGCCATGAGGGCGTAGTCGATCCCCAGGTGCACCGCGTGGACCGTCGCATGGGAGAGGCAATCCGCCACCAGGTTGTCCTTACCAGACACATGTTGAATGTCCGTGGTAAATTCGGAAATGAACGTCATGTGACGTTGTTGACGAGCGGACCACGGTTCGGCGGTCTTGGCCATGGCGAACATAAGGGGTTTGTGGTCGACAAAAGCTGTGAAGGGGCGCCCTTCCAATAAGAACCGAAAATGGCGAATGGTGAGGAAAAGGGCCAGTAGCTCCCGATCGAAGGTGCTGTATTTTTTCTCATTTTTCCGTAGTTGACGGCTGAAAAACACCAGCGGTTGCCAGGTGCCGTTGACCCACTGTTCTTGCACTGCACCGATGGCGTAGTCTGACGCGTCAGTGGTAAGGGCGATAGTGGCACCTGGAAGTGGGTGCGCCAGCATGGTTGCGTTGGCCAAAGCGCTCTTGGTGTTGCCGAACGCCTGGACCATCTCGGCTGTCCAGCTGATTGGATCCTTACCGGACTTGCCCTTGAGGGCCCCAAACAAAGGTTGCATAAGTTGAGCCGCCTTGGGGACAAAACAGTGGTAGAAGTTGACCATCCCCAGGAACTCCTGCAAGGCCTTGACTGTCGGTGGCCGCGGGAAAGAGGTAACCGCTTCCACCTTCGTCATTAAGGGGACGGCGCCGTCCGATGTTATGTGGTGTCCCAAGAAATCGATCTGTTGCAGGCCAAACTGGCACTTGGCCGGGTTGATGATTAAACCGTGCTGGCTGAGGTGCGTAAAGAGGGAACGCAAATGGGAGATGTGCTCCCCCTTGCTGGCACTGGCGATGAGAATGTCGTCAAGGTAGACGAAGATGAAGCGTAGGTCTTGAAGAACGGAGTCCATTAAACGCTGGAATGCCTGTGCTGCATTCTTTAAGCCAAATGGCATCCGCAGGAACTCAAAGAGGCCGAAAGGGGTGATGACTGCGGTTTTCGGGACATCTTGTGGGTGCACAGGAACCTGGTGATATCCACAGGTGAGGTCGACTTTAGAGAAGATAGGGCTAAAAATTCAGTTGGGCGCCGTTTGGGGCGCTAAGCTCGCCTGGGCGCCGGAATTACCGCTGCGAGCGGAGCCACTTGCGCCATCCGGATATTCAGTTTCTGCGCCCCAAATGGAAGCGGGCCGCTAATCGAGGCTTCCCGCGCCCCGCTTGGGGCGCTGAAACTGAATTTCAGCGCGCTAAGGGCCGCAGCGCCACACGCTGCGCCACACGCTGCGGCACGGCACGCTGCGGTACTGCAGGCCTTCCTCCCACTGTTAAGGGGGAGGTGCCTGCAACAGCGCAATCCCCGCTCGCGAGTGCCGGCAAATGAGCCCAGCACCAAGGAGAAGTGCCGGGCTCTCGGGAAACAGCCGGGGGGAGGTGTGTGTGTAGGAGGCCGGGGACGGAGGTGCTGGAAGGCGGCCGCCGAAAAAGCGGCCGGCCGCACCTCCACCTTAACTAGCGTCACTACCGCCACAGGTAGGCCCGTGTGTACCGGTCGCTATTTGCGGCCGGCGCTGAAGAGGCGGGCGCGACCAAATATGGTCATCAGGGCGGGAGTGGGGCGCTGCGCACACCGATGACGTCATCGGTGGCGGCGCAGCACTACAGGCTAACGCCGGCATTAGCGCCCCGCTAAATATCGCGGTAGTTGTAGCCAGTGGCGCAAAAGCCACTGAGTGCCCTCTTTGGGCGCAAACTGGTGGCGCAGGCCACTGAATTTCTAGGCCATAGAATTTCCCGCCAAATGGGCCGAGAAATCCTGGATATGCGGAATCGGGTAGCGATCCAGAGTGGTGGCGTCGTTCAGGCATCGGTAGTCACCGCATGGCCGCCAGCCACTGCCTGGTTTCGGCACAATGTGGAGAGGCGAAGACCAGGGACTATTGGATCGCCGAATGATCCCGAGCCGCTCCATCGTGTCGAACTCCGCCTTCGCAACCGCGATCTTGCCGGGTTCGAGCCTTCTAGCCCACGCATAAACGGGGGAGCCAGTAGTGGTGATATGATGTTCAACACCATGCTTCGTTGCCGAAGAGGAGAAAGTGGGCCTTGTCAGCTCCAGAAACTCCCCGAGGAGCCGCGTGAAGTCATCCGGAGGAGAAAAAGCGCAGGCAATGGAGCGCGCCATGGAGGTACCGTGATAGCACGGAACCGAGTGGAAGGTGGCCGTGTTGATCAGCCGGCGGTGCCGGGCATCGACGAGGAGGCTGTTGTCACACAGAAAATCCGCCCCTAGGATGGCCTGTGAGACTGTGGCCGTGACGAATTCCCAAAAGAAGCGCTGACCGCCGAAACAGACTTCGACCCGCCGCTTTCGGAAAGTTCGAATTGCTGTGCCATGAGCCGCTACGAGGGAAAAACCGAGGTTCCCAGTCTGCATGTCGAGCTTCGACGCAGGTAGAATGCTACACTGTGCCCCGGTGTCACAAAGAAAATGGCCCGATAGGGAATCGGTGATATAAAGGAGTTTCCCCGTAGATCCGACGGCCATCGCCACCGCGGAGCGCCTGTTAGACCTGGTCCTCCTTCGCCAGGGACGCCGCAGGCGCTTTGGTTTTTTTTGGGGGCAAAAAACTGCAGGAGGAACGGCAGCATCATGCTTTTGCGCCAAAACGGGTGTGGTAGGAGCACCAGCCCGCTGTAGGAGGAGCTGGAACCGCGTCTGTGGGGGATGGGCACCTCATGGCCGCGCAGCACTGTAGGGTTACCGTGAAAATCTTATCGGCTTCGGCAGTGAGCTCAGTGCAGTCAGTAATGTCGGGTCTGACTAGGGCAGCCTGAACCTGTTCAGGCATTTGATAGAGGAAAAGCTCCCGGAAGAGGAAGCATTCCGGTTCGGCACCCAAGAGCGTGAGCATTTGGCTCATGAGCTCGGACGGTTTGGAGTCCCCAAGGCCGGGCAGCGTGATGAGCCGGCGAGCGCGCTCCGACTTTGAGAGCCCGAAAACCTGAAGCAACCGTGCCTTAATTGCATCATACTTGCTGTCAGTAGGAGGACTATGAGGAGGCTGATGATCCATGAGGCAGTTACGCTGTCGAGGGCGGAGACCACGTAATAATAACGGGTCTGATCCGCGACGATGTTCCTAATGGCGAACTAGGCTTCAGCCTGGATGAACCAGGCGTCTGGTTGTTGCTCCCAGAACTGTGGCAGTTTCAGCGTGACGACGTTTGTGTCCATGATGAATCTTCCACGAAAATTGTCCGTAGAATTCGGGGTCACCAATGTAGGAACGAAGGTTCCTATCGAAAAGACTGAGTTCGACTCAGGCAATGAAAACAATGAACTTTAATGGAACAAAACAGGTTTTAACTGGAAACTGCTGGAATACATCAACTGCAGGTCTGCTCTCCTTGAGGGCTCCACGAGGACTGATCCCCTGGTCAGAAGACTGACGTCATGACGTCATCACGTTCTTCCCGCCATTGGGGCATCACGTGACTGACGGCATGACGTCATCACGTTGAAACCGCGCTGTAAAGGTAACTAGATATTGTACAGTCAATTAGTGTAATTAAAGGTACAGGCACAGACAGTAACTACATTGCTATTAAAGGAATTATTTACAACCACTCTGAGTCCTTTGGTGGCTCCGCCACACCATGGCACTATTTTGAAGAAGAGCAGGGGAGTTATCTTCGGTGTCCTGGTCAATATTTATTCCTCAACCAACAGAACAAACAGATTATCTGGTCATTATCACATTGCTGTTTGTGGGAGCTTGCTGTGTGTAAATTGGCTGCTGCGTTTCCCACATTGCAACAATGAGGATGTGCGGGGGCAGAGTTCCGGACGAGATTCCTCATTTTAAACTCCACAGTGTGTGTCTTTTGCAATTGACAGGTTCCCCACCCAAAAGTCAGTCTGATTGACAGGCTTGGCTTCCAGTCGGGCGGGGAGGACTCCGGAGCAGACAGCTCTGATCCCTGACCCCGGGGGTCTTTTTATGTGGGCGGGGGTCTGATAGGGGGGGAGCTGGGAGGAAGCACTCCTGTTCCTCCTAGCTCACAAGCAATGCTGTAAAGGTACTTACCTTCTCCCCGAAGCTGTCCTCGCCTCCCTTCAGCTGTCGGGTTTCCTGGGGCCTGGGAAACCCGGCTGGCCAGGGGTAAGTCTGCAAAGCAGGTTAAATCAGAGGCTGTCAGCCTCATAAAAATATTTAAGTTGACAACCCACCTCCTGGGAACGGATTGGCTACCCGTCCCTTTCCTGGTTCCATTAAACCCAGAAGTGGGCGGGTTGGGGTTAGGTTTAAGATTTTTAAAATGTTAGCATCTAACCCGCCCCCAACCCACCCATTTTTGGGTGCTAAAATTCACCCCACAACGTCAGAGCAGTAACAGATAGGCACACCTTCAGTTATGTTTCGTTGAAGAGCTTTATTGCTGATGAAGGGAACGTGGGCATTTGTCACACCCATTGCCAGCGCACATTTCCACATTATGTACAACGCAGGAAAAATGCAGGTTACTTTAACACAAGCTGCCCACTTACATCTATGTGAGGTGTCCATTTTCCACCCCAAACATCCCTATGGTTTCTCTGAGAATCAGTGTGGAAGTCATGTGACTAGTATTTAATGCCACTTCATTAGCGGAGAGGAGATATACTTGCCATCCATCTAGGTTGCACTGATCTAGGTGCCAAAAATGAAATGAAAGACTTCTAAGCTATGACAGTGTCCCGTTCTTCCATGCTGCGATTGTATTCATGAATTAATGGAGAATATTTCCATACATTGTAGCAACGACTGTACTGTCAAAACGCTTCATTGGGCATAAAGTGCTTTTGGACATGAAAGGCACTATATAAATGCAAGTTCTTTCTTTCTTTAACATTTGAAAGTATCCTAATTATCCATGGTGGATACAGTGAATTACTACATTCCATCAAAGTCAAAGAAAACGTAAAAAACATCGATATAATAAGTTGAAAATAAGGAATGTAAGATGCTTACAGTCAGCTCCAGGCAGTACCACACGCTCCTCCAAAGAAAATTGCCCCAAGAGGGAAGTGGAGCGTTAAATCAAGCACTACACACTTCTCTTAGGGCGCTAATGTCGGGGGCGGGGTGCAACCGCAGAGCGCTACTCGAGCTCGGGCGCTGTCAATTACAAGTACTCAGACAGACTGGCGCCTTCCACTTCTTAAAGGGGAGGTTCAATCATGCTGCACATTTCACCCTGATCATTGCTGCTTGTGACCTGGGCCTGCAAGGAGGTGCAATCCACCAACCACAAAATTCATGGCTGCTCAGAGGCCCAGGGAGAGAGCTCGTCGGTTCAGCGACCAGGCATTGGAGGCTCTGGTTGCGACTGTGGAACGCCGAGGGGCATTGCTGCTCCCAGGCACTGGCAGGAGGCCATTGCCGCAGCAGTTCAGGAGGATGTGAAGGGAGGTGGCCCAGTACGTCTCGGCCAGAAGCATGGTCCACAGGACTCTCACCCAGTGCCGCAAGAAGTTCAACGATCTCACGCGGGTGGTCAGGGTGAGTACATGCTTCAAAAACCTCTACATCCCACCATCTCAACCTCACTCTGTGCACAGACGATATAAACCGCCAAATCCCCAACACTCACCCATCAACTATGCCCATCTACTAAAAGTCACATCCATATCTTAGGCCTTGCATACATTAACAGCTATTCAACTAAGATAAGCACATCTGCCAAACACATGGCTGCACACTCACTCACACGCTGTCCTTTTTTTTGCAGGCCAAGCTTGCTCATAACAGAAGGGAGCAGCAATGCACAGGAGGAGTTCAGGTGGAGCAGCAGCCCCTGACACAGCTGGAGGAGCACGTGCACAGCATCATCATGAGCCATGTCATGGGTGCTGTGGTAGTTGGAGAGGTCGACCCCCTTGGGGACAATAATGGTATGTTCATTACCTCTCTCTCCTCTCTCCCCTGTCTCATACCACTTCCCCCTCACAGCACAAGCCCTTTCCACTTTCCATCGAAGTATACTGTCTCCATTCCTTGCTTCCTTCCTGCCCCCCTCCCCTCATGTTAAACCAACTCTTTTGCCTTTATGCTTTCAGATAATCAGCCACCATCTGGCCAGCCTGTCCCTCAGCCTCCCAGTGGCAGCGGCGCGGGAGAGGAGGAGGAACACCAAGGTGGAGCCTCACTGCCTGTGTCTGCCCAGGGCGAGACATCCGATAATAGGGCCACGCAGTCGCTGGAGGGGAGCAGAGGAATTGGCTCTGATGTGGGTGAAGCTCTGCGACTCAGCGGGCTGCAGCAACGCCATGGGGAAAGGGAAGCTCGGGGGCCATCTCCCCGGAGGGTGAGTGTGTGCACGAGTTCTGCTGCACAGGACTCAGATGAGGACCTTGATGTGGAGCCGATGACCACACAGGCAATGAGCATGCATACGGAGCTCATGGGTGCAAAGGCAAGGGTGCCCGAGAGCATGGATGCACTGGCTAGGAGCGTGGAGGAGACCACCTCCAGCATTGCTCTCATCTCTGCGTAAACCATTGAGCCCATCCTTGGCACTTTGCAGAGGATGATTGACTTGCAGAGAGACCGTGAGGACCCAGACCTCATGCTGTGTGTCATGGGTGAGGAGGCAGCAGCTATTGCAGCACAGGCCGAGGCAACGCAATGGCTTAGTGCAGTAATGGAGTCAGTGGTTGGTGGTATCCAATCTCACACTGCTCTCATGCAGTCTCAGATTGATGCCACGCAAGCGCTGCCATCATCGCTGGGTCACCCACAGTCCACAGGGGATTTCACGGTGCCGCAGCAGGCCAGCAATCTGTGATCGAGCAGGTTGCTCCGGATGCTGAAATTCTGCCCCGGGGAAGTGGCAGTCTGTCGGTCGAGCAGGAAGGTGCTGTCCTCTCTCAGGATGACAGCATTCCTGCTCCCACCACTGCCACTCTGCCATTGCAGTTGCTGCAGCTTGTAACCCAGCCATCCCAGACTGCTGCCGCCCATGCTGAGTTGGTGCAGTCTGCAGCCAGGTCTTCCAGGCCCAGAGCTGGTCGAGGGCATCCTGCAAGGCCATCTGCAGCCTCTGGCTCTCAGACTCAGCAGCCTTCCACCAGCCTTGCTGCAGCCACTGGGGCCACATTACAGGGGAGTAGTAGGGTTGGGAGGGGGCAATTGCAAATGGGAGGGAAATCATTGAGAAAGGCCCAGTAAATAAAATGTTAATAGCAAATGGGGGGAGTGTGTGTACAAAAGTTGATGTGTTTGTAAATATATTGCTCAGTTTGGTAAGAACAGTTGCGTTTGTTGATAAATTGTTGTGTTTGTTTATTATTGGTTGTGTTTGATAAGAGAGAGTCGAGCAGAATAATAAATGTTTATTTCAACGCAGCAAATTTTGTGATGTTTCTCATTTGTGCTTTGCCCAGTGATTGGGGCTGCGAGGTGGCTGTAATGATATGGTTGTTGATCCCAAATGCCATCTGCTCTCTCATTTACTGGAAGTGCTGTGTAATGAGGCACTCACAAACGGCCTTTGCAGAAGCAAGATTGAGTGGCTCCCTCCTACATTGGTGCTGCTCCTCCTCCTCCTCCTCCTCCACTTCACCCTCCTCCTCCGCCTCTTTCTCCTCCTGAGGTGGCCCACCAATCCCTGGTGGCAATGGCTGGGCCCTCAGAATGGCCAGGTTGTGCAGCATGCAGCACACAACAATGAAAACAGAGACTCGATCAGGGGAGTACTGCAGGGCTCCTCCAGGGCGGTCAAGGCAGCGGAACCATTGCTTTAGCACCCCAATAGTCTGTTCGATCAGGTTCCTGGTGGCATTGTGGCTCTCATTGTATGCGTGCTGAGCAGGAATGTTGGGGTTGCGGAGGGGTGTCATCAGCCAGCTGCGAGCTTCATGTGGTGGGTGGAACAGTGCTGGGACTCTGGTCTCACGCAGGATCAATGCATCGTGGCTGCTGCCAGGATAGCGGGTATTGACGGCGAGGATGCGTTTTCTGTGGTCACACACCAACTGCACGTTCAAAGAGTGGTAGCCTTTGCAGTTATGGAACACTTCTGCATTGTGAAGAGGTGCCCGCAATGCCACGTGGGTGCAGTCAATGGCGCCCTGAATCATGGGAAGCCCGCTACCCTTGCAAAGCCACATGAGCATTCATGCTGTTTTTCTCTGGTCATGGGGAATATGATGTACTCAATTCTCCTTCTGTACAGAGCCTGCCGGATGCAGCAATGGATGGCGAACTGTGAAGTGTTTGCAATATCCCCTGTTGAAGCCACTGAGAGAGACGTCCTGGTCTGAGCTGAGGCTGGAGCTCTGGCTGCAGGAGGTGGCAGAGCTCTGTGACCACCTCCTTGCTGAAGCAGAGCCTTCTAAGGCACTGCTCCTCTGAGAGATGAATGTAAGAGAACTGCTCTCGGAATACCCTGGGAGGTTAAGGTCTCCTGTTGAGAGCCCTGTTGGCCCTCCTCCCTCTGGCCATGTTTCCCAATCTTTCTCTCTGCCTCCGCTGCCTCGGACGGTGAAGCTGGAGGGTGAGGTCCCGTGCCAGTACAGCCCCCATTCAGTGTTGGAAATGTTGCAGTATCAAAAGCAAGACAAATGAACCTGGTAAATTTTTGTCAGGAGCAAAACTCCTTCAAGCAGGAAAACCTCAAATGGGTCAAAATGCCTGTCTGCTTCTGTCAAAATGACAAGGCAGCATTGTTTGCCGACAAAAAAAACAGGAAGTGCGCACCTTTAAATATCGCTCCTGCAGTTCCCAGCCGACTGCAAACCGCCTCCTCTACCTGTCATTCCTAACGGCAGGCACTGAGGCAGGGGGCGAGAATGAATTTCCTGTCCGGGGCGCTCCCGGGGCGATGCGCGGCTGGTTGACGTCACGATCTCCGGGCGCAGGAGATCGTGGCGGTAGTGGTTAGCGCCACCGCAAACCGCCAGGTGAATTTTGGCGGCGACGCTAACATCGCCGCGCCCGGGCGGTGAGTCGTTAGCACCCCGTTTGTGGTAGGCGCTAACCAACCAAATTTCTCCCCCACAGTGTTCCTCAATAAAATAAGGCAATGCTTTCCCCTATGCATAGTTCTGTGGTCAGGTAATCATCTGAAAGCCCTCTGTGGTCTTCCTCTTCCCTTGCTTTACAGGGAATAAGTTACGTTGATACTCACCAGGCTTCACTTTCTCGGGCCTAAATTCCTTAGCGCTCCAAACCGGTCACAATTCTTGTGGCGCATAGCAACAGCATGCTGAAACACGGAGGAATGAAGACAAAATTAAAATCATCTTCAGGTCTCCTCATAATAATTCAGGTGAGCTATGGGCGGCAATGAGTTGCCCCAACTCGGGGAGATCGGAAAGGGGGCGAAGGCGGGCCACCAGCAGTCAGTAGTTGTTATCTGGAGTCTGAAGGAGCACTCCAGCTACTTCCCACTCCACTAAAAACTACATTTCTGAAGTCTAGGCCATTTTTTTGAATGGCCATTACAGGCCCCTTTAAGGGACCGTTGATTGGCTGATGAAGACCTGGAAATATCAGTCAGAGCTTGCGCATCACAAACTCTGACTAGTGTAAATGAATTTGATAACACAGGTTGGAATTGAGTGCAGGAGCCTCATTTCAATATTGAAACGAGGGCTGTGCTCATTTCAGGTGGCTGCTGGAGCTGCCTAAATAAAAGGCCTCGATTAATGGCTTACCAGGGGAAGGCAGCAGCAGCCAACTTCCTGGCACCAGGGGTGGTTCTGCTGCACAGGACGGGAGGAAAAAGAGGGGGAGAGCCATAGTAATAGGGGATTCTATTGTAAGGGGAATAGATAGGCGTTTCTGCGGCCACAAACGAGACTCCAGGATGGTATGTTGCCTCCCTGGTGCAAGTGTCAAGGATGTCTCAGAGAGGCTGCAGAACATTTCGGAAGGGGAAGGTTAACAGCCAGTTGTCGTGGTGCATATAAGTACCAACGATATAGGTAAAAACCGGGATGAGGTCCTAAAAGCTGAATATAGGGAGTTAGGTAAATTAAAAAATAGGACCTCAAAGGTAGTAATCTCAGGATTGCTACCAGTGCCATATGCTAGTCAGAGTAGAAATAGAAGGATATTTCAGATGAATACATGGCTAGAGGAATGGTGCAAGGGGGAAGGATTCAAATTCCTGGGACATTGTAACCGGTTCTGGGGGAGGTGGGACCAGTAAAAAACGGACGGTTTGCACCTGGGTAGGGCTGGGACCGATGTCACAGAATCACAGAATCACAGAAACGCCACAGTGCAGATAGAGGCCATTTCGGCCCATCGAGCCTGCACCGACACATATCCCACCCGATCCCCGTAACCCCTACACCAACACATATTCCACCCTATCCCTGTAACCCCACGTATTTAATCCCCCTAACACTAAGGGTCAATTTATGATAGCCAATCAACCTAACCCGCACATCTTTGGACTGTGGGAGGAAACCGGAGCACCCGGAAGAAACCCACGCAAACACGGGGAGAATGTGCAAACTCCACACAGACAGTCGCCCGAGGCCAGATTCGAACCCGGGTCCCTGGCGCTGTGAGGCAACAGTGCTAACCACTATGCCACCGTGCTGCCCTAGGGGGAGTGTTTGCTAATGCTCTGGGGGAGGGTTTAAAATAAAATGGCAGGGGGTTGGGAACCTGAGCAGGGAGACAGAGGAAAGGGAAACAAGGATAAAAGCAAAAGACAGGAAGGAGAAAAACAAAAGTGGCAGGCAGAGAAATCAAGGATTTAAATCAAACATGGCCACAGTAAATAATAATTCTAAAAGATCTAAGAGCATTAAAAAAACAAGCCTGAAGGCTTTGTGTCTTAATGCGAGGAGCATTCATAATAAGGTGGATGAATTAGCTGCGCAAATAGTGGTAAACGAATATGATATGATTGGGATTACGGAAACATGGCTCCAGGGTGGCCAAGACTGGGAACTCAACATCCAGGGGTATTCAATATTCAGGAAAGATAGGCAAAAAGGAAAAGGAGGTGAGGTAGCATTGCTGGTTAAAGAGGGGATTAACACAATTGAAAGGAAGGATATTAGCTCTGATGATGTGGAATCTGTATGGGTAGAATTGAGAAATACTAAGGGGAAAAAAACATTAGTGGGAGTGGTATATAGACCTCCAAACAGTAATGCGGAGGTCGGGGATGGCATTAAAAAGGAAATTAAGGGCACAGCAGTTATCATGGGTGACTTTAATCTACATATAGATTGGTCTAACCAAATTAGTAACAATACTGTGGAGGAGGATGGTTTCCTGGACCAATATGTCGAAGAACCAACTAGAGATCAGGCCATCTTAGACTGGGTATTATGAAATGAGAAAGGAATAATTAGCAATCTTGTTGTGCGATGCCCCTTGGGTCGGAGCGATCATTATGGGGCAGTAATTCCTCCCCAAACGCGTGAGTACGGAAGGGGTACTCACGCGTCTGGCTGGAGGAAATGCCGGTTTTCAGCATGCACAGCGCATGCGCTGAAAACCGGCATTTCCTCTCCTCTAACCCAAGAGGTGAAGAGGCTAGCACGTGCGCTGTAGGGGGCAGCGTGTGCGTTTTGGATTTCCTCTGTTTTGGGGGATTTGCGTATGTGTAAAGGCCTCCGGTCTTTACGCTTGTAAAAAGCACACGTAAGTATTTATTTTTACAGGTAAGTGGTGTTTTAGTGCAATTTAGAATTTTTTTTCCCACAGGTTTATTATTTTAAAGAATCTACAATAAGGTAAGTTTAGTTTTAGACCCTTTATATTAAAAATGTATTTTTTTCAACAAAAAAAATTATTGTTTAAATTATTTTTTTAAACTTATTTATACTTAATTTAATCATTGGGATGTTTTTTAAATTTTTATTTAAAGTTTAAATAGTGTTTTGGGCCCCCGTAGTTTTCATGAGTTTGACAGCTATTACTCTCAAACTCATGAATGAACCTTCCCCTCCCCTG